>NC_058191.1:14807885-15469974 GCF_907165205.1 Coccinella septempunctata
AGTCCGATTCAGAACGCACCAATCTTTCACACTCGGTATGTCTTTCACAATCTGTTTAAGTTCTAAGTCCAACCCGGTGAGTTAATCGTTAGCTAACCTACTCACTTAAGTTCGAAGTGGGTATCGGTGTAACCCCACAAAAAAAAAAAAAAAAAAATCAAAGTCAAGTCCTGGTGTATCAGAAAAAAATCTAAGTTCAAGTCCCGGCGCACTAAAATAATCTAAGTCCCGATGTATCACACTAAAAATTTTACAAGTCCAACGTTACTCAAAAAAAAAAAAATTGTCAATCAGTCCCACTAAAGTTCGAAAATATTCGCGAAATACCGCACACACTCGCAAGTCGTTTCGTATAGTCCGGAAAATGTCCCGAAATTCGAATCGCACCAGAACGCACAGGTTAATTTCCAAACAGTTATTCGGAAAATAAATCGCAATAATCGAATTTCAGTTTTCAGAAAAATCAGCAATAATTGGTAAGTTTCAACAGTACAGGTCAATAGAAAATAAAAGCAGGTAGACAAGTTATCAATAGGGTAATAGGTGATTCACTATTAAACTGATAGGTAAATCAAACCTATTAAATTTTACCAATTGTGACAATAAATTTTCAATGTTCGGAAATTCACTCACCTTCAATACGAAATTAAAACAGTTCAATTCAATAAATCAGGAATAATAAGGAATCGGAAATAATTTTCACTAATATTAAGGCGCAACAACAGTTCAGTTTTCAATAACTCAATAAAGTAATCGGCAAAAGGAATAATCACAAATTAATTAAATTATTTCCAATAGGTTTCAACAATAGGAAAATTTTCAGAATATAGTCCAATTCAATTCACAGTATAACAGTTCAATACAGAGTGGCAGGTAATAAAACACAGATCAAGTTTATTTTTCACAGTTCTCGGTTCAAGAAATAGTTACTCACTGTTCTTAGGTTTTACTCACTGTTTCGGGAATTCACTCACTGTCCGGTTAATGTTTCTCACCTCTGTTGTTTCCTACTGGATTTTGCACGGTCCCTGCTCGGACGCCATTTTGTAACGTGCGTTTCTCGGAGAAGCCTTAATCTCGAGCGCCAGCTAATCTTTTCAACAGGAAGAATAGCAAACCTACCAGGGTAGCTGCTAGCCAGAGACAGAGCTCGGTGTTGTCTAGGGTAGTAGCGACAACGAAGAAGTCAAAATCGAATTATGTAAAAGTTTATTCACACCTTCGGAAACTAGTTATATGTACAAGGGAGATATGTGAGATATGAGTGATTCTATAAGTGAAAATACATTCGGGAAATCTTATCCGGTCACGAGCACTTTATGAAATTTATACCGGGTGTAGTGAAAAATTAACGGTTCAATAAAAATGCGCCAACCAGAACTGACGAATGCTAAGGACTTGCTATACGGTATCGGTGTGTAGTTGTATTTCTCCGGGAATGAAACACAATAAGGGCGGGTCTGTTCGAGACTTTTATTCGCTGCCCCAAGGGTTGTAGCACACCATGATTGACAGCGAAGAAAATGTCTATTTTTAACGCAACTACGGGATTTCACTGATTACGTGCGGTATCTCTTATTCTCTGCCCCAAGGGTTATAGCACGCCATGATTGACAGAAAAGAAGAGATTTCGGATTTAACACTTATGACGCGGAACGCGGACAGGGGGGTTAACGGAACTTTCCCTTCAGTGCCCCAAGGGCTAGGGCGGACCTGTTCGAGACTTTTATTCGCTGCCCCAAGGGTTGTAGCACACCATGATTGACAGCGAAGAAAATGTCTATTTTTAACGCAACTACGGGATTTCACTGACTACGTGCGGTATCTCTTATTCTCTGCCCCAAGGGTTATAGCACACCATGATTGACAGAAAAGAAGAGATTTCGGATTTAACACTTATGACGCGGAACGCGGACAGGGTAAAGAACGATAAAATACAACAGGAAACGATACAGTACAGCAGTGTCAAAGTTAAAGAAGTAACGGCGTAGGTCTAACAAAGAAACTGAACGGTACAGACGGGGACCTACCTCCTTTGTTTCAAGCACTCGAAACTCAAAGGATTTAAAAGAAAAAAAACTAAAAAAATTAACTCTAAGCACTGATGCAAATATCACAAAATGATTATCTTCAACGGCGAAAGTAATACGGAAAATCAACTGAATTTATAACAGAAGTTAGAAACCACGTTAGAAAGCGAAATGTACTCAAGCGAAAGGAAAGCACTGAAGTAAAATTCAAAAGTGACCGTCGCGGGGGAAAACCCGCTTCCATATGCACATCCCCCCCACGGTAAAAATCCGAAAACTCCAGAATGCGACAAGAATGAAAAACGTCGTCAGCTCCGGTCCATCGCACATCAACAGATGAAAAACGTCAAAATCTTCAGCGGCATGCAAGAAAAACAACGCAAAACACAGACAAGCGGTTTTCCACATTTACTCTGCCCGTCGGAATGAACGCACGGAATACTCGAGAATTAAAATATTTTCAAAGACGGAAATTTAAAACGAAAAAATGCACCAAGATGAACTCCAACCTTCCTCAGAAAACTGGGGTCCATCACAACTTTCATTAATAACCTAGTTGATTTAATACCTATTCTGAGCGAGAACTCTCAAATAGCTATTCATGTAACAAGTACATAAATTAGGTCTTTATGGACGAGTCCAAAAGTTTATGGCAGAGCGAGCAAAGCGAGCGAGGCCAATAACTTGGGCAAGTCAATGAAGCCTAATTATGTACTAGTTGCATACAAAGCTTTATGTTGGACTGCAATGCAGAAATTTTATTCTCTGAAATGGCTTATTGCTGAAAAACATTAAGTGTGCTTTTGATTTTCTTACCTTAGTAACCAGCGACCTTAGCAACCTTAGTAAACAAAGTTGTTTACTTCCCTAATTTTGTGACAAACGTCATAATAATCCAAAAAATAGATAGTGCTGGCGAAGAAAGCGTAGAAAATTCAGCCGTAAGCGCCATGAAGCTCTCCTACCCACTAAATCTAAAAGTGCTAGCGTCAATGTTGTTCGAATACCTCTGTTCATTTGTTGTAGATCTGTTTTGGACCAGGTTAGCACTCCTGCAGTATAGGTGAAGGAGGGTATGGCCCAGATATTAAGTGCTTCGATTTTGTTTTTGGCTGAGAGTTGTGTTTTCAGGATCTTCCGCACTCTTCTCATTAGCTCATTTTTCGCTTCTTCTTTGTTTTCTCTTTGTTCTATCTCAAAGTCTGCTGTATGCCCAGATATTTGTATCTTTCCCCAAAACTCAGCTCCGCTATCTCCCTTCCATCAGATATTCTGATGTTCCCTCCTTCCACCATTTTTCCTCGCTTGACCTCAATCACGGCACACTTCTGCAGCCCGAACGACATACCAATGTCCTCACTGAATTTCCTGACGAGCTCCAGCTCGCCCTCCAATTGTTTGCGCCCTCTGGCATATAGCTTTAAATCGTCCATGTAAAATAAGTGGCTGAGTTTGGTGATGTCATTGATGGAGTAGCCATATGCAGATCTATTAAGGATCTTACTGAGAATGTTCACGGCCAGACAGAACCAACGCGAGCTTAGGCTATCACCCTGAAAAATTCCTCTCCTTATTCTTAGCTCTTCAGTCTGGTATGAGGCTGCTTTTTCTGTCATGGTGATAGTGGTTCTCCAAGATGACATAAGGAAACCAAGTAGGTCGATGATTCGCCTGTTCACCCTGTAGAACATGCAGCAGCCATGAGTGCGGGATCGAGTCGTAGGCTTTCTGGTAGTCAATCCAGGCCATAGAGATGTTCTTCTTTCTTGATTTTGCTAGCCCGGTGACTGCCTTATCGATTATCAGGAGCTCCTTGCTTCCTTTGCCTTTGTTCTTGCAACCATTTTGCTCCCAGGCCATGATGTTGTTCTTTTTCAAGTGAAGGCCGATTTGGTAGGATATAGTGGAAGTGAAAATTTTGTAAATAGATGGGAGGCATGTTATGGGTCTATAGTTTTCCTGCTTCGATGGATCTCCTTTCTTAGGGACCATGTACGTGATGCCCCGAGTGAAGAAATGAGGGACAGTTTGTGGGTTTTCAAGCGCCTTCTGGATGAACCGTGACAATACTTCATGGGTTGATGGCAGCGCTTTCCACCAAAAGTTATGGATCCCATCCACCCCGGGCGCTGCCCAGTTCTTCAGCCTCTTGACTGTGTCACGGACATTCTCCTCTGTAGTGCATACTGGTCCCATTTCCTGCAGATTTCTTTTTGTTCTGCTTCCGTCTTAATCCAGGAAGCATTTCTCATTGTGCTCTGTGACCACACCCTAGACCAGTATTCAATCATTTTTCCGGTGGCCGGCGGATCTGTGTTCTTTTTTGGTTCTTCTTCTAGACTCCTGTAGAATTCTCTCTGGTTGTTTGCAAAGATGTTGTTTTGGCGGTATCTCAGGGTTCTTTTGTGGTATCTTCGCAGTCTATTTCCCAGTGCAGCTATCTTCTGTTTTAACATCTCCAGATGGGTTCTCATGTTTGTGCGGTAGTTAGCATCATTTTTCTTCAGTCCAGCTCTCTTGGAGTAAACCTTCGTTTTTTTCTCAACTCTTTTGCTCGGTTTTTGTTCATGTAGGTATGCGTGTAGGACTCCTATTTCCCTTCTCAGTTCTTCTACCCTTTTTTCCAGTCTTTTCTCCCATGGAGGTTTCCTGTCTTGTTTGCTCCCTCGTTTTTCAGTTCCTGGTGTTGTCTGCTGAATGGTATTGGCAGTGACAGCCGCACAATAGACCACGAGACACAGTTCCTCCAAATCGGCTGACGCTGAGATTGTCTCCTTCAAGGCAGTATACATAGCGTGCATCATTGCTTTCGTTTCCGGATTATTTTTTATTCTGCCTATTTTTGGCCTGGCTTCCATCGTTGTTCCTTCCCATTTAATCTTGGTTTCTCGAAAGAGCGAGAGTATTCCCTCGGTGGCTTCATCTGGTATGTTCAATTCCTGCATTTGATTATTCTCGTCGTTTTCGCCGAATCTCTTGTGGTCTGATGGAGCTTCTTCCTTGCAGGCTTCTTCTGATAGTACGAACATTTGTGACCGGAGAGCTTCTTATTGCATCCGCCTTCATTGCTTCCAATGTCAGGGTACACCTCCACCCACCGACTAGCTAGTAGTTCAGCGTACTTTTTGGTGTTTGTTTCTCCTTGTGTTACCTTATAATAAGCATTGATGAGACCTATATTCATTTCTCTGGTCCAATGCTGCCTCACCCTTGTACGGGTTTGAGCGGGGTCCATGGAAGGGTGTTCAGCAGAACTACCAGCCATTAGACCCAAGCCGGTACCCTGGGTGTTCCTTGTTCGGGTGCTTGGCCTTGTGGTGCCAGTTCGCAGGGAAGCGCCACTTGCTCCACTTTCCTCTGCTAGGGACTGTACCAGTGTGCCTCCAGGCGCAATCCCAACACCGGAGGAGTCATCCGAGGCCTCGACTTGTCGATCGAAAGCTATATATCATTCACAGCAAACGGGCCGCTAACCCTGTTCACTGGTTGACTCAGGTACGCGGGGACGTCACTCCCCGAAGGCCGAATCCCCCCTGCGTAAGTTCATATATATATATATATATTTACATCCCCGCATCTATAGGTCCTCACCGTATGATCCAGCAATAGGTCCTCTACCAGAACCCATGAATATATATCAGATTTCTCTGCGTATATTGGTTATTTGGCAAGGTTCGAATGTGAATCCGCCCTAATACTGGTCAAGAAAAAAAAAATTTTCTTTGCATTTTACTATGTTTGGGTCCTCCCACTAGAATGTTCACTTTGGCTCCTCCATGTGTATATATTTTTATCCATTTTACGATCCTTCAGTCTTCCGCTGTATATAGAATATCCAAAATGTGGTGGATAGTTCTTCCGATGTATAATTTTCTTTTCATTTGACAGTGGAACAGTTCTCCGACAGTGTTGCCAGAATTAATGACCATAAAATTGACGGTTTTTATTATTCTATTCGTTTCACCAGTAGTTTAGTCTGTAGTGAATCATCACGTGTTGTGGTAGCAAGAATATTTCGAATGAAAGGGGGGTACAACTCTCGACTTTTTAATACAGAGGATTGGCCATATGATACATCATTTGAAAGCTCATTCTTTCAACTTTTCATAATTTGCAGCTTTTTGTAATTTGCTTTTTTGAATTGAATTTCAATAATTAATGGTTTTTCATCATATCCCCTAAGAATATTTCCTGATTCGTGCTCTTGCATGAATCTTTTCTCAAAGATGTCATATTTTGCGATTCTGTTTATTATTAAGTTTTTTGAGTTACTTGAATCAGCGAATATTTGCTTGCGGAAAAGTCAGAAAGTCTTTACGTCAGGAAAACCAACAGAAAGTTCAACTTCAGTTTGAAACAGATACTATGTGAATTAGTTTTCCAAAAGAACGTTGCCATAAGTACTTTTTAAGAGAGAGAATCTCAAGTTAGAAAATTAATTTATTGAAAACTATAACTAATTATTGAAAACTAGTAGTTTCACAAATGTTCGAACCGTTGAAGAACATTGTGTAACATCGCCGGGGTCATTTGTTGACATTCGTTTACAATACGATGACGTAATTCTTCTGAGAATTCGGGCTGAGTAGAATGAATTCTATTTTTTATATGAACCCGCAACAAACAACAAAAAAATCGACTGGTGAAAGGTCAGACGATCGTGAGGGTCATTCTGAAGATCCTCTTCTTCCAATCCAACGATTTGGAAATCTAATGTTGAGTAACCCCATTCCGCTGAAATACCAACTCATCTTCTGAATACTGCTCATTATTCTCGATAATGTCAGTCAACAAGGAAGCTGATACATATGAGGTATACAGAAAGACAAAAAAATATTATAGGGAGCTTGAGATCATTGAAAGGAGACAGAAAGAGAGGATGGTGGCAAAAGCTGAAAATAAAACTAAAGCCATCTGGAAGATCATAAATGGCAAACTAAGAAACAAAAAAGAACAGAATAAAGAAAGTACACTGAGTGCTGAACATTTCGCCAGGTATTTCACAGATGCCGTCCAGAATCTGTCGGGTACCATACCCGAGGCTGAAAATAACTTCGTTTATAGTTTATATGAAAGGCTTAAAAATTGAAGATAGTGGCTCTCTATTTTTGGAACCTATAACATCACAGGAAATCGTAAAAACTAGAAGATCTCTCAAAAATAAGACTGTCACAGATGTATAAGGTTTGTCAGTTAGTCTGATCAAAAAACTTGATGAAGAAATAAGTGTGCCCTTAGAGATGATTCTGAACAAATGTATTGCAGAGGGCATATTTCCAGAAGAGACGAAGGCGGCCAAGGTTGTTCCAATTTTGAAAGGTAGTAGTCCAAATGAATGCAAATACTATCGCCCTATTGCTATACTTCCAGTGTTGTCAAAGATTTTCGAAAAATGTCTAGGCGATCGAATTTCCACATATTTCGAGAGAGGGCATTTGTTCACCAGCCGACAACATGGCTTTCGCAGGGGGAGGTCAATTGAAACCACCTCGAAGGATCTCATAGATGGAGTGGTAGAAGCATTTGAGGATCGTCAGCACTGCCAGATGACATGCTCTGACCTTACAAAGGCCTTTGATTTGGCCGACCACGATATTCTGCTTAAGAAGCTTCGTCGGTAAGAGGAGTTGCCGTGGAATTAATTGAGACCTATTTGTGCAATAGAAAACAGAGAGTCTATTGGCGAAGAGACTGGTCCAGGGATGATGAGATGAAGATGGTGGTCCCACAGGGGTCCATTTTAGGACCACTCCTTTTTATAATTTTCATTAATGACCTGGGTCTTCTGGAGGTTCTGTTGTATGCAGACGATGGCTCGTTCTTGATGCGATGCGGTACACGGACAGTACTTGACGAGGAGGTGACCAAGAAAATTCGAAGAATGAATAACTGGTATGTGTCTAATCGTTTCATCTTAAATAGTGAAAAAACTCAAACCATCCGTTTCTCAAATAGCGTTTTCTATTGGTAAAACTAGTGCAGTGCGAGTGCATATTTGATGTCACTAGAATCATTTCAAAGGATTTGAAGCTAGTTCTTTCAATGGAGTTCACTGTAATAGTAAATTCCATTAGTAAAACTAGTGCTTATTGAGTGCATATAATAAAAACAGAGCATATATTTAAAGATATTCTAATTCGTATTTGAGGTTCTTTGATCCAGTGCAGCACTAGTTTTACCAATAGAAAACGCTAAAAGTCTGGCGACACAACCACCTTAAGGTTCCTTGGGGTTTTGCTGGACTCGAAGTTGGGTTGACTCAATGGAGCAATATTCGCAATCAGGCAAATGAAAAAAAACATCCACTCACCTGTCAGCTAGGGTGGCGTATTTTTCCTTCTTCCATAGCATAATATCTTTCGCTATAATGTTTTGGGGCCACTCAGCGCATGACAAAGAGGTTTTCTTGGTGCAAAAGGGGGCTATTCGAGCGTTGATGGGGCTGAAATCGACAGAGAGCTGCAAAAGCTATTTTAAATCTGAGGAAATATTGACCTCACCTGAATTGAATATTCTCACTTGTTTGAAATATGTTCACAGGCACATGAACCAGTTCCCGACTGAATCGAGTGGGTACAACACCAGGAATGAGGGGAAGTATTCCATTCCCTTTCACCGCTTAGCAGGAAATATGATTTACGTCGATGTTTGGGGACCAAGACTTTACAATAAACTACCGAGTGATGTGCGAACGCTGCCAGAGAGATCATTTTATAGATTGGTAAAGAGGTTTCTGCTTGGCCATCTTTTTTATACACTCGAAGAGTATCTCGCCATGGACATAAACGCCAGTGATTTTAACCGTGTATAATGATACCTTTGTTTGTGTTAACTTTTAATTTGGATTTTGAAACTGTTTTGTGATGTGCTCTATGTTATTTTAATTGAATACTTTAATTGCTCAAATTGACGAATTCTGCAATAAACATAAACATAAACGCCAGTGATTTTGAGCGTGTATAATGATACCTTTGTTTGTGTTAACTTTTAATTTGGATTTTGAAACTGTTTTGTGATGTGCTCTATGTTATTTTAATTGAATACTTTAATTGCTCAAATTGACGAATTCTGCAATATTTATTGTACGAATTAAATTCTGCGTTTTTATGTATCATCACATATAATACTGAAATATACTACTACTACTACATTATGGAAGGTCTTCAGGATGACACTCCTGATAAGATTATTCTATACGGAGCAAGGTATTTCAGTGAATTCAAAGTGAACCCAGCAAACACTGAAATGCAGTCACTGTACAAAAACTGTACTTCGTTGCTTCAATTGACTGCAGTTACGGTAATGCAATAACTGCACAAAAAAGGACCGTATATGTCCAGGTGGACTTTGCAGTTACTGTACAGTACAAACTGCATTCGACATACAGCCACAGCTGCACTTCAAAAACAGCGATGGCATCGCAATCCACTGTACAGCAAGCTGCAATTCAAATGCAGCAGTGACGTGCTAAAACTGTACAGCAAGCTGTACTTTAAATGCAGTATTCACTTTGCAAAAACTGCACAGATAGCTGCACTTCAAATGCAGCAGTTACGTGCTAAAACTGTACAGCAAGTTGTACTTTAAATGCAGTGGTCACTGTGCAAATACTGTACAGTTAGCTGTGTTTTATATGCAGTTTGTTCACGCAAGAACTGTACAGCAAGCTGTATTTTATATACAATAGACACTGTGCTCAAACTATACAGTAGCTGCACTTTAAATGTAGCAGTCACTGTGTAAAAACTATATCGAAACTTGCAATTACGAAACAATATTCTATTAGAGAAGTTTCCTAGTTATAAACAGAAAATCTATTCTGCAAATCAGAAATTTTCAATTTCACTTAGTATTTAGTATTTTTGCGGTAAGCGCAAAGGTGACTTCACGCTAATTGAGACATAGCCTACTCTTAGGGGTGGAGATTAATGAACCATAGGAGTTAGCTACGACAATCGTCGAGGCAGCGTAGATCGTGCCTGCTATAAAAGCTGGTTACATAGAGGACATAGAGTAATGCGTCGCCGGTGGCGCCATCGTTTGGCGTATGCTGCACCGCAATAGACGTGTATGCTACCCTGTGATCGCAACCGTCAAGAGCAGTGATGCCATCATTTGGCTAATTCTGGTACCACCATGGTGCGATGAAGTATTCTTCTATCATGGGTATAATCCATATTTTGGTAATGAACGGAGTCTTCAATTATTGAATTAAATCTGTTTATGAAATGTCTCTTTAACCTGCATAATCGAATGTTCAACTTCTTGAAGAAGGTATATGTTTAAGTTTTAGGAATTCCTATGAATTATTATTCTAGATTCTATTATTAACTCTATATCAAATACTCCATTTTTGAAATCGAGAATTGCAAATACAGAAACTGTGCAGTCACTGTATATCAAAAACTGCGTTTTGAAAATGCAGAATTATCAATACAGAAACTATGCAGTCACTGTACATCAAAAACTGCGTTTTGAAAATGCAGAATTATCAATACAGAAACTATGCAGTCACTGTACATCACAAACTGCATTTTGAAAATGCAGAATTATCAATACAGAAACTATGCAGTCACTGGTACATCAAAAACTGCGTTTTGAAAATGCAGAATTATCAATACAGAAACTGTGCAGTTACTGTACATCAAGAACTGCGTTTTGAAAATGCAGAATTATCAATACAGAAACTATGCAGTCACTGTACATCACAAACTGCATTTTGAAAATGCAGAATTATCAATACAGAAACTATGCAGTCACTGTACATCAAAAACTGCGTTTTGAAAATGCAGAATTATCAATACAGAAACTATGCAGTCACTGTACATCACAAACTGCATTTTGAAAATGCAGAATTATGAATACAGAAACTGTGCAGTCACTGTACATCACGAACTGCGTTTTGAAAATGCAGAATTATCAATACAGAAACTGTGCAGTTACTGTACATCAAGAACTGCGTTTTGAAAATGCAGAATTATCAATACAGAAACTTTGCAGTTACTGTACATCAAGAACTGCGTTTTGAAAATGCAGAATTATCAATACAGAAACTGTGAAGTTACTGCACATCAAAAACTGCGTTTTGAAAATGCAGTATTATCAATACAGAAAATCTGCAGTCACTGTACATCAAAAACTGCGTTTTGAAAATGCAGAATTATCAATACAGAAACTATGCAGTCACTGTACATCACAAACTGCATTTTGAAAATGCAGAATTATCAATACAGAAACTATGCAGTCACTGTACATCAAAAACTGCGTTTTGAAAATGCAGAATTATCAATACAGAAACTATGCAGTCACTGTACATCACAAACTGCATTTTGAAAATGCAGAATTATCAATACAGAAACTGTGAAGTTACTGCACATCAAAAACTGCGTTTTGAAAATGCAGTATTATCAATACAGAAAATCTGCAGTCACTGTACATCAAAAACTGCGTTTTGAAAATGCAGAATTATCAATACAGAAACTATGCAGTCACTGTACATCACAAACTGCATTTTGAAAATGCAGAATTATCAATACAGAAACTATGCAGTCACTGTACATCAAAAACTGCGTTTTGAAAATGCAGAATTATCAATACAGAAACTATGCAGTCACTGTACATCACAAACTGCATTTTGAAAATGCAGAATTATGAATACAGAAACTGTGCAGTTACTGTACATCAAAAACTGCGTTTCGAAAATGCAGAATTATCAATACAGAAACTGTGCAGTTTCAGTACAGCAATCTCTGTGCTGCATTCTGGTGGCATTTGTAGTGCAGTATTTGTACAGTTGCTGTATATTGTGTTTGTTGGGAAATTGATATTATACAACCAAATTGAGAGTACCAAATAAGCCAAACAAGCAGAGATGGAGATAATAAATCTAGAAAGGAATGGAAAAGAGAAACTGAGATAGATGAAGGTGATTCCAAACATAAAAAATAAACTTCAGGGCATTGTTTCAATTGTGGAGGGCGAGGTCATTTTTCTAACGTATGTCCCGAAAAAGTAAAAGGACCGAAGTGTTTCATTTGTTCTACTTTTGGTCATTTGTCAATTAAATGTCCAAAGAGAAATGTGGGAAGAGGAAGCTCAAACATGTCAATAATAGAAGTGGTACCAAAAATATTGTTAAACTGAGTATAGCTGATGTTCAGTTGTTGGCACTTTTGGATACTGGAAGTGATATTACAGCAATACCACAAGATGTGTATGATACATATTTCAAGGATGTGAATTTTGATGAAGAATCTGTAATTTTGAGAAGGATCGGTTCGAGTAGCGTTTCTACAATGGGTTCATTTGAAAAGGATGTTCTCATCAACGGTGAAGAACTATCATTACGAATTTATGTCATTTCCAAAAAAGCATTGAATTTCAAGGCGATCGTTGGAAATCATATTTTGCATCAAGCAGATGTTATCCTTAGAGACGATGAAGTTGTCGTATTCAAGAAAGAAAAGAAAAATTACGTGTTGAAGCTGAACAAAGAGGAAAAAGATGACAAAACTGGTACTGTAGGTTAGAGTAATTTGAAGCAAGGTGAAACGTTGGAGAGAGTATTAGAAGGATGCAATGAGAACAATGATTGGAGGCATGAAAGTTCAATAAATCTATGGAATAACAGGAAGAAAGAGACTAAAATTTGTTCGAATGAATGTATCCAGAAACTATAAGAGGAGAAACTTATGACGGAACACTACGAAGAAGTGATTTTACAGCTCCAGAAGAAAATATTTAGGAATTACTAGAAAAGGCTATATGATACAGGGACATGATGAATCCTGAGAAATATTTGAATCAGAGTGCAAAAAGTATATTTCAGATGTACAGCAGGAAAACAGAAAAGAAGGGAAGGAAACCAAAGTTTCATAACATGGTAGGTTTGATAGCTATGAAGAGCACATAATTTTGAAGCAGGCATTAAAATTCGCAGAAAATACCTAGGACCTCATTAAATTACAAAGGTGAAATCTAAGGGGAGGTATGACGTGATGAAGGTAGATCATCATGAAGGACCAAATCGTACTTCCACATGAGCGGAATACATGAAGTCTTGGCTTAAAAATCGAAGTGAATCCGAGTCGGATTCAGTGTAGGATGGCCGAATGTAGGAAGCTATTCTTGATGTACTTATTACGTTGTTGTTGTTCTATTGTTGTTCCTATTGTCAGGATACTTAACGAACACTATATACAGCAACTGTACAGATACTGCACTACAAGTACCACCAGAATGCAGCATAGAGTTTGCTGTATAGAAACTGCACAGTTTGGGTATTGATAGTTCTGCATTAAAAAAATGCAGTTTTTTATATACAATTACTGTACATTTTCTGTATTGATGAAACTGCATTTTAAAAATGTTGTTTCCGATATACAGTGACTGCACAGTTTCTGTATTGATAGTTCTGCATTAAAAAAAATGCAGTTTTTTATATACAATTACTGTACATTTTCTGTATTGATGAAACTGCATTTTAAAAATGTCGTTTTCGATATACAGTGACTGCTCATTTTCAGTATTGATAATTCTGCATTAAAAAATGCAGTATTTTATATACAGGTACTATACATTTTCTGTATTGATGAAACTGCATTTCAAATGCAGTTTTTAAATGCAGTTTTCGATATACAGCAACTGCACAGTTTCTGTATTGATAATTCTGCATTAAAAACATGCAGTATTTTATAAACAGTTCCTGTACATTTCCTGTATTGATGAAACTGCATTTTAAATGCAGTTTTTGAATGCAGTTTTCGATTTTCAAAATGCTGTTTTTGATGTACAGTGACTGCACAGTTTAGGTAATGACAATTCTGCATTTTCAAAATGCTCTTTTCGATATACAGTGACTGCCCAGTTTTTGTATTGATAATTCTGCATTAAAAAATGCAGTATTTTATATACAGTTACTGCACAGTTTCTGTATTGATGAAACTGCATTTTAAATGCATTTTTTGTATAAAGTGACTGCACAGCTTGTGTATAAACAAAATGCAGTATTTGATATACAGTTACCGAACACTTTCTGTATTGATAATTCCGCATTTCGAAAATGCAGTTTTTGATATGCAGTGAATGGATAGTTTTTGTATTGATAATTTTGCATTTTGAAAACGCAGTATTAGTTTGCACAGTTTCTGTATTCACAATTCTTCATTTCAAAAATGCAGTATTTGATATAGTGTCACTGCAAAGTTTCAACAATGATAATTCTCTATTTTTAAATTCTGAAGTCTGAAAATGCAGTATTTGATATACAGTAACTGCACAGTTTCTGTAATGCTGCAATGCGTCCAATGTAGGAAGGTACGATCGGTAGAGTACGTTATTGACGATTATGCCCGGAAGGTCTGTCCTTTGTTGGAAGTTGGAACGTTTAACGTTAGTCGTTGGGCGTTGGCGCACATTGTTTTAGATCAGATTTGGATAGAGAGTAAAGATTTGTCGATTAAGTGAATTTTGTGGGCAAATTTCGATGTTTTAGCACTACAGCTTTTAAACCAGATGAAATAGACAAAATCTGATACCCCATTCTCGTTCTCTTTTTCTGAGAAACTAACAATTGTACTAGTCATTTTTGGCCACTTTCTTTTGTTTTCGAGTTATAAGCAAAAATTGGAAAAATGGCGATATTGAAATAAATTTATATCTCCGCTAATACTGATGATAGAGCTCTGAAATTGAAACATTATACATCCATTTTGTTACGTAGAATCCAGTGGCGTGCTCGCCTTTTTAGCAGGATTTTTAATCACGAAGCTATTACCCAAAGTTATGTTTTTTTAAATGGGAACACTAGTTTTCTGTGCAATTTTTTGAAAGCTTAATTTTTACTGATTTCAAAAATATATAACATCATATGGTTTGTATCAATATAAATGATAGAAAATGGTCAAAAACGTTTTTTCTCAATATTTCTATGGTTTCAACTTTTGATGAGCACAGAATCATATAGCATCGTATGATTACCACTGTCTCCTTCTATAAGTCTTTTCATTATTATGAAAATTTATTAAATATATCTTGATGCAAATTTTGTGAAAATTGGTAAAATGAATAGAAAGAATGACATTGCCGGAAGGAGACTGCTTTTGTTATAGGAAACTGTATTTTTCTGTGCTCGTCAAAAGTTGAAACTATAGAAATATTGAGAAAAAAGGTTTTTGACCATTTTCTATTATTTATATTGATACAAACCATATGATGTTATATATTTTTGAAATCAGTAAAAATTAAGCTTTCAAAAAATTGCACAGAAAACTAGTGTTCCCATTTAAAAAAAACATAACTTTGGGTAATAGCTTCGTGATTAAAAATCCTGCTAAAAAGGCGAGCACACCACTGGATTCTACGTAAAAAAATGCCTGTATAATGTTTCAATTTCAGAGCTCTTTCATCAGTATTAGCGGAGATATAAACTTATGTCGATATCGCCATTTTTCCAATTTTTGCTTATAACTCGAAAACAAAAGAAAGTAGCCAAAAATCACTACTACTATTGTAAGTTTCTCAGAAAAAGAGAACGAGAATAGGGTATCAGATTTTGTCTATCTCATCTGGTTCAAAAGCTGTAGTGCTAAAACATCGAAATTTTTCCAGCCTGTATATCAAAAACTGCATTTTGAAAGTGCAGAATTATCAATACAGAAACTGTGCAGTCACTGTACAGGGTGGGCAAAATTCGTTGTCTACTGAAGGGGTCTCGAGAACTATAGCAGCTAGAAGAAAACGGATGACACATTCTCGAGCTCTTTTTTCCTGACTCTTCAAAATCTGAAAACAGATCAAGTTCATAGATTTTGAATTATGAACGAAAATTGAGAAATTGTCATTTTCAATAAAGCTGAATAACTCGCTTATTTGAACTCGTATTCGAAATCTGTTTTTACATTCTACAGGCAGTTTTTATGGGGAATTTGAATATGATATTATTGAATTTTTCGATCCAGTCATTTTCGAGATACGACAAGGATTTCTGATTTTTCAAATGTAAACTATAATTGAAAGTTCTTTCGTCTTGCTGCAATTTTTTTTGGTGATTTCAAAAATGTATCATATGTCGCTATTCACATGAATGTAACGTAAGAAAAAAAATTCAATACTTTTTCCTGCTTTTTGATTCTCTGATTTCTCAGAAAAACGATAATTGAATAAATTTTCTCCTTCAATACTCAGACGGAAGTCTTTTACTTTCTTTGAAAGGATATCAATCTCGATATCGATATATATGTATAAAAGAAATAATTATTCGACTGTCGGTGATTCCTATCACAGAAGGTTGAGTTTACATAGACTTATGTGGAGTTCACGAACCATAATGCATTTTAAACGGTCGCTATTGTTATGCCAGCCTACTGAAAATTCAATAGTAAGTCGAAAAGCAGGAAAAAGTACTGAATTTTTTTTCTTATGTTATATTCAAGTGCATATGTGATACATTTTTGAAATCAGCAAAAAAATTGCAGCAAGATGAAAGAACTTTCAACTATGGTTCACATTTGAAAAATCAGAAATCCCTGTCGTATCTCGAAAATTACTAGATCAAAAAATTTTTTAATATCATATTCGAATTCCTCATAAAAAAGAGAATGTAACAACGGATTTCGAATACGAGTTGAAAAAAGCGAGTTATTCAGCTTCATTGAAAATGACAATTTCTCAATTTTTGTTCATAACTCAAAATCTATGAACATTAAGCTGGATATGTTTTCACTTTTAGATTAGTCGAGAAAAAAGAGCTGAGAGTGTGTCGTCCGTTTTCTTCTAGCTGCTATAGTTCTCGAGATTCCTTCAGTGGACAACGAATTTTGCCCACCCTGTACATCAAAAACTGCATTTTGGAAATGCAGAATTATCAATACAGAAACTGTGCAGTCACTGTACATCAAAAACTGCATTTTGAAAATGCAGAATTATCAATACAGAAACTGTGCAGTTTCAGTGCAGCAATCTCTGTGCTGCATTCTGGTGGCACTTGTAGTGCAGTATCTGTAGAGTTGCTGTATATTGTGTTTGTTGGATAGGCTAGAAAGTTGTCAATTCAAACGTGAATTGAGAAAGACGTTAGTACTCATTTCTTCGAAAATTATTAAAAAAGAGTAAAGATAACAAAAGTCGAGACGCGACCGTTATCTAGAAATTAAAAGGAGTTACGACGGATTGAATATTGAGGCGTAAAGGTGTATCAAGTTGTGTTGATAAAATTAAACTGTTCAAACTGCTCAGAAGAATATAATAATTACCCTAGACTTTCATAAGAAACCTACATACATATTAAAACTGCCGTACGTTAATTCAATAAAATATGAAGTTCTTCATTTGATATTCTCTAGTTTCTAATTCCCGAAAATTAAATTGAAAAAAAAAAAATTTCATTCATCATATTGCTACATGACACGGGCGGTATCAATTAACTTGTCCACCTGTCCGGTGCACATACGTCTTCGAATACGAGAACGAACGATAAAGTGCGGCTACAGAGTGTTTTTTGAAACCTTGTCCGATTTATGATAAAATTCACTGATTTTGGTGGTTTATCACCTAGGTGTCGTTGACTGGAGTTAACATCTGGCTTCTCGTGAAGGCTGAATTACATATGACCTGACAAAAGTTTCTTATTGAAAAACATTGATGACGTCACTGCAACTGCATAATCATCACCTTCATTCATCAAAATTTGGGCAAATCAAATAAACCAACTCTAACTATACTATAAATATATGTTCCATTTCATATACAGTGCTCTCTGCATATTGTTGTATACAAAAAAACCATTATTGATTCTGAAAATAACTTTCCTGAATAAGAAGTATTGAAATAATATAAAAGAGACTCCCTCAAGTTCCGTTCATACCAAAAGTATCGCCTATTTCAATTCATACGTATCGTAGTTTCAAGTTCTGTTTCTAGTATATTTACTTAAACCTTAAAGTTTAAAGGTGACCTCTAACCATACAAGTTGAGTGTAGTGCAGAGTTTTGGTGTGTTCTCTAAAAAGCCACCTGGTGTCAGAAGGGAAGAACCTTTTTTAAAAACCCAAAAGTTTGCAGTAGGAATACGACAATATACTTCTGATTTGAAAAGAATAGATACCGTTTGGTGCGAAATGATGTATTCGTCAATGTAAAAAATGAGTATTGAACCGAAAAGATCAAGCTTGCAGTGTATACAATATACTGAAAACGATTAAATGATTCCATAGATTAGTAATATCGCGCGGTTGCTAAAACATGTTCATGTTTAATTAATAATTCACTGCAATCACGTTGAACACGTTTAATTGATTTTGTCCATTTCCTCGTCTATTTTTTAACGAAACAGGCACGTATCGAAGATCATACCCGCTGATATCAGTTATTTGAATTTACTGTTGGTCTCGATGAAACCAGATCTACTTTTCACCTTCCAAAATTTCAAACACAGTTTCTTTCACTTTACCATATTTTTGAAAATAACATTGCCATTAAAGATTTTTTTTCTTTTCACAGATTTGTTCAGTGGAATTGATACAAACTGTAGAGATTCGATGAAGAATTTGTCCTTATACGAAGTGTGTCAAAAAAAGGTAATCTCTTCTCTAGGAAAGATAGAAAACTAAAAAATTATTGGGGTTTGCTTTCTAAAAAAATAGTCATCCATAGTTAAGATACATAGTGTCCGAACTTCCCCGGACAGCATCTAAATATGAAATAAATATTATTTGATTATCATGATTCATCATGGTCCGGACATCAATGAATTGAGACAACGTATCATAAAATCAAAAAAAATTTTGGGATAAGATGAAAGAGGATATTAAAAGTCATATTAGTCCTCTACCATTAACTCAAAACAGCAACAGATTTATTCTCACTTTTCAAGACGATTTAACGAAATATATGCAATGTCTAATCATGATGCAGAAAACGTAGCAATTCACTTTATAAAATTCTCTACTTATTTTGGTTTCCCGATGTAATAATTTGTAGTTTTAATCTTGTCACCAGGGAGCTTTAGCTCCGAGATATCGAGTTATTAGTTTTCTGTGGTCTGGTAGGAAGTTGGGTTTAGAAGAATAGTGAGTACAGAGCAGGTGTGCTTCTCCATCGTATCGTGTATTTTGTGTTATATTTTTATGAAATCAGAGAAGTGAAAATATCAGGAGTTTTATTTTGTATACGCCCAGTATTAGATACAGTCTTTCAGAAGTGGGATTACCGGGAAATTTTTTTGGATTGAGATTCACTATTTTTCTATTTATTTATTTGTGACAGGATCATAAACTAATACCTAAAAGGATGTCCACGAGAAGAAAATGAAAATTTACAGAAGTACTGTGTGAGCACATATTATGAATAAAAAAAAAATTATGACTTTAGAAATACAAATTTATTTGTGCAAATAGTTGGGAAAAGCATTATTTTTCTTAATGAGCCTATTTCTGCGTAACGATTGAAGCGAGTTGCGCAAAAGAACGCGAAATACGAAAAAGGGTGTTTCCTAACGTGTTTCACAAAATATTTTTTCTAATTTTGAATAGGGTGTTCTGGATGTTGCTATGAATTCAAATCAAAATTAGCAAAAACGTCTTTGAAAGCTTCTCTAGGAGATTCCTTGGAAATCGTCTAGTGACGAAAATTATTCAATTTTTCACTCTGTTATTATGAAATCAAGTATCATTTCATCCTCAGTTGCAAAAAGTAAAACATTTCAAAACGTCAATGAGTTATAAAAAGTGTCACTTTATATGTCAAAATTGAAAAAAAAAAACAATTATACCATTTATATTTTGTTATATATTCATGTGCGAAACAAGAGTCCAAAAAAAGGACAAATTCAGTAAAAAAAAATATATAATCAAGCAGGGAGATCCCTGAAATGGCTTCCCAAACATCTTTTGAGATTTTTATGGATCTGACCAACATCTTCTTCTTCCAGTGTCATGACCGTGTCGATCGTTGACTATGATGATGATGTTAAATTCGCACTTTATCCACTATAGCGCGAAACAACTGCGCTGTTGATTTACCGAACCACGTTCTGAGATTCTTCAGTCATGTAGTTGTCCTCCTCCCTACGATTCTTTTTCTCATTATTTTTCCTTGAATGATTTTCCGCTGATCATTCGCCGTATTTTTCCGGATGTCTCATGATGTGCCCAAAGTATTCAAGCTTCCGGCGTTTTATGGTGGTCGATCGTGAGTTGGGTTGCCTGACTCCGGTTTGTCAGGCGCCGACGAAAGAAAAACTTTGTTGTCTGTCAATCACGACAATCAATTATTATTCGTATCATCACCGGACACGCCGAAATCTCTCTTTGATATAATCTTCTTATATATCTCCGAAAGCATCGCACCATTTTTGTCATCTCTGTATATTGAGTGAGCCAAAGTGATATTGAGCAACTTTAAGTGAAGTGCCGTGTGTTCTTTATCGTGGAGATTCATCTGAGTTCGACTTAAGCCAGTTGGGTTAGGTAAGAGCATTTTTACCTGTTCAGTTGCTCAGAAATGATCGTTCTTCTTTAACCAGCGATAAGGAAAGGGGTGGTGGCTGTCTGGTTGCTGTTCGGAAAAGTTTATCTGTCCAGTGCGTGACGCGGGTGCAAGTGTCCGTGGAAGATTTATTGGTGGTTGTGACGATCGGTTGCCAGAGGTTCTTGTTCGTGACGGCCTATATACCCCCTCGAATGCATGTGTCTTACTATGAGAATCACTGTGCGAACATCGAGGCTGCAGTGGAGGAGTTTGAACCGGACGGAGTATTCATTGTTGGTGACTACAATCTACCATATAGTGTGTGGTCTAGCGGCCAGTCGGGTTTGTCTGTTCAGTCAGGTTTGTGTCAGTGCTCTCAGGTTCTACTTGAGTCCTTTAGTTTTCTCAATCTTCACCAGAACAATTCTGTATTAAATGTCGGGGGTAGAATGTTAGATTTAGTATTTTCTAGTTGTGAATCACTGAGGGTCGATGCGGCGATTGATGTCCTTTCGAAGTTGGACATTCACCATCCAGCGCTAGCTTTTGAAATTCCTACTGGTCAAAACTTTAGGAAAATACAAGAAATTATTGCTTTCAATTTCAAGGCTGCAGATTATGAGGGTCTGAATGAGCGCTTGTCAAGCATAGATTGGTCAGCGGAGCTCGAGGCATCGAACGATTGCGTCGGCTCTCAGGTTGATGTTTTTTACAGTATGTTATATGATGCCATTGATAAGTTTGTTCCAAAGATTGTAATCAGACACTCAGATTTTCCCAAATGGTTTTCGAGGGAACTGAAAGATCTTGTTTTCAGAAAAAAAATTGCTCACAAAATTTATAAAATATCTAATGCCTGGGATGATTATCTTCAATTTAGTAGCCTTAGGTCACAGTGTGCAAAGATGACTAATGAATGTTATAGCAGTTTTATCAGGGAAACCGAAATATCTATTAAAAAAGATCCTAAAAAATTCTGGAATTTTGTGAATGCCAGAAAAAGGGATAATTGCTTACCCAATGTTATGTTGTACGAGGGCGACGAATGTCGTAACGAGAGCGAGATAGTTGATGCTTTCGCAAGATTTTTCCAATCTACTTATAAGCAGCATAACGACATCATCTCCTGCGACGCCACTGATGCATTTCGTGATAACGATAACACCATTTCTTTCACGATGATTCATGTTGAACAGGTGTTGCAAGGTATCGAATCTCTTGACGTGAACAAGGGTCCCGGACCTGATAACATTCCGGTTTTGTTTTTAAAGAAGTGCAAGGAATTCATTGCTCTCCCACTTCAAATATTGTTCAATAAGTCCTTAAATGATGGCGTTTTTCCGGATATTTGGAAGACTGGATTCATCAAGCCTATTTTTAAATCGGGATCCAAGGAGGATGTTTCCAATTATAGACCAATAACGATACTCAGCGTGATCCCTAAGTTATTTGAATCAATAATTCATGAGCAAATAAAATCGAGAATATATGATAAAATTATTCCTGAACAGCATGGTTTTTTCCGGGGTAGAAGCGTTGAGACAAATCTTCTGGTTTTCACTCAGTTTGTTCTTGAGGCTTTGGAGGATCACAGACAGGTCGAGGTTGTTTACACTGATCTAGCGAAGGCGTTCGATAGTGTGTCCCATAAAATTCTTGGTAGAAAGCTTAGGATGTTTGGTCTCCATGATAACTTATGTCGGTGGTTGATGTCTTATGTGTCAGACAGATACCAAACCGTTAAAGTAGGCGGAACATTATCGTTTTCGATACCGGTAACTTCGGGAGTCCCCCAGGGTAGTCACCTAGGCCCTTTGTTATTTTTGATTTTTATCAATGACCTAAGTCTTGTCATCCGATTTGTTAAGTTCTTGCTCTTTGCGGATGATTTGAAGCTTTTCTTTTCAGTAAAATCGTTATCCGACGTTGAGAGATTGAGATCGGACCTAAAGGCAGTTGAGGATTGGTGTGCTGCCAATTGTCTGGCTATCAACGTTGATAAATGTAAGTTCATGACGATATCCCGTCTGGAGCGCCCCATCATGGTCGATTATTGTATAGGTGGTAAGAATATAGATAGAGTGTTTGTTTTCAAGGATCTGGGTGTTTCATATGATAGCACATTGTCTTTTAGGGCACATATTCAGGCCATTTCTGCGTCATCTCTCAGGACTTTGGGATTCGTTATTAGAAATGCTAGGGACTTCAACGTCGAGACTCTGCAACATCTTTATATATCTTTAGTTAGACCTATGTTGGAGTTCTCATCTGTCGTGTGGTCTCCATACTTATCGATCGATGTTTCTTTGCTGGAGAGGGTTCAGAACAGGTTTCTCAGGTGTGCTGCTGTTAGAATGGGTACTTTCTCGATCTATACTTTCTCAGCTAGTCGAATGCGCGACCGTCTTGGTCTGTCCTCTTTGAGAACGAGGAGGTTTCATGCGGATGTGATATTAATTGCTAAGCTCTTTCAAGGTCTTTTGTACTCCCCTGACTTGTTATCGCAATTCAGTCTGTATGTTCCTCCTAGACCCATCCGAAGGTTTGATTTGTTTCGACTTGCACAGTCGAGGACTAATTATTGTTTAAATTCTCCGGTTTCGAGGATGATGAGAAACGCTAATGTCGTGGACTCCTTAGGAGTTGATATATTTCATGATTCCATTTCGAGGTTGAGAAGAGATTTGAAGTACCTGATAAGACTGTGATATTTTGGATACATTTGAGTTGTTGCTCTATTGTCTTCTTTCTGTTTTGATGTATATATTTATATGTATGTATACTTGAATTTACTCTACGTCTACTCTCTTTTGTGTTTTGATGGATTGATTTGTATTTTTTTTCTTAACTAAAAGGTCATGTACCGTTAATAAATAAATAAATAAATAAATAAATAAATAAATAAATAAATATCAATAAATCATATGAAGTTGATCGCAAACTCATTTGCGATCAATTATTGGTGCCGTGAAACCCAGGAATTAATCTAAAATCCCCTAAATTCAGTCTATTTTTCCATTTCTGTTCATCTGATCATTTAATTTCAAATTCATCATTTTGTTTCCATTCGAATAAATTAATTGAATTCACTACACGGCAATCCTTATCACGCCGTCATCTGTTTTTATCTTCAGCGATAAGCGTGTGCATCAGGTTTTTATTCCGGAATTCTTTCGAAGTAAATTCGCATCTTGGAATATTAAAATTTCGCAGTATTATTATTGTAATTTCGAGTGTTGCATTCAACGTCATCTGTTTATTATCTTCACTGATAAACAATCAATCGTGTAGTGTTTGTGTCTGTTTAGTGGATGCCCACATTGTCTCATGTACACCAGTGAATGCGCCGGCTGTTGATTTGTTGATTAGTCAGTCGTTTGATAACGCTTATCGAGATTGGACGGGCGTACTTACTGGTGTAGTGGTGAGCCAGTGAGATTGTACATACAAAGGTACTTTACAAGTGGCGACGAGGTAAAAGGTAATTTAACTTTCTAATCAAAAGGGGAAGGAAAGTAAGGTCGGAGAATTCCTTTTGGAAAAGAAAAATAAAAGAGTTCGATCTAGAGAAGTTATTTACTCGTGTATCAAACTTTTATCCGATTATGTAAGTAGGACATATTCACTTCATAGGATGAATACAATCAATTTCGAGTTATTGGTATAATTGGTACCTGACTTAGTAATGTAGCTATGTACCGAAGCGTAGAAAGTTTCTACAAAAGCTCATGGCATAAATAAAACGAATTATGGTTATGCTTCGCCTTACTTTCTTATCTTAGCTTTATTTTATTGTCATTTCAATGCATGAAATAATATACCTACATTTTATTGCAATGTCATTAATGTTGTGGTATATCTATGTGAATGTGTCGATTGTCATTGAATTGATGATAACTGAATTGACTTCCATTAAATTGAATGTCTTGTTTGTCATTAAATTGACGATAACTAAATTGACTTTCATTGAATTGAATGTGTTGATTGTCATTAAATTGACGATGAATAAATTGACTTTCATTAAATTGAAGGTGGTTGTCATTAAATTGACGATAACTGAATTCACTTTTATCAAATTGAATGTGTTGATTATCATTAAATTGACGATAATTAAATTGACTTTTATTAAATTGAATGTGTTGATTGTCATTAAATTGACGATAAATAAATTGACTTTCATTAAATTGAAGGTGGTTGTCATTAAATTGTCGTTAACTACATTGATTGTTCATTAGATCAACAATATTGATTTCCATTATATTGGAGATGTTGCTAGTTAATGAACGGTGGTCTTATCAAATTGTAATGAGGATATGATTCGACTGTTATCCTATTAAGGGGCTGAAGCAATCCATTCAATTGGATGTCCTTTCAGGTAACTCAACTTCAATTCATTATGGCCTACAACCTACCTCCGCCAGAAAAACTTGATCTTGAAGGGGACAATTCGTCAGTCGCTGTAAGATGGGAAAGCTGGAAAAGATCTCTGATAATTTATTTTGAAGCTGCCGATATCACGAATGCATCTAAAAAGAGGGCAATGTTATTGGTACTGGGTGGTACCGCGCTACAAGATATTTTCTACAATCTGCCTGGCGCGAGTGGAGAACCTGGAGATGATACTGATGTGTTCGAGTTGGCTATTAGGAAATTAGACGGATATTTTCTTCCAAAACAAAATAAGACTTACGAAAGGCACATTTTCAGCCAAATTAAACAAGAGGAAGGTCAAAGTTTTGAAAAATTTGTGATTAAACACAGGGAGCAAGCTAATAAATGCAAATTTCACGATCCTGAAGAATATATAATCGATCAAATCATAAGAAAATGCTCATCATCCGAACTGAGAAAAAAAATTCTTACTATGGGAGATGAAGTAACACTGGATAAAGCGATAACTATTGCAAACACTTTGGAGATAGTCAATCATCAACTAGAGAGTTATGAAAAGAATGGTAAAGTACAATCCAGCGAAATCAATGCGATTAAAATGAGGAATACGAATATATATAAATATGCAGGGAATGAATTGAAACAAAACTCAAGTGAGGAACGGATGACTAAGTGTAGCAGATGTGGAACTTTCGCACACGTCAACAAAGGTTTACCGTGTCCGGCGAAGCAAAGAAAGTGTAACGGATGTGGTAAACTGGGCCATTATCAAAAATGTTGCAGAACTAAACCCTATGGTCGAAAGAGAAAAATTGGAAAACAAGAAGACCAGAAAAATGATTACAAAAAGCATCGAAAAGACGAAGAAGAAGTGCAATATATATTCAATTTAAATGATGATGCTACTATTAAATGCGAAATGGGAGGCGTGTGTTTAAAAATGCTAATAGACTCGGGCTGCAAATCGAATTTGATCTCGGACGAAACATGGGAGTATTTGAAAGAAAACAATGTTAACTGCTCCAACCAGATTAAAGAACCAAAGAAAATATTCTTGGCCTACGGCAGCACGACGCCATTAAAGGTGAAGGAATCCTTTGAAACATCGATTAAAGTGAACGGAAAGATCACCCACAGTACTGTTTATGTTATAAGCGATGGATCCAGAAATCTTCTGGGTAAGGATACTGCGTTACAATTAGGGGTTTTGAAACTGGGCGACATGGAAGTCGATTCAGTTAAGGAGCTAAAAACCCCGTTTCCGAAGTTTAAAAATATTCTCGTTGATATACCAACAGATCCGTCAGTGAAACCAGTCATGCAACCTTATCGAAGAATACCTATTCCACTAGAAGAAAAGATCCATGAGAAAATTGAGGAGTTGTTAGAAATGGATATAATAGAAGAAGTAAATGGACCATCGAAATGGGTTTCGCCTATTGTGCCTATTCTTAAAGACAATGGTGATGTACGAGTGTGTGTTGATATGAGGCGTGCAAATGAAGCAATTTTACGAGAAAACCACCCGTTACCATGTATGGGCCATTTACTCCCAAAGATCAAAAGAGCACACTTCTTTTCTAAACTCCACATCAGTAACGCTTTTCACCAAGTGGAACTAGATCCGAACTCCAGACATTTGACAACATTTATTACATCCAAGGGACTTTACAGATATAAAAGGCTTATGTTTGGAATCACCTCCGCTCCAGAACTTTTCCAGAAAATCATAGAGAAAATGTTGATAAAATGCGAAGGAGCTCTCAATTTTATCGATGATATATTGGTATGGGGCGATAGCGAAGAAGAGCATGATGCACATTTGTCTAACGTTCTGAAAGTATTGAATGACAATAATGTATTATTGAACAAAGGAAAATGCATATTTAAGGTGCAGAAAATCAGCTTTTTGGGGCATGAATTAACACCAGAGGGAGTCAGGCCATTATCTAAATATATTAAGAGCATTGAAGAGTTCAGGCAACCTAATTCTATTGGAGAATTACAAAGTTTCCTTGGATTGATAAATTATATAAATAAATGGATACCCAACATGGCCACCATCACGGAGCCGCTTAAAGAGATCCTAAGGAAAAAATTAGGAAAAAACGCTAGTATCAAAGACCACTGGAAACAAAGACAGCATGAGTCATTTCTGCAGTTGAAAAACGCACTATCAAAGATTGAGACCTTAGGATATTATGACGTGAACGATAAAACCCAAGTGATAGCGGACGCCAGCCCTGTAGGATTAGGAGCGGTCTTGGTACAAACAGACAACAAAGGACCAAGAATCATAGCGTACGGAAATGGGACTCTGAATGACTGCGAAAGAAAATATAGCCAAACTGAGAAAGAGGCCCTCGCTCTAGTTTGGGCAATCGAACATTTTAATACCTTTTTATTCGGAAAAGAGTTCGAATTGATAACAGACCATAAGCCTCTGGAATTTATATTTAGTCCCAGGTCAAAACCATGTGCACGTATCGAAAGATGGGTTTTAAGGCTTCAATCATACCGTTACAAAATAAAGTACAAACCAGGAAAGACGAACATAGCAGATTCCTTGTCACGTTTATGTGATTATTCCGATCAACCAGATAAAACATCAACTAAGGACCATGTGTATCAAATAGTTGAGCACGCAAGACCTCACGCAACCTCGATGCAACAGATAGTAAAAGAATCAGAGGCAGATACTGAAATCATGAAGGTGAAAGAAGGCCTTCACAGAGACCACTGGGATGAATCCATCAAAAATTATAAAATATTTTCCAATGAATTATGTTTTCATGAGAATATCTTACTGAGAGGTAATAAGATTGTCATTCCACGAAATCTGAGGAAGCAAGTACTAGATGCGGCTCACGAAGGCCACCCAGGAATCGTGGGGATGAAAGGAAAACTGCGGTCTAAAGTCTGGTGGCCCAGAATAGATAAAGATGTTGAAACTATAGTAAAGGCTTGCAAGGGATGTACCTTGGTTGGCCTACCCAATCATCCTGCTCCAATGAAGCGTCGTGAGCTTCCGTCTGAGCCATGGGTGGATGTCGCTATGGATCTTCTGGGGCCACTACCGAACGGGATTTACCTTCTAGTAATAGTCGATTATTACAGTCGATACAAAGAAGTAAAGATTATGAAAACTATAACAAGCGCACAAATAATCATTATTTTGAAAGAATTGTTCAGTCGCCTTGGCTATCCGCAATCAATGACTGCTGATAATGGCCGGCAGTTTGTGAGTGAAGAGATTAAATCATTTTGTCAGGAATGCAATATTAAGCTCTTCAATACTGTACCGTACTGGCCACAGATGAACGGAGGAGTCGAACGCCAGAATAGGGACATTGTTAAGCGCCTCAAGATAAGTTCAATAGAGAAGAAAAATATCAAAGACACACTATATCAATATCTAATGATGTATAATTCTACTCCTCACTCTGTAACGGAAAAGTCACCGTCAGAACTCTTTTTCAAACGAAAGAATAGGGATAAAATCCCCATGTTAGGAGATATACATGATCCGGAGGATGATGACGTGAAAGAAATGAACAGATCGAACAAACTCGATCCGACATTCACTCCCACACCACATACGGTGCAGAAAACGTCAAGTGGAGACATAACTATCAGGAATGATGAAACCGGTCAGGAATTAAGAAGAAACGTAGTACACCTTAAGAGAGTGGAGGGTCAATGGAAAACAGTAAATGCGGAGGCCACAACGGATGAAGACAAAAACTGTGATCCTCAATGAATGCATATAATTATAAGGGAGGAAATTTAAAGCTTCTGAATATTGTTGAGTGTTATATCATATATTATTATTAGTATTGAAATTGTTAATGAGTTGGATAAATAAATTTAATAAAAAGGAAGGGATGTAGTGTTTGTGTCTGTTTAGTGGATGCCCACATTGTCTCATGTACTCCAGTGAATGCGCCGGCTGTTGATTAATAATCGTTTGATAACGCTTATCGAGATTGGACGGGCGTACTTACTGGTGTAGTGGTGAGCCAGTGAGATTGTACATACAAAGGTACTTTACAAATCGTCTGTTCATTGCTTCTTCGGAATCCCCGTGAGTAGTTTTATTCTTTTTATCTTTTTACACACCGGGGTCGTTCAGCAAGGTCGGAATGCCGTCGATAGACAAATTAAAGGCCTCTATCGCCGAATCGATGGTCAAGCGCGAGAATGCGTTCGCCGCAGCTTCCACCCTGCTCAATTCAGTTAAGGGTTTGACCACTGAGGTCCAGGTAGCTAACATGTGCCTGACTGAATTGACCAGGGTGGAAAAATCATTCAGGGAAGCTGATGACTTGATAGTTAGATTCAACTCTCAGTTGGAGGAGTCTGAGCGTGACGAATCACATTCCAAATTCGCAGCATTCTTCGAAACTTGCCTGCATATTCGTGCCGCCCAAAGCCGCATAACTGCATCTTCATCTGTTGCCAGTGTTGCCGCGCCTTCCTCATCGTCGGTTGAGCTTCCGATTCCTCGGGTTGAGTTGCCCTGCTTTTCCGGTAAAATCGAGGAATGGCCCGGATTTATTGCTCTCTTCGACGCCCTAGTGCACCAAAGTACCTCTCTGGCGCCCGTTCAGAAATTTCATCTGCTATCGTCGGCTCTTTCCGGTGAGGCCGCATCAGTGATCTCCGGATTCGAGATGAATTCGGCCAACTATCTTCTGGCTTATCAGGCCCTTCACTCCCGCTACCAGAATCCCCGGCGTCTGGCAGATCTTTACGTGAACCAGATTTTAGAGTCCCGGCCAGCATCTGTGTCTTCTTTGCCACAGTTGAAGTGGTTCATCACCACCCATCAGAACGCCATAAATGCCATCAAGGCGCTGCCAATATCAGATCTGGCAGACTATCTTTTGGTGTCTATGTCATTGCGTAACCTCGATGAACCATCTCGCCAGTTATTCGAAGGGCAGTCTGATGATTTTCCCAGTCTCGTTCAACTGATCGACTTCATCAATCGACAGTTGCGAGTGTTGGAAAGTTCTACTCTCACCTCGTCCCGATCGTCTGCGCCCAGGAGATCGTCAAGACCTCAATCACCAGCGGCCTCAACGTCTGTTCCTCTATAGTCTGCTCAATCATCCCCTGGTCCATCCTCTCGCCCCCATGCATATGCTGGAGTACGCCCCTCTGCTTCATCTAGTTCGTCGTCAGCCTGTGTGTATTGCTCCGCGAATCACTCCATTCGCTGTTTCATATAGTATATGTTAGGCTGAGGCCATTTTAAGTTTAGAGTAAGTGTATATGTGTCAACGGTGTCCGGTGACAAGTGACTAGGACAGATACGTCACGATGAATGTTGAATGTAGAAGCAGATTACGAACCGATGAATATAAATTAATATAACTCAGTGCCTCTTATTTTTATATAACTATTGAGCCCTCATCCAGACAAACAAGTATAAAACATGGTGTGAGGTGTAGCTGTAAAATCTGGCTACTAGAAGATTTTTACGGTAATTATACAGATGAGATGCAGTGAGGTTGGGTTTACACGTGCCACGTGCCTTGGAAAGAGAATATTGGAAATATTAGCAATCTAGTTAGAATGGAGAATTATTTCAAGCCTCCAGACTCCCTCAATTTAGATGGAAACATTGCAGAAAGTTGGCGGAAGTTCAACCAGAAATTCAAGTATTTTATGGATGCACGTGGTCTTATTGAGGAGTCCGAAGAAACGAAGACTGCAATTCTTTTGAATGTGATAGGAGATGATAGTCTTGATGTGTTCAACACTTTTCCACCGCTCTCAGATAGTAATAGAACTCTGGAAGGTGTGCTTAAGCAGTTCAAGGAACATTGTGAACCGAAAAAGAATGAAATATATGAAAGGTTCTTATTCAATAGTATTGTTCAAAAAGATGGGTAAAGTTTTGATAGCTTTCTCACAGATTTGAAAACTGCAGTGAAGACTACTGGATACACGAAACCAGAGGAAATGATAAGAGACAGAATTGTCAGTTGTAATTTAACTAGTGCAATGAAAATAATCGATTCATTTTCATTGCAAGAGTTAAATTTAATGAGAAAATTTTGTGAATCCATCAAATCGTACTGTGTCGCTGTCAGTTGGTGTCACATTGCCGTCACCAGTGGCGACGCTAATTGTATAATTTATACTCATTGCAGGCACGTAGGAGCTGTTGGAAAAAATCGTTGCTACGGACAATAAAAAATTTTTTAGTAAACGACGCATTATAAAAAACCCATTGTCAAATTTTCTAAGTGCAATGTCGCGATTTGGAAACGCTTCTGCTGTAGATATTGATAAGAATATAGACAATCTTACGCCAACAAATACAGAAAAGTCAAAAACGTCAGTATGGAGACAATTTCAAGAGTTTTGTGCCGAAAGAAATCACTTCTTAGAACGAGGAACTTCGATGTAAAAAATTGTCTTCATTCTAAAGGAGTGGGCAAGCAACATGCGCAAGAGCGATGGATCCTTTTATAAAGAAAGTGTGGTGAAAACAATGTGGAACGTGACAGCAAAACTTATAACTTATAATCCAGTGTTTTCAAAAACCTGCCAAGGAGGAGGCCGCAGATTAACAGACAGTAAATGGTTAATCAGAAACACCACTAATGAAGACATCTGCCCCGTTAGGTAGGTCAAATTAACAGTTTCTTATTCAATTTTTCTTATCAAAGCTTTTTTTTAAGATTATACAAAAAACTTTCATCAAAACGAAGATCTAAAGTGAAGACGAACCGTCTGTTTCTTACACTGAATCGAGAATGGCAAAATAATAATATATGGTTCAAGAATATCCCAGTTGGCCGAAACGAGATCGCAAAATGTCCAAAAAGCAGGTCTCGATAGCGAAAAGTTCAAATTTACAAACCATTCTCACCGAGCAACTGCCGTAAGCCATCTAGCCAAGGTTGGGGTAAACGAAAACCAGCTAACGAAAATAACGGGACATGGAAATGTCAGTTCAATAAAACCTCATTTACAACTCGATAGAGAGTTTCACGAGGAAATAATAAGGAAAATGAGAAACATTGAAAACAACGAGTTTAGTGTTTCTTCAGTTTCAACTTCTGCTTCAAGTAACGTTGTTTCTGACCAACAACAAGCTTCGACTGGTTCAATCATAAATTTCAATAATTGCGTTTTTAATTGTAAAAATTTCAATAACTAGATTCAACAGTTTTCATGTTACTTCAATAAGTATTATAATAAACGTTTATAATTACGTCTGCCTTTATTTTACAGGACCTGATAATTTTGCACAAGTGCAAATTATCGATAATTTGCACTAATGCAAAATTATCGCCTAATTGTATGCTCATTGGCTAAAACAACAATCAAAAATAAGTCGGAACATTGTTGTCTGTCAAATTTGACAGATGAATAAAATTTTCTTTGAGCCATATTTTCGCGATTAAGACGCGTGCAGCGTCTTGAAGCGGTGCTATTCGAGCGAATAAGTCATAACGTCAGTCTTTAAGACGCTTTAAGCGGAACCTGGCGGTCTGTGGAGAGCGCCTGTGTCATAGAGTCATCTTGTCTCTGGTCTGTGTCGTCTTAAGCGGAAAGAGGTAATATAAAGAAGAAGGGAGAATATGTTGTTTATATCGAATTTGATTTGAATTCCTACTAGGGAAGAGTGCTTTTATTGCCAATAATGCAGTTTCTGCATTATCATTTAGAATAAATAAATATTTTTCAAATAATAGCCAAAGAACAGAAATTGAAAAATTCACAATTCGATTCGCTGTCTAATGACAACGACAGATGACTCAACCATCAGCGATATTCTATTTTCGCGACAACAAAATTAATGACGTCACGCTTAAAGACGCTTTAAGACATCGATTAAGACGCTTAATCGCCAAAATTTGGCTTTGGAATATATGACAAAGTTATAAAAGAAAAGTTATTGCGAGAACCTGATTTAGTTCTCAACAAAGCCATCGATATATGTAAGGCGAGGGAAGTCAGCAAGCAACAGTTGAAGGTGCTACAAAGTGAGAATCGAGGTGAGAATAGTCCAGTCTGTGCAGTGAAAGCAAGTAGGAAAAATTGTGACTATTGCTATTGACTATTTGAGTGGCTCAGAGGAAAAGTGATCTAACTACAATTAAGTGAAATGTTGGAAATGAAGGTTTTACGTTTCAATTGATTGAAAAACCGCATTGATAGGTATGGAAAATTTTGTTGAGAGGAAAAACATTAAATGGGTATAACTCGGTCAAAACGACGATTTGACTCATACCACTCATAAGAAGAATAATATGCAACCTTTGGTACCCAAATATCGGTATAACTCAAAAATCGGAATTTGTGACTTATACCACTTTTCCTCTGACCGGCTCATTTATGAAAAGAAAAAGTGTCCGGCATTCAAAAAAACGTGTGCAAAGTGCCAAGGAAAGAATCATTTTGCTCGAGTGTGCAAAAGTGATGCTTATGACACAAAGAAGAAAAAGAAGGTACATGAAGTAGTTCAAGAAACTGAAGGAAGTGACGATGTATTCTTCATCAACACTGTAAGGAAGAAAAATCAACTACGACAAGAAAGAAGCTGGACCAAGGCAGTAATTATCAATAATAGTTGTATAAATTTTAAGTTAGACACAGGCGCTGAAGTATCAATAATTCCATACAATATTCTGGAATCAATTGACTCGGTAAGAGAATTGGACAGGTCTAGCATATCATTGATTTCTTATGGCAGTTCAAACTTTAAATTAGAAACAGTTGGTGAGGTTGAACTCACTTGTAAGATAGGGAATTTAATGAAAAAAGTTTTATTTGTAATAGTAGAAGCAAAAAATCAAGTTCCTCTTCTAGGATTGCAGGACTGTATTCGCTTCAATTTAGTTAAACGAGTTGATCAGGTTAGATTTGAAGGGGCACAAAAGAAAGTGCTCAAAAGTGTAGAAGATGCGGAGGGGGAATTTCCCCAAGTCTTTGAAGGATTGGGTAGGTTTCCCTCTCGTCATCACATTTCATTAAAGTCAAATGCTATACCTAAAGTTGTGCCAATAAGAAGAATTCCACAAATACTGAACAATAAGTTAAAGGAAAAACTCAATGAACTTGAAAATAAAGGTATAATTAAAAAATCAGATTGGCTGAGTCCATTGGTTATTGTTGAAAAAAGTAATGGTGATATTAGATTATGTTTAGATCCTAAGCATCTTAATGAAGCGATCAAAAGGGAACATTTTTTGATTTCTTTAGTTGAGGAAATATCATCGGGAAAAAAATATTTTACAGTTCTTGATATGCGTGATGGCTATTGGCAAATTGAGTTGGATTCAGACAGTGCTGATTTATGTAGTTTTGGTACTCCTTTTGAGAGATATCAGTTTTTGAGGATGCCCTTTGGCATATCATACGCTCCGGAAGTATTTCAAAAAAAGAATTACGAACTATTTGGAGACATAAACGGCGTTGTTTATTTTGATGACTTAATAGTAACGGGAGAAACCGAAGAAGAGTATGATCGGAATTTGAGAATAGTACTGAGTAGAGCTGATAAATATAATGTTAAATTTAATAAAGCTAAAATACAATTTAAACAAAAATCTGTTAGGTTTTTAGGACAAGTCTTTTCGCGGGATGGAATACGTATGAATAACATTTATATCAAGTCAATATTGAACATGAAAAATCCTGTAGATGAAAAACAGTTAATGAGATTTTTAGGAATGGTGAAATTTGTGGGTAAATTTATTCCAAATTTATCAGCGATCACAGCGCCATTAAGGAATTTGACTCGAGAAGATGTTCAGTGGCACTGGAACTCAAATCATGATTCCGCCATGAAACAGTTAAAGTCATTGCTTACTAATCCTCCTGTACTTCAATTTTTTAATCCGGAAAAAGAGGTCACATTAGAAGTTGACGCTTCAAAAGATGGCCTAGGTGCTTGCCTATTGCAAGAAGGTCGTGTTGTTGCTTTTGCATCACGCAGTCTAACAAATACTGAACAAAATTACGAACAAATTGAAAAAGAAATGTTGGCCATACTGTTTGTAGTAAAGAAATTCCATTTGTTTGTGTATGGCTTAAAAATAAGAGAATTCAGTGATCATAAACCGTTGGAGCGAATTTTCACTAAAGAACTTCAAGCACTGTCGCCAAGAATACAAAGAATGCGCTTAAAACTTTTGAATTATGACTTAAATGTACAATACAAGCCGGGTAAAGAAATGTACATTTCTGAGACTTTGTCAAGAGCGTTTTTTGAGGAACAAAATGAAAGTACTGACTGTGGAATGGACTATGTAGTTCATTCAATTGATAGATCTATACCCATGTCAGCAGAACGCAAAGCAGAATTTAGAATTGAAACTTCAAGGGATCCACAACTCAGCCTGGTCATTGAATTTATAAATGGAGGTTGGCCGGCTAGAAGGCATAAAGTTCCTGAAGTTGTAAAAAATTATTATAAACTCAGAGAAAAAATTTTATATAGTGATGGTTTGTTGTTTTTAGAACATAAACTCATTGTGCCACTAGTAATGAGAAACAAAATGCTAAAAATTATTCATGAGGGTCACTTAGGCATAGAGAAAACCAAAGCTAGGGCTAGATTAATTTTCTATTGGCCAGGTCAAGCAGCTGATATAGAATCGTTCATTAAATGCTGCAAAATTTGTGAAGAATATTCAGGAAAACAATGTAAAGAATCACTTAAACAATGGCCCTTAGCTACTCGACCGTGGGAAATAATTGGTACAGATATTTTTACTTATGGTGATAAGTCCTATTCAACTATGTATGACTCATACTCTAATTGGTTGGAACTTTTATTCTTAAGAGACAAGAGTGCTGAATCAGTTATAACAAAAATGAAAGAAGTATTTGCACGTTTTGGCACTCCAGATGTTGTAGTAGCAGATAATGTACCGTTTAACAGTAAGAACTGTATTGATTTTTCTAAACAATGGAACTTTACTCTTGCATTCGGAAGTCCAAATTATCCAAGATAAAATGGATTGGCTGAGAAATCAGTTGGGATTGCAAAAAGTATGCTAAAAAAATAGCATAAAAAGGAAGGAAATGATGTGTATTCAGCTTTGATGAATTATAGAAACTCACCCCTCAAGCACATGGACTACACTCCATCTCAATTATTGAATTCTAGAGTATGCAAGACTAAGGTTCCTACTTCAACTAAATTGCTGCAACCGCAGATTTGTGAAAATGTAGTTAATAAACTCGAGGCAAAACGATATCAAACTAAACAATATTATGATAAAAATGCTAAAGATTTAGAGCCATTAGACAGAGACCAGAATATTTCTATGTACAATCATGTTAGGAAAACTTGGGAATCGGCCAGAATTTTGAATCAGGATGAAAACCCACGATCTTATAATGTAATAGATAGTGCTGGTAATGTAGTGAGGAGAAACAGAATTGACCTAAAGCCATCAGAAAATGAAATGAGACAACAGATAAACAATGATGAAGTTTCTTGTGAAAAAAAACTATGATCAAAACATAAATCAAACTTTTCAAAGATCTGCTTTGGATCAAACTGTTTCAGAATCACTTGAAAATAATCATGACATTGAAATTTGTAATGGATCAAACTTAATGACTAAATCTAGATATGGCCGAATTATTAAAAAACCAAATAGGTTTAATCCTTAAAAAGGAAGGATGTTTCATATAGTATATGTTAGGCTGAGGCCATTTTAAGTTTAGAGTAAGTGTATATGTGTCAACGGTGTCCGGTGACAAGTGACTAGGACAGATACGTCACGTTGAATGTTGAATGTAGAAGCAGATTACGAACCGATGAATATAAATTAATGTAACTCAGTTTATTTTTATTTAACTATTGAGCCCTCATCCAGACAAACAAGTATAAAACATTCGCCAGTGTCGAGAATTCAAGGCCATGAACATCCACCAGAGGCGAGCTTTCGTGACTGAAAGGCAATTGTGTAGAAACTGCATGTCGGCTTTCCATGATACTGTTACGTGCAGTGCGGATCAGTGTTGTCACACGTGCGTTCGACGACACCATACAATCCTCCACTTGGCACCTACCACCTCGCCCCTTTCAGCTTCCCACACGGAAGAGATTCCCTCCTCGAAGGACCAATTTTCTTCTTTGCCTCCTTCCGGGTCCAGGTCTCGAATCCGCGCTGTCATCTCTCGGGGCACTTCAGTCAGGGGTAGATATCGCGAGACTTCTAGGCCATCTGGTTCTGCATCATCTCGAGCGTCCCTCGCTCCTCCGTCTCGTCACTCTTGCTCCACCTACGGAAGCGGAACCGATTAACTATCATCTCGTAGTCATCTAACCCAAAATGAGCAAACATCCGCCGTCGTCCTTTCATCTGCTCTCCTCCAGTCATCTGTACCCATCTCCACGATCTTCCTTGCGCCGAACCAATAATTCCAACCACCTCATGCCTACTTCTTGGATACGTCTTAATAGCCGGCAGAATGTCGTGTTCGGTCGTGCTCTTTTGGATTCAGGTTGTCAACACACCCTCATCACCCGAAATTGGGCCTCCAAGCTTCGTATTCGTTATTCAATTCCTACAATTATTGTGATACAACAAGAGGGAATAAGTCAATTAATCTCAATGATTACTCGTTACAAGATTTCTGTGAGTTTTACTTTGCAAGATTCAAAATATTCTGGTAAATTGTATGGTTCAATGTTCAGCAAAAATTTCATCAATTGGTTTTTCAATTTATCGATATTTTTCATCGAATGAAACTGTTTAGGTAACGCATTGTAAATCTTCATGCACATGTATTTTGCATTGTTCTGTACTAGTGTCAGTTGTTGCCTGGGGTATATGTAAGGATCAATTCTCCTGGTATGGTTGTTGTTCTCAAACTGTTTAAACAGTTCACTGTGGCTTTGTAGGAAGATAACACACTTCAACACATATATTGCTGTCAACGTCAATATTTTATTTCTTCTGAAAACACCTCTGCAAGTCTCACTGTATTTCATTCTACAGGGTCTTTCACGAGGAAACTCACCCATATTTATACGGGAAACTACTAAACGTATTTTCATGAAATTCAGCACTTATAAGCATTTCACGATGCTGATGAAATCTAAAATATTTTCAAGGAATAAGCACCTCCGGTTTTTCCGGAAATGACGTCAACTTCCGTTTTTCAAATTAGAACACCATTTTTTTATTGCAGAAATAGATTCCTTAAAAAATTTCAAGTTATTTTGATGTAACATTTTTCAGTTTTGGTTGGAAAATTCTCTCTGAGCGGGAAAATTCCAAAAAAAAAATCGAAAATAGAGCTCCGCTGAAACAAGAATAACTTCGAGGTTTTTGGATGGAAAATTTTCATTTTTGGGATTTTTCAAGATGTAAGATTGATGTATCCACTTTAAAAATCGAAATCGCGATTCATGATACATGGGGTGAAGAAATCGCTTTCAAAGTTAGGGATGACAAAATCGTGAAAAATCAATTTTTTCAAATTAGAACCCCATTTTTTTAGGTAGATATTGAATCTACGTTAAAAAATAATGTGAGTGTATGCATCACACTCTTGCCCTAAAATGGATATTTTCTGAGTTATTCACAAAAAACTGTTTTTCGTCTTGAATTTTCAGCTATTTCTTTTCCCTTCACATCGAAAAGATGAAATTTTCAGGAACTGTTACTTAAACCATGTTTTAGATTTTACTACCCTAATATGCAAGAGAAAAAAGTTACAGGTTGTTCCTAAATAGATGGCGAATTTTGATTCGAATTTGTATCGGAAACCTCTTTATTTCAACTAATCGGCCATCGGTTTTCTCTCCAGTGATAAATAAATAATTCCTTATGAACCATATGCAAAAACTTACCATGTTTTACATTCTTTTTTTTTAATGATAGATATCATTAATTACATCTGCCAAATTCCTCTTTATTCAGTAGCATTTTTTGTTGACTATTAATTTACCATTAACAGAACCATGACAAACTTGAGAAATGTCGGATCTTTCGTTAAGAAAACTATACACAGAGAAAAAAGTGTAGTAGAAGATGGGAACAACGAAATTACAGTTCTTGCATATTTTCGTGTGAATCCTCAAAATTCTCTCAAAGATGCCGAGATTGATCGGGGATTATCTCAATCGAGTGTTTGGAGAATATTAAAAAAACATAAAATGTACCCATATAAATTCAATAGGGTACAGCATTTGAAGGAAACTGATTTCGTCAGGAGAACAGAGTTTTGCGAAGCTATGATGATTCGATTTCAAGAGAATGAAAACTTTTTGGACTGTATAATTTGGACAAATGAATCTAAATTCACAAAGAATGGTTCTTTCAATAGGCATAACAGTCATTATTGGGATGAAGTGAAGAACCACCACTTCGGACAATGGAACTTTCAAGAGACCTGGAGTTTCAATGTTTTTTGCGCCATCAAAAATAATGCAATTCTCGATGTTCACATTTATGATGGGACTTTAACTGGTAAGATAGAACACTACACATGTTTGTATTATTTAAAGAATGTTCTCCCTCAGGAGATAGATATTCTGACATATTGACTCCAATAATTGAGCCGCTAGTACAGAACCATAATGACTTATGGTATCAACAAGATGCCTCCACACAATTCACTCAATGTGTCAAATATCCTCTACAGGCTATTTGAAGATCGATGGTTGGCGAACAATGGTCCACATATTTGGCCACCACGTTCTCCCGATTTAACTCCTTTAGACTATTATGTTTGGGGTAGGATAAAAAATATTGTCTACTCAACTCCCCTGACTGATAAAGAGGACTGCATAGAACGAGTCAGAAATGCGTTCAGGTTTGTTTAGATTTTTAGATTCATAGTTTTGAAACTCAATTTGGTTTTTAAACACTTTTGCAGATCTCTTCCTCCCGATGAAATAAGAAGAGCAACGCATGAAGCATTCCTGAGACGAATAAATAAATGTCTAGAAATTAACGGTCAAAACTTTGAGCATTTTCTCTAGTTATAACTGCGAGAGTTTGCCATGGTTCTCCTAATAGTAACTTGAAGTCGGTTTCAAGAAGGGGTGAAAAATCTACAGCATGGTTCAAATAACAGTTCCTGAAAATTTCATCTTTTTGGCGTGAAGGGAAAAGAAATAGCTGAAAATTCAAGACGAAAAACAGTTTTTTGTGAATAACTCAGAAAATATCCATTTTAGGGCAAGGGTGTGATGCATACACTCACATTATTTTCTAACGAAGATTCAATATCTGCCATAAAAAAATGGGGTTCTAATTTGAAAAAATGGATTTTTCACGATTTTGTCATCCCTAACTTTGAAAGCGATTTTTTCACCCCCTGTATCATGAATCGCGATTTCGATTTTTAAAGTGGATACATCAATCTTACATTTCGAAAAATCCCAAAAATGAAAATTTTTCATCCAAAAACCTCGAAGTTATTCTTGTTTCAGCGAAGCTCTATTTTCGATTTGTTTTTCGAATTTTCCCGCTCAGAGAGAATTTTCCAACAAAAACTGAAAAATGTTACATCAAAATAACTTGAAATTTTCTAAGGAATCTATTTCTGCAATAAAAAAATGGTGTTCTAATTTGAAAAACGGAAGTTGACGTCATTTCCGGAAAAACCGGAGGTGCTCATGCCTTGAACATATTTTAGATATCATCAGCATCGTGAAATACTTATAAGTGCTGAATTTCATGAAAATACGTTCAGTAGTTTCCCGTATAAATATGGGTGAGGTTCCTCGTGAAAGACCCTGTATACATAACTCTGATTGCTCGTTTTTGTATTTGAAATATTCTGTTCAAAGATGTACAATTTCCCCAGTAAATAATGCCATATGATAGGGTTGACAGAAAGTTGGAATTGTATAGGAGCTTCAGTTTATCTTGTTGGATGTGGTATTTCATTACATTGAGGGTATATATTATGGTGTTGAGTTTGCTGTTCAAGTTTTCTATTTGGGCGTTCCACTTCATATTTGAGTCCAGCCAGATTCCTAGAAATTTCACATTTTCTGTGGTATTCACGGTAGCATTATTCAGGGATATGTGTTCAGGTATAGTATATCTACTTCTGTCAGTGTGGAATATGGCAAACTCCGTTTTGTTGATATTAAGTTTGAGTTTGTTTGAGATGCACCATTTCTCCACTTCTTTCATAATTGATTCACAATTATGTGTCACGCTTTGAAGGCTTCTTGCGATTGTAATAGCACTTATATCATCAGCATAAATAGTAGTGTTAAAATTGATGTCGTGGTTATTTGTTTTTATCTCATCTGGTAGATCGTTGATATAGGCAATGAATAGCAATGGACCCAATATGCTTCCCTGTATAACTCCCATTGTAAGGTATCTGTTTTATATACCCCTGTATGTAAATAAATATTGTAATTATCATATAGAATGATAGGCGCAGGTCTGTTGATATTGTGAAGACCTCGCAGACATTGTATGAGGAGATCAATAGAAATTGTTATCGAATAAAGATTATACACTGTGAATAATAATTGATTTTTCTAATAAAACTGAAACTATTACATGGTGTCAGGTGTGAATAGAATAATAATAAAACGTTATTCTTAATAAAATAATAAAATGGAAGTTCTAAGATTACCACCAGTTATGGACTTCACCGGAAACATGTCAAAGAATTGGACGGCATGGAAGCAGAAGTTCGAGATGTTTCTGATGGCATCAGCTAAGCAAGATTTAACTGATGAACAGAAAGTGGCTACTCTTCTTAATTTAATTGGGGATGAAGGAATCGAGATTTTCAACACCTTCAATTTAAAACCAGACAAGTTTAAATTGAATGAAGTAATAGCAGCCTTCGACAAGTTTTGCAATCCGAAGAAAAATGTGGTGTACGAAAGGTACAAATTCCTCACCTACCATCAAGAAGAAGGACAATCCCTGAATAACTACATCACAAAACTGAAGACATTGTTGAATTCATGTGAATATGAAGCCGCAAATGATATGCTACGTGACAAAATAATCATGGGCATCCGAGATTCCAACCTGAGAGAACGACTTCTTCAAGTAGAAAATTTGACTCTGAAGAAAGCGATCGATATTTGTCACATATCGGAAGTGAGCAGAAAGCAGACCGATGAAATGGTAGGAGGTTCGAATAAATCGCTGGATGTGGAGGTGGACAATATTCAATCGTCTTCTACAAAAAAAATGAGTAAAAATCCAAATTCGAAATCTCATAATAATTTTCATCATAAAAATAATTCAAATAATAATTATTCCTATAAATGTTTTAAATGTAGTCAATTTCATACAGCAGGAAAATGTCCGGCATATGGTAAAACATGTTTTTATTGTAAAAAAACTAATCACTTTGAATCTGATTGCTTGATAAAAAAGTCGAATAAACAACAAATTGTTACTAAAAGAATTTCATCTAGAGAACGACGTAATAAAAATTTCAAATTGAATAATGTGAATGTTGATGAAATTTCTTCAGATGAAAGTTCTTCAAATGACCTGTATTTGGAATCTATTTCGATAAGAAATATTCAAGCTGAAATATCAAAAAATGAAAAATCACAATTAATGGAAACATTGCTTATAAATTCTAATAAAATTAATTTCAAAATTGACACAGGTGCTGAATGCAATGTGTTATCAATTCAAGACTTGTGGAAGATTGCTCCTGATGCCGAACTCAAACGAAACAAAATTCATCTTGTAGGAGGGTACAAGGATAAAGGCTGAAGGCTCCATACAACTGGATTGTACAGTAAGGAATCAAGTATTTCAGATTGAATTTTTTGTAGTAAGTGCAGGTTGTAAGCCAATTTTAGGTCTACAAACATCTTTGAAACCAGGATTAATAAAAGTCACAAATAATGAAAACAGTTTGGTTGCCAGTATAAATAAAATTAATAAAGAAAAAAATCATTTCGTATCATAAAAAGGCATTTAATAACGTTGGTAAATTTCCTGGGAAGCCATATAAGTTGAAGTTAATAGAAAATAGTAATCCTGTAGTTCATGCAGCTAGAAGAATACCCAAAAGTTTGATGCCTAAACTTTTTGATGCTTTAAATAAATTAGAGAAAGACGGAATTATAAGTAAACAGTCAAAGCCTACTGAGTGGGTACAGAATATTATTATTGTTGAGAAACCTAATGGATCTCTTAGAATATGTTTGGATCCTGCGGATTTAAATAAATGTTTAAAGAGGGAACATTTTCAAATTCCTTTTTCCGAGGAAATACTTAGTAATCTAAGCGGAATGAAATTTTTCTCTATTTTGGACTTGAAAGATTCATTTTATCAAATAGAACTTGATGAGGATTCATCTGATATTTGCACTTTTTCAACTCCATTTGGAAGATATAAATTTAATAGGTTACCATTTGGAATAAATGTAGCTACTGAAATTTTTCAACGTCGAAATAAAGAAATCTTTGGAGATATTATAGGTGATAATATTTATATTGATGATTTAATTATTACTGGTTCTTCTGTAGAAGAGCATGATGAAAAATTAATGAATGTTTTAGAAATGGCTAAGAAATGTGGAATTACCTTCAATAAAAATAAATTCAAATATAAAGAGAAAAGTTTAAAAATATTAGGTTTTATAGTTTCTGAAAAGGCTATCACTATTGATAAAGACCGCATTGAATCAATTAATAAAATGCCCGAACCGTCAAATAAAAAAGAATTATTGAGATTTTTAGGCTTAGTGAATTACTTAGGTAGATTCATTCCGAATTGATCGAAATTAACTGCTCCGCTACGTGAACTTACACATAATAATATAATATGGAATTGGAATGAAAATCATTCTGAAGTAGTTCGAACATTGAAAAATTTCTTAACAACATCTCCAATTCTTCAACATTATAATCCTAAAAAACCTTTGAAAATACAATGTGATAGTAGTTTACAAGGATATGGTGCTTGTTTGTTACAAGGTGACAAACCAGTAGCCTTTGCTTCTAGATCCTCAACTGATTGTGAAACTAGGTATTAGCATACCTAGAATAGCAGCCAATTCACGTTCAATGTTAGCACATTGAACGTGAATTGGCTGCTATAGTTTTCGCATTTGAAAAATTTAATTATTACGTTTATGGCAGGTATGTTGAGGTTTTAACGGATCATAAGCCTTTAGTGAATATTCTAAAGAAAGATATCAATAAAATATCATCTAGGCTACAAAGATTAGTTTTCAGGCTTTTGAAGTATGATTTTTCATTGAGATACATTCCGGGTAGAGAAATGTACATAGCGGATACATTGTCTCGAGCGCCAATAAGAAATGATTTTAATGATGAAGAAGAAAGTTTTTTGATTCATAATATACTCAAAAATTTGCCTATTTCTGATTTGAAAATGAAACAAATCGCTGATGCAACAAAAAATGATGCTAAATTGAGAAATTTGAGAGAATTGATTGAAAAAAGATGGAGAAATTTGAAGAAAATTAAAGACACTGAGTTGATGAAATATTTCTCTATAAGGGACCATTTGTCCTGGTATAATGGTTTATTTTTTTACAATGACCGTGTAATAATACCAACTTCAATGCGTGAAGAAATTTTAAATAAAATACCTGAAGGTCATTTAGGACTTAACAAATGTAAGTTAAGAGCTAGGGAATGTGTATTTTGGCCTAATTTAACCAAACAATTAAAAAATAAAGTATTGACTTGTGAAGTTTGCAATACATTCAGAAAAGAAAACCCTAGATTGCCAATGAAACCGCATGAAATAACCAAGAGACCGTGGTCTAAAATTGCGACAGATATTTTCGAATTTTAAGCTAAAGCATATCTTGCTGTAATGGATTATTATTCGAAGTGGATTGAAATGAGATCAATTCGAAATAAAACTTCCAAAGAAATAATCAAAATTTTCGACTCAATTTTTTCATCTTTTGGCTTTCCTGATCAAATAATAAGTGACAATAATCCCTTCAATTCATACGAAATGATAAATTATTTCAATGCACATAATATTTTACTTACAACATCTAGTCCTAACTACCCCAGAAGTAATGGTTTGGCAGAGAAGGCAGTAAATATTTGTAAAAATATGTTAAAAAAATGTTGTTTTGAAAATTCGAACATTTATATGTATTTGTTGAAGTACCGAAATACTCCCATCCCTGACGTTGGCTTTTCACCTGCACAGATAATGTTCAATAGAAGATTGAAGGATAATTTGCCTTCATTAGAATCAAACTATCAATCTGAGGTGGTTGATCCTATCAAATTAAATAAAATTCTTGAAAACAGGCAACATAAGCAATCTTCATATCATAATAGACATACAAAAACCATGAAAGAAGGAAAGAGTAATGATAGAATTTGGTTTAAACATAAAGATTGTTGGAAAAGAGGAATAATAGATAGTAAAGCGACTCAGCCAAGATCTTATTATGTTAAAGACAATTGTAACAAAACATTCAGGAGAAATAGACAACATTTCATAATAGATAATGATAACACAGATAGTGATAATATTGTTGAAAGTAATTGTACAATTACTCCTAATGATTTGCGTAGGAGGAGTTCGATTAAAGAACCTGAAAGATTAGTTTATAATTAGATTGAATCAATTGATCATTATGTAAATATATGTAGGTACATAAAATTGAAGATTATGTATAGTTAGATATAAGCTTGAGGGGAAGGATGTAAGGTATCTGTTTTATATACCCCTGTATGTAAATAAATATTGTAATTATCATATAGAATGATAGGCGCAGGTCTGTTGATATTGTGAAAACCTCGCAGACATTGTATGAGGAGATCAATAGAAATGGTTATCGAATAAAGATTATACGCTGTGAATAATAATTGATTTTTCTAATAAAACTGAAACTATTACACCATTACGATTTGTTCCTCCTCAGATAAGTATGTGTGATTCTCAGTTGATATAATTACTTTCTGTGCTCTATTTTTCAGGTAGCTCTCTATCAATTTCAATTGGTTGTTGCGAATTCCACATTGTTCTAGATTTTTGAGCAGTTTGCTATGGTCTAGGCAGTCAAAAGCTTTTGACATGTCCAGAAACAGTGCAGCTGGTATATTTCCACAATCTAGTCCATCAAATATCATTTGCGTCAGTTCATAGATTGCTGTTTCAGTACTTTTACCGTTTACAAAACCCTGTTGATGCCTTGAGAAGATCTTATGCTTCTTGAAAAACGTGATTAATCGATTTGCTAATACTTTCTCGAATAGTTTTGCCCAGGATGACAGCATGCTTATTGGACGATAGTTATTTAGATCTTCTGTGCAACCTTTTTTATATATAGGTTTCACCACTGCCATTTTGAGTGTCTCTGGGAAAATTCCTTCTATAAAAGCTTTATTTATTATGTTTGCTATTTTGGGTGCAATTGGAGATATAGTTCTTCTTATTATACTCATCGGGATGTCATCGTAGCCTCTAGAGGATTGGTTTTTTATTTGTTTAATAGTTTTTACTATTTCTTCTGGAGTCACCTCAAAGATGAACAATGATTTCTCGACTTCATGTTGATGTTACTATCACCATTGGGGTACTTATTGTTAATGCTTTTTACTTCAACATAGGGAAAGTGCTTTTCGAATAGTTCAGAGTATATTTCTGAGAACAAATTCCACATACCGTTGATATCTTTGTCGTCAAATTCAAATATTGCATTCCAGTCTACACAGTTTAGATCTTCAATGAATTTCAAAATTTTGTCTTCGCTGAATTTCCGCATCTTCTTGATCTTACGCCTTTGTACTTGATTGTCTTGATGTTCAAATTCATAGTGTATTGAACGGTGGTCAAATAAGTGTGGTTGTATTACAGATGTTTGTCCTCCATTGATGTTGGTAAGGATGTTGTCAATACATGTTTTGGAAAATGATGTTATTCTTGTTGGTTCTTTCACTAGTGGGTTTATGTTGTATGTTTGCAATATGGACGTTAAAGTGTGTGTCTTCTTATCTGATTTATTTAGTGTATCTATATTGTAATCTCGTATCATAATGAAATCTGCACTATTATCTTTATTCAGAAACTCAAGAATCTTCGTGAGCTGCTCAAAGAAAATTTCAAAATTCTCATGAGGTGGTGTATTCGGTCTGTATATGTATATAATGATTAATTTTTTGTGTAGAGACATTTCATATTCTAGAGCTGAGCATTCGATTCCACGGGGAACACTCAGTGCATTGATGTCTTTTCTTTTCTTGCATTGATTTCTGAGGTTATTTTTTACATATATGGCACTACTTCCATGCTCATTTAGATTTCTGCAGAAACATGAGACTAGTTGATATCCGTATAGTTTGTAAGCTGCTAGTTGCTCATATGTTTGCCAGTGCTCAGTTAGTGCAATAAGATCGACTGCTGTGTTATTTACAAGTTCTTCTAGACCGTTGTAGGATGTGGATAATGATTGAATATTTAAGTACAATAGTTTAAATTTTGTGTTTTGTGTATTTTGCAACTGTTTACTCGTCGATTCTTTCATTAGTGCTTCTGGTTTTTCAAAATAAGTTTCGGAAGGAGAATTCTCTTGTAACAACTCCCTCTGGCCAGATTTCAGGACTACAGGTCGAGTTATACGATTCCTCTGTGTAAACTCCGACACTAAAAGCTGAATTGTTGCCTTTTGTGCTGAGCTTTTTGACCTCTGCTTTTTTATTTTTGTTTATTTCACCAAGGTATTCTTCGATTTGTTGTTCAGTTTTTTCTTTTCCTTGTATTCTGCCCACGTATATCCATCTACGTTTGGCTGCTCCTTTTATTATTGAGTTATTTGTTTTATTTGTACCTGTGCAGATTCCGCCATTTTTCGTTTTGTCCTTATTCTTGTATTGGATTGTTTTCCATCCCATGTTTACCTGTGTTGATGTTCGTTCCTTGTTTTGAATGATTCGACGTTCGACGTCTGCGTGACCTATTTGACTGTTAGCAGATTTATGACTTGTGTAGTCAACTTTAGAAGTTGGTAGTTCCAATGTTCCTAGGGCTGTCGTTTCTGCGTACGATATTTTACTGTCAGTTCTATGTTCTATCTTTGTGTTCTGTCCTTGTTTAGGTAGTTTATTATCTTCTCTTTGTTCTTGACCTCTGCTTCTTTCTCCTTTGTTTACGTTTTTACTCTTGCTTGAATTTTCGATTTCGACATCCTGACTTTTTATTTTATCCATCAGTAGAGCGTTATTTTCCATCATTATTTTGTTCTTTTCTTGGGATTCTTTGAGCAACTCCTTGAGGTATGTTATTTCGATATTAATGATTTTATTCTCGTTTTGGAGTTCACTAATTTCTTTCGCCATTTTAATGGCATTGGCTTCTTCATGTCTGCAAATTGGAGATTTTTGATTTGCAGCCTGTTCCATACCCAACAAACACTGAAATGCAGTAACTGTACAAAAACTGTACTTCGTTGCTTCAATTGACTGCAGTGACGGTAATGCAATAACTGCACAAAAAAGGACCGTATATGTCCAGGTGGACTTTGCAGTTACTGTACAGTACAAACTGCATTCCATACAGCCACAGCTGCACTTAAAAAACAGCGATGGTATTGCAATCTACTGTACAGCAAGCTGCAATTCAAATGCAGCAGTGACGTGCTAAAACTGTACAGCAAGCTGTACTTTAAATGCAGTATTCACTTTGCAAAAACTGCACAGATAGCTGCTCTTCAAATGCAGCAGTTACGTGCTAAAACTGTACAGCAAGCTGTTCTTTAAATGCAGTAGCCACTATGCAAAAACTGTACAGTAAGCTGCACTTAAAATGCAGCAGTCCCTGTGCAAAACCTGTACAGCAAGCTGCACTTCACAGGCAGCAATGAAGTGCAAAAACTGTACAGATAGCTGTACTTTATATGCAGTATTCACTGTGCAAAAACTGTACAGGAAGCTGTATTTTATATACAGTAGTCACTGTGCAAAAACTGTACTGCAAGCTGTACTTTATGTGCAGTAGTCACTGTGCAAAAATTGTACAGCAAGCTGTATTTTGAATGCAATAGTCACTGTGCTTAAACTGTGAAGCGAGCTGTATTTTAAATGCAGCAGTTACTGTGCAAAAACTGTACAGCAAGCTGTACTTTAAATGCACATTTTCGGTTAATGGTTGCAATAAGGTTGAATTAATCAAACGAAACTTTCATTCACTAAGTATATAATAGTAATATTTATAATATAAACTACATATATATATATATATGAAAACAAAACAAAACTAAAAGAATAAAATAATATAGGAATAAAAAAATCAAAATATGTTTTAAATGTGATATACATAATTTAAAAAAGGAAAAAAAAAGTTAATCATAAAAATTGCTCGTCATTGAGTAGTCTCTCTGCGAGCTCCTCTCTCATAAACATTTCGCAACCATGCCTTGATAGTGCCTTCCACTTCTGATTGAGTGGCATCTTCGCACCCTTTATTTTTTCTTGTTGCCACTAAAAGCAGAGAATAAAGAGTTATCAAGAGATTCTTTAAATGGTGTCACTATAATACCTAAAATTGCCTTATTTATATAGGTAAATTTTGAAAAGGCTATTTTTTGCTGGCGCCCCGTCCAATTAAGGTGGAAACAAAAATTTTTTGAGAGTAAGTTGGAGAGGATACTCCGACAAACGTCTTCTCTGCTTTTTCCTCCCATAAATCCAAGAGTATTAACCTTAAAAAAGTAAATAATTATGAGTCCAAAATTAGTTACAATGAAGGAAATAAAAACAAAATGTATATGTTACCGGAAATGTGGAAAATCCGGCATTCTGCACAATGCCTAGGCCTTGTATAGAATGCCTGAAAAGGTCAGGCAATATGAAATATTATTAGTTTCATACATTGCCTAGGCATTCTATAGAATACCTAACGCTTAGCAGGCAATGTTTTAAGGTAAGATCAGATCGTATTGAAAAGGAAAGTCTTTGACCATTTAAAGGGCGCGTTCGTGCGTTGCGAATTAATTGAAATGGCGGCCGATCAACGAGTGTCTCTGATGTTCGTTTGAAATAAAAAGTAAATATTAAACATATCTTCTGCTAGGATCCGAAAACTCGACTACTTTACTATTTACGACTAATAACACTGAGTTATTACGATTTTCACAAAATGAGTTTTTGAATCACGATACGTGTTTCGCCCTCACAATAGCATATTCTCTTCGATTCAATATTTTAAGAAAGCTGCAACTATTAATAAGTTTTGTTCGGAATGGATTTTCAGGTATCTCTCCCTTCGGTCCTCCATCAAAAGATGAAATGAAAAAAAAATTAATGTATATCAATCATAAAATAATTTCAATTACATATCACAAAGCATATAATATAGTACATATATACCATTCAGATAAGATGATGGATTCACAATAATTCATTTCTCACATTCCCGGCAGACCCTCAGGCATTTTATATAACGCCTAGGATTCAAAAGTGTCCACCCACATGCAATAACTCAACCTCGAATCAGAATTTGTGAAATCCGACAGGTCGATTTTTGATGACAGATCATGTTCCGGATCCAGGATACAATAAAGCTGTTGTTTCTACTAGCAACCCCTTGGAGAGGGTTGCAACCGCATCAGGAATTTGAGTATAGGGAGAGTGGGTAGTTTTGTAGAACAAAAGTATGCATGCATGGATTCAAATTTGTATGAACCTGCAGTTTGTGTTCTATAAAGTGAATATTCAAAAAGTTACAGGGTGTTTTTTAAGGGAATTATGGTACCAATAAAACCGAATGAAACAGAGATATTCTCATTGATCGTATAATTCCTATTGAAAGAAAAGTATCAACAATTTACCACAAATTTTAGAATTTCCCACCATTAGATTGCATGCAGCCATAAAACCGTGATTATCTTTTGTTCGAAGACGAAGCTGAAACACGGCTTTATCTCCGCAATCTGATGGTGGGGAATTTGTGGTAAATTTTTATAAATGCTGTTTGTGAAAAATATTTTTCTTGCAATAGAAATTATACAATCAATTAGAAACATCTCTGAAATATCGATTGAAATTTATTCTGAGAGGATTCTGTTTCATTTAGTTACCTATCGGTACCACAATTCCATAAAAAACACCCTGTTACTTTGTGAATACTCAATTTTAGAACACAAACTGCAGGTTGATACAAATTTGAATCCATGCATACGTTTGTTCTACATAACTACCCAATTTCCCTATTCAGATGATTCCTGATGGGGTTGCTAGAAGAAACAAGCCCTGTATCCCAGATCATGTCCCCCTGTCATAAAAAATTGACCTGTCTGATTTGTTGTTGAGTTATTGAGGGTGGACACATTTAAATGATATGTAAAATGATTGAACAGATAGGAAGGATTTTATTATCATTAATTCACTATATAAAACCTTCGAATATATTTTTCAATTTTTTTTATGAGAATTCTCTATATGTATTTGGTTTTTGATTTTTGTTCCCAACACGACCCCAACAAAAATGGCAAATTTATACAGGGTGTCCCAAGCTCGACTGCCTATTAGACGTTTCTGGAGAACTGGACATATTTGAAATCTGAAAATTGGGATTATGATATTGTATGATAAAATAGGAATAATAACGAACCTTATAGTGAACACGCATATCTCCCCTTTTTTTTCTCGATATTTTGAAAACCATTCAGACGAATACAACAATTATACAGAAATATATTCAGCATTGCGAATACTCAGTCATCAGAAATTTTTTGAACAAATTTATTTTCAGTTGTTATATAACCGGAAGTGCTCAGGCTCCAAAAATATTTTAACTCGGTAGACAATATGTCGAAGAAAATCATAATCCTAATTTTCAGATTTCAAATACGTCCAGTTCCCCAGAAACATCTGATAGGCCCTCTCGTACTTGATGCACCCTGTTTACTAAAACCATAAACAGAGGTTTATGATAAAAACATTCACTTACAACTTTTGCAAAGAACTGGATGTCCTGAAGCTTTTGCTCAAATTCTTGAAGTTGTTCCAGATTTTCGAGGATTTCTAACTCGAATCTCGATTCTGTAATATTTTGATCTGTTTCTGGCACATTTTGTGCCGTCTCACACAAATGCACAATATTTTGCTCTATTCGGTGCAATCGTCTCAAAATATCCTTCATAATACCTGAAAACAATAATGGCTGATGAAAAAATGAATATTATAGACATTAACACACATACCTTCAGTAGTATTGAGGCGATCCATAATTTCATTTACACTAGTCATAATGGACGGCATTTCTCTGGGGTTCAAGTTTTCTGAAACAAATTGATGCAGCGTCTAATCAAGCTAATTTTTAAATACAATTTTGTACAAATTTTCAAATACTTGGATATTTTAAATTCAACACCCTGTGTTTTATATATATATATATATATATATATATATATATATATATATATATATATATATATATATATACATATATATATATATATATATATATATATATATATATATATATATATATATATAGTTCGAATGAATCGACACGCAGGCTTTTAATTCTCTCTCAAACTGATAAGATTTTTCTATACCTATTCGACTTTTATCCTATTTATCCTCACCTTTATTTGACGTTTTTGGAGACTGTGTACAGGGACCTAAAATGATGAAAATGAAGAACAAGTCACAAGATGTGCATGAGCATATAATATGTTAGAACAAAAACTATAAATTTCTGAAATATGAGTTATTTATTCTGCGAAAAATATTGTAAAACTTATTTCTAACTACCCAGTAACTTCATAAATAATTATTTCACATGAAATTCAAAGAAGCTCAATTTATGGCAGGGATATGGTTGTTCAAACACTCACTTTGACTACTACTAAATCCTTTTCTCAGAGTGAGACGGGGCTGGGATATTTCTGTAATTAAAATATATATAAATATATATATATATATATATATATATATATATATATATATATATATATATATATATATATATATATATATATATATATATAATATGAGCAATATATATGACATATATGTGGAATTATATTTTATCATAATGAAGAATAATTATTACCTCTTGAAACACCAGATCCACTAGCCTGGGGATCGCTCCCATACAGTCTCGGGCTTTTTGTTTTTCTTTCCGAATCCTTCCTGATTTTGGGAGGAATTGCAATTTCTTCATCATCTGTGGATTGGTCCAAATAAAAATCCTCCAAAATTTTTCTTTTCGCAATTCTCTTGCCAACTGCCAGTGATTCGTCGTTGTCACTAACAGCTGATGATGATGTGGCCAGTTGCTTTTCAATTTCTTTAAGCTTCTTCTCTGCATCCTCATAATATTCTGAATCGAAATAAGCAAACATGTTGAACAGAAAAACACTATATAAAGGTGTAACGAACGCTAGTGTCACAAATTTTGGAAGGGTTGGCAAATCCCAGAAACTCAACTACTAACTAGTAACAGAAAACTCTCCTACATAACACCTAGAAAACACATACCTGTTCTATGTTTGATCCTGATGGCACATTGCACACTCCTTTCTGTATCAATATCTTGGTGCTCCCTGACTGCCATTGCCCTCTGCCTGTCCCGATAGAAATACGTTGGCCAATAACATTGGAGTATTCCCTCGGCCTCAAAAATCCATTTACTAGATATTATTGAGATTGGACAGGAGTTATTTCTCTTTTCCTTGTAAAACTCAACAATAACATAATCACTGAAATCAATTTGGTCCAATATAATATATATATATATATATATATATATGTTAGAATACTATGGGTACTCGGCAATGGGCTGGTTGTAAACAGAGACAACTATTTGTCGTTCGATTGTCTATATTTCGAGCCTATTGTTGTCTCTGTTTACAACCAGCCCATTGCCGAGTACCCATAGTATTCTAACATATAATATACGGCAATACTTCGAATTCACTATATATATATATATATATATCTATATAATATCAAAATATATCAAACATAAATATTGTAATTTTCATTACACTACCGGCTTATATTTATTTATTTACTATTTTTCCTAAACCTAATATTAACAACATACATGTATGTATATATTTACAGATGAAAGATCATTTTAATAAAACAAATGAATCAGAGGATAGCACACAAAGTCATTATTAAATGGCAAAATTATACCTTTGAATAAGATATTATTAACAGAAATCTCTATTTCCTTCTCTGATGGACGCACTTTAAATATGGAAAAAGTACTTGAATCTGTAGGATATTCAAAAAAAGGACCCAGATTTTGATATTCTGTACCAGTTAAAAACTTCTCATTATTCATTTCGTATATTTTTGTCACTCTCATTATACCATTTTGATGGTAAATACAACTATCTGAAAGTTTCGTAGACATTGTGAAACCTTTAAACCTTAGTCTAGGATAAACTGTTTTGTTGCCTTCATTTGTAGGTTTTCCTTCAAAATATACGTTCTTCAAATTCTTAACTTCTCCTAAAATAGAGTCTGCTTCAGCGATACGATGGATAACTTGTTGAAGGGGTTCATTGGACTTTCGCAAACTGCGTTTTAACTGATACAAATAATTCTCAAATGGAAAACAATTAATGTCTTCCAATGAACCAAAACGTTTGGCATCGTCTGCTATATGTATGAGACTATGCACATTGAAAATACAAAAATTGTTCCCATATATTTCAGTTCCATTACGAACAAATAAACGCAACAAATCATTTGCATATGAATTGTATTGTTTGTTCAAAGATGAATTCAATAAAATCATAATGCCAAATTTAAGTAGCAAAAAATTACAATATACTTTTTTTGGTAACAAATCGTGCAAGACAACTGGACCTATGTAGAGCAAAAACTGGAGATACTCTTTCGCTTTCCAGTATTCGAGTTCGCTAATTGAACGTGGTTTTCTATTAAAGTCAACAGGCCAATACTTATTACTTATATCACTTATTCTTCCATTCAGTAAAACACTTTTATCTTTAGTTAAACGGTACAATCTGCTACCATCTCTCCATTCTAAAATAAGTTTTTTCATGACTCCTAAGCAAACTGAATGCATATAGTCACCAGGAAAAGAAGTGACCAATCCCAAATTCAGTACTCTAGATAATGGGGTCACATCCCTAATAGCACACAACGTCCTTGGGACGTCCAATTCATGTCCATTTAACGTCGGAACGTCCATGTACTTGATTTGTATGTCCTTTGGACGTCCGTTTCCGGACAGTTTTAGGACGTCCAAGATGGATATCCATTGTTAGTCCAATTTATGTACAATGTCCGTATCGGATATCCATTGGATGCCCGTGATGGACATAATACGGACCATATGACACATGTCCGTATCATGTAGTCCCAAAATGGTCCCTGACCGACTCAATACATGCAGTGTCAAATATATGTCCTTACTGGATATCCATTAGTTGTCCGAGATGAACATAGTACGGACCATATAACTTATATACATATATAGGTATATATTACATGGTCCGTATAACGTCCATCACGGACACCTAGTGGATATCCGGTACGGACATCTTTTGAATGTCCATACCGGATATTCACTAGGAGTCCGTAATGGACGTAATATGGACTAAATAACATGTATATATTACATGGTCCGTATAACGTCCATGACGGACACCTATTGGATATCCGGTAGGGACATCTTTTGAATGTCCATACCGGATATTCACTAGGAGTCCGTAATGGACGTAATATGGACTAAACAACATGTATATATTACATGGTCCGTATAACGTCCATGACGGACACCTATTGGATATCCGGTAGGGACATCTTTTGAATGTCCATACCGGATATTCACTAGGAGTCCGTAAGGGACGTAATATGGACCAAATAACATGTATATGTTACATGGTCCGTATAACGTCCATCACGGACACCTAGTGAATATCCGGTATGGACATTCAAAAGATGTCCCCTACATAATATGGACCAAATAATACATACATGTATATCAATGAACACCAAAATTTAATATTATTTTTCACTAAACTCCATTTTTCCGCTTTGTAGTATATGAATATCTTATGAATATTATATTATGTATAACGTTATGATGAACGAAGACTAAATACTTGGGTAATTACTATTATAAAATAATCTATATTTGAGTTTCAAGACTTTAGTTTTTATTATATGGTATTTCTGTATTAATCGACTACTATTCCATAAATCAGTTAACAATATAATGAATATGTTCCTACAAGTAGGTGTATCGTATGGTCTCGGTAGCTAGGACGGTTGCAGCGAAGACTCAGTAATGCGATGTCCCCACGTACTCGCGAGTTCGAATCCGGGCCAAGTGTAAAAACTTTCTAGTAAGTATGAATGAAAATGAGAAAACAACACAGAAAAAATAACATCTGCGTCTGAGTGTAAGACATATTCTAATAGATAGAATAGCCAACGTCGTGGTAAATTTTTGTACCGTTGAGATTGCTAATTATGGTCCCAACGGGATATCCATTGGACGTCCGCGATGGACGTCCGAATTCGGTTCAAAGTTGTGACATTTGTACGTCCCTCGGATGTCCATAGAACGTCCATTGTACCAGAAATGGACGTCCCATGGATGTCCGTAATGTCCGAAGAGGACGTCCTATGGATGTCCATAGGACTACTTTGTGCTATTAGGGATCTTTATGATGCTCTCTGAACTGATGACTGAAAAAGTTTTCATCTGTTCGTAAAGTCGCTCCACTATCCACGAAAGTCATTCTTCTGTCTATATAAACACCTCTAACAGAACACTTATCACAACCACTGTAGTGATTGTGTCCAACAGTACATTTAATGAAAGCCCTTGCTGGTGTGTCGCAGCAAAATGCTAGTACTTTAACACTGACAACAACCTCCTCTTTAATAACTATGCCTTTCATTAAACAAGTGTTCAACTCTTCAACAAATTCTTTAAAATATTCCTGAACAGGTGGTTTACCAGGGCCATAGTAAATGGCCACACAGAATAATGCATTCGAAGGCAAGCTGTGAATGCGGCATAAAATTGGCCAAAAAGTTTTTTTTGAACTTTTGTGAATAGGAAGGCCATCTATATTAAAAATAAGGTCGCATTCAGTGAATCCATATATCTCGAACTGTTTTTTTAGGCCAGACTGAATACCAAAATAATGAAACAAACCATCACCCATAGTCTTGATATTGGATTCTCTGGGTGTTTTCAGAATAGTTCTGGCATCTTTTGGCAAATTTGAGATATCAGGACCTGTGCCTAACCACTCTAAAAGTTGCGATAAGGCATTATGGGTAATATTATTATCTAACGCCCAACTAGCTAGAAACTGTCTGGGATTTTTTTTTTGGCCTGAAGGGATACTATTATTTACAGATTCATTATTCGAATTAGACGAACTATTTTCAGAATCGAAATCAGATTCACTTTCCACTTCTAAGTCTTTTTCGTGAATACAACTGTTTATTGAGGCACAATTATTGTCATTACTATCACTATCAGAATAATTATCAGTTGTTAATGAATTATTATGATTGGTAAAATTAGTTGAAACACCATGAGAAGTTGAAGGTAATGAGCTATCATTGTCAGTCTCCCAACAAACACAATATACAGCAACTGTACAAATACTGCACTACAAATGCCACCAGAATACAGCACAGAGATTGCTGTACTGAAACTGCACAGTTTCTGTATTGATAATTCTGCATTTTCAAAACGCAGTTTTTGATGTACAGTAACTGCACAGTTTCTGTATTCATAATTCTGCATTTTCAAAATGTAGTTTGTGATGTACAGTAACTGCACAGTTTCTGTATTCATAATTCTTCATTTTCAAAATGCAGTTTGTGATGTACAGTGACTGCATAATTTCTGTATTGATAATTCTGCATTTTCAAAACGCAGTTTTTGATGTACAGTGACTGCACAGTTTCTGTATTCATAATTCTGCATTTTCAAAATGCAGTTTGTGATGTACAGTGACTGCATAGTTTCTGTATTGATAATTCTGCATTTTCAAAACGCAGTTTTTGATGTACAGTAACTGCACAGTTTCTGTATTCGTAATTCTGCATTTTCAAAACGCAGTTTTTGATGTACAGTAACTGCACAGTTTCTGTATTCGTAATTCTGCATTTTCAAAACGCAGTTCTTGATGTACAGTAACTGCACAGTTTCTGTATTGATAATTCTGCATTTTCAAAACGCAGTTCTTGATGTACAGTAACTGCACAGTTTTTTTATTGACAATTCTGCATTTTCAAAACGCAGTTTTTGATGTACAGTGACTGCAGATTTTCTGTATTGATAATACTGCATTTTCAAAACGCAGTTTTTGATGTGCAGTAACTTCACAGTTTCTGTATAGATAATTCTGCATTTTCAAAACGCAGTTTTTGATGTACAGTAACTGCACAGTTTCTGTATTCATAACTCTGCATTTTCAAAATGCAGTTTGTGATGTACAGTGACTGCATAGTTTCTGTATTGATAATTCTGCATTTTCAAAATGCAGTTTGTGATGTACAGTGACTGCATAGTTTCTGTATTGATAATTCTGCATTTTCAAAACGCAGTTTTTGATGTACAGTGACTGCATAGTTTCTGTATTGATAATTCTGCATTTTCAAAACGCAGTTTTTGATATACAGTGACTGCACAGTTTCTGTATTTGCAATTCTTGATTTCAAAAATGGAGTATTTGATATAGAGTTAATAATAGAATCTAGAATAATAATTCATAGGAATTCCTAAAACTTAAACATATACCTTCTTCAAGAAGTTGAAAATTCGATTATGAAGGTTAAAGAGACATTTCATAAACAGATTTAATTCAATAATTGAAGACTCCGTTCATTACCAAAATATGGATTATACCCATGATAGAAGAATACTTCATCGCACCATGGTGGTACCAGAATTAGCCAAATGATGGCATCACTGCTCTTGACGGTTGCAATCACAGGGTAGCATACACGTCTATTGCGGTGCAGCATACGCCAAACGATGGCGCCACCGGCGACGCATTACTCTATGTCCTCTATGTAACCAGCGTTTATAGCAGGCACAATCTACGCTGCCTCGACGATTGTCGTAGCTAACTCCTATGGTTCATTAATCTCCACCCCTAAGAGTAGGCTATGTCTCAATTAGCGTCACCTTTGCGCTTACCGCAAAATTACTAAGTGAAATTGAAAATTTCTGATTTGCAGAATAGATTTTCTGTTTATAACTAGGAAACTTCTCTAATAGAATATTGTTTCGTAATTGCAAGTTTCGATATAGTTTTTACACAGTGACTGCTACATTTAAAGTGCAGCTACTGTATAGTTTGAGCACAGTGTCTATTGTATATAAAATACAGCTTGCTGTACAGTTCTTGCGTGAACAAACTGCATATAAAACACAGCTAACTGTACAGTATTTGCACAGTGACCACTGCATTTAAAGTACAACTTGCTGTACAGTTTTAGCACGTAACTGCTGCATTTGAAGTGCAGTTTTTGCAAAGTGAATACTGCATTTAAAGTACAGCTTGCTGTACAGTGGATTGCGATGCCATCGCTGTTTTTGAAGTGCAGCTGTGGCTGTATGTCGAATGCAGTTTGTACTGTACAGTAACTGCAAAGTCCACCTGGACATATACGGTCCTTTTTGGTGCAGTTATTGCATTACCGTTACTGCAGTCAATTGAAGCAACGAAGTACAGTTTCTGTACAGTGACTGCATTTCAGTGTTTGCTGGGCTGGTTAGTTAATAATACTTTGGCTTCTACTTCACACACTTTCATAACATTTTCAACATTTCTTTTCACTATTCGGCTCAATTGCCGTTTGCTTTTTTTTGATTTGAAATCCATATTTTCCTGTCTTCTGAAAAGTTCTAATCACTGATGATGGTGGACGAAAGGGATGAGTTGTACTTTCTGTAGATAAAACAACTCGATATTTCCCGCAAATGCAATTATATTTAGTCAAATATTTTCACCTACCTTATTTCTGTATGTTGAAAATCCATTACCTAATTACAATGCACTTCGCACTACTACAATAGTTAGTGATAAAAAGTTTTGCACACACAATTCACAAAAAACTTAAGAAATCTATAGCAATATGGACAATGCAATGCGTTTTAACCAAGCGAAGTAAATGACAAAACCCAGAGCCCTTTCGAGTGTGATCGGAATATCGGCAATGAGTAATGACGTACACACTGTACCAATCGTACCTACTTTTACTACCCTCGACGCCTCGACCTCGACCAAGCCCTCGGGGGCTTCGAGTCTCGACCCTCGATGCCGCAATACACCAAACTGTAGGTACCTGGAACTTGGAACATCCTACAGGAATGCAAAAGTTGAGATGCGATTTTAGTTATTTCTCTATTGAAACTGTTGTTGTTCTAAATAATGAAAAATTATGTCATTCTCATATATGTTTATTCTCTTTTATATTAGTTGGTATAACTGTATATAAAATCGCTGCAACACGGCTCCACTATATCAAATGATGTGTGTATTTTTCGAATGCACTGGATGCGGTATTATCAATACAGAAACTGTGCAGCCGATTCATGTCAAATACTGCATTTTTGAAATGCAGTTTTATCTATAAAGAATATCTGTAGTAACTGTACATCAAAAACTGCATTTTAAAAATGCAGAATTATGCAGAAAATGTGCAGTCAATGTACAACGAAAACTGCATTTAATAAATGCAGATTTATCAGTGCAGAAACTGTGCAGTCGATGTACATCGAAAACTGCATTTTAAAAGTGCATAATTATCAATGCAGAAACTGTGCAGTCGATGTACATCGAAAACTGCATTTTGAAAATGCAGATTTATCAGTGCAGAAACTGTGCAGTCGATGTACATCGAAAACTGCATTTTGAGAATGCAGATTTATCAATGCAGAAACTGTGCAGTCGATGTACATCGAAAACTGCACTTTAAAAGTGCAGATTTATCAGTGCAGAAACTGTGCAGTCGATGTACATCGAAAACTGCATTTTAAAAGTGCATAATTATAAATGCAGAAACTGTGCAGTCGATGTGCATCAAAAACTGCATTTTGAAAATGCAGATTTATCAATGCAGAAACTGTGCAGTCGATGTACATCGAAAACTGCATTTTGAAAGTGCATAATTATAAATGCAGAAACTGTGCAGTCGATGTGCATCAAAAACTGCATTTTGAAAATGCAGATTTATCAATGCAGAAATTGTGCAGTCGATGTACATCGAAAACTGCATTTTGAAAATGCAGATTTATCAATGCAGAAACTGTGCAGTCGATGTGCATCAAAAACTGCATTTTGAAAATGCAGATTTATCAGTGCAGAAACTGTGCAGTCGATGTACATCGAAAACTGCATTTTAAAAGTGCATAATTATCAATGCAGAAACTGTGCAGTCGATGTACATCGAAAACTGCATTTTAAAAGTGCATAATTATAAATGCAGAAACTGTGCAGTCGATGTGCATCAAAAACTGCATTTTGAAAATGCAGATTTATCAATGCAGAAATTGTGCAGTCGATGTACATCGAAAACTGCATTTTGAAAATGCAGATTTATCAATGCAGAAACTGTGCAGTCGATGTGCATCAGAAACTGCATTTTGAAAATGCAGATTTATCAGTGCAGAAACTGTGCAGTCGATGTACATCGAAAACTGCATTTTAAAAGTGCAGATATATCAATGCAGAAACTGTGCAGTCGATGTACATCGAAAACTGCATTTTAAAAGTGCATAATTATAAATGCAGAAACTGTGCAGTCGATGTGCATCAAAAACTGCATTTTGAAAATGCAGATTTATCAATGCAGAAATTGTGCAGTCGATGTACATCGAAAACTGCATTTTGAAAATGCAGATTTATCAATGCAGAAACTGTGCAGTCGATGTGCATCAAAAACTGCATTTTGAAAATGCAGATTTATCAGTGCAGAAACTGTGCAGTCGATGTACATCGAAAACTGCATTTTAAAAGTGCATAATTATCAATGCAGAAACTGTGCAGTCGATGTACATCGAAAACTGCATTTTGAAAATGCAGATTTATCAGTGCAGAAACTGTGCAGTCGATGTACATCGAAAACTGCATTTTGAGAATGCAGATTTATCAATGCAGAAACTGTGCAGTCGATGTACATCGAAAACTGCACTTTAAAAGTGCAGATTTATCAGTGCAGAAACTGTGCAGTCGATGTACATCGAAAACTGCATTTTAAAAGTGCATAATTATAAATGCAGAAACTGTGCAGTCGATGTGCATCAAAAACTGCATTTTGAAAATGCAGATTTATCAATGCAGAAACTGTGCAGTCGATGTACATCGAAAACTGCATTTTGAAAATGCAGATTTATCAGTGCAGAAACTGTGCAGTCGATGTACATCGAAAACTGCATTTTGAGAATGCAGATTTATCAATGCAGAAACTGTGCAGTCGATGTACATCGAAAACTGCACTTTAAAAGTGCAGATTTATCAGTGCAGAAACTGTGCAGTCGATGTACATCGAAAACTGCATTTTGAGAATGCAGATTTATCAATGCAGAAACTGTGCATTCGATGTGCATCAAAAACTGCATTTTGAAAATGCAGATTTATCAATGCAGAAACTGTGCAGTCGATGTACATCGAAAACTGCATTTTGAAAATGCAGATTTATCAGTGCAGAAACTGTGCAGTCGATGTACATCGAAAACTGCATTTTGAGAATGCAGATTTATCAATGCAGAAACTGTGCAGTCGATGTACATCGAAAACTGCACTTTAAAAGTGCAGATTTATCAGTGCAGAAACTGTGCAGTCGATGTACATCGAAAACTGCATTTTAAAAGTGCATAATTATAAATGCAGAAACTGTGCATTCGATGTGCATCAAAAACTGAATTTTGAAAATGCAGATTTATCAATGCAGAAACTGTGCAGTCGATGTACATCGAAAACTGCATTTTGAAAATGCAGATTTATCAGTGCAGAAACTGTGCAGTCGATGTACATCGAAAACTGCATTTTGAGAATGCAGATTTATCAATGCAGAAACTGTGCAGTCGATGTACATCGAAAACTGCACTTTAAAAGTGCAGATTTATCAGTGCAGAAACTGTGCAGTCGATGTACATCGAAAACTGCATTTTGAGAATGCAGATTTATCAATGCAGAAACTGTGCAGTCGATGTGCATCAAAAACTGCATTTTGAAAATGCAGATTTATCAATGCAGAAACTGTGCAGTCGATGTGCATCAAAAACTGCATTTTGAAAATGCAGATTTATCAGTGCAGAAACTGTACAGTCGATGTACATCGAAAACTGCATTTTGAAAATGCAGAATTACCAATGCAGAAACTGTGCAGTCACTGTACATCGAAAGCTGCATTTTGAAAATGCAGAATAATCAATGCAGAAACTGTGCAGTCACTGTACATCGAAAGCTGCATTTTGAAAATACAGAATAATCAATGCAGAAACTGTGCAGTTTCAGTACAGCAATTTCTGTGCTGCATTCTGGTGGCACTTGTTATGCAATATCTGTACAGTTGCTGTATATTGTGTTTGTTGGGTACACTTTCGGTGGAAAATATCCCAACACCTATAGCACTTCACAGGTTCCACGACTTTTTTCTTGCATTGGGTTCATTTATATTCAGTTTTTCTGTAATTTTTAACAGACTCGCTTTCACTCGCGTCTTCTTCGCCCGCCATATTTTATATTCTCTCTATTATATTTCAGCATCTCATCCTAGCTGATCCACTCTTCTATATTCCTCGTACCATAAGGATGTTGATTGCCTCGGATGTGCTTTCTCATCTTATTCTCCCTGGTACGTTACGCCTGTCGTCTGAGCCTCCGGGTGCATTATCTACCACCTTACCACCTACCAACAGTCACCAAACGAACTGTGCTGAGTCAGATGGCCAGAATCTTCGAACCTTTGGGATGGCTAGCTCCTATCACTTTCTACGCCAAAATTTTCTTCCGTCAGCTCTGTCTTCTTCATCTGGAATGGGACCAACCTCTTTCGAATGAATCCCAGCCTTCGTGGTTGCGGTTTCAATCCCAGCTTCCCACCTTGGCAGAACTTCATATCCCACGATTCATCCCTGCCGTGTCATCTTCTGCTCATCAGCTGATTGGCTTCTGTGACTCATCTGAGTCGGGCTACGCTGCAGTCGTCTATCTTCGCAGTTCTACATCATCTGATCAATACCACGTGTCTCTTCTAGCGGCCAAATCTAAAATCGCTCCTTGCAAAGCTGTGACCCTGCCTCGTCTTGAACTGTGTGGTGCCCATCTGCTCGCAAAGATCATGCATCATCTGTCCACCCGCGTTATGCCGAATCTCACAACTGAGTGTATTGCCTTTTGTGACTCTTCCGTTGCTTTGTCGTGGATCCGCGGTGAAAGTCACAGATGGAAGATATTTGTTGGCAATCGAGTCGCTGAGATCCAGGATTTAGTTCCTTCAGATTGCTGGAGGCATGTGGTGTCTGAGGATAATCCAGCTGATTGTGCCTCTCGAGGATTGATGCCCGCGGATATTCATCATCACCATTTATGGTGGCGTGGTCCTCCTTGGCCATCGCTAGACGCATCTTCGTGGCCTCTTTCCTCTGTTGATTCCTCTCAAATTGAACAAGTGGAGGTCGAGGCCAAGCCGATCTCCACTTTCATGTTAGCAGCCATCTCAGATGAACCCACCTTGATTGAACGTTTTTCCTCGTATCTTCGTCTCAAGCGTGTGACTGCCTTTTATCGACGTTTCATTCTAAATGCTCGTAATCCATCTTTACCTCGCTCAGGTTTCCTATTGAGCTCCAGGAGGCCGAGATCTGTTTGATCCGTCTAGTCCAATCTGTTCATTTTGCCGAGGAGCTAGCTGAGCTTCAGAAACCGTCTTCCCGTCATCGGCTTATTATGAAACTCCACCTGTTTTGTGACGATCATGGACTCCTGCGTGTTGGAGGTCGCCTTTCATCCTCTCTATTACCATATCGACACAAACATCCAGTTCTTCTGCCAAAGAATGATCATCTCACTCGTCTGATCATCGATGATGCCCATCTTCGTCTTCTGCACGCCGGTGCTCTCGCTACTCACTCGTTCATTCGCTAACGTTATTGGATTTTGGACGGTCGTAATGTGGTGCGTAATCATCTGCGCAAGTGCAATAGATGCTTTTCCTGCAAACCGCGTCCTCTAATTCAACCAATGGGTAATCTTCCACCTGAGGGGCTATCCTCTGCTGCGGCTTTTCTCACCACTGGCGTTGACTACGCAGGCCCATTTTATGTAACGAGTGCACGACTGCGTGGAGCCGTTAGCACCAAGGCATATCTAGTTGTCTTCATCTGTTTCATCTGTGAATTTTGAATATGTACACTGAAGCCAGTATGTTCTTGGGAATAAAACAGTACGCATCTCATAGTCATTTAATAAAATAATAATTCGTCAAGTCTCACATAATTAAGTCCTCAATAACAAGAAACGATATTTATTACATGGTGTCAGGTGTAGAAATTATACCTACAACGAAATCAATAACAAATATTATAATTTCTTCGAATGGAACAAAAACAGATGCCAAAATCCATCAAGATGTCCGACGATGCCGATGGAAGAGTCGACCACATGCCAAATTTGAAACCAAATTAGAAATAAAAGACTATTCAGGTGATGATTCAATTTTTTCTTTTGTCGGTATGGTTGAAAATAACAATATTCTCCTATGTCAAATAGAAGCATGCCTCAACTCTCGTCCTCTTATCCCAATCACCGAAAATCCACAAGAATTAGATGTGCCGACGCCTGGACATTTTCTCATAGGAAAATCACTACATTCAATCCCTGAACCAGAGATCAATGAAAAGAATATCACCCTACAAGATAGATGGAGGCTTATACAAAAAATGAAACAAGACTTCTGGAAGAAATGGACATCGGAATATCTCTCCAGATTGCAACAAAGGAGCAAATGGACGGATAAAAAAGAAAACATGAAAATAGGAGATATCGTACTAGTCAAACAGGACAACATTAATCCCAACTATTGGCCCTTGGGAAGAGTGACGCAGTGTCACCCAAGAAACGACGGACTTGTGAGAGTGGCTACGATACGATGCAAAGATGGGAAAGAGATCAGAAGACCTTCAACCAAAATCTGCATACTCCCGGTCGAGCAAGAAGAAAGAAGAAACGATAAGACTAACAAAGTCGGACCTTCCTCGAAAAATAAAGAATTCCAGACGAGAGACCAACTCCGGACGTCAGCTCCCATTCATGACCATGCCCAATAAAGCACTCGATCGAGTGTCACACGAGTTAGAAATAGGAAATTAGGAAATAGGACAATAGAAGTAACAGATTGCCAACACTGGAGCTCCAACATCATAGGCTGCAGCATTTCGGCCTTGGGAGTAATGTTCGAAATTCGAACATTATTCTAAAAAATAATCAAGTTCAATAATATGGAAAATTCCATCTGACTTATTCACAAAACTGGGTCACGCCGAGCGAGCCGTCGATCTACCGAAATCTGCTGACTGGCTAGAAACAATTGATGCAACCGGGGACTCCGTCAGTGCAGTAATACCAAATATGGCAATGTTATTTCTATCGTCATTGTTCGATTTAGTATATAAGCTTAGATTGTAATTAATAAAATCATCATTCATCTTTAGTTTGATCAATATACCTCTTCGGCAACTGTGGAGTTAAGACATTCCCTTGAACGTTCTGAGTCTGGTCGTTCAGTTGCCCTAAACTTCAAGCAAGTGTTGTTTCAACCAAAGAAACAACAATATTGTTAGTCAGAAAAAAGATTCTTGGTCTCTGAATGTTTTCATTAATAATTTTGAAGTCGAATGCATTCTTGATTCTGGTGCTGATGTTAATATCATGTCAATTGGAACTTTCAGGAAATTGAATTCACCGGATTCATTAATTAGTAAATATCAAATTTCCATTAATAGTTTTGGAGGAAACAAGATACCAGTAATTGGAAAAATCAGATCATAAGCCCCTGGTATATCTTTTCAAGAAAGCCCTTTTTGATATACCTGCTAGATTACAAAGAATGATGTTAGCTTTGCAAGCTTATGAGCTTATGAGGATGTCATTTATGTACCAGGAAAACAAATGTATATTTCTGATTCTTTGTCAAGGGCAGCTCTGAAAGACTATTCTATTCCAGATTATGAATCTGATCTTCCATATCATGTCAATATGACATATTCAACTTTTGCCATAACTGATAAATATCATGAAAAATTGTGTCAGAGTACTGAGTCAGATGAAACTTTGAAAATTCTAAAAAAATATTATTATGAAGGATGGCCCAAATCAAAAGAGAAAACGCATGTTTTAGAGAAACCTTTTTGGAATTTTCAAAATGAAATTCATGAAATAAAAAATTTGCTAAATTAATTGTCCCAGTAACAATGCAAAATGAAATTCTTCAAAAAATACATGGAGGTCATCAGGGTCACAATAAATGTCTTAATTTGGCTAAGGAATCTTTTTATTGGCCTAATATGTCTAACCAATAGAAAAATTTGATTGATCAATGCACTGTCTGTGCAAAATTCCGGTCTGCCAATCAGAAGGAACCTCTTCAAAGTTATAGTATAACTAATTTTCCTTGGGAACGAGTTGGATTGGATTTCCTCGATTTTGATAATAAAATCTATTTAATAGTCACAGACTATTACTCTGAATTTATTGAAATAGCTTTATTAGATCGTTACTATACAGCACAAAAAGTGATAATAAGTCTCAAATCAATATTTGCACGTCATGGAATTCCGATGCAGCTTGTTTCAGATGGTGGCCCACCTTTCAATTCTCTTGAATTCAAATCTTTCATGTTGGATTGGGATATTGAACATGTCTTTTCGAGCCCCTATCATCCCCAATCCAATGGTCAGTCTGAAAGTTCAGTCAAAATTGTCAAGAATATACTCAGAAAATCCAAAGAATCTGAAACAGATCCCTATTTGGCTCTTTTACATTATAGATCTACTCCAAAATCTAGTTTACCTTCACCGTATCAGCTACTCATGTCTCGAAACTTGAGAAATAATATACCAGTTTTGAAGAAAAAATTAAATCCTAAGGTAGTAACATTCAAAACATACAAAAATAAATTTGAAAAATCCAAAGAAAGCCAAAAATATTATTATGATAAAAATAACAAATCTGACTGGTCTCCAGCTATAGTCAAAGAAAGACTGAAATGCCAAAGGTCTTATATAATTGAAGACACAAATGGAGTAAGATACCGTAGAAATAGGATACACTTGAGATTTAGGTCAAATGACACTTGTCATAGATATGACATTGATCCTCGAAATTAAGCTGATGATGTTTTGAATTCTAAGTTAGAGGAAAACAAGGAAAGCATATATAGAACAAGATATGGTAGAACTGTGAAACCTCCTGATAGATTGAATATTGCAATGACCTAGATGATTTTTGAAAGATAATAGTATTGTAAAAAAAAATAAATAAATATATATATATTGTCAAGAAGAAATATTCGGATAGTGTATATAGCTAGATGTGAAATGTACAATAAAAATTTCCAAAAGGGAATATTAGAATAGTTGAAAATTTTAAATGTAAATATTGTAATTTTCTACTTTGATAATTTTAAGCTTACTCTTAAGAAAAGGGATGTTAGATAAGGAATTTCAACATATGCGCATAATGAATATTGAATATATACACTGAAGCCAGTTTGTTCTTGGGAATGAAACAGTTCGCATCTTATAATCATTTAATAAAATAATAATTTGTCAAGTCTCACATAATTAAGTCCTCAATAACAAGAAACGATATTTATTACAACCGCCAAAGCGGTTCACCTAGAATTGGCATCTGAGCCGTCCACCCCAGCTTTCATTGCAGCTTATCGTCGCTTCGTTGCACGCCGAGGTCATCCTTCCGTTATCTTTTCCGATAACGGGACCAACTTCGTGGGTGCACATGACTACCTTCGTGACCTTGGCCGCTTATTGTCTACTCCGCAACATCAGCAAAGTCTTTGTGATGCAGCCTCGTCTTCCGGAACTGACTGGTGATTCATACCACCTTCCAGTCCTCACTTTGGCGGCCTTTGGGAAGCCGCTGTCAAATCTGCTAAGCACCATCTCACTCGCGTTATCGGGGAGCAAAAACTCACTTACGAGGAGTTCCTCACCGTCTGCACTCAGGTTGAGGCAATCCTCAACTCTCGTCCTCTGTATCTACCATCGTCTGACCCTTCTGATTTTGAGGCCCTCACACCACGGCATTTTTTGGTGTTCCGCCCCCTCACCGCTCCTCCTGATAAAGATGTCAGTTCCGTGTCAGTAAATCGTCTGTCTCGTTGGCAACTAGTCCAACGATTTCAGCAGGACTTCTGGAAGCGTTGGCGTCAGGAGTAATTGCATACCTTGCAGCAACGTAACAAGTGGTTGCACCCATCTACTCCCATTCTTCCGGATACCGTTGTCATCATTCGGGATGATAATCTTCCTCCTCTGAAGTGGTCTATAGGCCGCATATCATCTGTTTTTCCAGGGGCTGATTCCACCATTCGAGTAGCTGATGTTGCTACTGCTTCTGGGATAATTCGACGACCAGTCGTTAAATTGTGTCATCACTGGTATTCGTGTCCTGACTTTTTGAAAATTCAACTATGTAGTGGCAAAGAGGACAGGGGAAATAAAAATCCTTCATGAGATGCCGACGTTTCGACCTTTATTTCTGGTCTTTTTCAAGGCTGGAAACAGAACGACATTGAAAATATGGGGCGTAACATAGTGCCATAATATAAAAAAAAACAGTGTTATTTAGTAGGTATAGAAATAAAATACAATAGAGTAATATAAAAAACATACTTAAAAACACATACCTATTCATATGGATTATCCCTCATAATATTCTGAGGTGGACATAAAACTGTGTCGTCAATTTTTTAAAAACTCGATATATAGGTCCATTTGTCAATAGATAAAATTATTCAAAATCTTTCATTAGAATTTTAGGGTGTTGAAAGATATTTTCCATAATAAACAACTGAACCAGTTTCCGTATTATCTGACATGTTCAGAGCGTCGGGCGTCATATGGTAATCTAATATCACCGAAAACAGGTATGTTCCTGAAATTCATCAAGAACGAATCATCCGTTTATATCTCTCTAAAATGTTGTGATATATTGTGCTTAAATTCTGTACATCAGTCCTCAAATTTACCGTCTCGTTCAAAGAAATATGAATCATCTTATCGATACATCTCCTTTTATAATTTTTTTCCTTTTCTAAGATGGTGACGTTCTCGAAATCGAAATTGTGGTTTTCGTTGAAGTGATGGGCAGCTAGAGTGGTTTTTTCATTTTTATCTTTATTAGTGGGTCTACAATCATATCTGTGCTGGTAGACTCTATTTTTAAGATACTGTTTGGTCATACCTATGTGGCATCTGCTGCAGTCTTTACAAGGGATTTTGTATATTAAATCGGACTGCAAACCATAAGGAGTTTTATCTTTGATTTTCGAGAAAAGGGAACTGACGCATTTCAGTGGATAGAAAGCCAGTCTTGTAGAAGGGTTAGTTTGTTGTAACGCTCTACTCATGTTTTCAGATAAACCCTGTATATAAGGAAAACGGTAATATCTGGTTCGTTCATCACCTTTCGAGCCTGCATTGTCAGTGAGCACTTTCTTTTTATATTGATTAGGAACACGTTTGACCAAGGTTGTTGGGTAATTATTTTTTGTTAGTAACTCAGTTATTTTCAGTTCATTTTCTCTGTAAAACCTTTCATCACTCAAATAGCACGGAACATCAAGTTTGTTATCGTTGCTATCTTTTGGGATGTGGGGTGTTGTGATCGGTAGTTCAACATTCTACCAGACGGGGTGGGTTTGGTATACAAATTGGTGCTTATAGTTCCATCTTCATTCCGAATCAACAGTATATCTAAAAATGGTATTGTTGCCTCGGACTCCCGTTCAATGGTGAATTGCAATTTATGATGAACGTTATTGAATTTGAGGAGTAAATCGTCAGATTTCCCTTTCAGTATTGAGAAAATAGTGTCATCTACATATAATTTAATGAAATGGACATCAAAGGTCAGCGTTCTTAAGCTTATCGTTATTACTTCATCCATAACGAAGGCGGCTAGTGTGCCGCTAGCCGGATTTCCCATGGCTGCGCCATCAATCTGCACATATATTACACCGTTAAAGGTGAAGTAACTAGAGTCAAAAATGTACTCAACTATTTTGCAAAATAAATTTTGTGGAATTGTTGTATATGCAGATATATACTGCCATCGTTTCTTTATAATGTGCAAAACTAGGGCTTTAGGAATATTGGTATATAACGATACAACGTCGAGTGACACCCATTCACTTTCTTTAGGTACTCTAATTTCCTTGACAAAATCTACAAAATCTCTCCATATATGAGATATACTCATCTCTATACATCTATTCTACAAGACTGGCTTTCTATCCACTGAAATGCGTCAGTTCCCTTTTCTCGAAAATCTATATTAATAAAAGAGGATCTATGGTTTACTTCAAAATGCTTTATTGTTCAAACGATCGCACCAAATTGGACAATTCTTTTTTTGTTGTGTTTATTATTGTTAGGGCAAGATTTATATAACAAAATATTCCCAAAAAAAATTGTACAGAACAAAAAAAAAGGCATTCCTTTTTCTTACGACCAATCGAGCAATCATAGAGTACTTATAGGTTTTCGACATTTGGACAAAAAGTTAAGTTATATCGAGTAAATCGAAAATTTAAAATGATGAGTTCGTTATTATTATCTACCGTAGAAATAATTTAAAAGGCAAAACTAGGTTTACAGGGTCAGGTAGTCAAAGATAAAAGTCCAGATGGTTTGCAGTCCGATTTAATATACAAAATCCCTTGTAAAGACTGCAGCAGATGCTACATAGGTATGACCAAACAGTATCTTAAAAATAGAGTCTACCAGCACAGATATGATTGTAGACCCACTAATAAAGATAAAAATGAAAAAACTGCTCTAGCTGCCCATCACTTCAACGAAAACCACAATTTCGATTTCGAGAACGTCACCATCTTAGAAAAGGAAAAAAATTATAAAAGGAGATGTATCGGTGCGATGATTCATATTTCTTTGAACGAGACGGTAAAGAGGACTGATGTACAGAAAATAAGCACAATATATCACAACATTTTAGAGAGATATAAACGGATGATTCGTTCTTGATGAATTTCAGGAACATACCTGTTTTCGGTGATATTAGATTACCATATGACGCTCGACGCTCTGCACATGTCAGATAATACGGAAACTGATTCCGTTGTTTATTATGGGAAATATCTTTCAACACCCTAAAATTCTAAGGAAAGATTTTGAATCATTTTATCTATGGACAAATGGACCTATATATCGAGTTTTTAAAAAATTGACGACACAGCTTTATGTCCACCTCAGAATATTATGAGGGATAATCCATATGAATAGGTATGTGTTTTTAAGTATGTTTTTTATATTACTCTATTGTATTTTATTTCTATACCTACTAAATTACACTGTTTTTTTTATATTATGGCACTATGTTACGCCCCATATTTTCAATGTCGTTCTGTTTCCAGCCTTGAATAGGTATATGAATAGGTATGTGTTTTTAAGTATTTTTTTTATATTACTCTATTGTATTTTATTTCTATACCTACTAAATTACACTGTTTTTTTATATTATGGCACTATGTTACGCCCCATATTTTCAATGTCGCTCTGTTTCCAGCCTTGAAAAAGACCAGAAATAAAGGTCGAAACGTCGGCATCTCATTAAGGATTTTTATTTCCCCTGTCCTCTTTGCCACTACATAGTTGAATAGTTAAATTGTGTCCTCTTCCAACTCAGTAAATTGCTGCTGGCTTCTTTCGTCTGTTCACTCCTCTCGATTCATCTTACTGAAGGAGACTTCAGGGCGGGCGGCATGGTCAATCGTGGGTTGCCTGACTCCGGTTTGTCAGGCGCCGACGAAAGAAAAACTTTGTCGTCTGTCAATCACGACAATCAATTATTATTCGTATCATCGCCGGACGCGCCGAAATCTCTCTTTGATATAATCTTCTTATATATCTCCGAAAGCATCGCACCATTTTTGTCATCTCTGTATATTGAGTGGGCCAAAGTGATATTGAGCAATTTTAAGTGAAGTGCCGTGTGTTCCTTATCGTGCCACGGAGCTAAGTGCAAAAGGAGAGTTGGTTCCGTGTTTCCCTTCCCTTAGGAGCCCTCTTTCTGCCACCAGACCAGTGGAGATTCATCTGAGTTCGACTTAAGCCAGTTGGGTTAGGTAAAAGCATTTTTACCTGTTCAGTTGCTCAATATCAATAAATCATATGAAGTTGATCGCAAACTCATTTGCGATCAATTATTGGTGCCGTGGAACCCAGGAATTAATCTAAAATCCCCTAAATTTAGTCTATTTTTCCATTTCTTTTCATCTGATTATTTAATTTCAAATTCATCATTTTGTTTCCATTCGAATAAATTAATTGAATTCACTACACGGCAATCCTTATCACGCCGTCATCTGTTTTTATCTCCAGCGATAAGCGTGTGCATCAGGTTTTTATTCCGGAATTCTTTCGAAGTAAATTCGCATCTTGGAATAATTAAAATTTCGCAGTATTATTATTGTAATTTCGAGTGTTGTATTCAACGTCATCTGTTTATTATCTTCACTGATAAACAATCAATCGTCTGTTCATTGCTTCTTCGGAATCCCCGTGAGTAGTTTTATTCTTTTTATCTTTTTACACACCGGGGTCGTTCAGCAAGGTCGGAATGCCGTCGATAGACAAATTATAGGCCTCTATCGCCGAATCGATGGTCAAGCGGCGATTATTGAGTAGCCGTAGTACCTCTTCGTTGCTTATTCTGCAATCAATTGTACATATATACACATCTTGGTTCACATCACGAAAGATTTGCACTAGTACCTGTGTGCTAGACAGGGCTTCTCGCGTTCCTAGTCCTTTCCTAAATCTAAACTGGGTGTCTTGGATTTTATCATCGAGTTTCTTTTACAATCTTCCATGAATTACTCTCGGAAGAATCTTCAGTGTGTGGCTCATTACCATTAGGCTTTTTATACGGTAATCGCAACATTTCCTAGAGTTGTTCTTCGGAATGGTAATGAAGGTCGCACGTAATCAATTTGAGGGTATCTTTTCTGTGTCATTTACGGCCGTATGCACCGTTTAATTAAATAAGTTTATGATCTAAACAACGTCTAAGCATGGAATCTCTATGGAAAAAAGGATGTTTAAGGAATTAATCTAGTATAATGAAACGGTGCATATTGCTAATACTAAGTTGTATAGCTTTGTGAGCATCTTGATGCTATGTTCATCCATTATTTTAATGTTTCCATACAGATCTCGTATGATCCTTATGCTTTTTCGACTTTGGCTAAAGATATAGGTTTTTCATCTTCGAATATTATAGGAGGTCTACTTTCCACGTTCCTTACCAGAAGCTGGTTCCTGTTATCCTCAAACAGTTCCGACACGTATTCTTGCCATCTCTCCAATTGTTTCTTCACCATTATTCTGTTGCCGTATCTATCATCGAGATTATTGGGTGGTCGGTTTTTTCGTATGCCTGTGACAACTTATAGTTTTTTGTGCATTCTTCTAATTCTCTGCATTCTTGTTTGTGCCACACTGCTTTTAATTCTCTGATCTTTTTTCCTATTTTCTTATGAAGTTGTTTATATTTTGTTGTGTTGACATTTTTATACTTCCTGATCTCTTCCATCATCGTTAGGATTTCATCCGTCATCCAAGTATTTCTATCCGATTTCTCTGTCGACATCAAGTGTTCTTTTTGTGCATTCAGTATTATGTCTTCGCATCTATTGCACAACATCTCAGGTTCCTCATCTCGTATGTATTTCATTTTTTCATTCAATTCGTTTTGGATTGTTTCCCGACATGCTTTTCGTAAGTTTCAACAGTCCCTTCACTTGATGATAAAAGATTTCTACTTCCTCGTCGTCGTGTTCACGGAGCTCACACTTGCACAATGTTTAGATTTACTTCGTCAGTTTTCATTTGTACCATCATTACTCTATCCGACAATAACACCGTGTTTGTGACTGCTCTCGCAGCTCCGATGCTCACCTATTGTTTTGGTCTATATAAGTTCAAGTAGAATCTCAGAACTAAGATGTCTCAGACTATGGTGTACTCACTGATTCGATTTTGTTTCATTTTTGTCGGGGATCTCGGATCAGTTTAATTTTTTCCACTCTAGGTAGCACTGTTTAAAATTCGACAAAGAATGGTCAATTGATATTTGAAAATAATTTGAATACTTTCCTACGACTAACAAATATATTGTATTACCTCACCTAAAGAGGCGTGTGGTCCCTGCGATAAAGGAACACTTATGGGTACTATGTCAAACAGTACAGCCTCGGAAACTTCGTTGGTCACTCGAAGCGAAACAGACCCTATGGCTATCTGCGGTGCTGGGCAGACCATAGTAGGGCTACAGCAACTCGAGGTGAGAGGTGGTAATGGCGGCGCCTCCCCTCGTAAAGCTACCGCTGACTACATACTGAACCAGACGACGGAGACCTGTCCCCGGTATCTGGTCGTTAGTAGAAAAGATGGTGCTGACTTCTCTAATGTCAGTCCATTTAAAATAGAGAAATTATTGTATAGTACTGCAGGATCGATTAAACAGGTGAAAAAGATGGATGGAAACCTACTCATAGAAACATCAACTCGGAAACAATCCCAATTACTCTTGTCCACAAATAAATTAGGAGAATACGAAGTTGAGATTAGTATCAAAGTAGAGGAGTCATATACTGTCGAGATCTACTGAATTGTACTTTGGACGAGATTAAAGAAGGACTTGCTGAAAAAGGCGTAATAGACGTGAGAAGAATGAAAACCAGACGGGGCTCAGAAATCGTAGAGACTGCTGGTCATGTTCTCACCTTTAACACCCCGAATCTACCAACTACAATTGATGTTGCTATCTATAAGAGAATTGAAGTACGACCTTACATACCACCTCCTATGAGATGCTTTCGATGCTTGAGATTTGGTCATTTAGCAATGAAATGTACAAATAATGAAGTTTGTGAGTGTGGAGAACCGAAGCATACCGGAACTGCTTGTAACTCGCCATACAAATGTCTCAATTGCGGAGGAGAACATCTAGCTGATGACAAAAAATGCCCCAAATACCTTCTAGAAAGGACGGCTCAAAAAATTAAAATCATCGAAAAAATCCCATATAGTGAGGCAAAGAAAAAGCTATAATAACTACCCCCACTCAGGGAGTAACATACTCGAATATACTGAAAACCAAATTCGTAGAAGAAAACGAATTGCTAAAGAGAATCATCAAAGAGCTCACTAATAAAATAGAATCAATGATAAAACAATACATTTCAACCCCAACAGTTCATTCGAGCACTCCACAAAGCGCTTCACTCGCTGACAATCCAGTAATCACGTCAATCGAACATTATGAACTTGACAATGTACCTAAAGTCGCTATGCCTCCTCCCTGTTCAAAATTAGACACCACTAAAAACTACTCTAAACGAAAAGGAGATGAGAGATCACCACCTGGAGATGACGCCGATGAATCGGAGTCTAGTCAAAGTTCCCAAAAAATCCGAGCAAGTACCAGAATAAGAAGAGCAGGGAGAAACAAGAAGCAAAAACCAGAGGATGAATATGGAATTATTAGAACCTCAGATATTAACAGCTGATACGATATCTGTGATAATACTATACTGTGATTCTCAAATACTATTTTTGATATTTCAACTTTTTATATTTATTCATACATGTTTATTTATACATATTTATATATACATATTTATTTGCACATCTTTTATACTATCCATAAGCTCCATTAAACTGTGAAAGACCCCACTTACATTCAAGATGTTCGAGAATGATACTTTGAATATGAAGAGGAACAATTTACTTCAGTGGAATTGCAGAGGCTGTCACAGGAGGAATTGTGATATAAAGATCCTTATTAGAAAATATGACCCTGTATGTATTTGCCTACAAGAAACACATTTTTCACCTGAACAGACCTACAACCTCAAAGGATATGAAGTGGTTAGAAAAGATTTTGAAAACGCCAACAAAAGATGTGGAGGAGTTGCTATATTAATAAAAAAAGGCTTTAAGTATAACAGTTTATCACTGAATACAGCAATGCAAGCCGTGGCGATAGAAGCGTTTTTACCAAGCAAAATAAAAATCTGCAATATATATCTACCACATTCCAACTGGCATATTCACGAACTCGAAAACTTAGTAAATCAATTACCTCATCCTTTTTTAGTCATGGGTGATTTTAATGCTCACAACACTTTGTGGGGGTCATTAACGGACGACTCCAGGGGACGTGATTTGGAAAATTGGCTCGAAAATACAGATATTACACTGCTCAATGACGGATCTCCAACCCATTTTAATGAAAAAGGAAACACATTGACAGCAATTGACCTAACTATCGCTAGCAGCATATCATCTAGCAAGTTGATATGGAGAGCTGAAACAGACTCACATCATAGTGACCACTTTCCCATAATCGTTGAGACTGATAATTTCAGAGATATCGCATACACCACGGAGAAATGGCTGACAAAGAGGGCTGATTGGAACCTTTTCAGAGATAGTCTGGTGATACCTGAGTTTATAAATGTGACCTCGATTACAAATGCCATTTTAGCCTCAGCAACAAGAAGTATACCGAGAACCGGAAAACACGTTCTGAAACACTCAGTGGCATGGTGGAATACTGAAGTGAAAAGTGCTATCCAATACAAGAAACGAGCCCTGAACAAATATAAAAAACATCCCTCGACTACTAACCTTATTGAATTCAAAAAGGCACGTGCAGCATCAAGACGGATTATCCTGGAAAGTAAAAGAAATTCTTGGAATAATTTCACATCCTCTATAAAATCTGATGCGGACGTTCAACGTGTCTGGAAGAAAATAAACTCTCTATCAGGGAAAAATTTCGAGAGTAGACCAGTATGCTTACGTACCTCTCTCAACGAAATGACTAACAAACATCAAGAGATAGTCGAGTTATTAGATGACCATTTCAAAAAAGTCAGTAGTACATCCAAATATGACTCAAATTTTCGTGAAACGAAAGCTATAAGAGAAATCCCTCTGAATTTTTCAAGTGATCGTTCCTTACCATCAATGCACCAATACAATCTGCCTTTCAATATATCGGAGCTGGAGAAGGCGATGTCCCAACTTGACTCAACGTCTCCGGGACCAGATGATACCACTAATGACATGCTCAAACAGTTATCAACCGAGATGAAGGAAGCATTACTCCATATGTACAATCAGTTATGGGAGGAAGGTAAATATCCAGACGAATGGAAACAAGGAATCACCATTCCCATACTCAAACCTGATAGAGATCCCTGCCAAACATCAAATTATAGACCCATTAGTCTCACCAGCTGTTTAGGAAAATTGATGGAAAAAATGGTTACAAACCGCCTACAATGGTATCTCGAAAAAAATGATAAATACGTTCCATATCAGGCTGGATTCAGGAAACATAGATCAACAGTGGACCATTTGGTCTTGCTAGAGAACTTTATCCAGGAGACTTTCAGACAACGAAAACACTGTGTTGTGGTATTTTTTGATATAAAGGGTGCTTATGACATGACGTGGAGATATTCTATCCTTGAGAAACTACACAAGATCGGGCTCAGAGGACACTTACCCCTGTTTATTTTTTCTTTTCTGAACAACAGGCAGTTCAGAGTTAAACTTGGGCATACGTTTTCAGCTGTGAAGTGTCTTGAGAATGGAGTTGTACAGGGATCACCCTTAAGTTGCCCCCTTTTCGATGTCGCCATAAATGATATAGCTGAGAATGTGGACAGTTCCGTTATGAAGCTTCTATATGTGGACGATCTAGCAATTGCGTGTTCCGGATACAAAATGGAGGGCATAGCTGAAAAACTCCAGGCATTTATTGATATTATTGTCGACAACGGACAAAGAATAGGATTTAAGTTCTCAGAGGACAAGACAACTTGTGTTCATTTTTGTAGAAAAACCGCAGATCATCCTGATCCAGCTCTTTTCATGAATGGTAATCCCATTCCATCTAAAGATACAGTAAAATTCCTGGGATTAACATTTGACAGGAAATTAAATTGGAAATCACACATTGAGTAATTGAAGAAGAGATGCCGCAGGTCTCTCGACATTATAAAAGTACTCTCACACACCAAATGGGGTGCTGAACCTAAGAAACTCCTGATATTATACAGAGCTTTAGTGATGAGTCGCTTGGACTACGGAAGTATAGTTTATTCCTCCGCAAGAAAAACTGTTCTCTCTAAACTGGACAGCGTTCATAATATGGGCATAAGATTGTGTATTGGTGCGTTCAAAACAAGCCCCATTCAAAGTCTATACTGTGAATCAGGGATTATGCCATTACATCTACGGAGGAAACAGTTGCTCTGCTCTTATATGATTCGCCTGAAAGGCTACAAAACACATATCAACAATAATTATCTCTTCGAAAAAACAGCTAAGTTTCAGACAAGACCGACTATTACCAGACCCGCTGGCATAAGATTTGGAGAGTACCTAGAAAATATTATCCTTAATATCCCTGAAATATTTTATTACAGTTTTAACGAAATACCACCATGGAAAATTCCTGAAATGAGAACACACACTCAATTGCTTGCTCTGGAAAAGGAGAATACGCCACACGAAGTTTACCAGAAAGAGTTCCTCAATATTTTGGACAAAATTTCCCCTAATTGTGTAATATACACAGACGGCTCCAAAACCAAAAATGGGGTGGGAACTGCCATAAAAATAGGAGAGGACTCACACTCTTGGTCTCTCCCTCAAGAGTCTTCTGTTTACTTTGCTGAGCAGTATGTCATTTGGCAAGCTTTACTTTTCTGTTTATGGTATAAAAAAGAAAAATCTGTCATAGTGACAGACTCTTTGAGTGTTCTAACCTCCCTGAGAGATATATACACAAGCCACCCTATCACCCAGAAGATACAATCCGTGTCTGCAGAACTGCGAATGAAAAATTGTGAAGTAGAATTAATCTGGGTACCAAGCCATGTCGGAATAAAAGGTAACGAGGTAGTTGATCGAGCAGCCAAAACCGCTGCTGCCTTAAATGAGAAAGATGTGAAGACTATAAAGATCACTGACTTGATTAACTTAGTAAAGCAGTGCATTTCTTCCGAATGGTAGAGAGCATGGAGCAGTTGCAACGCAAAGCTAAAGCCTTTTAAGAAAGATGTTCGGACACCTTATATATCTGTTACATTGCCTAGACTTGATATGATAAGAATACATCGCTTGCGTATAAGTCATACAGCCCTTACTCACCTGTACATTTTTAAAAAGGAAGAAAGACCAAAGTGTGAATTATGCAACATAGATCTAGCACCTTCCATATTTTATATGAGTGTCCTAAATACACGAGTGAACGTTCACAGCACAACATAACAGATGAGCCTAATTTACATGAAGAAGAAAGTATTCGGAACACTATTGAATTTCTGAAGATCATTCGTGTATACCACAAACTATGAAAATCATAGACGTCTTGTAATTTTCTTGCTGGTTTATTTGATTGTTCTCTTTTGACTGTTTGTTTGTCTCTTCACTTATTCTTGCATTCGTCACAAATTGTCCATATACATTTATTTTTGTCTTAATTTTGTACAGTAAATCTTAGGCTAATGACCATAGAAGTCGATGCCTATATAAAAAAAAATATTGTATTTTGAAGGCCCAGTCTCACAATATATGGTTAACCCAAAGTTATGTAGTTACCAGTGGTAAAATCAAAAATTCTGTTTCACAATTTGTGGTTTATCCTATGACCTAAAGTTAATTTGTGGTTGACTTAACCCCGGAAAATTCATGAGTTAACTAAGAGTGACATAGAATTTTCATGGCGTATGCATTTCTGCATAGATAACATATTTTGAGTTCTGTCAGAGACAATTCAGCATTTCTTCGATATTACTGGTTAGCACAGATATAAAGACATGGACTGAGCAATGCCAGCATGAAATTGGCTATATTATAGAAAGAGAGAAATGATCGTCGGGCAACACCTGTCTCTTTTGTCTTCACATAGCGGAGAGTGCGGACCAATCAAAATTCTAGAAAAAGGCAACTGCATCCCCGATGTTCAGCTTCTCTCTGTCACTTTTTTCGACCATATTTCATGCATATAGAAAGGGAAGGCACAGTCCATGTCTCTATGTCTATGCTGGTTAGGAAGCATTTCACATGTATTGGGTGTTTATTATAGTTATTATTTTTTATGAACATCGTGGACGATTATGATGTGAACACTCAAAGTAGAGATGAGGAAACAGTGGGGCCCAGAAGATTTGGAGCCAGGAGGAATTATTTTGAGGAATGATATGTCGACCTGGATTTCTTCTGTAGATCTAGGCTGCGGAAAAGAAACGAAGAAAATATTTTACATCAGGCAGCTGGTCTAGGAAAGGATGGTCTGAGCTGGGATGAGCTTGGCTTGGATGGGCAAGTCTGGGCTGGTCTAGGCTGGGCTGGGTTAGGATAGGATGGGCTAAGCTAGGCTGCCTTGCACAGCCTAGCCCAGCCCATGCTAGCTCAGCCCAGCCTTGCCCAGCCCACCCTAGCCTAGCCTAGCGCATCCCAGCCCAGACCATCCTAGCCTAGATAATTCCAGCATAGCACAGCCCATCCCAGCAATTTTCTTTGCCTACGAGGTAGGGGGAAACCGATAGCGGCTTCTCCGCAGCGGGCAGTACAATACTGCGGATTCGTGTGGGGCTCTCACCCACGAACACCCTCTCCTCAACAAGGATACTGACACTGCAGTGTCGAGTGAGATCTTGACAAGAGCAGACCTATTCATAGTGCTGTAAAAGTGAAAGTTGAAGAGAAAGTCGAAGTGAAAGTTCCCACTTGCAAAGCTACGGAATATTTGATTCCGTCTGTGAAGTTTGTGTTGGTTCTATATGTGTATGTGTTATCGGAATTTCAATTCGTTAAAATTTTCGATGTTGTTGTTCATCTGCCGGAGTCCAGGTCTTGATCGTTGGTTCTGCAGAATACATCAGTTGAGCTTATTCTTCGTATCTTTTTCCTGATATTTCTCATAGCGTAGAAAATTTTTGATGAGTCGTTTTGTTTTTATGCATGAGGTATATTTTTCTTTTTTGTCTTGAAAAATTTTATTTCAAATTGCTTTGAGTAGTATAGTAATTATTAATTAGATTTTAAAATGTCTGACCATTCGGACTGCGATTCCGTAATGAAAAAGGACGCGTTAGAAATCGCTAATGTCGTGTCCGAACACGATATTTTGATAGAGGAGAACGCAAATTTAAAAGCGAGGGTGAATGAGCATGATAGATGCGTATCTAGCTTAGTGGCTGAGATTAAAAATCTCAGGGAGAGGCAGAAGGGAAATAAGGAAAGTCCTTTTACTCCAAAGCACTCAAACATGACGTGTCCAGAAATGTCCGAGAAGTAACCTAACCGGTTCAAAAGCAGAAGATTGAGGTGGTCAAACCCCCTCAAAACAAAATTTCCCCACCCGCCAAAAGAGTGAGGAAAGACAGCACTTCGTCAAATGAAGAGCTCGATAAGAAGAGAGTCGTGACACCCCCAGCCTCACAGAGGCTGGGCACTTCAGTGGAGGAAAAAAATAGAAGGTCCCCCCAGTTACACTTAGAGGAACGTCAGACTGGACGTCAATTTCAAACGCGTTAATGCGAAACAGTATTAGCTATAGCAGAGCGACAACTGTGAAGGACGGAATTAGGATCGTCCCATAAACCCCACAAGATCACAGAAGGATGACTGAATTCCTCCGAAAGATCAACAGAGAGTTTTATACTCTCCAACGAGAGGAGGAGAAGAAAATTTACGCGGTAGTGAGATACCTAGCGATAGATGCAGATATTCCTACTATACTTGAGGACCTCAAGGATCAAGGAATCGTTGATGCCGATGTCATAAGGATGACCTCGAACATTACTAAGAATCCAATGCCCTTACTACTGGTGAAAACCCAGAATAAGGACATCTTCGAAATCAAGAAGCTGTACTCATGAATTGTGTTGTCGAACCAAAGAGAAGGACAGCAGGGCCTAGACAGTGCTATCGTTGTCAACGGTATGGAAATGCCCAGAGCAAATGCGCATTCCCATGGAGGTGCGTGAAATGCTCCGGTAATCACAGCTCCAAGGAGTGTACGCTTACCAGGGAGAATGACGAACGTAATGTTTCTTGCGTCCTTCGTGGAAAGCAAGGTCATCCAGCCAGCTACAAGGGATGTAGCGAATGGAAATTGGTCACAAAAAAAAACAAGAGATCGCCAAGATCGAACCAAACCAGCTAAAGGCCAACACAAAATACTCCAAAGCCAGCCCAAAACTCTTCGGAAGTGAAGAAACCCCAGGAAACTGCAACCAAAGCATCCAAAGAGACTAGGAAACCATAGAAAAAGACGGAAAAGACAAAAACCATCAAAAAAGCCGCAACTAGGAAAGGAATTTCAGGAATCACTGAGGAACTGGATAAATTCACGAAAACCTCCTGAGCACGATGATGCAGAATCTGGAGAAAGAGATTGAGAAGAAGATGCAGCAAATTATTAAAAATATTTAATGGCTGATACGACGATAAAGAACAATCTCATAATCGTCTCTTGAAACGTCGAAGGATTGAGAGCCCGCAGACCAGAATTCGAAGAACTGATTGAAGAGAAAAGACCGGATGTCATAGCTCATCAAGAAACAAGAATCAACCCCAACGTTCGGATAGCATTTCCCAATTACGATATCTACAGGAATGATAGACCTAACAGCACAGGTGGCGTTGCTATAGTGGCAAGAAGGAATATCGATCACCATTTCAACCAAATATTCAATGGTCAAGAAGTAGAAGCAATATCGATTATTGTGAATACCAATAGAGGACAAGTGAAGATTATTTCGACTTATAAATCACCGGATAAGGACATGCTGGAAGAGGATCTACAAATGCTACTAGAAGGAAGACACCCGAAAATCTTAATTGGTGATCTTAACTGCAAATCGCAGGAATGGAACAGTAGTTTGAAAAATACCAACGGGAGAAGACTGAAGATTTATTCTGACAAACTTAATGCAGTTGTGATAGGACCTGATATACCGACCTACATACCAAGAGTAAATGGACTACCCAGTGTACTGGACATTGTCGTAATGAAAGATATCACTGAAGAAATCAGCATTGCTACAATAGAAGACGAAACATCAGACCACAATCCCATAGAATTCATAGTGGGACATGGCCCAAGAAACGAAGAAGAGACACAAACCAAGGATCGCACAGACTGGCAGAAATATAATAATTTACTTCAGGAGAAAATCACGGAAATTCCCCAAATAAACACCCAGGATGAATAAAATGAAGCAAATGAAAAATTGGAAAATCAAAAAAAAGAAGCCTATGAAGAAAGCACCAAGAGAATAAGGAAACCAATTCCGAAACATTCACATGGAGATACGCCAAGGGATATTTAGAAACTGTAATGATACTTGATTGTTTTAAATAAAAATCAAGCCTTGTTTGAAATGTCCGTTTCCCTGAATTTTCCAGTTGAAGCAATGCAACACCGTCTGATGGAGATTTCAGTTTTAATATAGTAATTCCGTTTCATTTTGGACGTAACGCCGGTTACTTCGACGGTATAGAGTAGTGCGTCGCCGGTGGCGCCATCGTTTGGTATATGCTGCACCGCAATAGACGTGTATGCTACCCTGTGATCGCAACCGTCGAGAGCAGTAATGCCATCGTTTCGCTACCTCTGGTACCACCATGGTGAGATGAAGCCGCATTTTGAAAATGCAGAATTATCAATACAGAAACTGTGCAGTTACTGTACATCAAAAACTGCATTTTGAAAATGTAGAATTATCAATACAGAAACTGTGCAGTCACGAAACATCAAAAACTGCGTTTTGAAAATGCACAATTATCAATACAGAAATTATGCAGTCATTGTACATCAAAAACTGCATTTTGAAAATGCAGAATTATCAATACAGAAACTGTGCAGTTACAGTACATCCAAAAATGCATTTTGAAAATGCAGAATTATCAATACAGAAACTGTGCAGTTTCAGTGCAGCAATCTCTGTGCTGCATTCTGGTGGCACTTGTAGTGCAGTATCTGTAGAGTTGCTGTATATTGTGTTTGTTGGATAGGCAAGAAAGTTGTCAATTTAAACGTGAATTGAGAAAGACGTTAGTACTCAGTTCTTCGAAAATTATTAAAAAAGAGTAAAGATAACAAAAGTCGAGACGCGACCGTTATCTAGAAATTAAAAGGAGTTACGACGGATTGAATGTTGAGGCGTAAAGGTGTATCAAGTTGTGTTGATAATTAAACTGTTCAAACTGCTCAGAAGAAGAAGAAGAATTATCAATACAGAAATTATGCAGTCACTGTACATCAAAAACTGCATTTTGAAAATGCAGAATTATCAATACAGAAACTGTGCAGTTACAGTACATCCAAAAATGCAGAATTATCAATACAGAAACTGTGCAGTTTCAATACAGCAATCTCTGTGCTGCATTCTGGTGGCACTTGTAGTGCAGTATTTGTACAGTTGCTGTATATTGTGTTTGTTGGGTTTATTCGGTAATTCATGATTCTGCATTTCTGCATTCATTATTCACTGTTCGGCGATCAATTCATATTTGATTCGATTCATTTCTGATTAATTTCGATATTCTTCCTATTAGAGTTTTTTCTTTTCTTTTTCTCTTTTCTCTAAGTGGTGGTGTGACCGTACCGGACCAAACTGTAAGTCTTTTCTTGATGCCGCATGCTTCGTGGTCCAAGGTTGCATTCTTTTGCTTGTTTGGTTGTGTTGGTCCCTGTTGTTTATCCCCCTGTTTAACGCAGACTTTTATCGCCTGGTTCTCTGGTGAACCAAGACCAATCGACAGAAGTCTCGAAGTCGTTCCACTGGTGCTTGGCGTGTACACCCAAGGTTGCCACGGAAAGACCACAGTAACCTATCCTGTTCTACCCCTGTTGTGTTCCGTTTATATTTCCCGTTTACCGCAGACTTCTGTCGCCTGGCTATCTGGTGACGTAAACCAATCGGCGGAGGTCTCGAGGTTTTGGTGCCTGATGGTTTGACTGAATATGGTTGGATTGAATATTGTTTGATTCATTGATTTCACTGTGTTGAGTTTGAATTTCTAATCACCGTGACAGTGACGTGATTGTTGCATTTCTGTTTTCCTCATTTTGAACTTGGTCTTCAGCTGTATATATTTCTTGACTTGGAAATAACTGTATGGTTCACTGTATTTAGATAATTGTAATAATAGATTTTGAAGTACTTGTATCGCTACCACCTTAGATAAGCCCGAACTCTGTCTCCGACTAGTAGAGACCTGGGTGGGTTTGCTATTCCTCCCTATTGAAAGAATAGACAAGAAGAAACCGAATAAGCATATTCAGATATTGAAAAATGCTTTAACAGAACTGCGTAATAACAGATGGAACCAGAGATTGAGGGAACTGAATACAATAGAACACTCGGCTTGGAAAACGAAAAATGCTTAAGACGAGAACGGACAGTTATACCTTCACTGCATGGAGCAAACGGAATGGTATATACGAGACTTGGAAAAGCCGAAGCACTTGCCGACTCAATTGGGAGAGAAGCCTGAATAAATTACAGAAATGATGATGAAAATGAAGATCTAGAAGAAGAAGTGGAGGCAAACGAAAATTTGATGATAGAACTACCGGAAACCGAAATCATTCCAAAACCGGCTTCACCAACAGAGATCAAAAAGATCATAATGAAATTGAAAAACAGGAAAGCGCCGGGTGAAAATAGGATAACGAATTATATGTTGAAGAAATTGCCTAGAAAAGGAACAGCAGCCTTGACGAATATAACAAACGGAGTGATGAGGACCGAATACTATTTTTCAACAATCCTGGAAAAGAACGGAAATTTCCTCAAAATTATAGACCAATCAGTCTACTATCAGCATTAGGAAAAATCGTCGAGAGGGTTATCGCTAAAAGGCTGAATGAGGAAACAGAAATGTTGAAGATAGTTACACCCGAACAATTTGGATTTCGACGAGAACATTCGACTGAACTCCAATTGCTACGGCTCATAGAATACGTTACCGAATGAATGCAGTCCAAACAGGCCACAGGATTGGTTCTGATGGATATCGAGAGAGCTTTTGATAGAGTATGGCTGGAAGGCCTAATCTACAAGATGAAAAAAAGCAGGATATTCGACTAAGCTTTGCAAGATTATAAGGAACTATCTGAGGATTAGAAACTTTTATGTGAAGATAGATGGAGCAACCTCTCAAACCAGACAATTGGAAGCGGGAGTGCCTCAAGGATAGATACTTGGACCTCTGCTTCACGTAATATACGTTCATGATATCCCGAAGAATGCTAGAAATATGCTTACCTTGTACGCAGATGACATAGGAATAGCGTTCAGACGTCGACGCCCAGAGATCATACACCAGAGACTGCAGGAAACCATAGATGAATTGGTGCATCAAATGGAAAATCCAAATCAATGGAAGAAAGACTCATGCAATATCACTGCAAAAGAGAAGATTGAGGATTGAAGTCGTGTGGTCTGTCGTGTTCAGTTCTCGTAATCTCTGATTCCATCTGTTGTTTCTAAGTTCTGTTAGAGCTTTTTTCAGTATCTGTCTGTGCTTATTCAGTTTCTTCTTGTCTTGCTCTCTATTTGTTGTTCTGTAGATTTTCCTAAGTCTTCTGTTCTAATCAGTTCTTTGATATCATTTGGCGTTTCTCCATGTGAATGTTTAGGTATTGGTTTCCTTATTCTTATGGTGCTTGCTTCATAGGTCTCTTTTATTTGATTTTCCAATTTTTCAACTGCTTCTTTCAATTCATCCCGTCTGTTTATTTGGGGAATTTCCGTGATTTTCTCTTGCAGTAAATCCTTATATTTCTCCCAGTCTGTGCGATTTTTGGTTTGAGTCTCGCCTTCGTTTCTCGAGCCATGTCCCACTATGAATTCTATAGGATTGTGGTCTCCAGTTCCGTCCTCTATTGTATCGATGGAGATTTCTTCAGTGATGTCTTTCCTTATGACAACGTCTAGTACATCGGGTAGACCATTTCCTCTTGGTAGTCGCTATATCACTACTGCATTCAGTTTTCAGCATAAATCGTTAGTCTTCTTCCGTTAGTATTTTCCACTCTACTGTTCCATTCCTGTGATTTGCAGTTCAGATCATCAATAATGATTTTTGAATACCTTCCTTCTAGTAGTGCTCTCAAATCTTCTTCCAGCATGTCCTTATCTGGTGATTTATAGGTTGAAATTATCTATGTTCTCGATCGGTATTAACAATAATCGATATTACTTCTACATGTTGACCATTAATTATTTCAGTAATTGATAACTTCTCGGTTTAAGGAACTGGATGAAAACACTTTGGACTCTTAGAGCGACGTTTCGACGTTATATTTCGCCTTCCTCAGGCTACAATTATAAAAGAAATCAAAAAAACATCAATACATGGACGATTATGTGGCTAGAACAAACTTATATCGATATCTACATAAACAGATTATAGGAACTATTACAAATTTTTTAAAATTTAGGTTGTTTAATCAACTTTACAAAAAATTCAATGTTTGGAGACTGACTAGATTGTGTTGAAATCAAAAACATCATCGCCCATAATCTCTTACCTAAGAAATCCTTTATTCTTCAAGGAAGAACCAGTCCATGGAAAAGTCATAAAAAATAAAACATAATAGCAATAAATGCTTAGAGGGCTCGGTAAATACTTGAGATTTTCTTGGTAATCTATTCATAGTAAATCCAACAATCAACTAAAAAGAGAGACCGGCGGGCGAGTTATCACATTGAACATATGAAATTCTTACTACCAAAACACAATTAGGAAACACTACACAGGGGTATTCATCGACTATCTAACGAGGTTTATATATATATTATTAAGGGTGGAAGTATCAGATTGAACATTGACGTTGTCTGTTGTTTTCTTGATGAAGATCATCTCTTTGAAAATTCTCTTGTCCAAATTATTTTCTCTAGATAGAATCTCAGGTTCCTCAAAATCGAAAATATGACCTGTATCTCTATGATGAAATGACAAACCCGTACTAAAATTGCCACTCTTGCAATCGTTTTCATGTTGCTTCATTCTATTTTTGAGATATTGTTTAGTTTGACCCACATATGAAGACTGACAACTTTTGCAGTTAACTTTATAAATTAAATTAGATTGTAACATTTTAGGGGTGAGGTCTTTTAACTTAGAAAAAAAGTTCTTAATTGTTTTCCTGTAATAGCAAACAATACGGACACCGCTGCTAGACAGTGCATGGATAAGTTGCTTCGTCAACATCGGGATAAAAATAAGTTTAAATGTTTTTTTAGATGGTGTAGCTTCATTGTTTTCTGGAGCGTTAACTGGATTATTGACGGATGAGGCGTAAAAAATATTATTGATTAAAGATTTGGGGTAACCGTTCTCACGTAACATTTTTGAGAAAAAATTAAAATTCTTCATGTGGAAACTGGGATGGCTGAGATTCAAGATTTTTTGCCTGATGTTTTTTATTATTGATATTTTATGCTTAAATTCATGAAACGACTTGTAGTGAAGTATTCTTCCAGAAGCTGTTGGCTTTTGATAAATGTCAAAAATAACTTTGTTGTTTTCTTTAATAAGTATTAAATCCAAAAAGGGTATGGTACCGTTGTTCTCTACTTCGTATGTAAATCTTAAATCTTGATGAAATGAATTGAACAATTCTAACATTACTTGAATCTTATCACCAGGTATGGCCATGATAATGTCATCTACGTAAATGTATAGAAACGGGATAATGAAATCTACCTGAGAACAGACATACAAAAGAAGTGCGTTCATGATTATCTCAGCAAAAATCGGCGAGGCAGGGTTACCCATAGCAGATCCTTTATTTTGTGCAAAGAATTGTCCACCGTATTGGAAATAACTGTTGTGGAATATGAAATCAACAATATCAGTTAGCTGATTCTTTGATAACACTGTAAATGTGCTTAATTCACTCCAACTGTTCTCTATGATCTCAAGGAGTTTTTCCCTTGGAATACTCGTGAATAGGGAAACTACATCAAAGCTTACCAGTATGTACCCACTAGGTATTGTGACGTCTTTCAATTTCGAAACTAAATCTGAAGAGTTTTGTATTATGAACTTAAATGATGGTCGTAGTTTTGCTAAAATATCTGCCACAAACCTAGAGATTTTTAGTGTGGGTGAATTAATGCATGAAACTATGGGTCTCAGAGGTCTGCAGTCTTTATGTATCTTGACGAGACCATAAAATTTTGGAGCAACTGAATTGTAAGTGTGAAGGGCTTTAGATTGTACCTCTGTGATAAAGGAGTTGGATTTCATCTTTTTGACGATGTTATTGCATTTCGTCTGTATTGAACTGGTAGGATCATGTCGTAATTTAGTGTAAGTGGATGAATCTGACAGCAACTCTTCCATTTTAATATTGTACTCGTCTTTATTAATTATTACCACCTTGTTTCCTTTATCTGAATTAGTAACCAACATCCTATCTCTATAAGTGTTAAGGAAATGTTTGGTGTAAGAACTTAACTTTAGAAAATATTTGGTAAAATAATTTATGTTTGTTGTGTGTTGGAGTTTGTTAAGAAAATTGTGGATAATGTTACATGTTCTTGCTCTTAGGCCGTTCTTTTGATCGTTGTTGAGGTGGGATTGAGACTTTATAATATATTCTGTATCGGTAAGAATTTCAACCACTGGAAGGTCTCTTGAACTATATGGAAGGGAAAACTTTGGACCTAGCGATAAGAACCGCTGTATATCATCAGGAATAGTTACATCAGAACAATTGACCAACCAAGATGGTTGTGTTGTTATGTTGAATCCCCTCTGAGTGTTACTCATTCTATTGAATTTATTAACATTGTTGTGTTTAATCTGAGTCAATCTCCGCTCATAGAACTGTCTCTGAAAACCTTCAAACTGTAATACATAGTTTTCCGGAACTTTCTCTAATAACTTGCTCTTAATATAATGAATATCTCTTTTAGTTTTCTCTATTTGCCAATTAACTATTTTTATCTCTAAATTAAGTATATTCTTTCTCAGTTTGTTAACAATAACCTGAACTCTGTACTGATAGGGATGATCACAATTAAAAACAGAATACAAACATCTAAGTTGATTGACAATATGGTTGGGAAAAATGGAACTCCTTCTACATCTTAATAAGAATATCCTTCGGTTGGTCAAACCTGCTAGACGATTGACATCTCTGGCCCACCGTTTGAATAGTGAGACTATGTTCACACCAAACAAAATCATCACAGTACTGAAGAAACCCATGTTAGCACTAACCTCAGTTTTTAATGTTTGTGGATAGTTCTCGTTCCTTCCAGAATTCAGTAATTGATAACTTCTCGGTTTAAGGAACTGGATGAAAACACTTTGGACTCTTAGAGCGACGTTTCGGCGTTATATTTCGCCTTCCTCAGGCTACAATTATAAAAGAAATCAAAAAAACATCAATACATGGACGATTATGTGGCTAGAACAAACTTATATCGATATCTACATAAACAGATTACAGGAACTATTACAAATTTTTTAAAATTTAGGTTGTTTAATCAACTTTACAAAAAATTCAATGTTTGGAGACTGACTAGATTGTGTTGAAATCAAAAACATCATCGCCCATAATCTCTTACCTAAGAAATCCTTTATTCTTCAAGGAAGAACCAGTCCATGGAAAAGTCATAAAAAATAAAACATAATAGCAATAAATGCTTAGAGGGCTCGGTAAATACTTGAGATTTTCTTGGTAATCTATTCATAGTAAATCCAACAATCAACTAAAAAGAGAGACCGGCGGGCGAGTTATCACATTGAACATATGAAATTCTTACTACCAAAACACAATTAGGAAACACTACACAGGGGTATTCATCGACTATCTAACGAGGTTTATATATATATTATTATATTATATTATTTTTTGATTTCTTTTATAATTGTAGCCTGAGGAAGGCGAAATATAACGCCGAAACGTCGCTCTAAGAGTCCAAAGTGTTTTCATCCAGTTCCTTAAACCGAGAAGTTATCAATTACTGAATTCTGGAAGGAACGAGAACTATCCACAAACATTAAAAACTGAGGTTAGTGCTAACATGGGTTTCTTCAGTACTGTGATGATTTTGTTTGGTGTGAACATAGTCTCACTATTCAAACGGTGGGCCAGAGATGTCAATCGTCTAGCAGGTTTGACCAACCGAAGGATATTCTTATTAAGATGTAGAAGGAGTTCCATTTTTCCCAACCATATTGTCAATCAACTTAGATGTTTGTATTCTGTTTTTAATTGTGATCATCCCTATCAGTACAGAGTTCAGGTTATTGTTAACAAACTGAGAAAGGATATACTTAATTTAGAGATAAAAATAGTTAATTGGCAAATAGAGAAAACTAAAAGAGATATTCATTATATTAAGAGCAAGTTATTAGAGAAAGTTCCGGAAAACTATGTATTACAGTTTGAAGGTTTTCAGAGACAGTTCTATGAGCGGAGATTGACTCAGATTAAACACAACAATGTTAATAAATTCAATAGAATGAGTAACACTCAGAGGGGATTCAACATAACAACACAACCATCTTGGTTGGTCAATTGTTCTGATGTAACTATTCCTGATGATATACAGCGGTTCTTATCGCTAGGTCCAAAGTTTTCCCTTCCATATAGTTCAAGAGACCTTCCAGTGGTTGAAATTCTTACCGATACAGAATATATTATAAAGTCTCAATCCCACCTCAACAACGATCAAAAGAACGGCCTAAGAGCAAGAACATGTAACATTATCCACAATTTTCTTAACAAACTCCAACACACAACAAACATAAATTATTTTACCAAATATTTTCTAAAGTTAAGTTCTTACACCAAACATTTCCTTAACACTTATAGAGATAGGATGTTGGTTACTAATTCAGATAAAGGAAACAAGGTGGTAATAATTAATAAAGACGAGTACAATACTAAAATGGAAGAGTTGCTGTCAGATTCATCCACTTACACTAAATTACGACATGATCCTACCAGTTCAATACAGACGAAATGCAATAACATCGTCAAAAAGATGAAATCCAACTCCTTTATCACAGAGGTACAATCTAAAGCCCTTCACACTTACAATTCAGTTGCTCCAAAATTTTATGGTCTCGTCAAGATACATAAAGACTGCAGACCTCTGAGACCCATAGTTTCATGCATTAATTCACCCACACTAAAAATCTCTAGGTTTGTGGCAGATATTTTAGCAAAACTACGACCATCATTTAAGTTCATAATACAAAACTCTTCAGATTTAGTTTCGAAATTGAAAGACGTCACAATACCTAGTGGGTACATACTGGTAAGCTTTGATGTAGTTTCCCTATTCACGAGTATTCCAAGGGAAAAACTCCTTGAGATCATAGAGAACAGTTGGAGTGAATTAAGCACATTTACAGTGTTATCAAAGAATCAGCTAACTGATATTGTTGATTTCATATTCCACAACAGTTATTTCCAATACGGTGGACAATTCTTTGCACAAAATAAAGGATCTGCTATGGGTAACCCTGCCTCGCCGATTTTTGCTGAGATAATCATGAACGCACTTCTTTTGTATGTCTGTTCTCAGGTAGATTTCATTATCCCGTTTCTATACATTTACGTAGATGACATTATCATGGCCATACCTGGTGATAAGATTCAAGTAATGTTAGAATTGTTCAATTCATTTCATCAAGATTTAAGATTTACATACGAAGTAGAGAACAACGGTACCATACCCTTTTTGGATTTAATACTTATTAAAGAAAACAACAAAGTTATTTTTGACATTTATCAAAAGCCAACAGCTTCTGGAAGAATACTTCACTACAAGTCGTTTCATGAATTTAAGCATAAAATATCAATAATAAAAAACATCAGGCAAAAAATCTTGAATCTCAGCCATCCCAGTTTCCACATGAAGAATTTTAATTTTTTCTCAAAAATGTTACGTGAGAACGGTTACCCCAAATCTTTAATCAATAATATTTTTTACGCCTCATCCGTCAATAATCCAGTTAACGCTCCAGAAAACAATGAAGCTACACCATCTAAAAAAACATTTAAACTTATTTTTATCCCGATGTTGACGAAGCAACTTATCCATGCACTGTCTAGCAGCGGTGTCCGTATTGTTTGCTATTCGCCAGTAAGTGAAAATCTTCTGAACAAGGGTCTCCTTGTTAGATTGTTTTGATCAAGATGGCCGGCAACGAGTTGGCAATACGAGAGTTAAATCTTTTAACGAAGAACAAGTTAATAGAGATTATTTTAACCAAGAAATTACCTACTGATATTAAAGTTAGTGAGTCTACCAGAAAACTTGTTGAGGATGGAACTGTGGATCCTATTAGTGAACCTGAAATCATGAAACTGAAGCAGGATGATATAACCTGCAAGTTATTATGTGCTGAAAAGGAACTTGTTTGTGCAAATGTGGAAAGAGAATATCAAAAGCGATTAATCGCTGAAATGGAGAGGTCTCTTTCTAATCAGCAGGTAACAATTTCATCCCAGGAATATTTGATTAAAATGTTGAAAATGAATGAAAACAACATAAACAAGAATTGCAACGTTGCCGCTCCTCCAGGCAAATCGCAAAATCAAAATAAAGGACATGCAACCATGAAACAAGTAGTGGAATCGAAACAGAATGTATCAGGAAAAGTCAACGTAGACGGCAACACCTGGAACGACATTGTGCAGAAGGAGTGCGATAAGCAACCAGATAACAAGCCGAATAAACATATACAAACTGTTCACTATGATATCAATGAAGAAAATTCGAATACGACCGCAAGGAATGAATGGAAAGTGGTAACTGGGAAACATTATACCAAAAAGGGGACAGTTTGTACTGGAATAAATGCTCCTAAACAAGAAAACATTATGGGTGCACCTCAAAAACGGTGGATATATCTAGGGAGAATTGCAGGAGATACTTCGGAGGAAGCCATCTCCGAATATCTAAGTAATTTAAAAACGTCAGAAAATATTATCGTTAAGAAATTAAATACTGTGGGGTCTAACTCCGCTTTCAGTATAGGCGCCCCAAATGACGATATTTATCGGTTACTGAATGATAGAGATTTTTGGCCTGCTGGTGCAGTTATAAGACCTTTCAATTTCAATAATTTCTTTCGAAAGGGAGGGAGAAGTGAGTAAAGAGCTCTTTGGGATACTTCATATAAATGTTCAAAGTTTTCGTAATAAGATTGCGCAAATAGAAGCTTTGTGTTTGAATCATGATGTTGTTTTGTTGAGTGAACACTGGATGTGTAAAAAGGAGCTAGAACTTGTAAAATTACATAATTATACAATTGTTTCTTCCTATTCCCGTAGGTATCGTGGTCATGGTGGTGTGGCGGCCGCTGTGAAAAATTCTCATATAGGCAAATTTGTACCTAGAAACGATATAAACCTGAAATCTGTGGAAATGGAAATTGAGGTTTGTGCGATACAGTCAACTCAATTAAAAACTATAATTATAGCTCTTTATCGTAATCCACATGGTAATTTTGATATTTTTCTTGATGTGACTACATGTATTTTGGAATTGATGGATATTTGTGACTATCGTATTTTCGTTTTGGGGGACTTTAATGTGAATTTTCTTATAGATAGCGCTAATAAATCTGCGATCATTGATCTTTTCTCTTCATATGGACTACGTAAGTTAGTGTCATCCCCTACTAGAGGTATTGCATGTTTGGATAACATATTTACGAACGTTGGGGAATGTAAGGGTTGTGTGATTGATTTGGGCTTCTCAGATCACATGGGTGTAGAGACTAAATTTGCTTGCGAGTCAGAGTCTAAGAGAGCCTGTAAGCTGACTGTATGTAGGCCACTCACTAGGGTTGGAATTGATACTATGAAATTTCTGGTGAGGAATATATGTTGGGATTTTATAGAGGATGATAATATTGATACGGATAGCAAATTTGAAATGTTTGTAACTTTTGTGAAAAATTGTGGAGATTTAGCTTTTCCTCAAAAAACCTATAAGCATTATGCTGACACCTCTCCTATTCCTTGGTTCACCGACGATCTGAGGAAAATGCGCGACAAATTGAATTTTTATAGAGATCTTGTAAAAATCTATGGGACACCCCATGTTAAGAAAATTCTTAGAGATTATCATAGAGTATATCGGTACGAAATCAAAAATGCGAAAAGGAAATTTAATGATAATTATATCCGAAATAACAATTACAATCCAAAATCTGTATGGAATGTTGTAAAAAACAATACCAACCTTTTGAAAACTAAAAGTGCATGTAAAAATAATATAACCTCAAATGAATTTAACACTTTCTTCATCGATGCACCTAAAGAGATCATCACAAATATACCACCATTTAGAAGGTCATCGGCGGACTTTGTGAGTGACTTCTGTAGATCGATAGAACCCAAATTAGAAAATATTCAATTCAGTTTCTCTTTTGTATCTGAGGCTTTGGTGAGGGATACCATTATGAAACTTAAGAATAAGAGTAGTAGAGACATCTATGGATTAAATAGCAAGATACTCAAGAGTTTGGTGAATGAAATAATTGGTCCACTCACGAAATTAATAAATTTGTGTTTAAAAGATAACATCTTCCCGAAAATACTTAAAGTAGCAAGAGTTGTCCCTGTTCATAAAAAGGGTTCAGTGCAAATGGTCAGTAACTATAGGCCGATATCAATTATACCTATATTCGCGAAAATCTTTGAGAGTGTTATCAAGCTGCAGTTAACCTCCTATTTTGAAAACAACGACCTTTTTAATAGCTCTCAATTCGGGTTCAGAAGTGGCCTCTCCACGGCAGCTGCCATCACAGAGCTCATGAAAGTAATAAATGAGGGTTATAATCAGGGTTCGTACATAGCTGGACTCTTCTGTGACTTAAGTAGAGCTTTTGATTGTGTCTCCAGAGAGCATCTTCTTTATAAATTACAGCGATATAAGCTCGATCAGGGTGCAATTGCGCTTATAGATTCCTATTTATCTGATAGATTACAGTGCGTCGATCGCGAGGGGGATCTGTCTGATATGTCGGATGTTGATTGTGGTGTGCCTCAGGGATCGGTCCTCGGACCGCTTCTCTTTCTTATTTACATAAATGATTTTGTGGGCTGTGATCCAAGTGCAGATTTTGTTCTTTTCGCTGATGACGCAACAGTGCTAAAAAAAGCTCAGTCTAAAGAACTTTTACTCGACATCATGAGAGACTTGTTTTCTGTTGTCACCGAATGGTTCAGTAGCAATCAGCTCAGCTTGAATGAAACTAAGACGGAGTTCATGTTTTTTTCAATGAGAGATCTGGGGGATATGAATCCACCTGATCCAATCAAATTCTTGGGTGTACTGATAGAGGGTAAGTTGTCGTGGAGTGCTCATATCGATAACGTTTGTAGTTGTATATCGTCAAGTGTTTATGCGCTGCGAGCGTTAGTGGGGGTTGTGTCGGATTTTGTGTTGATATCTGTGTATCGTGCTTTTGTAGAATCAAGATTAACATATGGTATTTTGTGCTGGGGTCATGATACTAGTGTGAAACGACTGTTTGGATTGCAGAGAAAGGCTATTAGAGTAATAGGTAGACTAAATTACAGAGATGAATGCAAACATGTTTTTCAAGATAAGAAAATACTTACGGTTCCCTGTCTGTTTATATTTCAATGTTTATTGCATGTAAGATCCCATTTGGGTGAATATAGGACACACCAGGATATACATGCACATAATACACGCCGTAGAGATCAAATTTATACGGATTTTCATAGAATCGATAAAATGAAGTGTGGTGTAACATACTACGGGCCCAAGTTTTTCAATAAGCTGCCGACCACTGTGAGGGCGATGCCTGCAAAGCAGTTCAAGACATGTTTGAAGAAATATTTATTGAGTAAATGTTTCTTTACTTTAGAAGAATTTTTCTGTGATGATTTTGTTTATATTTCATGATTTTTTTTTCCCGTCGTTGACGTATGCAAACATTTTAAAATGTACTAGCATGAATAAATATTATTATTATTATTATTATTATTATTATTATTATTATTATTATTATTACAGGAAAACAATTAAGAACTTTTTTTCTAAGTTAAAAGACCTCACCCCTAAAATGTTACAATCTAATTTAATTTATAAAGTTAACTGCAAAAGTTGTCAGTCTTCATATGTGGGTCAAACTAAACAATATCTCAAAAATAGAATGAAGCAACATGAAAACGATTACAAGAGTGGCAATTTTAGTACGGGTTTGTCATTTCATCATAGAGATACAGGTCATATTTTCGATTTTGAGGAACCTGAGATTCTATCTAGAGAAAATAATTTGGACAAGAGAATTTTCAAAGAGATGATCTTCATCAAGAAAACAACAGACAACGTCAATGTTCAATCTGATACTTCCACCCTTAATAATATATATATAAACCTCGTTAGATAGTCGATGAATACCCCTGTGTAGTGTTTCCTAATTGTGTTTTGGTAGTAAGAATTTCATATGTTCAATGTGATAACTCGCCCGCCGGTCTCTCTTTTTAGTTGATTGTTGGATTTACTATGAATAGATTACCAAGAAAATCTCAAGTATTTACCGAGCCCTCTAAGCATTTATTGCTATTATGTTTTATTTTTTATGACTTTTCCATGGACTGGTTCTTCCTTGAAGAATAAAGGATTTCTTAGGTAAGAGATTATGGGCGATGATGTTTTTGATTTCAACACAATCTAGTCAGTCTCCAAACATTGAATTTTTTGTAAAGTTGATTAAACAACCTAAATTTAAAAAAAAAAAATTTGTAATAGTTCCTGTAATCTGTTTATGTAGATATCGATATAAGTTTGTTCTAGCCACATAATCGTCCATGTATTGATGTTTTTTTGATTTCTTTTATAATTGTAGCCTGAGGAAGGCGAAATATAACGCCGAAACGTCGCTCTAAGAGTCCAAAGTGTTTTCATCCAGTTCCTTAAACCGAGAAGTTATCAATTACTGAATTCTGGAAGGAACGAGAACTATCCACAAACATTAAAAACTGAGGTTAGTGCTAACATGGGTTTCTTCAGTACTGTGATGATTTTGTTTGGTGTGAACATAGTCTCACTATTCAAACGGTGGGCCAGAGATGTCAATCGTCTAGCAGGTTTGACCAACCGAAGGATATTCTTATTAAGATGTAGAAGGAGTTCCATTTTTCCCAACCATATTGTCAATCAACTTAGATGTTTGTATTCTGTTTTTAATTGTGATCATCCCTATCAGTACAGAGTTCAGGTTATTGTTAACAAACTGAGAAAGGATATACTTAATTTAGAGATAAAAATAGTTAATTGGCAAATAGAGAAAACTAAAAGAGATATTCATTATATTAAGAGCAAGTTATTAGAGAAAGTTCCGGAAAACTATGTATTACAGTTTGAAGGTTTTCAGAGACAGTTCTATGAGCGGAGATTGACTCAGATTAAACACAACAATGTTAATAAATTCAATAGAATGAGTAACACTCAGAGGGGATTCAACATAACAACACAACCATCTTGGTTGGTCAATTGTTCTGATGTAACTATTCCTGATGATATACAGCGGTTCTTATCGCTAGGTCCAAAGTTTTCCCTTCCATATAGTTCAAGAGACCTTCCAGTGGTTGAAATTCTTACCGATACAGAATATATTATAAAGTCTCAATCCCACCTCAACAACGATCAAAAGAACGGCCTAAGAGCAAGAACATGTAACATTATCCACAATTTTCTTAACAAACTCCAACACACAACAAACATAAATTATTTTACCAAATATTTTCTAAAGTTAAGTTCTTACACCAAACATTTCCTTAACACTTATAGAGATAGGATGTTGGTTACTAATTCAGATAAAGGAAACAAGGTGGTAATAATTAATAAAGACGAGTACAATACTAAAATGGAAGAGTTGCTGTCAGATTCATCCACTTACACTAAATTACGACATGATCCTACCAGTTCAATACAGACGAAATGCAATAACATCGTCAAAAAGATGAAATCCAACTCCTTTATCACAGAGGTACAATCTAAAGCCCTTCACACTTACAATTCAGTTGCTCCAAAATTTTATGGTCTCGTCAAGATACATAAAGACTGCAGACCTCTGAGACCCATAGTTTCATGCATTAATTCACCCACACTAAAAATCTCTAGGTTTGTGGCAGATATTTTAGCAAAACTACGACCATCATTTAAGTTCATAATACAAAACTCTTCAGATTTAGTTTCGAAATTGAAAGACGTCACAATACCTAGTGGGTACATACTGGTAAGCTTTGATGTAGTTTCCCTATTCACGAGTATTCCAAGGGAAAAACTCCTTGAGATCATAGAGAACAGTTGGAGTGAATTAAGCACATTTACAGTGTTATCAAAGAATCAGCTAACTGATATTGTTGATTTCATATTCCACAACAGTTATTTCCAATACGGTGGACAATTCTTTGCACAAAATAAAGGATCTGCTATGGGTAACCCTGCCTCGCCGATTTTTGCTGAGATAATCATGAACGCACTTCTTTTGTATGTCTGTTCTCAGGTAGATTTCATTATCCCGTTTCTATACATTTACGTAGATGACATTATCATGGCCATACCTGGTGATAAGATTCAAGTAATGTTAGAATTGTTCAATTCATTTCATCAAGATTTAAGATTTACATACGAAGTAGAGAACAACGGTACCATACCCTTTTTGGATTTAATACTTATTAAAGAAAACAACAAAGTTATTTTTGACATTTATCAAAAGCCAACAGCTTCTGGAAGAATACTTCACTACAAGTCGTTTCATGAATTTAAGCATAAAATATCAATAATAAAAAACATCAGGCAAAAAATCTTGAATCTCAGCCATCCCAGTTTCCACATGAAGAATTTTAATTTTTTCTCAAAAATGTTACGTGAGAACGGTTACCCCAAATCTTTAATCAATAATATTTTTTACGCCTCATCCGTCAATAATCCAGTTAACGCTCCAGAAAACAATGAAGCTACACCATCTAAAAAAACATTTAAACTTATTTTTATCCCGATGTTGACGAAGCAACTTATCCATGCACTGTCTAGCAGCGGTGTCCGTATTGTTTGCTATTCGCCAGTAAGTGAAAATCTTCTGAACAAGGGTCTCCTTGTTAGATTGTTTTGATCAAGATGGCCGGCAACGAGTTGGCAATACGAGAGTTAAATCTTTTAACGAAGAACAAGTTAATAGAGATTATTTTAACCAAGAAATTACCTACTGATATTAAAGTTAGTGAGTCTACCAGAAAACTTGTTGAGGATGGAACTGTGGATCCTATTAGTGAACCTGAAATCATGAAACTGAAGCAGGATGATATAACCTGCAAGTTATTATGTGCTGAAAAGGAACTTGTTTGTGCAAATGTGGAAAGAGAATATCAAAAGCGATTAATCGCTGAAATGGAGAGGTCTCTTTCTAATCAGCAGGTAACAATTTCATCCCAGGAATATTTGATTAAAATGTTGAAAATGAATGAAAACAACATAAACAAGAATTGCAACGTTGCCGCTCCTCCAGGCAAATCGCAAAATCAAAATAAAGGACATGCAACCATGAAACAAGTAGTGGAATCGAAACAGAATGTATCAGGAAAAGTCAACGTAGACGGCAACACCTGGAACGACATTGTGCAGAAGGAGTGCGATAAGCAACCAGATAACAAGCCGAATAAACATATACAAACTGTTCACTATGATATCAATGAAGAAAATTCGAATACGACCGCAAGGAATGAATGGAAAGTGGTAACTGGGAAACATTATACCAAAAAGGGGACAGTTTGTACTGGAATAAATGCTCCTAAACAAGAAAACATTATGGGTGCACCTCAAAAACGGTGGATATATCTAGGGAGAATTGCAGGAGATACTTCGGAGGAAGCCATCTCCGAATATCTAAGTAATTTAAAAACGTCAGAAAATATTATCGTTAAGAAATTAAATACTGTGGGGTCTAACTCCGCTTTCAGTATAGGCGCCCCAAATGACGATATTTATCGGTTACTGAATGATAGAGATTTTTGGCCTGCTGGTGCAGTTATAAGACCTTTCAATTTCAATAATTTCTTTCGAAAGGGAGGGAGAAGTGAGTAAAGAGCTCTTTGGGATACTTCATATAAATGTTCAAAGTTTTCGTAATAAGATTGCGCAAATAGAAGCTTTGTGTTTGAATCATGATGTTGTTTTGTTGAGTGAACACTGGATGTGTAAAAAGGAGCTAGAACTTGTAAAATTACATAATTATACAATTGTTTCTTCCTATTCCCGTAGGTATCGTGGTCATGGTGGTGTGGCGGCCGCTGTGAAAAATTCTCATATAGGCAAATTTGTACCTAGAAACGATATAAACCTGAAATCTGTGGAAATGGAAATTGAGGTTTGTGCGATACAGTCAACTCAATTAAAAACTATAATTATAGCTCTTTATCGTAATCCACATGGTAATTTTGATATTTTTCTTGATGTGACTACATGTATTTTGGAATTGATGGATATTTGTGACTATCGTATTTTCGTTTTGGGGGACTTTAATGTGAATTTTCTTATAGATAGCGCTAATAAATCTGCGATCATTGATCTTTTCTCTTCATATGGACTACGTAAGTTAGTGTCATCCCCTACTAGAGGTATTGCATGTTTGGATAACATATTTACGAACGTTGGGGAATGTAAGGGTTGTGTGATTGATTTGGGCTTCTCAGATCACATGGGTGTAGAGACTAAATTTGCTTGCGAGTCAGAGTCTAAGAGAGCCTGTAAGCTGACTGTATGTAGGCCACTCACTAGGGTTGGAATTGATACTATGAAATTTCTGGTGAGGAATATATGTTGGGATTTTATAGAGGATGATAATATTGATACGGATAGCAAATTTGAAATGTTTGTAACTTTTGTGAAAAATTGTGGAGATTTAGCTTTTCCTCAAAAAACCTATAAGCATTATGCTGACACCTCTCCTATTCCTTGGTTCACCGACGATCTGAGGAAAATGCGCGACAAATTGAATTTTTATAGAGATCTTGTAAAAATCTATGGGACACCCCATGTTAAGAAAATTCTTAGAGATTATCATAGAGTATATCGGTACGAAATCAAAAATGCGAAAAGGAAATTTAATGATAATTATATCCGAAATAACAATTACAATCCAAAATCTGTATGGAATGTTGTAAAAAACAATACCAACCTTTTGAAAACTAAAAGTGCATGTAAAAATAATATAACCTCAAATGAATTTAACACTTTCTTCATCGATGCACCTAAAGAGATCATCACAAATATACCACCATTTAGAAGGTCATCGGCGGACTTTGTGAGTGACTTCTGTAGATCGATAGAACCCAAATTAGAAAATATTCAATTCAGTTTCTCTTTTGTATCTGAGGCTTTGGTGAGGGATACCATTATGAAACTTAAGAATAAGAGTAGTAGAGACATCTATGGATTAAATAGCAAGATACTCAAGAGTTTGGTGAATGAAATAATTGGTCCACTCACGAAATTAATAAATTTGTGTTTAAAAGATAACATCTTCCCGAAAATACTTAAAGTAGCAAGAGTTGTCCCTGTTCATAAAAAGGGTTCAGTGCAAATGGTCAGTAACTATAGGCCGATATCAATTATACCTATATTCGCGAAAATCTTTGAGAGTGTTATCAAGCTGCAGTTAACCTCCTATTTTGAAAACAACGACCTTTTTAATAGCTCTCAATTCGGGTTCAGAAGTGGCCTCTCCACGGCAGCTGCCATCACAGAGCTCATGAAAGTAATAAATGAGGGTTATAATCAGGGTTCGTACATAGCTGGACTCTTCTGTGACTTAAGTAGAGCTTTTGATTGTGTCTCCAGAGAGCATCTTCTTTATAAATTACAGCGATATAAGCTCGATCAGGGTGCAATTGCGCTTATAGATTCCTATTTATCTGATAGATTACAGTGCGTCGATCGCGAGGGGGATCTGTCTGATATGTCGGATGTTGATTGTGGTGTGCCTCAGGGATCGGTCCTCGGACCGCTTCTCTTTCTTATTTACATAAATGATTTTGTGGGCTGTGATCCAAGTGCAGATTTTGTTCTTTTCGCTGATGACGCAACAGTGCTAAAAAAAGCTCAGTCTAAAGAACTTTTACTCGACATCATGAGAGACTTGTTTTCTGTTGTCACCGAATGGTTCAGTAGCAATCAGCTCAGCTTGAATGAAACTAAGACGGAGTTCATGTTTTTTTCAATGAGAGATCTGGGGGATATGAATCCACCTGATCCAATCAAATTCTTGGGTGTACTGATAGAGGGTAAGTTGTCGTGGAGTGCTCATATCGATAACGTTTGTAGTTGTATATCGTCAAGTGTTTATGCGCTGCGAGCGTTAGTGGGGGTTGTGTCGGATTTTGTGTTGATATCTGTGTATCGTGCTTTTGTAGAATCAAGATTAACATATGGTATTTTGTGCTGGGGTCATGATACTAGTGTGAAACGACTGTTTGGATTGCAGAGAAAGGCTATTAGAGTAATAGGTAGACTAAATTACAGAGATGAATGCAAACATGTTTTTCAAGATAAGAAAATACTTACGGTTCCCTGTCTGTTTATATTTCAATGTTTATTGCATGTAAGATCCCATTTGGGTGAATATAGGACACACCAGGATATACATGCACATAATACACGCCGTAGAGTTCAAATTTATACGGATTTTCATAGAATCGATAAAATGAAGTGTGGTGTAACATACTACGGGCCCAAGTTTTTCAATAAGCTGCCGACCACTGTGAGGGCGATGCCTGCAAAGCAGTTCAAGACATGTTTGAAGAAATATTTATTGAGTAAATGTTTCTTTACTTTAGAAGAATTTTTCTGTGATGATTTTGTTTATATTTCATGATTTTTTTTTCCCGTCGTTGACGTATGCAAACATTTTAAAATGTACTAGCATGAATAAATATTATTATTATTATTATTATTATTATTATTATTATTATTATTACAGGAAAACAATTAAGAACTTTTTTTCTAAGTTAAAAGACCTCACCCCTAAAATGTTACAATCTAATTTAATTTATAAAGTTAACTGCAAAAGTTGTCAGTCTTCATATGTGGGTCAAACTAAACAATATCTCAAAAATAGAATGAAGCAACATGAAAACGATTACAAGAGTGGCAATTTTAGTACGGGTTTGTCATTTCATCATAGAGATACAGGTCATATTTTCGATTTTGAGGAACCTGAGATTCTATCTAGAGAAAATAATTTGGACAAGAGAATTTTCAAAGAGATGATCTTCATCAAGAAAACAACAGACAACGTCAATGTTCAATCTGATACTTCCACCCTTAATAATATATATATAAACCTCGTTAGATAGTCGATGAATACCCCTGTGTAGTGTTTCCTAATTGTGTTTTGGTAGTAAGAATTTCATATGTTCAATGTGATAACTCGCCCGCCGGTCTCTCTTTTTAGTTGATTGTTGGATTTACTATGAATAGATTACCAAGAAAATCTCAAGTATTTACCGAGCCCTCTAAGCATTTATTGCTATTATGTTTTATTTTTTATGACTTTTCCATGGACTGGTTCTTCCTTGAAGAATAAAGGATTTCTTAGGTAAGAGATTATGGGCGATGATGTTTTTGATTTCAACACAATCTAGTCAGTCTCCAAACATTGAATTTTTTGTAAAGTTGATTAAACAACCTAAATTTAAAAAAAAAAAATTTGTAATAGTTCCTGTAATCTGTTTATGTAGATATCGATATAAGTTTGTTCTAGCCACATAATCGTCCATGTATTGATGTTTTTTTGATTTCTTTTATAATTGTAGCCTGAGGAAGGCGAAATATAACGCCGAAACGTCGCTCTAAGAGTCCAAAGTGTTTTCATCCAGTTCCTTAAACCGAGAAGTTATCAATTACTGAATTCTGGAAGGAACGAGAACTATCCACAAACATTAATTATTTCGTCAAAGTGGAAATCAATGGTCCTTCTTGCTAGTATAGCAACCGAAAATGTTGACAAATATATGCCAGAAATTCTGGAGAGAGTAAAACGCTCATCCGATTTAATCTTAGTCAATGTACCCGAGACGAATGAGAATGAGGACAAAAAATCCGCTGCTGAAATCATCGAACATGTTTCTCCCTATGCTAGTAAATCCATCATTAAGGTTACCAGGCTGCCTTCCAAGGATAAAACCAAACCACGCTGGATGAAACTGTCATTCTCGAGTTCTGATTTAGTGACTAAAATATTGAGAAATAAGTCCACACTTCGTGGTCATCCCATGAGTAATGAAGATGCAAAAAACTCCAATCTTGGCCAGTCATGTATACTAACATACAATCCTTATCTTCTAAATTTTCTGAACTACAAGTATTCGTACGAATTCATAAACCGATCCTGATATTCATTTCGGAATCCTGGCTTCAACCTTCAATGCCCGATTCTCTTTTCGCAATAGCGGACTTAGAGTTATATCGCGATGACAATCTGGACGCTCTTGGTCATCGAGAAGTGTGTATTTATGTTAACTCCAGTGTTATCAACTCTTTCAGAGTTGATGTCTCGCACCAGGATTGGTGTGGTATTGACAACCTTTTCTTAAAGATTCACAACCGGGAATTTACTCTATTTGTCGGTTGCATTTATCGCCCCCGTCCGTGTGTAGCCGACAAGAACTTTGTCGAATTTTTGGTGAATTCCTCTTCTCAATACAACAATATGTTGATCACAGGAGACTCCAACTGTCCTGATATAAAATGGCCCCTAACAACAATGCCATCGTGTAATTCATCGTCCTTTCCATATGCGGAAAAGGTTAGTTCTTTTGCAATTGAACAACTAGTATTCGAACCTACACGATACCGTATCGGACAAATGCCGTCAGGGCTCGATCTTATTTTCACAACTGACACCAATATAGTATCAGAGATCAACTATCTTCCACCATTAGGGAAATCGGACCACGTTACTTTGACCACTGAAATACAGTTGCAGCCATGTGTTGGGTCTTTGAGGACAACTAAGTTGTTTAAGGTGATTGACTACAACGCCATCTCTTCTGAGATCATGTCAAAGAATTGGGAACTTTTGCTGGATGGCAAGGATGTGGATGCGATGTGGTCTACTTTTCTAAGTGTGGTTGAAATGGCTGTCTCTAACAATACTCGCACTAGGCATTCCAGAGTCAACCCGTCCAAACCTTGGATGGATGCATGTAAGCTTGGATCGGTGAGACTGAAAAAATCAATGTGGCAGAGGTACCTACGTTCAAGATCGAATTCCGACTATCAGAATCACAGATGTTTCTCCAATTTCGTCGATCAAAAGTTAAAGCTCGCAAAATCAAAATTCCAGAATAATTTAGCCTCTTCGAAAAATTCGAAGAAATTATTCAAATATATCAGGTCGTCTCTCAACTCTAAGGGTGGTATTCCGTCCATCAGAAAATCCAGTGGGCAGCTATGCTAGAGTACGGAGGAGACTGCAGATATACTTGCAGAGACTTTTGCATCCGCGTTCTCTACTGAGCCCCACGGAAATGTTCCTTCTCCTCTTACACCACGTGGTGTTGAAGATATAAGCGACATCATTATCAGTGAAGAAATAATTGAGAGATACCTCAGCACCATCAAGCTCAATACCTCCCCTGGTAGGGATGGCATCACGACGAATTTTCTACACCGTTGCTCCAAGGCTTTTGTTGCTCCTCTTCACATCCTCTTTTCGAAATCTCTGTCGACAGCCTCTCTCCCATCTGATTGGTTGTCTTCAACTGTTACTCCGATATTCAAACGTATAGACAAGCTGTCTTCTGACAACTACCGGCCAATTAGTTTGGTTTCATCTGCAGCGAAAGTTTTGGAAAGAATAATATGCGGCCAGGTAGTTGAGTTCTCGCTGATGAATGGTATATTTCCGAGGGAGCAACATGGTTTCATCCCTGGACGCTCAACGATCACAAACCTGCTGTCTTCTTTATCTGACTGAACCAAAGCATGGGACCGCGGGGATCCTGTTGATGTGGTTTTCCTCGATCTTGCTAGAGCTTTTGACCGAGTGTCCCATAAAAGACTTCCCGATGATGCCAAAGTCTATAATAACCCCATATCCGACTCGGACACCCTACAGGACGATTTAGGGACTATTTGTAAGTGGTGCTCCGATTGGATGTTGCCGCTTAATGTAGAGAAGTGCACTTTGATGCATATTGGTAAAAATAATCCTAACCAGATTTATACCATCGACGGCCAGCCTTTAGGTACTGTAACATGCCAGAAGGATCTTGGGATTACAGTCTCGAATGACCTAACTTGGACGAATCATATAGGTAACATCGTCTCCAGATCAAGACAACTTGCTTTTCTTCTCTTCAAGTGCTTCAAAGATTGTAATGCCAAAACCTTCAGTCTCCTCTACCGATACTACGTCCGTCCAATCATAGAATATGCTGGCCCTGTATGGTGGCCTTCCTTCGAGGCAGACAGGAACAGATTGGAGCTACTACAAAGATGGATCACCAGACTTCCTTACTGTGCGGTGCGTCCATCTTATGAAGAAAGACTGCGATTGTTCAACATGCCAACATTCGAGAACAGGAGATTGCGAGGGGACCTGATATTCACTTTTAGAGCCGTTCATGGTCATTTCGGCGATCAGATGAAGGATATCTTCACTTTGAATCGGAATCATCTTCGTGGCCATTCGTTCAAGCTTGCTAGAGAGACATTTCGAACATCTGAGAGACAGTAGTTTTTGCCCAATAGAATATTCCATCGTTGGAATCGACTACCCGACAGCGTGGTCGACGCTGATAGAACGAATGCAAGGGCTGGACGAAGAACTTCTCCGTGGAATGTGTGAGGGGTTTTTAGTGAGTAGCCAAACAAGATCTCGGAGTCTCACACTACCTAGAGTGCGGACCCTCTGGGTGCCCATAAAGGGTTTTCCCCTCACACGAAGGAAAAAAAAAAAAAAAAAAAAATAAAAAAAAAATAAAAAAAAAAATAATAATAAGTATGCCTATGATCGCCTGTAGTTGTGTATTCTCTACTTTTAGAAATTTATCTTAAGGATGTAGTGATTCTCCTTTTTTTCGGTTATTCACTCATGCATGTGCGCTTTTTTTTATTCAGATTGAGTATTATAGGTTCACACCTCTACTCTTGTTGATATAATAGTAATAATAATAATAATAAAAAAATAAAATATATCTCATGCATAAAAACAAAACGACTCACCACAAATCTTCTAAGCTATAAGAAAACTTAGGAGACAGATACGAAAAATAAGCTCACCTGATGCTTTCTGCAGAACCAACGATCTAGACCTGGACTCTTGCGGATTAACACCAACTTTGAAAAATTCAACGAATCAAAATTCCGATAACACATACACGTATAAAACCTACACAAACTTCACAGACGGAATAAAAAATTCCGTAGCTTTGCTAGTGGGCACATTCACTTCTACTTTCACTTTTATAGCACTATGAAATACGTCTGCTCTGGTCAAGGTCTCACTCGACACGTATGGTTCAACGATCAATGGTAAATCATGATACAAATTGATACATTCTCGTCCCTAGCTCCACCCTAGAAGGCCTGCTCTGGTAAACGTGCACACTCAATTGGTATGATATTTTCATTACAAATTTGTACTCTTATGACATTCTCACGTTCATTCATCTTGCTCGATATACGTGTTAGTTCTCAGCCTTCTGCACCCATCGAAATCAACGGTTAGTGGTTATCTCTAGTACTCTCGTTTTTGCACATTTCATGATTTATCAATTGTATCTTCTGTTTTTCTTATGGACGTTCTAAACGTGCTTACTTGTCAGCAGTCCGTCTCTGTAAATGCTGATTTCATTGATAAATTTTAGCACTCTTGAAGTCCATTAGATTAGATTAGATTAGAGGAGGGGCGATGTACCTTGACCTAAAGATCTATTATGCATCCCCGCGCTGTTTACCAGTCAGGCAGTAAAGTCTCAATGAACTTCACCACCTTTCTGGGGGCCACATTCATTACTTCTTCCGGCTCTAGGAACCACGAACCAAGGTGCCGATGAACAGCTTCGCACTCGCATAACAAGTGTTTGGCTGTTTCAGTGGCTTCTTGACAGAAGCGAGATGTGTCATCGGGCGTTTTTCCCATATGTTTGAGATGATACCTCACGGAACAGTGCCCTGTGAGTGCGCCCGCCAATTTCCTCAGTTCTGGCCTACTGAGTGAGAGAACTTTTTTGGTCCAGCTCGTCGATTAAGAGAGAAATGACTTGGCCTGTCTTTGACCATTGATTATGCGCCAGGACCAAACTTTCTCTTTTGTTCCCAGTTCTTAACCACCGCAGCTTGATGGCTAATTGGGAAGCCGCAAAACGGCTCTGGCCCGGTGAAGGGGACCACCCCCCTTCCCTGGCCAGATGGTCTGCTGCCTCATTGCCGTGTATCCCAGAGTGACCAGGCACCCAAATAACATTGACCTGGTTCTTTTCTCCGAGTAAATTGAGTGACATTTTGCATTCCCAGACTAACTTTGACTTGATAAGTGGAGCTTCAAGTCCAACGTAATGTATATTATTTATACTATTTTGCTCTTCTCAGATTAATTTTAATTGTTCTCCTCATTTTGTCAATTAATTTTGCTCTTCTCATTTCATTGTCATATTCTAGCACTTCTCAGGTTAATTAAGTTTTGCTCTCTTCATTTTAAATTGCACGATTCATGCACTGCTCCTACTTTCATTATAATTATTGCTCAACTCACATTTATTGTATTTTTCTCTCCTTGTTGATCAGACTTACGGCCGTTTTCAATAACCTATCCAAGATAAGGGATAGATCGCTATCTCCAGTTTTTCTGCCTATCTATCCTTGTAGTTATCTATCTATGGTTTGCATTTCACAATTATGGTTTGACGTTATCTATCTCAAGGCAAGGATAGATAGGGATCTACTCAGCTCAGAACACAGAACACTAATATAAGACCTCACATTATTAATTCATTTCTAGTGTTTGAGATATTGGAGTGTGTTAGAAACTAGAAAGTGTAAATATTTGCAGATTATGTATAAAAGGTTAATCGTGTGTATGACTACATACCCGTATGCACCGTTTCATTAAACGAGCTTCATTCCTTAATGTCTTTTTTTCCCATAGATATTCTATGCTTAAAGGTCGTTCAATGAAAGGTGCATACGGCAATAAATAGATCACAATAATTGTTGGTCGAGATTCTGAACCACGCAATACTTGAAAATGAATTCCTCAACCGTAAGTACCTTCAAATAAAAGCGCCGTTGTTATCGATATTCATTTTCCATTAATTTCAAGTTCTGAAGGCAATGATTTTTTCAGCCTAAATCGAAACCAATGACTAAAGAAAGGCCATGCGTTTGGTAGAATTTGTAGCAGCTGATGGGGTTATTACCAGCAGAGCTATTAATGCTACCAACAATAAATTGAAAGAGGAGAGTTAGAGACGATTGACCGAATCCTTCAACTCTTCGGTTGCTAAAAACGGACCAAAGGATCCACATGCAGAAAAAATTAGACAACTTAAAAAAAATCTCCGATGATGATGAAAGAAATATTCCTGCTACCAACACTCCATCATCAGAAAAGAGATTGAGACTATCGAGGCACCGTACAACTGCTCAGATATGTAGATGATAGCTCAAGAAGCGAAGATTTCTCTTCATGTTCCTAGCCCGGGGAGGGTTGGTTACGATGCAGAATTTGTTCTCTTTTGGGCTCATGCTTGTGCGCTGATCTCCCATCGTCTACCAAACGAAATACTTGTAAATTGTGTTGATGATATTTTAGTATGTCATTTTGTCCGTACTATATGGACAAAATGGTTTTTGTGATCGGTTGCATTTTTTCTTAATATATATTTTATTATGGTTCCTACTTAATCAAAAGACTTTGATACTGATAGTCAATGAACCTGAGAAGAGTAAAACCAAGGACATTGATTAAAAATGCGTTAAATAAATTAATATGATGAAAAAACAAAACACCATGTCATTTTGTACGTACTTCCCCTAATGTTGATTAAACTCATTACTATAAGGGATTTATAAAATTTGATTTTTTTTTCTTTCAGTGTTAATGTTCATTGCTGTGGGCTCAGTAATTTTTGCATTGTTTCTATTTCCAGATTTATATTTGTATTTTTTTTGTTGTTGTTATTTTTCTCATTTATATTCACGCTGTTATATGGATTTATATATTTTTTTTTTCGAATATTTACACTTCCTGTAATTGGGTGTCTTACCTGTTGGAAATAAAGGCTTATTATTATTATTATAACGAGATTTATCGCCAACCCCTACAGATGTTAAGAGAAAGGTCTAAACTTTATGGCAACAGCATGTGTAGCATTAAGACATTGACGCTGGCGTGAACAAAGCTTCATTTAACATTGAGATAAGCTTTTTTTTGTGTAGCAGGGGGAAAATCTGCGAGACGAACCACCCTCTCCTGAGGGGGAACAAGTGTGGGGTTTCTCACTCTCCTGAGCTCGAGACCCACTAAAAACCCTTAACTGCTCCTGGAATTTTGGTTCCGGGCATTTGCCTATAAACCGTTCATCTCTAAGTCGGTTTTCTTCTCGCACACTATCGTGCTGGGATTTATGTGTCGTTGTTTATAGTTGTTACTCTTTTCAGGTTCATTGACTATCAGTATCAAAGTCTTTTGATTAAGTAGGAACCATAATAAAATATATATTAAGAAAAAATGCAACCGATCACAAAAACCATTTTGTCCATATAGTACGGACAAAATGACATACTAAAATATCATCAACACAATTCACAAGTATTTAGTTTGGTAGACGATGGGAGATCAGCGCACAAGCATGAGCCCAAAGGGAACAAATTCTGCATCGTAACCAAACCTCCCCAGGCTAGGAACTAGAAGAGAAATCTTCGCTTCTTGAGCTATGATCTACATATCTGAGCAGTTGTACGGTGCCTCGATAGTCTCAATCTCTTTTCTGATGATGGAGTGTTGGTAGCAGGAATATTTCTTTCATCATCATCGGAGATTTTTTTTAAGTTGTCTAATTTTTTCTGCATGTGGATCCTTTGGTCCATTTTTAGCAATAATTTCTTGAATGTTTGTAGCCGAAGTTTGAAAAAAAATCACCTTTGTCTGGTTTAGATTCTCTCTTTTTTACCTTAGCCTCGATTGAACTGGCTCTGAGGTGATGGCCAAATAGTAGCAACTGGATATGTCCGTGATTGGTACCAGTTCTTTTGTTTTTTGTGAAGACTTTACATCATCGTTATTTGTTGCCGTTGGATGCAAAATTGATTCAACATTGTTACTCGCATCTTTTTGATTGAAGAAGTGTTGAGACATCCAGTTGATGGCAAATGTGAGCTGATTTTTCATTGTTTTTGTTTTTTTGGACAAAATGACATACTATGTCATTTTGTTCATTGTATATGTATGTCAAAAACAATAAAAAATCATAATTTCATCAAACAACCAATAATTGTAATGAAATTAACTGGAATCACTAGATACTTCCATAGTTCATCGATTTCAAGAGCAATAATTACAAGAAAGCAACAAATAATTCATCAGAGAGAAAGGAGAAAATCACTGTAAAATAAATTTTTGTAGGCACGAAAGACGTTCGAACTGATTACTGCGGTGCGACTGTGGCAATGGCGCACAACATTTCACAGTATTGTAATTATGGCTGCCTTCACATGGTACAGTTGATGGGAAGTCGCTAAAGCACACCAATTTTCAAATAAGGCGACTATGTCATCTTGTACATATATGTCATTTTGTACGTTTTTCCTCCTTTAGGATTTTTTCCAAGGAATCAAAAAATAAATCAACTTTATCTGCTATTTGATTATATTCATCACACATATAATGACTTGGCAAGCTCAAATTTGTCCTTCCCGATCTTAAATAAAAAAGTGATTTACCTCTACTCTCTAAACGTGGAGTTAAAATTGGAAGTTTCTTCAACTGTGCTGGGCAGTCAATCCCAGCAATAATCACGAGTCTGCAATATCACGTTGTCTACATTTTATGTTGCCTTGAGCATGCCTCATTTCATCAGGAATTCGTGAACTTCCCCTTCTGTTATTAACGAATGCCCAGAACTGAGCTGGATCCAATATAATATTTTGCTCTGATGATTGAACGTAATTAGCGTGCGCAATAGAGATCTTTGATTTCAACAATTTTCTTAACTGTTTATACTCAAATAAGAGTGAAATATTTTTAGTTCTTTTATATTTTTTCCGTACTCTCTCTTTTTTGAACACAAGATCGACAACCTCAGCATCATACCATACAGGAAAGTTTCTCCTTCTTCGAGATTTACGAGGAACAGTTTTATTAAAAATATTGTAAAGTATTGCGTATAAGATTTCACAAACCTTCTCCGGCTCGTCAGTCAATAAAAGATCCGACCATTCAGCCCCAAGAATCATGTCATACATCGCTACGAAATCAGATTTTCTGAAATTGAATTCATTCAGTTCATCACAATTATTAATTCTATGATTTCGCTGACGCACAACAAGATCCCCAACACTAAAATGAATCGGTGGATGGTGAGAATCCGCATCAACTAGAGAAAAAGAGTCATTTAGGATATTGCAATTCATGTTGGAGAAAACAAGATCTAGAAGCCTGTTATTTTCATTAGGAACATTATTGAAGTGTTTCAAATTTAATATCTGAGAAAACGAGTTTAAAGTGATAGTTTTACGATCAGATGAGCTCTCATTCAATAGTGGGGCATTTAAGTCACCAATAATAAGTAGATTTTTATTGAATATAATTTCCCGTGAGGCCAAAATATCAAAAAATAATTCGTAAAGATCAATAGCAATATTCGGCGGAATATTAATACAACAGAGTGCCAAAGTTTCAATTTGCAACAGACAAAATCAATGATCGGGAGACACTCCCTTACGGCCGGCAAGTCGATTCGAGTCGCACTATATTGTTATGGTAAATAGGCGTAAGCATTCCTTAGAGTAATGTAAACAACCTCGAGTAGAGTTCGAGGAATATTCGTATAGCTTTTAGTCAGCAGTTTTCGCTTTCCTCTGGTAGAAATGTAGTTTTGTGATTCATTATTATTCAGACCTGCTTGAAATAAACTTGCTTCGAGAAATAAACTTGGTTTTTTAAAAAAGTGAACTTAGAGCGTAAAAATATAATTGGCGACGAGGATGGGATTTTACTAGTGTATCCCAAAGAAAAGCAGGTGTACACGTGAATTTCAATTCTTTGAGTAAAAATCCAAGAACAGAGATTTGTGTTGGTGCGACGTTACCTTCAACAGAAAAACCGAGTACTAGAGGCAAAATCTCCAGCGACACTGGTGTGACCGATTCAATCAAGAGGCGTTGCTGAATTCCTGAAAAGAAAAGGAGAACCAACCCGGACTGGATCCACACCTAGTTAACCTCAAAGATCACCCTTAGGAGTTTGGAAGTAGCATCCCAGACACGAGGTTTAAAACGGAAGACAAGTAAGTTAGGCTGTTATAATAATCCCAGTTTTTTTTCCTATCCCTGGACCAAAAGATAAGGACCACATTTTTATTTACTAATTGAACTTTTTCCTTCAATAAAATCTACAATCATTTGTACAATTCAATTCACTTAAAGTTATAATAATACTTCGGTTAATACCAAGAAAAAATCGAAAATGACCTCTCCTAATGAAAATTGTGTTGTGATAGATCTCAATACAGTGAAATACTTTGGAGAATTATTACCTAGATTTAATGGAAACCCTAACGAATTACAAACTTTTCTCTTAGAAGCAGATCATTTTATGAGTCAATTCGGAAACACAAATAATGAGCTGATTAATAAATACTGTTTTGCAACTGTTCAAAAATCTGGGTGTTGAGATTTTTGGCAATTACTTGAAAGTGGACTGTTACCAAATGATTGAGTTGGAGATGGTAAAATAAAATCCTTATTGTACATCAAACACGTCACACAATAAATAGACCCTCGCATGAAGCAAAATTATATACAACATCTAAACAGAGTGAACCCACCTACAAGTATTGAGAAGTTATTGAGAGAATTTGAGAGTAATGTTTCAATGAGAAAATCAACGTTGTATTTGCTTGAGAGAAAGAGCAGGTTGAGTGAATTTCATGTATCGAGTAACAAGATCAATTATTATGTGTTTGATAAGAATTGAGATATATTTACATCAAAACGTGTATATGTATTTTGAGTTGCATAATAATTGAGCTTGATAATTATGAATTGATGTGAGTGTTATCATGCAAGCACAACGTTTACAGTGATAGAGTTTACGATTTCATAAACTGTCTCGCTATCAGAAAAACAGAAGGTTGCAGTGATAACTTGAGAAGTTAGAGATATGTAATGTAGTGAGACAGGTGTAATGAGACAGAATGAGAGAGAGATGATTACCAACGCTTACAGGAATAGCAAATCTATTAGAAAAGCAGAAGGTGTTTTATGAGAGTACATAAATTGAGGTGAGTTGTGTTACAAATGTAATGTAGAGAAATGAAATATTGTAAACGTAGAAAGAATTAATAAATAGTATTATGCTTGAGATGAGTGAAGGAGAAGGTTTAATTGGAGCAGTAATCTTTTGAGAGATTGTGTGCACTGTTGTGCGAGAGCGGAGGATTCTTGAGATGACTGTCTCTGATTGGACTCAGTCCATTCTAGAGCTCTGGAGCGAGATTGGAGGAACTCCATCAACTGAGCGAAGGAGGGAAATTCGGTATTAGAGAAGATGAGAGTTTCCCAATGAGTGCGAGAGGCGTGATCCATACGATTGATGATATGGAACACCAAGAGATTGTTGTTCTGCTCTAGATCTTCACCTAGAGCTTTCAAACTTTGGAGAGGATTGACGATGCTGTCAATAAATTGACAAAGAGATGAGGCGGTAGAATTTTTCTGATTCGCCAATGAGAAGGAGAGAAGTTTAGCGTATTGAGAAGAGAGGAGCAGCCTTTTATTCTCATATTTGTCCATAAGCTTCTTTCAAGCTATGGGGAACGAGACTTCCGTTAAGGGAAGACTAGAGATGGTGTCGAGAGGTTCTTGAGAGTGACATGTCCGAAGGTAATGTAACCTTTCAATGTCAGAAATTGAGGTGCTATTGATCACGAGTGATTGAAAAAGATCTCGGAATGCAGGCCATTTTGAGAAGTCGCCTGAGAAGGTGGGAATTGAGATGTCAGGCAATCGAGGACGAGTTTGAGAAGACTGAGGGGCTTGAGCAGAAGTGGATGGCTGTGAATCCACAGGATTGAGTGACATATTGAGTTGGATTAATTTCGAGATGGCTGATTGGAATAGAGAGTATTCCTCGAAGAAGACTGAGGATGCGAAGTATTCGTGGTCGAGACAAGACTCAGGCCACGCTGACTCAAAATACGAATGAGTCTTTGAGAAGTTCTTGTGAAGGTCTTGCAGTTGTTCTTGAGTGTGAGACAGGTCTTGTACGGTCCACGTTGAGACGTTGGACAGCTTGGAGAAGATGTCCTTCATGAGTTGCAGTCTACTCATTTGAGTAGCGACTTTTAATTTGAGGTTGGTGGGAAGACCAGCCGAGCGAGTTTGAGGTCCAACATCAGGCTGCGAAGATGTGGAAGATCTGGACGATCGAGTAGGAGGGACCTGCAGTTGAGTGTCATCCTCTTTTGGAGATGGAGAAGATCTTCCCGACTTTTGAGACATGACCTTTTGAGATGAATGTGATATGAATGAATAATTATTCCAACTCAACCATCCGGCTCGAAGGACCAAATGTTCAAAAATCTGGGTGTTGAGATTTTTGGCAATTACTTGAAAGTGGACTGTTACCAAATGATTGAGTTGGAGATGGTAAAATAAAATCCTTATTGTACATCAAACACGTCACACAATAAATAGACGCTCGCATGAAGCAAAATTATATACAACATCTAAACAGAGTGAACCCACCTACAAGTATTGAGAAGTTATTGAGAGAATTTGAGAGTAATGTTTCAATGAGAAAATCAACGTTGTATTTGCTTGAGATAAAGAGCAGGTTGAGTGAATTTCATGTATCGAGTAACAAGATCAATTATTATGTGTTTGATAAGAATTGAGATATATTATATATTTACATCAAAACGTGTATATGTATTTTGAGTTGCATAATAATTGAGCTTGATAATTATGAATTGATGTGAGTGTTATCATGCAAGCACAACGTTTACAGTGATAGAGTTTACGATTTCATAAACTGTCTCGCTATCAGAAAAACAGAAGGTTCCAGTGATAACTTGAGAAGTTAGAGATATGTAATGTAGTGAGACAGGTGTAATGAGACAGAATGAGAGAGAGATGATTACCAACGCTTACAGGAATAGCAAATCTATTAGAAAAGCAGAAGGTGTTTTATGAGAGTACATAAATTGAGGTGAGTTGTGTTACAAATGTAATGTAGAGAAATGAAATATTGTAAACGTAGAAAGAATTAATAAATAGTATTCATAATTGAGATGAAACAAGAAGAGCAGTCCACAACGTCAGAGAAAAGAAACAAGGCATCACAATTCTCAGGCAATAGAGTCATGAGAAAGTTTATAACAAATTATACTCATTGAGTTGAAATCAGGTTGGACCTCCTCGAGCGTTATCACAAACCAGTCTGTCCAAGAGAGTTGATTGAGTGTATTCCATTATTCAGAGTTCTGAGTGTAGTGAGATGGATTTCGATCTGGTCTATGAGAAGCCTTCGAAGTGTCCAACTTGAGCGTAGAGGTACCTGAAACTTAAGAGGCCTGAGAAGTCCGATCGCAAGAGGTGCAAAGTTAATCTGAGGTGACATGTATACAAAATGAGAGTGAATACAAGTATATAAGCCTCCAATAGAGCGGTGTGAAATGTGAACTTGGCGCTAAAATCAGAGAAACCAAAATGTGAGTGGCCCTCGAGATGATGTGATTCACAGTGAATGAAATATCGATGCATTTTGAGGAGGTTGAAGCAGTCACGTACATTGAGCACGTGGTTGATTGAGAGATTTGGAGAAAATTGAGAAAATATACATGCAAATATAATAGAGAGATGTAGAGCAGAATATTGCAAATGTAATAGTGAGAAAATGCATAGCGATGGAGTGAACGTTGAGAGGAAAATTATGTAGAATGATACTCTAACGTGACACATGCAAAAATGATTACACCCCTCGTTGAATGAAAAAGTACTGTACCCTTTTGAGATGTTGATAGATTGATTATTATAATATAAAATAATATTATCAGATTTGAGCTGACTGAAAAAGTTGAGAGTGCACCAAAAAATCACGTTAAGAATTTAGACCAAGTTCCAATTCACTTGAGCGAACGAAGAATCTGAAGAGAATGAATTGAATTGAGCAGATTCAACAGGTTCCACCGGTTTTTTTGAACAGCTGATTGACAGCGATTTAAAGGTTACGTTCACAGAAGCATGTAACGATAAACGTAGTCACTGAGTTGATAGAGTTGTGCACCGAGCTGATAGAGTTGGGTTAAAAATTACTCCAATTTTTAACAGCAACAATAAAATCAAAGTTAGTTGAACAAGCGAAAACAATAGTTTATTCCGGACCATCATGCAATACATGGTTAGAATTAAAACACGTATTGAATAATAAATTCGGGTTCAAAATTAATTTTGATGTTCTGCAAAGCGAGTATCAATATTTGAAAAAGAAACCTAAAGAATCTTTATCAGATTTCATCGAAAGGGTGAAAACAATTAAATTACAATACGATTACCAAATTCAATTACAAGGATTATCCTCAGTAGAAATTGATGTCTACCGAAATTTATCAGACAAAATTGGAAACACGGTTTTGTGTAATAATGTAGACGAAAATTCTAGAAATCTATTAGACCTTCAACCAAAATCATTCGATGATATACCTGCAAACTATTTGAGAATAGAGAAATAAAGAGACAACAACTCTATTTACCAACGATTCCAAAGATTACAATTTATTCTCCAAACCTAATATCAAACGAAAGACAAAATAGTAGTCAAAATTATAATCAACGCCCTTCGACTAGTAGAGAATTCCCATCTCAATCAATACCATTGAAATTCAATAAAATACCGGAGCCGAAATTCGCAACGAACAGTCAAGTTTTCGGAAAACCCCGAGATGTATTCAAACCAAACCCAAATCAACAACTAAATCAACCAAAACCGGAACCTATGTCAATCAGAACGGGAAATTATCCTACTAAAAGACCAGCTAGTAGTCAAATTCGCCAAGAGCCTCCGAATAACAGGCAATATTTCAGGAAAACCGGACCTCCAGAATTTGTATCCGAAGAGCTAACTAATATGGAAAACTTTGAAATCGAAGAATTTGAAGCGGATCAAGAATTTGAATATAATGACGAAACAGGCTGTGAAAACGAAGTTGATACCAACGAACAAGAAAATCAAAATTTTCAAACATTAGCCTTCAAGCATCCCACGACTTAAATTTTACGAAAGAACATTTGGCATCATTACCATACATTAAATTAGAAGATCCACCTTGTAAACTATTGATCGATAGTGGTAGTTCTATGAGTATAATTGATCCAGCTGTAGCTTACAGTTTATTTCCTGAAAATATTTATGAAGAACACTCATATTTCAGAACGGCTGTAGGTAAAGATCATAGTAAATACAAAGTCGCTTTTCCTCTTAATTCATTTGGCCTCGATAACTCATATCCGTTTGTTATCTATAAATTCCATACACAATATGATGGTGTTATAGGCGCTAATCTATTGAAAGATTTAAAATTAAAATTCGACTGGAAAAATCATGAACTAGGAAATGATATAAAAACTCAAAAATTTTATCTTCAGCAAACCAGACATAATGAAAATCTCCCTATCAAATTAGACCATTTAGACAAAAATATTCGAAACCAATTGACAAAAATATTACAAAGTCACAAACAAGCTTTTCAGCTACCAAATGAACCTCTGAATTTCATTAATAGTGTCAAACATCACATTAGGACTATTGATGAAAATCCAGTGTATGTTAGAAGGTATAAATACCCGGAAGTACATAAGCAGGAAGTCAAAAATCAAGTTCAAGACTTGTTGAGTAAGAATATCATAAGACCAAGTACCTCTCCATATTCGTTTCCAATCGTTATCGTTCCCAAGAAAACTGATCAATCAGGAAATCGTAAATGGCGAATGGCCATAGACTATAGAAAATTGAACGAAAAAACGGTCGACGATAAATTCCCTATCCCGAACATTGATGAATTATTAGACCAACTCAAAAATGCAAAATATTTCAGCGCCCTAGATTTAGCCAGCGGCTTTCACCAAATTGAATTAGATGAAGAATCAATCGAAAAAACAGCATTCGCTATAGATGAAGGACATTTCGAATTTCTGAGAATGCCCTTTGGTCTTAAAAATGCGCCGTCAACATTTCAGCGAGCTATGAATAAAGTCTTGAAACCAGTAATCAATAAAATATGTGTCGTATACATTTATTTATTTATTTATTTATTTATTCACGGGATAAACCCAATTACAAAATAAGAACAAAAATATAAGTCAACAAAAATATCGTACATACCTAATTCAAATCAAACAATTATTAACATTTCTCACTATGGCGGAGTATGATGAGTTTACAAAGTCGATGCCAAGTTGTCCGGCAACATTCACCCGTTCTGAAATCCTGGGAATGGGAGATGCCCGTGTGTAATTTAGCCTGTAATTAGGAACACTGAGGAAGGCAGACCTCCTAGTATTTCTGGGTGGAACGTGAAAAGCAAAGAGAGAGAGGAGCTCAGTCGTCGACAGTTTCCCCATTAAAAGCCTAGTGAAGAGCAATACGTCGCTCCTAATCCTACGCGTCTTCAAAGTTGGTAAGTGAAGTACAGATCTCATGTGAGTTGCCGAAAAATTTAATCGAGAAATGCCCATTCTATAAGAAATATTGAGAAGAAATTTATTCTGAACACTCTCGATCCTGTCACTGTCCTGTGAAGTATAAGGACACCACACAGAAGATGCGAACTCAAGATGAGGTCTTACCAAAGTTACATACAGATGTTTTATAGTATTGATATCACTGAATTCATGGGAATGTCTCAAAACAAAACCAAGCGACCTTAATCCCTTAGCAACAATATCCTCTATATGCAGACTGAAACTCATTTTGAAGTCGTACAAAACACCTAAATCCCTCACCACATCAACCTCAACCAATTTCTCTCCTCCTAAAGAATAACGAGAATGGAAATAGCATCCCTTTCTAAATATTGACATGTGTTTACATTTGTCAACGTTAATAAACACAGCATTTAACCTGCACCACTGTTCGAGTCTCTCCAGATCGGATTGGAGATTGAGCATATCTAATAAAGTGTTGACTACCAAAAATATCTTCAAGTCATCTGCGAAGAGGAGGAACCTCGCGAATCTGAAACATGTCTTAATGTCATCAATGTACATCAGAAACAGGAAAGGCCCAAGATGACTGCCCTGTGGAACACCCGACCGGATCACATATGACAAGGAGAAAGAAGCCCTAACCTTAACCCTTTGCGAACGACTATCTAAGTATGACATGAACCATCTGAGCAATCTGCCCGAGATACCAAATGCCAATAGCTTCCCCCTCAAGATACTATGATTCACCTTATCAAATGCCTTGGAGAAATCCGTATATATGACGTCAACCTGCTTTCCCCCCTCCAAAGAATCCATAACATACTGAACAAACACAAGGAGATTCGATTCAACGCTCTTACCACAAACAAAACCGTGCTGCTGTTCTGATAGCTTAGAAGATATGTCTCTGCGCAATCGCTCCAACACTAAGGATTCAAAAACTTTCGGTATGGCACTAATGATGCATATAGGTCTATAGTTTTTAATGTCAGATCTGTCACCAGATTTGTACAAAGGTTTAACTGTACTGCACTTCCAATGTTCAGGAAAAATACCTGTACTTAAAGACTTATTGAATATTATCTGAAGAGGAAGAGCAAGAGATGAGGAACAGTTCTTCAGAAAAAAGGGTGGAATCTCGTCAGGTCCAGGACCTTTGTTGGTATCTAGCGAATGCATTCGGTCCAAAACCTCCTCAACTGAAAAAGATAAAATATAATCTCCAAGTTGACCGCTTGACGGCGGCACTGTAGACCCACATGTAGAATCAAAAGTTGGTAAATACACTGATTTAAAATGTTCGGCAAAAAGTTCAGCAATATGTGAATCTACACTAGCAATACCTTCATCTAGGTGCATATTAAGCGGCAAGTCGTTGTTTTCTCTCTTAGAGTTCGTGAAATTCCAAAATGATTTGACATTCTCTCTCAACGAATTTTCAACATCAGAAATATATTCTGAATAACATGTGGGCGCCAAAGAAGCACACTCCGACCTTATCTTGCTGAATGCTAGATAATCTTCCCAACGTTTGAATTTCTTGTATACTCGATGGACCTCCTTCTTCTGGAAAATAAGTCTCTTCAACTCTACAGAGAACCACGGAGGAAAGGTTGACCTGAAAGGTCGACATTGACGATGTACTAATTTTTTCAGAAACTCCAGAGAAACATTTAGCCGACATCCAAACAGTTTTACAACTCTTAGAAAAAGAAAATCTCAAAATACAATTAGATAAGTCTTATTTCTTTCAGAAAGAAATCATATTTTTAGGATATAAAATTTCGGAAGAAGGTGTAGAACCAAATCCTGAAAAGATTGAAATTATCAAAAATTTTCCCATTCCCAAATCGATTAAAGAAATTAAATTCCACCTCGTAATGATAGGTTACTATCGGCAATTCATTCCAAATTTCTCTAAATTGACAAAACCTATGACAAAATATCTGAAAAAAGAGGTTAAACTCAATATTCATGATCAAGAATATATCAATGCATTTCATTCAAGCAGAAACCTTCTTATGAATTATCCTATTCTTCAACACCCAGATTTTAACAGACCTTTTGTTCTTACAACAGACGCATCCCAATATGCTATAGGTGCTATCTTATCCCAAGGGACATCCCCAAATGACCTACCTATCGCGTACGCAAGTCGAACGCTAAACGAAGCGGAAATAAAATATTTGACAATTGAAAAAGAACTTTTAGCGGTAGTATGGGCCACGAAATATTTCAGATCTTATTTATTCGGTCGTAAGTTTACCATCTACACAGATCACAGGCCCTTGACATGGCTATTTTCCCTCAAAGATGCCTCTTCACGATTAATGAGGTGGAGAATAAAATTAGAAGAGTTTAACTTCGAGATCAAATATCGAAAAGGAGCCAACAATAATGCGGATGCAATCTCTCGCATAAAAATAAACGAATTAAACATAAATGAATCCTCCGATGATGATCTAGACGCAGAATCGATTATCCCCCAAATTACGCATGAAGACCTTGAATTATCACAGAAAGAATTAGACGAAATTACGAAAGCATGTACGAAAGACGACCAAGCAGAACAATCTTCTTCTCAGACTATTCATAGTAATGCAGAGAAACCTATATTAGAAATACCTTACACCGAACGTTCTCTGAACTCATCCATGAATCAAATAATATTTCAGAAGTCTAACTCTTTCAAGATTGAAAAATTAAAATTGCATAAGAACACTCGCATAAGACTTATTGTCTCTATAAACACATCAGACGATTTCTCGAAGTTCCTAAAAGAATATGTCAGTCCAAATAAACAGTATGGTATATATTTCAAATCGAAAGAATTAGAGAATATATTCTTGACAATGACTCAAAATATATTCAAAGCAAATGCTTTTTGTTTCAAAATTTCCAATTTACTTTTAGAAGACATAGAAACGGAAGAAGAACAACAAGAAAAAATCAAAATATTTCATGAAACCAAAACGAAACATAGAGGTTTTCAGGAAAATTTAGAGAGCATTAAAAGACGTTTTTATTGGCGAAAATGGACAAAGATATTAGATCATATATTAACTCTTGCGAAATTTGTCAAAGCCAAAAATACGAACGACAACCGAACAAACTGATTTTCAAAAGCAACCCAATAGGAGAAAAACCATTTTTCCATTTATACATTGATACCATTGTTATGAATAGAACTCCATGTTTGACTATAATAGATTCATTTTCGCGTCATGGTCAATGCTATATTTTAAATAGCAAAACGGCAACTGAAATTGCCAACCAACTCACTAGTTACTTTTCCAATCACGGTATTCCAGAAAAGATAACTTTCGATAACGGAACGGAGTTTAAAAACCGAATCATACAAGATCTAGCAGAAACCCATAAAATATCTCTCCACTATATTACGAATTACAACCCTACCTCTAACGCCATAGTTGAACGATTTCATTCCACTCTGATTGAACAAATTAGAGTATTAGACGAAAAAAATATCTCGTTGTCAGAAGAAATGAATAGAGCACTGTTGAGTTACAATAATTCAATACACTCTTCAACGTGTTATACACCTTTGCAAATCATTAAATCTGACTTGAATTATAGCACACCTGTGGAGAAAACAACCCATGAAAAAATTTCGGAATACATCCATCAATATCGAGAAAACATGAAAGAAATTTCAGATCATTTGAAATCACGTAAGGAAGAACAAAAATCGAAAATAGATAAGATTAATCAGAACAGACAACAGGAAAAAGTCGTAGATGAGTCAAAGCCAACTTATTTAGTCATACCGAAAAAGGCAAAACTAGATCCGAAATTTAAGAAAATTAATGTAAAAATTCTAGACGATATTCGTATCAAGAATCCTGATTCTCAAAAAATTGACCACAAAAACAAAATCAAGCAGAGAAAGTACTAATTGTGCATTTTTCTCCCTTTCAGACAAAAAAAAAATGAGAACCTTTTCTCTTTTCCTCACTCTTTTATTCTTCTCAACTTCTCAATCGTTAAAATTCGAAGAAATCAAACATAATGTTATCCCATTTTTTGTAGACAAAACTTATATCAGCGAGTCGAAACACATACTAATGTATCACTATAATTTGAGTGATATAAGTAAAATATTACTGGATCATTTTGTCTTACTGGATCAGTTGGATTTAGTCAGTTCTAAAACGATGGTTTCAAACTATGTTGAATCGATCAAAAACCAGTTGAAGCAGAATGAAATTCTACTCAAAAACTTACATTCTTCTCGACACAAACGAGGTTTGGTAAATAATGGTGGACATATAGCTAAAGTTTTATTCGGTACACTTGACAGTGATGATGAATCCTTATATTTGGATTATTTTCACTCTTTTGAAAATAAAATTCATTCATTGAAAACGGAACAGAATCAAGTTATAAATGTTATGAGATCTATGACAGCAAAATATTCCAATATTACGAATGAAATCATACAAAACTATAATCATTATCGATTAGTTCAGAATGATATTAATCGACTCATCCTTACACAATTTGAAGAGTTAACTATAAAAAGAATTCTGACTGAAGTCAACACAGCCATCAGCTTTGCGAGACTTCATCTTCTGCACGAAAGTATTTTGCCCTTAGATTTATTTTATGAGTTCGTTAATTCAACCGATTTCATGAGTCGTCTTCACTATTTAAAAGATTTTTATTCCGTTTGCTATACTTCGGTACAATTCAGAAATAATGATGTGATCTTTATAATTGAAGTACCATTAACCTCTCCAAATCCTTTGGATACCTATCATCTCCAATATGTCCCATACCGAAATGTTACCCTCAGCGAACAGCCTAAATACTTATTGGATTGGTGGATATGTCCACAGAACTTGTTACGACCAGTGCCCAGTTGCATGATGAACTTAATCGATCAGAAGACAGAAAATTGCAAAAGACATCATGTGCAGTGCAGTGACGATTTATTGAAATTATCAGCGACAAAGTTTCTATCGACCGGTAATGTGCAAATCGTAATGTAAAGACCATACGGAATTCTACAAACTTAGTGGAGTTTATTTGATAGAAACCCCATGTAATATTACGAACAATTTTAAGTACTTTCATAGTGAAAAACTCTCAACCATTTTCCATAACGTACCTCTTCCTAATATGAAGAGAGAATTAATTGAAAATCTGAGTGTATCAGATTTGATATTCAATAATTCAACAATGCAAGAAACGATTTTCAATTGGAAAATCCACCCTTACCATGTATCATCCATTTATTTTATTTCCAACTTAATCATTGTCATAATAATAACATATTTTTTGTATAGAATTTTTATTGATGAATTTACAAATATTGTTAAAACGCATAAAAATAATTCTGCCATTGATGCTGAAGTCATTTCTTGAAAAAAAGGGAAACGTGTTATGGTAAATAGGCGTAAGCATTCCTTAGAGCAATAAGAAGAAACGAAGAAGAGACACAAACCAAGGATCGCACAGACTGGGAGAAATATAAGAATTTACTTCAGGAGAAAATCACGGAAATTCCCCAAATAAACACCCGGGATGAATTAGATGAAGCAGTTGGAAAATTGGAAAATCAAATAAAAGAAGCCTATGAAGAAAGCACCAAAAGGAAACCAATTCCGAAACATTCACATGGAGATACGCCAAGGGATATAAAGGAACTCATAAAAAAGAACAGAAGACTCAGGAAAATCTACAGAACAACAAAAAGAGAAGAAGGCAAGAAGAAACTGAATAAACATAGTCAGATATTGAAAAATGCTTTAACAGAACTGCGTAATAACAGATGGCACCAGAGATTAAGGGAACTGAATACAATAGATCACTCGGCTTGGAAAATGCAAAAACGCTTACGACGAGAACAGACAGTTATACCTCCACTGCATGGAGCAAACGGAATGGTATATACGAGACTTGAAAAAGCCGAAGCATTTGCCGACTCAATTGAGAGAGAAGCCAGAATGAATTACAGAAATGATGATGACAATGAAGATCTAGAAGAAGAAGTGGAGGCAAACGAAGAACTGATGATGGAACCACCGGAAACCGAAATCATTCCAAAACCGGCTTCACCAACAGAAATCAATGAGATCATAATGAAACTGAAAAACCGGAAAGCACCGGGAGAAGATAGGATAACGAATTATATGTTGAAGAAATTGCCTAGAAAAGGAATAGCAGCCTTGACGAATATAACAAACGGAGTGATGAGGACCGAATACTACCCAAAGAGATGGAAAACTGCACAAATGATGGTTTTCAACAAGCCTGGAAAGGAACGGAAATTTCCTCAAAATTATAGACCAATCAGCCTACTATCAGCACTAGGAAAAGTCGTCGAGAGGGTTATCGCCAAAAGGCTGAATGAGGAAACAGAAATGTTGAAGATAATTCCACCCGAACAATTTGGATTTCGACGAGAACACTCGACTGAACTCCAATTACTTCGGCTCATAGAATACGTCACCCAAAGAATGCAGACCAAACAAGCCACAGGATTAGTTCTGATGGATATCGAGAGAGCTTTTGATAGAGTATGGCACGAAGGCCTAATCTACAAGATGAAAAAAGCAGGATATTCGACCAAGCAATGCAAGATTATAAGGAACTATCTGAGGAATAGAAACTTTTATGTGAAAATAGATGGAGCAACCTCTCAAACCAGACAATTGGAAGCGGGAGTGCCTCAAGGATCGGTACTTGGACCTCTGCTTTAAGTAATATACGTCTATGATATCCCGAAGAATGCTAGAAATATGCTCACCTTGTACGCAGATGACACAGGAATAGCGTTCAGACATCGACGCCCAGAGATCATACACCGGAGACTGCAGGAAGCCATAGATGAATTACTCAAATGGTGCATCAAATGGAAAATCCAAATCAAGGGAAGAAAGACTCAAGCAATATTACTGCAAAAGAGAAGATTGAGGATGGAAGAAAACCTTGAAGTTGATGGAGAAGAGGTTGAATGGAAAAATGAAGCAACATACCTAGTAGGGACGCTTGACAGAGGACTTACATGGGAAAACCACATCAAATGTGCTGTTGATAAAACAAAAGCCGCAATGAGTAAACTTTATCCACTCATAGGCAGAAGAAGTCATATGAATAAGAACATCAAGTTGACGATGATTAAAATTATTGCGCGACCACAACTCACATATGGATCGGCGGCATGGGGCTTCGCAGCCAAGACCCACATCAAGAAAATACAGGCCACTGAGAATAAACTCCTTAGAATGGCGATGGACGTACCCTGGTTTGTTAGGAACAAACAAATCTACAAGGACTTGGAATGGGAACCAGTTACAGAATTTATGAAGAGAAAGGCGGAAAGGATATTCGACAAAGCCAAACAACATCCAAATGAGGAACTACGAAGATTAGTCGACTACGATCCAACGGAAGAAGCTAGAAGGTCAAGAACCTACCACCGAAGACCAAGAGATCAGTTAAGGATTTAAATGTAACCAAAGAAGAGCTTAACCTATAAAAGCTATAGGCAGCATACAACTATCAACACGACTATGATCGTGTGAGAGTCCAGAAACCATAAGAGTCAACTGGTTAATAGGCATAATGCCCGGAAGCTATGAAGAAGCAGTTAAGGGTTTTTAGTGGGTCTCGAGCTCAGAGAGTGAGAATCCCCACACTGTTCCCCCTCAGCAGAGGGTGTGTTCGTCTGTTTTGCAGATTTTCCCCCTGCTACACCAAAAAAAAAAAAAAGAGTAATGTAAACAATCTCGAGTAGAGTTCGAGGAATATTCGTATAGCTTTTAGTCAGCAGTTTTTGCTTTCCTCTGGTAGAAATGTAGTTTTGTGATTCATTATTATTCAGACCTGCTTGAAATAAACTTTCTTCGAGAAATAAACTTGTTTTTTTTAAAAAGTGAACTTAGAGCATAAAAATATAATTATATTCACTGTGAATTGCAAGCAACACACCATCATCCTTTGATACACCGGATGCATTAAGGTCCCTATCACAACGAAACACATCGTAGTCTACCGGGAACAACTCCAAGTCCGACACTCCATCCTGTAGCCATGTTTCCGCCACACCCAGAAAATCAAAATCACTACTGGAACTGTTGTTGTAAAATTCGAAAATTTTCTAGTTAAGTCCTCTCACATTCTGATAGTAACAGTGAAAGGTGCTTGATCCATAATCAGGTGTTGCTAGTTCGAATAGTGTATTGTGGGAACACCCCAACTTAACTGCCATAAAAAAATGGGTTTCTAATTTGAAAAAATTGATTTTTCACGATTTCGTCATCCCTAACGTTGAAAGCGATTTTTTCACCCCCTGTATCATGAATCGCGATTTCGATTTTTTAATCTTACATCTTGAAAAATCCCAAAAATGAAAATTTTCCATCCAAAAACCTCGAAGTTAATCTTGTTTCAGCGGAGCTCTATTTTCGATTTTTTTTTTCGAATTTTCCCGCTCAGAGAGAATTTTCCAACCAAAACTGAAAAATGTTACATCAAAATAACTTGAAATTTTCTAAGGAATCTATTTCTGCAATAAAAAAATGGTGTTCTAATTTGAAAAACTGAAGTTGACGTCATTTCCGGAAAAACCAGAGGTGCTCATGCCTTGAAAATATTTTAGATTTCATCAGCATCGTGAAATACTTATAAGACTGAATTTCATGGAAATACGTTCAGTAGTTTCCCGTATAAATATGGGTGAGGTTCCTCGTGAAAGACCCTGTATATATATATATCACCAGCAGATAGCGCTCAAGTTGGGTCTGATCAGCGATGAAGTCCAACAGCATTTATATAAACCGAAAATCTTATTACAAAATCAAGGTATGCAACTCTTATGACAGACCGCGGAGTCGCAAATAATAGACCGGACATTGCACTAATTGACAAGGAAAAGAAAACATGCCTTCTGGTGGATTTTACGGTGCCGGCTGACGACAATCTCGCGAGAGCATATACGGAAAAGGTGACGAAATATGGAAGTCTGGCGTTGCAGATGGAGATATACGGACTGGAACATGCCTCGGTTCTTCCGCTCATAATATCTGTGAATGGATTGTTGGAGGCTCATTTGATAGAAAACACCGATAAGCTGTGTTTGGATAGATCAGTGATCTCGAGCGCACAAAAGCTATATATATATATATATATATATATATATATATATATATATATATATATATATATATATATATATATATATATATATATATATATATATATATATATATATATATCTATATATATATATATATATATATATATATATATATATATATATATATATATATATATATATATATATATATATATATATAGGACTGAAATCAACAATATTCTAAAAATCCGCATTAATGGCAGGACGAGCCTGGAGGAGATAGTTGATTATGTCTACGCTGGAGCGGCGGCAGTCTGCGAGGAAAACAGGATACCACTTTTGAAAGAAGAGCCGTCACTGAGGAAAAACAAAATACCACCCTGGAAAATACGCCTAGAGTCAAAAATAACAGCTTTAAGAAAAAAAATTGGCGTGCTGCATACTTACCTGCATACACAGACTCCCACGAGAAGAGTCTTAAGAACAGTACATCACATCGCATCATCGCTCCATGTCAAAAGAAGCGAAGATTTCAGACAAAAACTGGAAGTAGCTTGCGACATCCTTAAACAAAAAGTTAAAGTGTTAGGTAATCGAATTCAGCGGTATAATGACTGAGTAAAGAGATTCAGAAATAACCAACTATATTATAAAAACACTAAACAATTTTACCGCTCACTTGAAGAAGGCGAAGACATGGAGGAAACACCACCGGCAGTTGAAAGTATGCACATGGCCTGGAAAGAGATTTGGAAACATGAAGACAACCATGACGATACGGCATTCTGGATACGAGATGCTGAAGAGAAGACAAAAAACTACACCATATAAGAAGTACATATAACCGAGAACGACATAAAATCAGTGATGAAGAAAACAAACAACTGGTCTGCCCCTGGACCTGATGGAATACACAACTACTGGTGGAAGTACTTTGACTCTACCCATGAACACCTTGCCAATATATTTCAGAAAGCACTTACAGATCCATCAGTCATACCAAAATCCATCACAGCAGGAATTACTCGTATGATACCCAAGGGAAAAGTAAATGGAAATCCTAAAAACTTTCGTCCAATAACATGCCTTCCGGCAGTGTACAAAATTCTGACCGGGACACTCACACTCCACATCTCCAAACACATTGGAAAATATAATATAATAGCACGTGAACAGGCTGGGTGCCGCAAAGATACTAGAGGATGCAAGGAGCTGCTCATCATAGATGCTCTCATTACAAAACAAGTCAAAAAGAGACAACGGAATATATCAATCGCATGGATTGATTACAGAAAGGCATTCGACTCGATACCCCATTCATGGCTATTGAAGACCCTAAGACTATACGGAGTAGCGGAGAGCGTAGTAAACCTCCTTGCTGAATTAATGACGTCGTGGCGAACCAGACTGCTTGTAAATATGAAAAATAACACCATCACTAGCAACGAGATAAATATCGAAAAAGGACTCTTCCAGGGAGACAGGCTCAGCACTCTATGGTTCTGCCTTGCCATCAACTTCCTCAGTGGACTATTGAACAACTCTGGATATGGGTACATCATAGACAAAACTAACAACACCAAAACATCACACCAGCTCTATGTTGATGACCTTAAACTCTATGCCGCTGATAAAGCCCAACTGACCAGAATGCTGAAAATTGTAACATCCTTCACTAATACGATCAGAATGACAATTGGAATCGATAAATGTGCCACACTGCATGTAAGAAAAGGAAAAATTATAGAGGGAGACCAGGAGCTCATAAGAAATGAGGAAACTATCCAACCACTTGAACCCATAGAAACATACAAATATTTGGGAATACAACAGGGGCTAGACATTGAAACTAGAATAGCAAAGAACACATTTCAGGACAAATTCTTTAGCAGACTACGGAAAATATCGATTTTTTTAATGTGTCTCTCCCTAAAATTCAAAAATTTCTGTTAAAATGTTGAAACTTGAGTTATTATGCTATTGTCTTAAAAGTGTACGAAACTAGAAGGTCGGGGGATCCAAAATTTCGGGCCGATTCACCTCAAAAAACATAATAAAATGAATTTCGTGAATACCGAGGCTAAAAACCACTATTCTCCGCTATAAAAAATTAGTATTATTCCCATAATATACAGACTTAATGAATGCTATGTTGCTATAAATATAAGGCCAGGTTGTTCAGTTCAGGATTGGGCCGAGATTTAAGATTATCCTAGATTAACCTGACAGAATTGAACTGAAGTGTCAAAATCAATCTAGGATAAACTTTAATCCGGAACTGAACAACTGGGCCTATTCATGTAGGGTTTCGGATTTTGCGAGAATCTACTACTTTTTCTTCAAAACAACAACTGCGCTGAAGGAAATGTGATTGACTGTTAGCGACACATAATATAAACCATCTAAATTCTGTAGTCTATATAAATTTTTTTGAACTCTCATTATACTACAGGATTGGGATAAAGTTTGGCACCAAATTAATATATTTAAAACGGAACGGAAGGTAATATATCTTCTTTTTATAGATTTTCATACAAAATACGTCATGAAAAGCAGAAAGAGTTATCTAATACAAAGTATTTCGTTTTATTTCTCACTATTGATACAAATAACAACGATTTATTCATCTGAATGGATTTTTTCTCCAATGTACAAAAAGACTGAATTTCTTCTTTTTACAGATAATTTTTACATGGAACCCGATATGGACAGATCCGAAGCAAGGTGCACTTTCAGAATCTGCAGAAATATACAGGGTGTCCCATTTAAATAAAAAATTTTTGTCATTTCCGGTTAAACCGGAAGTATCTCATTAATGAAAATATGCTCATCAGATGCATTGTGGTCCATTACACTCAGCTGCCAAATTTCAAAAATATCGCCCGTTTTGTTTTAAAGATATTAATTTGGTGCCAAACTTTATCCCAACCCTGTATGTAGCAGTCTGATACTGAAATCCGTCATTTGACAAAATGAGTTGTCAGTTTATAGACTGACCAACATTTTCTAAAGCTATTGTTCTATTAATTAAATCGTTCTATAATTGGTCCTAAATTGACAGTCGTATTGTGAACAACGATATGCAGCGGATTATCTAAACACGAAATAAATTCTGAAATGTTTCGGATCATGAGGCTAATTGAATAAGTATCTTGTTCGTATCATTTGTTGAACTTCATTATTCTAAGTATTCTTCAGTGAATGAAAGTATAATATCAACACACATAATTTTTTGATTTAGTCGTCATCAAATCATTAAATAAATCGTTTCTCGAAAAGTTTCGAGTCTTGAGGCAAATAGAATATTGAATTATTTACATCATAATTTGCCGAACTTCAAAGTTCTGAATGAATTAAAATCTAAACTTGACAATATACGAGGTAATTTTCCCAAGAGTTTCAACGAAATCTGAAAATTTCCATCATTCTGGAGCATTCTGGACATCAATAATTCTCGAATCATCCATGGAATAAATTCAATTTTATCCAATATAATACGCAAAACGAAATGTTATTCGAACTCGGCATCTTGAGCAATTCGTTCCTAAAAAGCTCGAATCAGGTAGAAAAGTTTGAACCCTTCGTATCAGTATCACGTGTTTTGCAGTAAACAGATGCCCAATGTAACCAACGTCGGCATTGGGTAAAAGGATGAACCAGAGTCTCTGGATGAACGTTTCTCACAACAAGAAGAATTTGAATTTTCATATGACGGTGAGGGCATTTGTTTTAAAATTTCAGAGTACAAGAAGTATACAGGGTGTTTCACGAGTAAACAGACAAATGAAAACCGTGAATAGCATGGGCGCCCGCAGAAATTTTTCTCAGAGGGGGCAAAATATCATCTACGATTAGTTTTACTGAAAGAAAAATTTCTCTAACGGTGTCTATCAGAATCTCAGGGGGGTCGTGGCCCCCCCTGGCCCCCCCCTGCGGGCGCCCATGGTGAATAGAGGGCATAGCGCTGAGTTCAAAATCACCCCATATACAGGGTGTCCCCAAACTAGTGAATCAAACGTCACACCACGATAGAGTAAACCAAATATTACCGAATGACACCAACATTAGTTCGACGAAAATTTACAGTTTCCAAAATAATCAGAATTTTATTAAAATACCTAAAGTTGCCGATTCTCGAACTATTTTTCTTAATAACAGGGCCAGTTTGTGAAAAAGGATATCGATTTTAAATTATATTGAACTAAGATTACTGTTTTATCTCCCCTAATTGAAATGATTTTAAGTAGTTAATCGATAACCATAACCTAAGTAAATATAAATTAAAACATTTTTTTTACATTTTCAATACTCAGAATAAACAGGGGTGATAATATGGAAGAAAAACGCTATCCTTAATCACAAATTGGCCTTGTGATTGAAAAAATAGTTCGAAAATCAGCAACTTTAGGTTAGATTTTCTCAGAAACGGTACATTTTCGCTCAACTAATGTTGGTGTCATTCGATAGTATTTGATCTACTCTATCGTGGTGTGACGTTTGATTCAATAGTTTTGGGGCACCTATATATAGGTTTCTTCGGGGTTTTTTGAAATTTCTCGAATTTCCGTTTGGCTATAACTCCTGAAATTCTCGATCAAGTCGACTGAAAATTTATATTTAGCCTTGAGTTGTTAATTTCATTGAAACAGAGCATTAAAATTCGACAAAAATCTGGACCCTGCTCAGTGAGGTTTTACTCGACTTCAAACTCATAAAAACACCGCGTATGTAGTTTTTTAATCATAATTTTAACTTTTTTTTCTACACTATTATTGTCTTAAAATGAATTGATTTTTGGGTTGCCCCACCTGTTGATCATGTTCTAGAAATAATTGTTTTGGTCAGACGCCTCTAAGGAATAGAGCACTTCATGAAAATGTATTTAAAAATTCTTGATTGATTTTTTTTTCAAAGAATGTTCTGTTGAATGTGTTCAACAATTATACTATATTCGGTCTTCAAAATAGTCATTCACAATGATAAAATGTTTCAAAATTGATAATACCCAAATATGGATGGAAAAACAACGCTATCTTGAAACTAAAAATTAAAACTTGATGTTCAGAATGAATCTATTTTTCTATGGACAACTAGTTGTGTGGATGAAAACAAAGAAAGAAAAAAAGAACAAAGAAAACATTTCCAATTCCATTTTTAGATTTCCACATTTGATTGGCGAACATATTCATCCCATTAATTAATGTGAAGCAAAAGTCAATATGCAGCTCTGTTTTTTCCAGAGGCATTTCACCACCAAACAATTATTCATTAAAAATAATCCACTGATAAGGCATACCAAAGTTTCATTGATTTTGAGAAAATCAATGCAGATACCTGAAAGATTCAAAATTATGACGAAAAAAACTACAAACAGAGTGTTTTGCATGAGTGTAAATTTGAATATAGCCCCAATGAGTCCGGTCCTGTGTTCGTCAACTTTTAATGTTCTGTTTTATTGAAACTTACAAGTTTAAGCGGATAATTAATTTTTAGCCGAATCCAACTACAATATTTGGAGTTATAGCCGAACGAAAATTCGGGAAATTGGAATAAACTCCTCTGTATATCGGAAACGGAATGCCTAAGACACAAATATGAGGTGTTTTTGAACTCAGCCCAATGCCCTCTATTCACGGTTTTCGTTTGTTCGTTTACTTGTGAAACACCCTGTGTACTGAAAAATCGCAAAAGACTTCTCGAGCAATTAAGAAATGCCATTAAATCAAGTTTCTTTTGATCCGCTATGATGAAAAATGTCAATGTCCAGTTATTATTGATATTTGGGTTGATTCATCGAAAATCCCCAATATCTCGAAAACTAAGGCACTTTTACCAAACGTAAAATATATTTATCTGAACCGCCATAGAGTCATCTACCAGCAGGCTCTATATTATACATTCATTACACCATACCCTGTATAATTATTATTATATTATATCAATGTATTGAAAATAAACAGACATGAATACGAGCCAGTTGTTTTGTTTGAAGGTGAAGCTCCTCTTGCTTCAAACTTATTTTAATTATTTTGACTACCATTCACGCAAGATGATTTTTGTTGAAGAATTCAACATTCTTGTAATTATCCGTTCTTTTCATCAAGAGATACCCATTCCCTACCACCTTTGAGTATTCAACTCAATGCTAACACTGCATCAAATGCATTTCATCTTCGGGTTGATTTTATTGAATCCTACAACTGATGTAACGTCTTCAACCTTCAGCCAAAGAAGATAAACAACAGTAACTCTCCTCAAGCTACTGATGACTTGTATTTTCCATGTAAATAAATAGATTTGGTATGTCTTCAATCAGTTTGTATAAACGTCCATTATGTTCGTTACATATTTTCGACGTAATATTTTTCGGAGTGATTTGACATTGTGATGAAATACGTAATTACTGAAAAACTCACGTAGAACGGACTACGTAGCACTGATTTAAAACTCAAAAATGTTTCGACAAGCGTCTTAACCCAACATTTTCGTACCATACAGAGTGAAAGGTATCCAATTTCCATGGCCAGTCCAGTGCTAAAATGAAAGTGAATGAAGTATAGAAGCCGAAAGTAAAACGTATATCTTTGTTGATTCATTCGGGAAAAACATTTCAATGGAGTTCCTGATGTCGTGAATATAATACCCAAAAATTAGATTACTATTTCATACCAGAACAAATTCGGTAAAATTGTCTTTGGAATCAATCTTATATGTCACGAAAAATTTCATTGTCATGTATGATTCATTTTGGGACCTATGTATATGGTATTAAACTACCCTATCGGACGAAGTATCGTAGACATAAGCATATTTATACGAAACTGTTGATATTCATGAAGAATATCACGAACCTTATCAATCAATTACTAGCGTATGAAGTTTATTAATATTAATATCGTTCTCGAACTATTTACAGGTTTCAATATGTGTGAATGAATCGGAAGAGCAGCTGTATTCTATATATGAGTAGAATTCAAGCTGCCTTACTTTCTGTCCTCCTAAAATCTGGCAACGTTGCGGGAGGTGAGAGCGCACTACTGATAAAAAATATATGCGGAGGTAGTAAGGTCTGATTCGTTTGAAGAAAAATTTTTCGATACAAATCTTTTCCCCTCTTTAGGTACCCCTGTTATTTACCTTCCCCTCTACATATATAAGCAAAAATTATTACAATTATATAACTCCTTCACCCGGAGGTCAGGTCGCCCAATGAACTTAACGGAGGTCACAACGAACTACGAGTTCATATATATATATATAAACATATGTTTCAGGGAATAGAGGCTCACTTTTTTGTTTTCAAAATACAATTTGGTATGTTCATTGCATGAATTCTTAAACTTAAAAAGCACTTAGTTTAAGAATTCATGCAATGAACATACCAAATTGTATTTTAAAAACAAAAAATTTTTCCATATAATGTTACACCAGTTACAATTGTCATTAAATAACCTCAAATTCGGTAATGTACGAGATGATTTTAATTTACGTGAATGTATTAATGTTTGTATCTGTTTATTTTAGACACCCTGAAGAAGCAATAAAGTATTGCGAAAGCTTGGTTTAGAAAAAAGAGTACCACATTTTTTCCTATCAAAAGTGAGCCTCTATTCCCTGAAACATATGTTTATAGTTCAAAAAGGCTCTTACCTCAAACTACACTATATATATATATATATATATATATATATATATATATATATATATTACAAAATGAGTAGCAATTTGAATGGTTATTCTTTAAAATTGTTTTATGGCCAAGCATTTAGATCCAATAATAGCACAAGAAGAAATAATAAAATGTATAAGCCGACATTTCCGTCCAGAACTTGAGAGATACGTTTTATTCAATCAAATTAATACACTGGATAAATTTTCTCTATATTTTACTGCGATAGAAAAGGACCTAAAACAAAGAAATAGACCATATGGGAATTATAATGATAATAATGAAAATGGAAGGGATAGAAATTACAGGAATCATATGAATATTGACAATGGCAGAGAGAGAGAGATAATAAAAATAATCGAAATTATGATAATAGAAACTTTAATAATAATAGACAGTATAATGATAGAAATAAATTCAGAAGAGGAGATTTTGAAAGAAATGGTGCAGAACAAACAGAAGGAAACAGAAACAGGAATTATGACGAAGAAAATGCAGGAAGATCAGACACAAGAAGAAGATTTCAGAATATCAGTTGTCTAAGAATGGAAGAACAGGAGTCTCAAGAAACCAATCAAAATTTTCAATAGCGCACAAACCAAATGAATCTATTAATACCATCCATCATGAACATCCATCAGAATTTATTGATCTAAAAGAAAATATGAATACAAAAGAAGATTTCAAATTGATTATATTACGAGGAAAATTCAAAGACCAAAATGTTTTAATTTTAATAGACACTGGTTCGGAAGTATCATTAATTAATGAAAATTTGGTGAAGAATTTGAAATTAGGAAATGAAGTAATCAAAATTCCAAAAATAAATTTAATGGGTGCTAATGGAAAAAAATTTATTCAGGTGAACAATTCAATTATAGCAGATTTATAATTGAAGGTAGAAGATATTCTGGTAAAATTTCTTGTAGTGAAGGGGATTGAATACGATATGGTAATAGGATGTGATGAATTAGAAAAACACAAGATAATCATTGATTATAAAAACAGAATAATTCAACTGTATTCATCAGTAATTCTTTTTGAACATGAAAATGGATTCAGTTTGTTGTGGATTTTTATATTTGTGTAGTGACTAGATCTGTCAACAAAGGATATCAGTTCGGTATAAATCACGTCGTAAGAATCAATGTTGTTTTCGGCAAAAACTCCGTTCCATTTTTCATCCTTCAGAATATCATTTAGTTCTTTGTGATTGATAACTTTTATTTGTCTACTTTGATTTCTATCACCCTTCATAATATTTTTTACTTGCTCATTTATATTGATAATAATGCTAAAATGATCTGTTATTGCACTTTTGATGACAATTGATATAATCTTTATATACAAACAAAAGATTGCTGCACTGGGAAATAGATTGAGGCGGTATCACAAACGAACTCAAAGATACCGACAGAACAACTTGTTCAACAGCAATCAAAGGGAATTCTTTAGAGACCTTCAAGAAGACCGAAAGAACAAGAACGCAACTCCCCCAAAACCTGAAGAAATGAGGAAATACTGGTCAGAGGTAGGGTCGCAGCAAATAACCCACAATAGAGAGGCACCATGGATCAGAGTGAAGACCGAGCGGTGCAAAAGCTTGCAGGAAATGGGCGTGATAACAGTAACAGAAGAAGATGTGCGAGCAACTGTCAATAGAATGAAGAACAGGGCATCACCTGAAGTAGACAGTATCCAAAACTACTTATGGAAACTTCTACCATTAACACACAGTAGTAGCAAACCTCATCCGTAAAGCACTTGAGAGACCAGACTCTCTCCCGAAATATTTTACTCACGGGATCACGCACCTAGTACCAACGAAAGGGGACCTGAACCAACCCAGTAATTAAAGACCGATCACCTGTCTACCCTCGGCATATAAGATCCTCACCTCCACTATTGCCCATAAGATGAACATTTTTTTGAGAACTAACAACATTATGGCGTGGAAACAAAATGGGTGCAAGAAGAGAGGAAGAGGAAGTAAGGAACTACTGGTGATCGACAACATGATAACAAGGCAAGCAAAGAGAATACTTAAGAACATATCGATGGCTTGGATCGATTACCAGAAAGCCTTTGACTCTGTCCCCCATTCGTGACTGATCCAGGTCCTCAGAATTCATAAGATAAATAAGCATTGCTCGAGCATCTGATGTTTTCCTGGCGCACCACACTTTCAGTCCACAATGAAGAAGCGTCGTATCAAACACCTGAGATACAAATAAAAAGAGGCATATTCTGCTGTAATTTCAGTTGAAGGCTCTCGCTTGGGCATTATTAGTGTGTATCGACCCTGTGATGGAAACATCGAACTGTTCTTCTCTGGATTGTTTAATGCATTGCAGTCATGTATCGATACTGTTGATTTTATTCTCCTGTGTGGAGATTTTAACATAGATTTCTTCCAAAACTTAATGTAAAAATTAAAAAATGTTGGATGACCTTCTAGATTGCTTCAAGTTGAAGGTTACGTCGAGGTATGCCACTAGGGAGTTCACTAACATCAATGGCCATACTAGTATCTCAAAAGTAGATTATATCATTACAAATGTAGATCCACAGGATTATAAAGTTGTTGTTTTTGAACCATATATTAGTGACCATAAAAGCATTTTAGTAGAATTGAATTTTCGACCAGAACAAAGGAAAACATTCCGAACACATTCATTCAGAAAGTTGAGCCAAGTTAATGTTGATAATCTTATAGCTTCTCTATCTGGGCACAGTTTTGATGAAGTTTATTTTCACAATGACGTTGACATGTGTTTTGAATCTTTCTTGGGTGTTATACAGCATTTTCTTGAGCGGTACTGTCCTATGAATAAATTGGCTCCGGATCGATCGGTGGGGAGGTGGAGGACGCCTGAGATTGTTCAAAGTAAATATAATCTGTCTAATCTCCATTGGCTTCATAAGAATCTAGGTACACCAGTCACTTTTCAAAACTATAAAGTTGCCAAACATCAGCATAGGCGATTGATAAAGGCCTCTAAGTTGAAGTTTTATAGTTCGATAATCGATCGTTCCGAAAATAGGAATAAAACAGTGTGGAACATTGTAAATGGCTTGACTAGTAGGACAAATATCCAAAACGACATATGTATTGACTTTAGTGGTGTTATGTGCGATGAACCAAATCAGCTGACTGAAATCTTTGCGGAACACTTTTCCTCTATCACAAATTCTAAATTGAGATCTTGTTATGGCGCTAATCTATCACAATCCTGTACTTTAGCAGCAATGGTTGATAAAAATTTCTTTTTCAATCCTGTAATAAAAGCAGAAGTTGAGGAAACCATCAGATCCCTAAAAATAAAAAAAGAGCGTTGGTGTCGATTCTGTATCCACAAAAATATTGAAGGCAATGAATCAGGTAGTAAGTGAGCATTTAGCGCATCTTATCAATATTTCTATGACATCGGCTAAGTTTCCAGAAATCCTTGAAAAATCCATAGTCATCCCCATATTCAAAAGAGGCGATCCAGAGGAAATAATGAATTACCGCCCGATATCAATACTTATTTTCCAAGGTGTTTGAGAAAATTGTATTGAACAGAATGATGTGTTATCTCAATAAATTCAATCTTATAGATTCTGCACAGCACGGATTCAGAAGTGGTCATTCGACACAGTCTGCAGCAGTCAATTTTTTCGAATCAGTATATGAATGTTTAGACAAGAGCTTATTTGTAGCAGGTCTATTTTTTGACCTTTCTTCGGCTTTCGATTCACTCTCTTTCGAATTCATTCTTGAAAAGTGCTACAATTTGGGTTTCAGGGGTGTATTCCTGGATTGGTTGCGCAGTTTTCTCGATGGGAGGACTATGGCGGTAAAAATGGGCGAAAATTTTTCTGGACCCCGTCACATTAGCCTTGGAGTCCCGCAGGGTTCTGTGTTGGGACCACTTCTGTTTTTGCTTTTTATAAATGATTTGCCCGAGTACTTAGCCTGCTTATTGCTAACTATATTTGCTGATGATACTTCCGTGGTTCTTTCTGCCAACAGTGTCGAAGAACTTCTGAGGCTATGTGAACGTGTTGTTCGTGAATTTGTGAACTGGTGTCGCTCAAACCGCCTAATGGTTAATGTAGAAAAAACGGTATTCATTAACTTTTGTTTAAAGAATAATGAATTAACAACCTTTAGAATAAATTGCGGGGATAACTCAATCTTGACATCTGAGACAACTAAGTTTCTTGGTCTCTATGTAGATACAAATTTGAGGTGGACGGCCCACATCGATGTACTATGTAAGAAACTGAACAGCTCTTTCTTTGCGATCAACAGAATCAAAAATGTTTTGCCTTTGGACTGTCTTTTGAGTGTATATTATAGCCTTGTATATAGCCACTTATCTTATAACATCTTGCTATGGGGAAGTTGCTCTGATATTTCCAGAGTGTTCATAGCACAAAAGCGTATTATTCGTTCCATATTCCAGCTCCATCCACTGAACTCTTGTAGGCCAGTTTTTGTTGCGAACAAAATTTTGACGTTGCCTTGTATATATATTTTTAAATGTTTGCTCTATGCTAAAGAAAATGAAAATAAATGGTTAAAATTGTCAGATCATCATAAGTATGAGACGAGGAACTCTAAGACGTTTTCATTTCCGAAGCATAGAACACACAGATTTGAATGCAGTCCTTCATATACAAGCATGAAATTGTACAATCATCTACCAGCCTCTGTAAAAAAATTAAATTCTAAACTGTTCAAGAATGTAATTAAGAACCTTCTTGTAAAAAAAGGTTTTTACTCTATAGATGAATATTTGTACGACTCCTTAGTTTCTTAAGTGTATCTAGTGTCTTAATGGATCAAATAAATTTATTATTATGACTTTAGCCTTGCGGCTTTCACACTCCTCTCCAGAGGAAAATTCACTTATCCCAGATATCTCAGATATCAAAAGGATTAAGCTCCGTTGGAGCCCTTTCCAGGTTTTCGGGCTCGTGGTGGTGGTCGGGTCCGGGTCGCTCCTCGCCTCCCTGCTGTAGGTCGGATTCCTGCTCCACCCGCACTTCCTGTCGGAGCAGACGGTGTTCCTCTGCATTCCCCATGTACTTGCGTACAGTTCTCGCCGTTCCGAGCAGTACCGCCTTCTGCATGACTCTATAGATATTTTCGTCCAACTGAAGTTTCCTCAAGTTCTCTAGTAGTTTCTTCGGTATCAGGCCTGTAGATGAAATGACGATAGGGATGGTTTTGATATCTTTCAGCTTCCACTGTCTTCTGGTCTGTTCCTCGAGATCTCTGTATTTTGAAATTTTTTCAGTGTGCCTATCTAGAAGATTGTTATTATTTGGAATTGCCACGTCGATGAATAGTGCTCTGTCCTCATCCTTATGGAGCAATATGAGATCTGGTATATTGTGGGTTATTTTTCGGTCTGTGAGAACCGTGCGATCCCAGTAGAGCTTGTGATGTTCGTTTTCCAGCACAGCATCCGGATGGTAATTGTAATAAGGAACCTTTTTCGTAGTTAGAAGTTGGTGTTTTAGTGCCAATTCTTGGTGAAGAATCTTGGCAACAGAATCATGTCTATTTTTGTACTCCGTGCCCGCGAACTTCTGACATCCCCCAGTGATGTGCTGGATAGTTTCATGTGTTGCACAGCCATAACGACAGCTATCGTCCGCCACTGAGGCATCCTTGGCGATGTACTTCATGTAATTTCTTGTTGGAATCACCTGATCCTGGATGGCGAGCATGAAGCCCTCTGTCTCAGAAAACAACCTTCCGGAAGTCAACCAGTAGTTCGACGCAGATATGTCGACGTAATCATGGTTGACCTCGTTCTGGTGGCTCCCATGCAAAGGTTTGCCAATCAGTTTCTGCATTTTACTTTCTGCAGAGTGTTCGACGGTATCCAAGTGATCCTGTTGTAGCTTTAATGGAGTAGAACTATCAGCAACACAAACTACTCGATGGAGTTCTGACGAAGCAGCCTTGCTCAGGAAATATTTTCGAAGTCCTTCAATTTCCTGGGACATACGGTTGGACAAATCAACAATTCCTCTACCCCCAAGATGTCGTGGCAGCTCTGTCCGTTCTATTGAGCTTTTGGGGTGATGTTTATTGTGTTTAGTCAGCATCGTCCTTATTTTTCTCTGTAAAGCTGTTGAATCGGTGGTCGTCCAAGAGATAATACCAAATGAATAGCTCAGCGCCGAGCAAGCGTAGGCGTTAATCGCTTTTATCAGATTCTTGCTGTTAAGACCAGTTCTCATTATCCTCCTCAATCTTCGGGTGAACTCCTCCGTTAATTCTTTCTTCATCTGGGTCTGATTGATTTTTCTTGCCTGTTTTATGCCCAGATACTTGTATCTGTCTCCTTTCTTTAATGCTTCAATTTCTGCACCTTCCTTGAGTTTGAACGTACCATCTTCTATTTTCCCTCTCGTTATGTTAAGCAGTCGACATTTTTTTAGTCCAAACTTCATTTTGATGTCTCCTGTAAAGGAGATGATTCAGTTTCATCATAGTTCTACTGCCGCTCTTGATGGAAAATCCGTAGTCCGTAGAATTCAATCTATGAGACAAGGGATTCAGGGCCATGCAGAACCACAGAGGGCTCAGCGAGTCTCCTTGAAAAATTCCGCGTCTTAATGGAATAGGTCCTGTTGTAATGGAGCAATCTGCTGCTTTCATTTGAAGACTAGTACGCCAGGTTGACATGGCGTTTTTCAGGAACTTAACAATATTGGGATCCACCTTGTAAATCTTCAAGATCGTCAAGAGCCATTCGTGAGGTATATTATGACTTTAGCCTTGCGACTTTTACACTCCTCTCCAGAGGAAAATTCACTTATCCCAGATATCTCAGATATCAAAAGGATTAAGCTCTGTTGGAGCCCTTTCCAGGTTTTCGGGCTCGTGGTGGTGGTCGGGTCCGGGTCGCTCCTCGCCTCCCTGCTGTAGTTTGGATTCCTGCTCCACCCGCACTTCCTGTCGGAGCAGACGGTGTTCCTCTGCATTCCCCATGTACTTGCGTACAGTTCTCGCCGTTCCGAGCAGTACCGCCTTCTGCATGACTCTATAGATATTTTCGTCCAACTGAAGTTTCCTCAAGTTCTCTAGTAGTTTCTTCGGTATCAGGCCTGTAGATGAAATGACAATAGGGATGGTCTTCATATCTTTCAGCTTCCACTGTCTTCTGGTCTGTTCCTCGAGATCTCTGTATTTTGAAATTTTTTCAGTGTGCCTATCTAGAAGATTGTTATTATTTGGAATTGCCACGTCGATGAATAGTGCTCTGTCCTCATCCTTATTGAGCAATATGAGGTCTGGTCTATTGTGGGTTATTTTTCGGTCTGTGAGAACCGTGCGATCCCAGTAGAGCATGTGATGTTCGTTTTCCAGCACAGCATCCGGATCTTAATTGTAATAAGGAACCTTTTTCGTAGTTAGAAGTTGGTGTTTTAGTGCCAATTCTTGGTGAAGAATCTTGGCAACAGAATCATGTCTATTTTTGTACTCCGTGCCCGCGAACTTCTGACATCCCCCGGTGATGTGCTGGATAGTTTCATGTGTTGCACAGCCATAACGACAGCTATCGTCCGCCACTGAGGCATCCTTGGCGATGTACTTCATGTAATTTCTTGTTGGAATCACCTGATCCTGGATGGCGAGCATGAAGCCCTCTGTCTAAGGAAACAACCTTCCGGAAGTCAACCAGTAGTTCGACGCAGATATGTCGACGTAATCATGGTTGACCTCGTTCTGGTGGCTCCCATGCAAAGGTTTGCCAATCAGTTTCTGCATTTTACTTTCTGCAGAGTGTTCGACGGTTTCCAAGTGATCCTGTTGTAGCTTTAATGGTGTAGAACTATCAGCAACACAAACTACTCGATGGAGTTCTGACGAAGCTGCCTTGCTCAAGAAATATTTTTTAAGTCCTTCAATTTCCTGGGACATACGGTTGGACAAATCAACAATTCCTCTACCCCCAAGATGTCGTGGCAGCTCTGTCCGTTCTATTGAGCTTTTGGGGTGATGTTTATTGTGTTTAGTCAGCATCGTCCTTATTTTTCTCTGTAAAGCTGCTAAATCGGTGGTCGTCCAAGAGATAATACCAAATGAATAGCTCAGCGCCGAGCAAGCATAGGTGTTGATCGCTTTTATCAGATTCTTGCTGTTAAGACCAGTTCTCATTATCCTCCTCAATCTTCGGGTGAACTCCTCCGTTAATTCTTTCTTCATCTGGGTCTGATTGATTTTTCTTGCCTGTTTTATGCCTAGATACTTGTATGTGTCTCCTTCCTTTAATTCTTCAATTTCTGCACCTTCTTTGATTTTGAACGTACCATCTTCTATTTTCCCTCTCGTTATGTTGAGCAGTCGACATTTTTCTAGTCCAAACTTCATTTTGATGTTTTTTGGTAGATGCGAAGAGTTTCAAGTCGTCCATGTAAAGGAGATGATTCAGTTTCATCATAGTTCTACTGACGCTCTTGATGGAAAATCCGTAGTCCGTAGAATTCAATCTATGAGACAAGGGATTCAGGGCCATGCAGAACCACAGAGGGCTCAGCGAGTCTCCTTGGAAAATTCCGAGTCTTATTGGAATAGGTCCTGTTGTAATGGAGCAATCTGCTGCTTTCATTTGAAGACTAGTACGCCAGGTTGGCATGGCGTTTTTCAGGAACTTAACAATATTGGGATCCACCTTGTAAATCTTCAAGATCGTCAAGAGCCATTCGTGAGGTATAGAATCGAATGCTTTTTTGTAGTCTATGTACGCAGCGTAAAGATTCCTTCGCTTAGAGAACGCTTGATTGCAGATAACTGAATCTATTATTAGTTGTTCTTTGCACCCTCAGCTGTCTTTGGTGCATCCTTTCTGTTGCATGGCGATTATGTTATTCCTTCAATGGTTGTGAATTCGGTTTGAAATGCACGATGTGATTAATTTGTTCATCGTTGGAAGACATGTGATTGGTCGGTACTTGGATGGGTCTTCTGTATTCCTTTGGTCTTTAGGTAACAAGTATGTTGTGCCATGTGTAAGGAATACTGGCATTCTTTCAGGATTTTCAATGACATCATTTATTGCGGAGGTCAATTTGTCATGCATGATCCAAAGTTTCTTGATCCAGAAGTTCTGTAATCCATCAGTCCCAGGTGCTTTCCAGTCGTGCAGTCCTCTGATAGCTGATTTTATTATTATTATTATGACTTTAGCCTTGCGGCTTTCACACTCCTCTCCAGAGGAAAATTCACTTATACCAGATATCTCAGATATCAAAAGGATTAAGCTCTGTTGGAGCCCTTTCCAGGTTTTCGGGCTCGTGGTGGTGGTCGGGTTCGGGTCGCTCCTCGGCTCCCTGCTGTAGGTTGGATTTCTGCTCCACCCGCACTTCCTGTCGGAGCAGACGGTGTTCCTCTGCATTCCCCATGTACTTGCGTACAGTTCTCGCCGTTCCGAGCAGTACCGCCTTCTGCATGACTTTATAGATATTTTCGTCCAACTGAAGCTTCCTCAAGTTCTCTAGCAGTTTCTTCGGTATCAGGCCTGTAGATGATATGACAATAGGGATGGTCTTGATATCTTTCAGCTTCCACTGTCTCCTGGTTTGTTCCTCGAGATCTCTGTACTTTGAAATTTTTTCAGTGTGCCTATCTAGAAGATTGTTATTATTTGGAATCGCCACATCGATGAATAGTGCTCTGTCCTCATCCTTATTGAGCAATATGAGGTCTGGTCTATTGTGGGTTATTTTCCGGTCTGTGAGAACCGTGCGATCCCAGTAGAGCTTGTGATGTTCATTTTCCAATACAGCATCTGGATGGTAATTGTAATAAGGAACTTTTTTCGAACTCAGAAGTTGGTGTTTTAGTGCCAATTCTTGGTGAAGAATCTTGGCAACGGCATCATTATTATTATTATTATTATTATTATTATTATTATTATTATTATTATTATTATTATTATTATTATTATTATTATTATTATTATCATTATTATTATTATTATTATATTAGAAGTAGAAGCAGATTCTACACAATTTCACCACACACCATCTATATTCTCCTCAGCCGACATTGGAGAACAACCAAAGGAAGATCTATTGGTATATCTGAGCATTGAGATAGATAGGAGTATCGAGCACAACAGGCCTGATACGGTGATCTGGGATAAGGTAGCGAAGACTGCTCTGATAATAGATTTCACAGTGCCTCAGGACTACAATCTGGCTAGAGCCTATGGAGAGAAGATAACAAAGTACGAGATGAGGGATATTTATCAGCTGAGGAAGGTCGACATAATGCCTCTTATAATATCTGTCAATGGGCTGATACCGAGAAAAACTACTGAACATCTGAAAGAACTGAGCCTGCCCCAGAATGCAATTCTATGGATACAAAAGGCGGTAATTCTGGGAACTGTTAACATCATCAGAAAAGTGTTGCACCCTCATTAACACACGAGGTCTTCCTTGTCAAGTGCGCCTGGGCGATAGCGAACTCAACCACTTTAGAGTGTGGAGCAAAAAAAAATTATTATTATTATTCATTCAGTCAGTTTAGTTTCGAGTGATCTGACCTGACCTCGACCAGTTCAGACGCATTTCAGAGTGCTATAAAAGTGAAAGTGGAAACGAAAGTCGAAGTGAAAGTGTACACTAGCGAAGCTACGGAATTTTTGATTCCGTCTATGAAACTTCCAAATTTTTTAATATGTGTATGTGTTATAGAGCAGAAATTCGTTCAAATTCAGTATAATCAGTGTCTTGAGTCCAGATTATTAATATCGTTGATTTCACGGATATCACTGGTGAGTCAATTAATTTTTCTGATATTATAGAAAATATATAACTTAGCCACATAGCATAATAGTAATATTGTAGTGAGGATTTCAAATATTTCATTATTATTCAGAAATACCGCATATAGTTTAATACAGACAAAAAGCCATGTCGCAGGTCTCAGACAATGAGAGCTCCTACATAGAAGCTACGGACACCGAAGACTTCAGCGATGGAGAAGCAGAGGAGCTTGTAAGGCTCAAAGAAGATAATGGGCAGTTGAAGGCTAAAATGAATAAACTAACTAAAACCGTGGCTCAGTTGGTCGGGGAGATACGCCTCTTGAGAGAGGAAGTTAATAAAAGCAAAGCCCCTCAATCTCCTAGTTTTGCTGAAATTGCAAAACAGATTGCGGCACAGAAAACCCCCATATTTGCATAAATTGCAAAGCCGGTAGCGGTCTCCAAAAAAACATCCAAACAGGAAGTAGCTCCAAAACCGGAAATGAAGAAAAATTCAGCAATTCAAGTTGCAAAAACCCAGAACGCGCGCGTAAAGAAAGTTCATCTTCAGACGAAGAGACCGCAAAAAAAGCTACGGAGTTGCCTAAAAAAATAAAATTCCACCCATCACGACGATGGGTACAGCCGATTGGGTAGAGATCTCAAAAGCTCTCTACATGAAGGAATTCAGCTACAACAGAGCAACCGTCGTAAAAGACGGAATTAAGATCGTAGCCTCGACTGAGGACGACTACAGGAACATTTTGACCAGATTGGTAAGGAGTACTTCACCTACCAGATGGAGGAAGAGAAAAAGATCCACGCAGTCATAAGTCATCTCCCAATAGATGCTGACATGGATATAATCAAAAATGATCTGAAAGTCCAAGGAATCCATGACGCCGAGGTGTCCAGAATGACATCCAATAAAACCAAAAAGTTTATACCCTTATACCTGGTCAAAAATCAGAGAAAGGAGATTTTCGAAATAAGACGCCACTTCAATCTCTGCATTGTAGTGGAATCAAAAAGAAGGGCAGAAAATCCAAGCCAATGCTTCAGATGCCAAAGGTACGGACATGCCCAAAACGAGTGCTCTTTCCCATACAGATGCGTTAAATGTTTGGGCAATCATTGCACAAAAGATTGCGAACTTACCAGAAGAGGTGAGGAGAGAAATGCCACATGCGTTCTGAGCGGTGGAGAAGGCCATCTAGCAGGCTACAAAGGATGTAGCGAATTCAAATTAGTGACAAGGAAGAGGAAAACAGGCCAGAAATCGGCTCGGCAGAGCACGATTCCTCAAAAAGTCCAGGAGAAAAAGAAGCCCACCCTCTCCAAAGTAGACGACAAGAAAAAAGAAGTGCCTAAACCAGTACAGAAGAAGGAGCAACGGAAAATGCCCCAAGCAAAACCTACGATCAACGAAACAAAAGAAAACAGAAAAGTCTCTGAATCCGCCGACGATTTAGACACTTTTACTGAAAAAATTTTCAACAAAATCATGTTGAAAATTGAAAGACAGATGGAGAAAAAACTCCAAGGAATGTTCAGTAAACTGAAATAATGGAACATAAAACTAGGAAAAATTCCCTTAAAATAGTCTCCCGGAACATAAACGGGGCCAGAACTCGAAAATCCGAGATAAAAGTAATATTATCAGAGAAAAAACCTGATATTAGAGCCCTACAAGAAACAAGAATACAATCGAATACGCGATTGAACATCATGAATTATGAGATATATACATAGATGTGAAAAATCGCAAACACTGGAGGAGGTGTTGCCTTACTGGTTAGACGATATCTGGAACACTATTTTTAAGGAAGATCTGACGAGTCACAAAAAGAAACGGTGACGATTGTTGCTGAAATAAATCGACAAAGGGTCGAAATCACATCGGCATATGAAAGACCCCCAAATAACTCATTGGAAGAAGAGATCAACAACTTACTAGATGGAACAAACCCGAAAATCTGCATCGGAGATTTAAATTGCAAATCTCCAGAATGTAACAGCAGGATGGAAAACAGAAATGGCAGAAAACTGAAAGATTTCGCTGAAAAACATGAAGCTATCGCTATTGGACCTGAAGAACCAACGTACCTAGCATTCGGAAATGGATCACCAGATATAATTGATATCGCAATTATGAAAAATATCACTACAGAATTTTCGAGATAGACCTTGTGGGACGGAACCTCTAACCAAAACCCCATCGAATTAACAATAGGAAAAGGGCCAAGAAGAGAACTAATGCAAACATGAGAATACACCGATTGGACTAAATATAGCCATCTGATACAATCGGAGGTAACAGAAATACCAACACATCGGAAGACCTTGAAAGGTCAGTTGATAAACTAGAAAAGAATATACTAAATGCAAAAAGAAAATAACGAGACCAGCACCTATACATCCACACGGTGATACACCCAGAAAAATCAAAGATCTCATCAGGGAAAATCGGAGACTAAGAAAAACATACAGGCTCAACAAAACAGATATTGATAGGAGAAATCTAAAGCGACACAGCCAAGTTCTAAAAAATGCCCTGAAGGACATGAGAACAAATAGATGGAACAAAAGTGTTCAAGAACTAAATACTATCGATCATTCTGCATGGAAAATGCAAAAATATCTGAGAAGAGAAAAGACTAAAATACCACCTCTCCACGGAGAAAAGGAATGGCATATACGAATATCGATAAAGCAGAAGCACTGGCGGACTCGATCGAAAGAGAATTGAGAATTAATTACAGACCTGATGACGATAATGATGATCTGGAAGAACTAGTTGGGAACGACGAAGAAGAAATGGACGAACCACCAGTAGACGACAAAATAGAAAAACCAACCTCTCCATTTGAAATAAAAGTGATAATCAGAAGCTTGAAAAATAGAAAAGCTCCCGGAAGTGATAAAATAACGAATGCGATGTTGAAGAAATTACCTAGAAAAGGTATAACTGCTCTCACAAATATTGCGAACGGTATAATGAGGACTGAACACTATCCGAAAAAGTGGAAAACTGCAGAAGTCATAGTGTTCAACAAACCAGGCAAAGATAAAAAATTCCCCCAAAACTACAGGCCGATAAGTTTATTGTCCGCCCTAGGAAATGTAGTAAAGTAATCGCCAGGAGGCTTACAGAAAATCTGAATCTCATTTCAGCAGAGCAATTCGGATTCAGAAAGGATCACTCAACAGAACAGCAATTACTGAGACTCACAGAATACATGACAGAAGGATTTCAAAATGAACAAGCAACAGGTCTTGTACTACTAGATGTCGCCAGAGCATTCGACAGAGTATGGCATGAAGGATTGATTTACAAAATGAGATATGCTTGATATTCAATCAAACTGTGCAAGTTGATTAGGAATTATTTGAGGAACAGAAGATTCTACGTGAAAGTGGAAGGAGAAAACTCCACAACCAGATATATGGAAGTAGATGTGCCTCAAGGGTCAGTAGTTGGGCCGTTACTGTATAACATATATATTCACGATATCCCAAAATCTCCAAGGACTATGCTGACACTATATGCCGACGATACCGGAATCGCAATGCGACATCGCCAGAAATCATAGAAGGAAAATTACAAGAAGCTATAGATGAAATAAATGACTGGTGTATTAAATGGGAAATAAAGCTCAACGGACAAAAGAGCCGAGCAATATTACTGGGGAACAGGAAACTGAGAACTACAACAAATCTAGAAGTAGATGAAGAAGAAATCGAGTGGGAAGACGAAGCGAAATATTTAGGTATCACCCTAGACAAAGGTCAAGCTTGGAGAAGCCATATCAAATAAGCCGTTGACAAAACCAAGGCAGCGATGAATATGCTCTACCCGCGGATAGGTAGAGAGCGCCACATGTCAAATGAGACAAAATTGAAAATAATCAAAGCCGTTGCTAGACCACAACTGACCTATGGATCAGGTGCTTGGGGATTCGCGGCAAAGAGCCATATACAAAGAATTCAGGCAGCAGAATGCAAGCTACTACGATGTGCCATAGATTCGCCTTGGTTTGTCAGAAACAAACAGATATATCGATATCTGAAGTGGGAAACCATCACCGAATTTATGAAGAGGAAAGCTGAAAAGTTGAAACAGCGAAGGAACATCCAAATGAATAACTCAGGAGATTAGTGGACTACGATCCGGAAAAAGACAGAAGAAGAATGAGAATTTACAAAAGCAGACCGCGAGATCAATCGAGGAGAGATTAAAATGAGTACGGAAACTTATTAAAACTGTACCTACTAAGAAGAGATATCCGAAATAGACGAACATGAAAACCCTAGCACGACAATATGCAAGAAGAAATTAACCGATCAAGGGATAAATGCTTTATAGGCAAATGCCCGGAACCAAAAAAGCAGGTTAGGTTTAGTGGGTCGCAAACTCGGAAGAGTGAGTAACCCCACAGTGTTCCCTAGAAATGGGTTCCTCTGGGCGAGAGATAGAGCCGCGTGTTTTTCACTGTCGCAGATTCCCCCTGCTATAAAGAAAAATTATTATTATTATTATTATTATTATGAATACAGAAGGAGAAAAGGCCGTAGCCTTTAAATCTCAGAAAACAATATAAAGCAATGTGTGGCTGTAGTAAAAAAGGTTTACAATTAGGGTGTCACAAAAAAAATTGTTTAGTTCATAAGTGGATCTGTGATGGGAATTTTTCCGTTTTTATCCCTGTTTCAGAATAAATGAATAAATAAATCTTTATATTAGTTGTTGGGTAAATGATGAAGTGAATAAGAATATCACGCTGCACGCTATAATCCCAAACAATTCAAATATGAAGTCCAAACTTTTGTCTCCGTTTCCCATGAATATAAAAATCCCAAAAATTCGCCAATGAAATATTCGTAGAAGTAGCGCCTATCTAAGATAACATTTTCCGCGTGGAGCTTATCTAAGGCAATTCAGATTTCTTACGGGAATAACAATTTTCTGAGAACTCTCTAATGTTTCATTACTAATGACGCTTCAATTCTGCAGATCAAATCAGATTTTCAATATTCTTGTTCTCGCAATGATCCCAGAGCGTCAAGGAAAACCATGGAGACCAATTTTCCTCAGAGCTTATCTTGCAGTGAATCGGTAAGTATAACATGAATATTTTGTAAACGATTATTATTATTCTGTACTTCTTAGGCGTTCGTGGAGTTCGTTAATTTCAAACGCGTAGGACGCCAGTTAAGAAGGTTTAGGAAATTTTAGGTACATATTCCTATTATGGACTGTGGGAAAATATAATGATGATGAATTTGCCTCTGTTCACGTCTTTTGGTCGGAATAATTAAAACCGTTCAGTATTGGGCCTCAGTAAAGGTATTTCGGTTCATTGATTTCAATAATGAATCGTTGCAATAGAGCACGACAAAAAATGTTAAGCCTCCCTAGGATGGTTTCAAGTTTACTTTAAGTTTAGGTACGGTGAAATACAGGGTGTTCGATGACATATTTAGGATTTAGTGGAGCCTGTTGAACCTGAAGCCTGAAATTTTAAATAAATATTTTGAAAAAACTGACTCTTCCAATTAAGAAACTTATCGCCTCTTAGAGTTGAGCGGCTACGATAATATGTACTAAGTGTAACCGCCTGTTTCACAGGACGAGTTTTCACAGAGGAAATTCATCCATGAACTCACAATTTAATTGGAAATATATCTTAATAAATATAATCTCATTACTGCGCCATTTGAGTGATTTAACGACCGTTGCATCTACAAATGGATTGTGATGTACCCAGCTAGGGTAGCTTCGGCCAATCGTATATGCAGTGGAGGGATGACGAATAATATGCGGCAGACTCATCGAAGGGTGTTTATTTCTCAGGGCATGTCTAACAGATCACAGATTATAACTCAGATTTACGATTCAAATCGAATCCACAATTGTATGATGTAATTCAATAATGAATGAATACTCTGAATACACACTGAATGAATTCTCTTACCATGTCTGCGTATATATGTTGCTCCTCGTTGCTGGAGGACCGTCCTTGTTAATCAGTCTGCTGCGTTTTAATGGTTGCATCTTCACTGCGTTTTCCTCTTGCTGTTCATTGCCCGAGGCGCTGAATGTTCACCTTTTGGATTTCCAAAGAAAGTAGCCTACTGTTAGTGACCCCAGTATTATGTTGTTGTAACACTGCTTGACGATATCGCATGGGTCAGGCACCGTTCGTTACTTATTCGTTGAGATAGGTCAGCTTCCAATCCACGAAGATAAGGAAGAACATCTGATGTTTCTACTTTGTTATCATCTATTTCTATTTCTTCATTGATTGAATTCCGGAGATGTACTTCAGTCAACCTAGGAGAGCGTTCTTCGTTGAATGATTCCACTAGCTGAATATCATCTGGCTGGCTACTCTGCAGGTAGCTCTTGTTTCGATGAAGCAATTTGAACATGTTTTTACTCTTTCCTGCTGCCGTCACACATCACCGCAATCCTGATTGATTTATTGGTCACGATTTTATCGGTGACGATTCGCTCGAAACGGCGGAATACTTGAGTGGCGTGAGTTCTGCGAGTGAGGTGGCCAAGTCACTTGACGGAAAATACGCCAAAGAGGTCCGCGATCTCATCATCAACCCGCCGGCGGAAGGGAGTACAAAACACTGAAGGAGCAACTTCTCTAACGCCTTGGGAAATCGCAGGCCCAAAAGACGCGGCAATTTACCCATTGCCTTTCGTGTATCCACATACTGATGATACAACAAATTGTTAATAAGTAGGTTGAAAGCATAGGTGAATGATTTCGCTTTGTAGAACATTCATTCAATCATAGACGTAGCACAAGTTACAGTCTTCAATTTCATTTTTCCTGACAAAAAGTCCAAAATGAGTAAATCGCAATCGAAGAAAGAGGTTATAATAGCACAAGCAGGCAACTCTGGAGGACAGTTTACGAAGGCAGGCAGCGGAACTTTAGCAATGGGTGAAATTTGCTCCATCATTGCAATAATTCTTTCACTAGATGTCTTCTTTTACCTGATGAATCAATGAATTAAATAACGCATTCAGAAGATCAAGAGAGAAATCAGACGTAGCCGGAACTTATTTAAAAAAATCAAGGAGAGAAGTACAATGACAGTGATGGTGTGGTAAAAAAAAGGTGTGCGTGAGTACAAAGTGTGCAAGTGCTATGTAAGCTATATTTCAATTCTAATTTAAATCTAGTTAAATAGTACGTCCTAGGCTCGTATGGTGAAGGTTTGTTAAATGAGCAAATTCGAAGGTTTAAAATTGTTATATGAAGAATTTTTCCAATTTCATACTAATTTAGGAAAAGATAATAATGATAGGAGAGAAGATTCTAGAGTAACAGAGAGATATTTAGGTAGGTTAGAAGATTTGAAAACAAGTTTTGAGGAAGTTCGTAAAGAGGTCTATAAAAAATATTTAGAACCAGAGGCTGAAGGAAAATTTCAACGTTTGATTGTTGTTCAAAAATCTAGGAGTTGAGATTTTTGGCAATTACTTGAATGTGGACTGTTACCAAATGATTGAGTTGGGGATGGTAAAATAAAATCTTTATTGTACATCAAACACTTCACATAATAAATACACACTCGCATGAAGTAAAATTATATACAACATCTAAACAGAGTGAACCTATTTACAATTATTGAGAAGTTATTGAGAGAATTTGAGAGTAATGTTTCAACGAGAAAATCAACGTTGTATTACTTGAGAGAGAGAGAGCAGGTTGAGTGAATTTCATGTATCGTGTAACAAGATAAATTATTATGTGTTTGATAAGAATTGAGATAGATGTGAGTGTCATCATGCAAGCACAACGTTTACAGTGATAGAGTTTAAGATTTCATAAACTGTCTCGCTATCAGAAAAACAGAAGGTTGCAGTGACAAATTGAGAAGTTAGAGATATATAATGTAGTGAAACAGGTGTAATGAACTTGGTGCTAAAATCAGACAAATTAAAATGTGAGTGGTTTTCGAGTTGATGTGATTTTCAAAAGAATGGAATATCGATGCATTTTGTGAAGGTTGAAGCAGTTAGGTACATTGAGCACGTGGTTGATTGAGAGATCTGGAGAAAATTGAGAAAATATACTTGCAAATATGATATAGAGATGTAGAGCAGAATATTTCAAATATAATAGTGAGAAAAGGCATAGCGATGGAGTGGAAATGTACCCAAAAGAAAAATTTTTGTACCCTAAGACTAAGGGGTCTTAGGAGGGTTTCAAATTGGGGGCCTGGAGACATGATTTCGAAATAATGATATTTCGGTTTCCGAAACAAGCTGAAACATGTGTATTATTTTTTACCGAAATGTACCGTTGAAAAAAATTTTGTACCCTTATTAAAATGAGGAAAATACGGAATTCAGTTTGGGGAAACTGTAGACATGCTCACCCCCAATTTTTTTCATTTCAAAGTTTTGTACCGAAATGTACCGTCAAAAGAAAGTTTTGTAATCTAAGATTGAGAGGTCATAGGCCATTCTACGAGAAAAATGAAAATCTTCAATTTTCTGATAACAGCTGAATCTATACTGTAACCAGTCCGGCCCTTGCGTTCGGACCTTTCGAGAACCAGAGCGGTCACGAGATTCTCGAATAACCGCGAAGGTACCTGAAGGTTTCCGGCGCCTATATAAGCCCAGCGGAGGAGCAGGTGGGCAAGTACAAGTACAGTTATAGTTCAAAGTGTAAGCGACTAGTGGAAATAAATACGAGTGGAAATAAATAGTTGTGTCATAGTTAGTTTGTGAGTTATAAATGTATGTGTAAATAAATAATTTTAATAAGTTGGACGTTTTAATTAAGCGAAGAAAACGTTACATTGGTGTCAAGTGTGCGGTTCAACATCGCTCGAATTAAATAAATAATTTTGGATATTTGGAGTTCATGCCAGTGACCACAAGACTGCAGAACGCGATGGAGACTCAAGCGGTAATGGACTTTTTGAGAAAATTAAATGAGAAAATGGACGAGAATTCTTGTAAGTTGGAAGAAAATTCTCGAAAATTGAATGAGAAAATGTACGAGAACTCTTGTAAATTGAATGAAAAAATGGACCAGATTAAGGAAAATTGTAATGATGTGGTGAGTCAACTAACAGATAAATTGGATGAGAAACTGGAAACCATAAATGAAAAATTTGATAAAGTGAACGAAAAATTTGGCGAAGTTGATAAAAAGTTTGACAAAGTTTATGATGAAGTTAATGGAAAATTTGAAGAAATGGCAGGATTAATTGAACATCATGCCAAATTGATAGATTCCTTGAAAAGAATGTCAAACAGAACAGATATTCTGGCTTCATCACCCTACAGCACAGCGAAACCGAAAAATGACGGCGAAGGTAGTAGAATGAAGATCAAGCCTCCAACTTTTGATGGAAAAATACCCTGGTCGACATATCAAAAACAGTTTGAAGCTGCTGCGCTGGCGAACAATTGGAACGACAACGAAAAAGCCACGGCATTAATTATAGCTCTACGAGGAGAAGCACTCAACATTCTGCAGACGATCCCGGAGAGCCAACAAGCCTGTTACGAAGTTCTTACATCGAAACTTCAGATGAGATATGGTGATGCTCATCTACAATAAGTATACCATGCACAAATAAAGAACCGAGTGCAGAAAACAGGGGAAAATCTCCAAGAGTTTGAAGCTGATGTGGTGAGATTAGTCAGGCTGGCTTATCCATCTGCTCCAGATAGCTTCCTGGAACACCTATCAATCCAGACATTCGTGGATGGGATAAAGGATAGTGAAATACAACAAGCCCTGAGACTAGCACGCCCTAGAACCATTGATGATGCCTTAGCCCAGGCTTTGGAAATTGAGGCAGCGAAGCAAGCGTCGCATAGAGGACACCTTCGTGTAAGACAAGAGCAAGAAACAGATCGATCTGTTGAGGAGATTGTCAGAGAAAAAGTCCGCAGAATATTGCTTGCTAGGAAAAAGGATGCTGTGTGCTGGAACTGCAACAAAAGGAGGCATTTCAAGCAAAATCTCCCAGAATTTGAAAGGGCTACAGCTGGGAAAATAAAAGGAGTCGCCACTCAAAACCATTGAGTGTCCCCAGAATTCCAGCTATTGTTCGCGCCTGGAAGAAAAGATCGATTTAAGGCGAACCACCGTAATCGAAGACGACTGGCTACCTGAAGAAATTCAAAGAGCACAAGAGGAAGATAACGACTTGAAAGTAATCCTGAGTTGGAAGAAGAGCGGTAGACGACCTACTTGGGAAGAGGTATCCAGACTGAGCCAGAATGTAAAGTCGTATTGGGCACAATGGGAAACATTGAAGATTGATGGAGGTCTTCTGAAACGTTGCTGGGAAAATGAAGATGGAACTGAGCAGAGACTTCAGTTGATTGTGCCAAAGAGCCGTGTGACAGACATTCTGACCAGACTACATAATGGAACTTCAGGTGGACATTTCGGGATAACCAAGACGTTGGAAAAAGTCAGGCAGCGATTTTATTGGCCAAATTGTAAGAGGGACGTTAAAGATTGTTGTAGAAGATGCAAGGTTTGCGCTGCTGCTAACGGACCTTATGGTAGAGGAAAAGCACCAATGAAGCAATATAACGTCGGATTTCCCATGGAACGAGTAGCTATCGACTTCGCTGGCCCCTTTCCCGAAACAGACCATGGAAACAAGTACATTTTGGTAGCGATGGACTATTTCACGAAATGGGTGGAAGCCTACGGTATTTCTAATCAAGAGGCAAGTACGGTAGCTGATAAATTGGTCAGAGAATTCTTCTGCAGATTTGGAATACCTCTGGAGCTGCATTGTGATCAAGGCCGAAATTTCGAATCGAAGTTATTCCAAGAAGTATGGAGCAAATTGGGAATTCACAAAACAAGGACTACTCCTCTAAGATCGAGAGGTCATAGGCCATTCTACGAGAAAAATGAAAATCTTCAATTTTCTGATAACAGCTGAATCTATACTGTAATAATTTTAATAAGTTTGACGTTTTAATTAAGCGAAGAAAACGTTACAATACTTATAATATGGAAACACATTGACGTCTTTTTTTTTTCAAAATCGTGTAGCATATTCTTACACAGACTCCAATCACTAGAGATAAAACACGAACAATCAACATACTATCAACATTGTTGATACTATGGTATGCTCTTCTTTAGTAAACTCACAACCTCTTTGTCTTTCAAGACTTTCTGATTAACAGAAAACGCTAACACATGGCGAAATAGTAAATAGGTTCTTTCGAAAGATTTATAATCTTCAGCAATATTGGGGTACTCAATTTATCAACAGAATGTTTCAGATTTCCCTTCTGTCATTTGACCATTTCTGGAGTAGGTTTCAATTATAAAAGCTTTTTGCTTTTGTACATTTCGGTACAAAACTTCGAAAGAGAAAAAATTTTAATTTTCAATAGTGGGGGGGTGAGTATGTGAACTTTCCCTCCGGACTGAAATACGTATTTTCGTCATTTCAATTACTTTTTTCAATGGTACATTTCGGTACAGAACTTTAGCGTTAAACAAGTGCAAAATTGATGACTTTTTTCAACGTCGCGTCACCATGTATTTCTTTCTGTTATTAGGTTAATCAAATTTGACTTTATCAAGAAGAAAATTATAATGTGTGCAGAAGGGAGATAAATCTAGGGACAGAGGATGTTGAGAAAAAATTTGAATTAGTCTCACAATAAATTTCGTTTTTACAACGGTACATATCGGTACCAAACTAGTACACATGTTTCAGTTTGTTTCGAAAACCAAAATCTTATTACTTCGAAAAGATGTCTCCATCCCTGGAATTCTCCTAACACCCCCAAATCTCAGAGTACAAAACTTTTATTGCCGATACAAAACCAGTACGAAATTTTTACATAGAGAAAATTTGCTTTTTCAAAGGTGGGGTGTACTTGCCTATAGCCCCTTGTTGAAAATGATAATTCACTCATTCTATTTGGGGCTACAAAATCTTTTATCGAAGGTACATTTCAGTATCGAAAAAGTACAAAACCAATATCCCATATCCCATATTCCTTGGTGTGAAAAAAAACACCCCTGAAGCCTCAATACTTTATATGGAGCACAGGTACACCCCCGGGATAGAGAATTGTGGCGTTTTTGTGACGGTACATTTCGGTACAAAACTAGTACACATGTTTTAGCTTATTTCGGAAACCGAAATATCATTATTTCGAAAACATGTCTCCAGCCCCCCCAATTTGAAACCCTCCTAAGACCCCTTAAACTTAGGGTACAAAACTGTTTCTTGACGGTACATTTCGGTACAAAACTAGTACAAAACTTTGAGATAAAAAAATTTGCAAATTCGGAAGTGGGGGATGAGCATGTCTACGACCTCCCCAAACTAAAAACCGTATTTTCATCATTTAAATTAGGGGTACAAAACTTTTTTCCAACGGTACATTTCGGTACAAAACAAGTACAAAACTTTAGTGTCCAAAAAATTTAAAAACTCTAATTTGGGGGGGCTAGAGACATAGACCTTGTGGGTTCAGAATATCAGGGTATAACTATTTGAATGAGCGGACCTGAATTTTAAATAGCACTTCCTGAAATCCTGTCTCTTTTTTCAATCACTTTCGGCATTTTCGTAATAAAAATTGATATTAGTGCCACCTTACACCGTTCTAGTCACAAAAACTTGAGAAAATTATTTCATGGCCAACCGACTGCTAAAATAAATGTGAATGCAGTATATGTACCTAACTTCAGTCATCAGCTGACTCAGATTTGTACTTTTACAGTTCAGTTCGACCTAAAACTGCAATAATATCAACTTCGAATCTTCTGCTATTTTCACTGCCCAACAATTTTTTCCCAAGCCAGTTATATACAAAAAGTTCAAACTGAGGATCTTTCAAAAATTACTACATTGAGAGGTTATGCTCAGTTTTGTAAACAATTGAATTGACTTAGTTTATGGAGGAAGATATAGATATGAAACATCTTGAGTGAGTAAAGAGTTTATGCACTCTCACGTGGAATTTTTAAGGTATCTATCTATAAGAGAAATCTATCCAAGGAAAATCTATCTAAGGAAAATGATTCAATTTCATGTTATGATATATTCTTTATCCTGTAATCTAAAATGCATTGATCACAGCTCATGGAATATTTAAACATTTGAGGGAAAATTTATCTGAGGAAAATTATTCAATTTCATGTTATGATATATTCTTTATCCTGAAAACTAAAATGCATTGATTACAGCTCATGGAACATTAAAACTGTAATGTTCTAAGATACTAACATTTCAAATTGATTAATGATTGACATCGGGTTTCATAAAACTTTGATTGTCTGATCAACGATTTGACAGTCACCCGATTCCTAAAACGAAATCATCGAAACCTTTTCATTTCTGAATATATTGAAGAAGTAGCAATTGAGAATAATTGAATGGACGCATGAATATCATAATTTGATGTGAGAATGATATTCTGAATGATCATGACTGAAATATCGATTGAAAACAAATTGACGTCTATTCGTCAATCAAGCGTTGATTCCCAGATCAAGCTTCATGAAACCCGAGGTAAGACTATTGTTCTGATGGAACCATATTTGTTTCAATTCACAAAACGATTCATGATTGAGACTATTGTCCTCATAGAACCATATTTTTTTCAATACATGCAATGTATGATCCTCCTCGAATTAATATTATTCCCTCAAGTCATATAATCGTGATTTTGCTCCCGGCTGATCCCTCATATCAATGCTGTGGTCGATTAATTTATTTTTCCTTATTCATAATAGAATGGCGAAGCGAATAATTAGCAATATGTAAGGAGGGATGGACTCATTTCATACCAAGGATTATAGAACTTGATTTATAATGCCCGATTTCATTATTGATTTTCATGTTACATTTTTCTGTTTTCCATTCAAAATGCCTTAAAGATTCCTTTTCCAGAAGAAAAGTCAGCCAAGGAAGTTGATGGCTAGAGAACATATATACCGGGTGGCCCACCCCAGACGCGGCGCTCATTTTGAGGGAGTAAATAGAGATATTTGGAAAAAAATTTCTTGTGGCGTGTGTAGGGTGTTCAAAAGCAAAATTTAAAATTATTGTCATATATACAGGGTCAACATATAGACCAAAGTTACACTTTTTTAAATGTAACACTCTGTATTTGACCTCAAAAATGGAGTGGCAAGCTCAAATTATGATGATTTTCTTCGGACCACGTTATACCTTTTTAAGGACCATTTACGAGATAATGGCGAAAATGGTTTACTAGTTTTGAATTAAAAATCGAAAATTGCTCAGAAACTATCAGGTTCAGATGTAGGAGAATTTTATGAAGATAGTTTCGAAATTAATTTTTACGTTACACGAGATATAGAAATACCGGGTGTGCCATTTGAAATAAGAAAGTATTCGACGATTATTTGTAGTTGATGTAAGTCCTTTTGCAGTTATTTTTCTCTGTTTAATGTATTCTATAAAATTGTTTGGTTACTCTGCAATAAATCTATGACTTTAGCCTTGCGGCTTTCACACTCCTCTCCAGAGGAAAAGTCACTTATCCCAGATATCTCAGATATCAAAAGGATTATGCTCTGTTGGAGCCCTTTCCAGGTTTTCGGGCTCGTGGTGGTGGTCAGGACCGGGTCGCTCCTCGCCTCCCTGCTGTAGGTTGGATTCCTGCTCCACCCGTACTTCCTGTCGGCGCAGACGGTGTTCCTCTGCATTCCCCATGTACTTGCGTACAGTTCTCGCCGTTCCGAGCAGTACCGCCTTCTGCATGACTCTATAGATATTTTCGTCCAACTGAAGTCTCCTCAAGTTCTCCAGTAGTTTCTTCGGTATCAGGCCTGTAGATGAAATTACAATAGGGATGGTCTTGATATCTTTCAGCTTCCACTGCCTTCTGGTTTGTTCCTCGAGATCTCTGTATTTTGAAATTTTTTCAGTGTGCCTATCTAGAAGATTGTTATTATTTGGAATCGCCACATCGATGAATAGTGCTCTGTCCTCATCCTTATTGAGCAATATGAGGTCTGGTCTATTGTGGGTTATTTTTCGGTCTGTCAGAACCGTGCGATCCCAGTAGAGCTTGTGATGTTCATTTTCCAACACAGCATCCGGATGGTAATTGTAATAAGGAACCTTTTTCGAACTTAGAAGTTGGTATTTTAGTGCCAATTCTTGGTGAAGAATCTTGGCAACAGCATCATGTCTATTTTTGTACTCCGTGCCCGCGAACTTCTGACATCCCCCGGTGATGTGCTGGATAGTTTCATGTGTCGCACAGCCATAACGACAGCTATCGTCCGCCACTGAGGCATCCTTGGCCTATTATTATTATTATTATTATTATATTTTTTTTTTTTTTTCCTTCGTGTGAGGGAAAAACCCTTTATGGGCGCCCAGAGGGTCCGCACTCTAGGTAGTGTGAGACTCCGAGATCTTGTTTGGCTACTCACTAAAAACCCCTCACACTTTCGACGGAGAAGTTCTTCGTCCGGCCCTTGCAGCGTCCCCTAACAAAAGAGATGAGCTGCAAGTGGCATCTAGAGTTCATGGGATCTGATGATATGCAGTGACCCAAGCAACACCGCCTTCTGCATTCTGTGCGCTAGTATCTCGGCCCAAGATCTGCAGGCCGGAATAATCTTCAGTTCTTCCACGTAGTTGGCTCTCATTAATAATGATCACTTTGTATATTCCAGAATTGAAATTTTCTTTCATATGTAGGAGTAGCCAACTTGTCTACTCGAAAGAATTCTGGCTGGCATGAATATTTCCTCATTGATTGCTATTCAAAGAAACTCCATATTTTCGATTTTTCGCCATTATTTCGTAAAGGGTGCTTCTGAGCTATAAAGTAATGTGAAGAAACTCATCATAACTTGAGCTGGCCATTCCATTTTTCAGGTGAAATATAGGATGTTACAGTTGAAAAAGTGTAACTTTGGTCTATATCTTTGTTTTCGAACACCCTGTATATATGACAAGAATTTTAGACTGTGCTTTGGGATATTCTACACACACCACAAAAAAAGATTCTCAAAATATCTTCATTTACTCCCTCAAAATAAGCGCCGCGTCTGTGGTGGACCACCCGGTATATGTATACATAATTTTTTGTTCATACTACAGTTCCGAGGATCAAAATAAACTATTTATCTACGATGAAGAGCCTATGCCTCATTTTTTTTCCAAGTACAGAATTGCCGTAAAAGAAAATTTGTGGATAGAGGAATGTATCAGAATGTACTCAAAAATTTTTTTTTTCATTCTGGCAACCCTAGAACGCCACCTCCAACGATCAAATGAACCGATTTTTTTTTAATTCAGAATGTTTTAGGAAGGAATCATTCCTTCTTCAGAAGATAAATCAGTTCAAAATATCCGGCCAAGGAAATTGATGGCTGAAGTACATAGAGAGATGACTAAAATATCACTAACATAATTTTTTGCTCATAGTACAGCTCCGAGGATAAAAATGAACTATTCAGTCTACGATGAAGAGCATTTTTAAATCTCAAAATGGCCGGCCAAGACAATTGGTGGAAAAAGGAATGTATCAGAATCTACTCAGAAAAACCACCTCCAACGATGAAAATAAACCGATATTCTTTTTACGATGGAGCTCATGTTCTCCTTTTTTTTCCAAAATCTGAAATGGCCATCCAAGAAAATTGATGTGCGTGGGGAAATTTATTTTCTTCGCCATTTTAAATTTTCAAAACAAAAAAGAGGAACATACTCTTGATCGTAGAATTTATGAATCAGTTAGAGCTCTAGGGCTGAAATATAGATTTTTCTGAGTGAATCTGATAATGTATCAGATCTCTATCAATTTTATTGGCCAGCCGTTTTACACATTCGAAAAAATATGAGGAACATGCTCTCCATCTCTCCATCGTCTACAGAATAGTGATGGTTCATTTTCATCGTTGGAGCGGGGGCACTAGGGCTTTCAGTATGAATAAAAAATGATGTGTATTTACTCTATCCGTAAACTTCTCTGACCATCTATTTTGAACTGATATTTCTCCCGGAGTAGAAATCCGTAAAATATTCTGAATAAAAAAAAACTATGAAATTGTAGGTTATAAATCCTAATTTGCATATAGCTTTTTATTTACTTCGGCATTCTATTCTAAATAAGGAAAGAAATTAACAGACTGCAGTATTGATATCAGACATATACGGCGTTGACCGTGGTGGAATAGTCGCTCTTGAAAGAAACTCTACGGCCAGGGGTAAACATCACTACAGTGTATAAATCAGGGTGATTTGATTGATTGATTTTATTTTCGCTTATATAACACTTTTTTAATTGATTGGGTGTTAAAAGATGGATCCGCCGAAAAATAGATCGCTGGGCTTACTAGTGATTAGTTCTCTAAAGAAGTTCAATAAGGGCCATTCACCGTGGAACATGCTGTACAATCTGTATCCCATGATATGCCATTCCGTATGTATGTTGAATAATCTTATATGTGAAGAGTTTAATGTTTGAATTCAAGAATAATTCGAATTATTTGGGTATTTGAGTATGCAAATTATTCGAATACTGAAATGATTTATTCAGTGTGGAATATTATTTTTCATTTCGGGTAATCAGAAGTCTTGAGGAACTACATAAATATAGAATGGATCATCAGTTGTTCACATGTATTCACTCCTTGGAAACTTAACGAATTCTAATCGAATATCAAAACATCAAACAGAACGACTCTCTACATCTTGAAAAATAATTATTGGGACTCAATACTGTCAGCAGGTATTGGCAATTTCCTTCAATCGAAAAGCAAGGCAATACGGACTCAGTGGGTTTATAAAGGAAATAACGGCCATCACATTTACATAAAAGATGACGCCACACTTACACCGTAGAAGGTGAAAAAATAAAGAGATTTCTTGATGGGCTGATCAATCTGCGCGCATACTCCAAAAACCTCCCCTAACCTCCGCCAAACTATAAAGCAGGAATGTTCGAAGGAGTGCGACAGTTCAACAGGTGAAACTTTCAAAAGCTACCTTGTTGCAAATAGGACTTTTGTGATAATAATAACATGAAATATTGTGTTTTGTTTAGTGTTCTGTTCCTAGAGGTGGTCCTTAGTCACAGTTTCGATGGTGAGGAAATATTATTATTTTCGTCAAATTGCATGTAGGTTTATTTGATAGATATTTTAGTCGCTCTCAAATGTGCGTCGGCATAACTATCTCCACAAGCGGAGAAATGTTCGTTGTCGAAGTGTCTTTTCTGGTGGAAATAAATACTTCCATAGTATGTTCTATAATCGATTGAGTAGAAATAAGAGGAAACACACTATATTTTATTATATTTTTTTTTAGGCGATCGATTTCGGATTATTATTATTCCATTATCAGGCCAGCTGAAAATACGATGATGATAAATAGGAGATTTGTTTGAATTATATTCAATATTTTCTTTTCACGAATGTTTATTTTTTATTCTTTAGGTTAAGAGTATGCAACTTATGAGACTTACTGTCGTATGGAAGTTGAAATAGAAACAAATCGTTCTTCATTATTTATTGTTTTTACTATTATTTGTCTACTTTTCTGTTTTTTTCTTTAGTTTTCTTAATTAAACGTCTGAGATCATACCAAATTATATGTTTCCTTTTATTTCAGCTTAATTTTTATTGGTTGTTAATGGCGGCTAGTTTAGAGACTTTTCAAAACAGTCTCATTTTCAATTTATCAAAAGCTGCAAAACATTCACAGATGAGTCAAATAGGGTCATAAATTAGAAATGAATAACACTCACATAAAAGCTACAATGCTAAAATGTTGACAAATTTCTCTCATATAAAGTCGAGTCTTGTCAAAATCAGCCGAATCGAATGGCGGCAAGCAAAAACGAATTGAACAAAAAGAAACAACGAACAAATATGTTTTTCTAATTTTGACATATAAAGTGACACTTTTTGAAACTCATTGAAGTTTTGAAACGTTTCACTTTTCGCAACCAGTTACGCAAAGTAAAATATTTCGCAACTTATGATGGAACGATACTTGATGTTTTCATAGTAACGGAGTGAAAAATTGATTAATTTCCATCACTAGACAATTTTAAAGGAATCTTCTAAAGAAGTTTCTGAAGACGTTTTTGGTACTTTCAATTTGAATTGATAGCAATCAATCATATTCAAAATTAGATAAAATATTGTGTGAAACACGTTGAAAAGTACTATTTTTCGTATTCCGCGTTCTTTTGCGCAGAAATAGGCTCATTACGAAAAAAAATCCTTTTTCCAACTGGTTACATAATAACTATTATAATCAAAATACATTCTGAATATTGAGGTGATATCTAAATCGGAAAACAATTAGGCAGGTAAATCATATATGTTACTCAATATTCCCTTAAATATGGGCAAACGAGTCCATTGGAAATATCCTTCTCGAATTATGAAGCCAGTTTTTGCCCTATTTTCAATACGCTGTGGAATAGACCAAAAAACTGAATTGATATCTGAAGTAGTGAAATATTATTTACAATTTCTTGTTTTCAACATCAAGTCGTCAATCAGAGAAAACGGTTGTGCTTGAAGTACCACTACTTTATTTAGATCTCTGAAGTTAATACAAAGTTTTCATTTTTTATTCCCTTCTTTTTTAAACGCTAAAGTGCAGGTGCCGAAAATGGACTATATGATTCCTTGATTAGTTTTTTATTTAGTAATTTTGAAATTTGTTCTTCAATTTCTCATCTATCCTCTACTGTGCATCTGTATGTCCTCTTGCTGCAATATTTATCTATCAATAAGTCCATTCTAGCTTCCCACATCATATTTATCTTTAGCAGTTATTTGTTTATAATTGTCAACAATTATGTCAGATTTTAGATGAAGTGGTAGATGATCTATTTTTAATTCAAAATTATTCTGATTTATGTTTTCATTGAAATTTATCAAATATTCGTTTCTACGTAGACCGTTTAGCAATCCATCATCTATTTCTTCAATCTGATTTTCGTATGATTTTATAACAAATCTGTCTGTATCTGCTGAAAAATTCTTCATTTTCTCGTTTTCGTTGAAAGAAATTTCTTCCACTTTTTGAGAAATCGTCAGATTTCCATTTTGAATCAGTCTGAATTCCTTTATTATGTCCAAACCGATCAGGAAGTCGTACTTAAAATTATCTTCATCGATTATATAAACATCAACTTTCTTTTGAATTTTGAAAATTTTTATATTCAGAGTCGTTAAACCAGTTGTCTTTTTAACACCATTAGTCTCGTAACTAGATTTACTTCATTCATAACTTCTTGAAAACCCACAGTGGAATTCATAATAAAAAAGTGTATAGTATAAAATCCGCAATTATTTGAAAACAAGTTATTTTCCGGCTGATATGTTTCGGCTATAATACAGTCATCTTCAAATCCATACTGAAAGGTGGAAATAGTGTAAGTACTTGATATAAAAAATGCTCAAATTTTTAACTCACTTATATAATAAAATAAACAAAGTTTCAGTCAAATAAGTTTCTGTCCAAAGCCAAACTCAAATTCAGAAGGTTCAAACCATAGACATATTTAACACATGGACACGGCGCTGAGAGAGAGACGGGGTGCGGCCGAAATAAGATAGAGCTAGTGTGGGCAAAACATTCGTTTGTACTTTGTATTCATCGAAATTTTCTCATAAATTGTAGATAAACTTTTGAATGTTTTATTCTTTTCCTGTTATGAAAGTAATAATGGTGTCCTTGTAGTGTGCAACTAATGAGTTGAAAAGACAGATAAAGTGAAATTTCAGGTTAAGTACCTTCGAATGTATTAATCGATTCATTATATCATAGTTGAATTATTTATTTCAAATCAATAAATGTTTTTCAATTCTTTTGTCATCTATATTTCCGAAAAACGAGGTCATGAGGAATAACTGGATTATGGCTGTGGAAAGGAATTGAAGGCAGTGATATTTGGTAATCATTCTCCAGAAACAGATTGAAAAACCCATTTTCACGTATAGTTGATGTTGAAAGTAAAAACTGTCGCATTGGTTTTCAATTTCATGGTGCATTTGATTGTAAAAAAATCATCTCGAACAATATTGCAGTGAACAAAACCATTATCTGATACCTAAATGGATATCAAATCTAAACTTGTTCCTTTACTGATTACAGATATATCACAGGTATCCTGCAAGATTCAAAAGAAATCATAAATAAATAGCATTCATATCAAATACAGATTTGAGAAAAAGAAGGTTGAATTACTGAAAACTTTTTCTGAATTCATTGAGAGAGGCTGATACACGTAACTTAGTCAACCCGTAATACTACAATAATGTTTGTAGAAATACTTAATGGCATTTATTTCCAAGCTCCCATCATCCATAGTTGATTGATCGTTCCATACCTTTTTGATAATCGGTTGATCAATCTTCATTTGCTAGCAGCGGTTGTCTCCTAACCATATTTACATATTCATTTAAATTCCAATTAACTCACCTACTTTGAACATGCAAGTATGAATTCGCTTCAAAACTGAGTTGGTCTGACCTAGCTGATGGATGTCAACGCTCAAATTCTGTTGAGGTAAGTAATGTGAATTTTCCCTGATTATTAAGCATATCATAATAGGAATAGGGTGATTTCAAAAAAAGTTGCAACGATACGGAGCAAATATTGTAATAATACTCAAGAAGCACTTGACTTTAGAAGAAGAATTCAATGCCCAAAATGCGAGCTTTTCCATTGGGACAAAATATAAATATGCTTCCTAAAAATTATTCTTAGTTGAAGAATTACATAGTATGCCGATTGTAATGTCTATTTTTCAATCAACAATATTGATTAATATGCAGAATAAATTAAGTTGCTAATAATTATGTTTCAATATTTTTCATCCAATCTTAAAATGTGAATCGATGTAAAAAAAATATCATCAGGGGGAACATATTTTTAGTCATAAGTGATATTACACATGTGAAATATTTTTTCAGATATTGAACCAACGAGAAATCAGGATATTATGTTGGCTAAAAAAGTGCTCAATTGTTTTTATTCAAATGAATTCATATACAAACTTTTCATGAACTTATTTCTTGTATTTTCCTAGGAATAGTTGCTATTCAGTTTGAATTTGATTATAAAATGCAATCTAAATGATACTCATATTCGTTCAATTTTTTTTAATTCAATTGAAGGTACTTGTTTTTATCTCTAACGCGAGCCAATACAGGTTATAGTTCGGAAATTAATACCTAAATTAAAAGAATTATGTTCATAATCAATTATCGAAATATTTTCAAGCAAATTTCAGTTCTAATTTTCCCTAAATATAAAAAATCGACAAAAATCGTATGTGCTTAGCGCTAAGGCGTTCTGAGGAACGTTTTCTTGCCCATACTAGCTCCATCTCCTGAGCTCGAGACATTTGTTTCGTCAATCGATTCTTGTAGAACTCGTTCTATTACTTCTGGGTTGCGGTGTCGAGTTGCTTTGCCTGTGTCGTCAGCATATAACGTTAGCATGGTTCTTGGATTATTCGGAATATCGTGAATGTATATGTTGTACAGAAGTGGCACAAGAAGTGACTCTTGGGGTACTGCAGCCTCTAAGTATATCTCTTGTTGTGAAGCATTCTCCTTCCACTTTCACGTAAAATCTTCTATTTTTGAGATAATTCCGGATCAACATGCATATTTTGATCGAATATCCAGCACATCTCATCTTATATATTAATCCTTCATGCCATACTCTGTCGAATGCTCCGGCGACGTCTAGTAAAACAAGACCTGTAGCTTGTTTATTTTGGAATCCCTCTGTAATGTATTCTGTGAGCCTTAATAATTGTTGTTCTGTTGAATGCGCTCTTCTGAATCCGAACTGTTCTGGTGGTATTAGTTACAGTTTTTCGGTTTCCTCATTTAGCCTCGTGGCTATAATTCTTTTTACTACTTTTCCTATCGCCGACAGTAGACTTATCGGTCTGTAGTTTTGTGGGAACTTCTTTTCTTTGAATGGTTTATTGAACACTATGACTTCCGCTGTTTTCCATTTTTCTGGGTAGTGTTCTGTCCTCATAATTCCATTCGCGATATTTGTTAGAGCGGCTATATATTTTCTAGGTAATTTCTTTAACATAACATTCGTTATTTTATCGCTTCCGGGAGCTTTCCTCTTCTTTAAACTTCTAATTATTTCCCTGATTTCATTTGGCGATGGTGGTTTGTCTATTTCAGAAGCCGCATTCCAGATCTTCTGGGGTGCTTATTGTTGGAATTTCTGTTAATTCCGATTGTATCAAATGGCTGTAGTCAGCCCAATTGGTATATTCTCTTATTTGCATATTTTTTCTCTTGGTTCTTCTCCAATTGTCAATTCCACGGGATTGTGGTTTGAGGTTCCATCTTCCAAAGTTTCAATCGAGAATTCTTGAGTTATATTTTTCAATATCGCGATATCTATTACATCTGGTATTCCTATACCAAAAGCAAGATATGTCGGTAACTCTGGTCCAATCACTATGGCATTTTGTTTTTCGGTGAAATCATTGAGTTTTTTGCCATTTCTATTCTCTGCTCTGCTGTTCCATAATGGGGATTTACAGTTGAAATCTCCGATGCCGATTTTCGGGTTTGTCCCTTCCAACATGTTGTGTATCTCCTCTTCCTATAAATTGTTTGGTGGTCGCTTATATGCCGAGGTAATTTCGACTCTTTGACGATTTAATTAGGCAACAATCGTCACCGTTTCTGTTTCTCCTTGTGTTTCGTCGATCTACTTTTGAAGTAGTGTTTTAAATCTGAGCACCAATATTGCTACTCCTCCTCCGGTGTTTGCAATTCTGTCACATCTATACGTTTCATAATTAATGAAATTCAGTCAAGATAATTCAACATTATCTTGTTAAAAAAATTTTCCCTGAAGATATATAAATCATCGGCTGATTCAGATATCTTTTTCTTCTCCTGTTGACTGTTCACAGCCTGTTTCATTGGAAGCTTCTTATGTTCTTCTTTTTTCTGAACGGGTTTTGGAGTCTTCCTCTTCTTTTCCTAATCTGTAGGTTTGGTCTTCGCTACTTCCTGAATTTCTTGTTCGGTAGTTGTTGTTTTTGTTACCTTCTTTTTCTGTTCAGCTGGTTTTCGGGAATTCTTCTTTCTGGTCACCGGCTTGAACTCGCTACATCCTTTGTAGTTAGCTGGATGGCCCTCTTCTCCACATAAGACGCATGTGGCATTCCTCTCTTCACCTTTTCTGGTGAGTGTGCAGTCATTGCTGCTATGGCTTCCTGAGCACTTCACGCATCTCCACGGGAAGGAGCATTTGTTTTGTGCATGTCCGTACCTTTGGCACCTAAAGCACTGGCTTGGACTTTCAGGCCTCTTTTTGTGTTCAACCACAAAACAGAGGTTGCAGAGTCGCTTCACTTCGAATATTTCCTTTTTCTGGGTTTTAACCAGGTAGAGAGGTATGGGCTTCTTCGTCTTGTTCGATATCATTCTGGATACCTCAGCGTCTGATATTCCCTGGAATATCAGGTCGTCCTTAATCAACGCAAGATCAGCGTCGATTGGTAAATGCCTGATGACGGCATATATCTTCTTCTCCTCCTCCATTTGGTAGGTAAAAAGAATTTTGCGATTTCTCTAAAATCATCTACCGTTGACGCGATGATTTTTATACCGTCTTTAAGTACAGTTGCGCGGTTGTAGTTCATCTTTTTTGTGTAGAGAGCTTTGGATATCTCTACCCAATTCGAGTTGACGAGGAACTTTCTTTGCGCGCGCGCTTTGTAGAAGGCGCATTTTGAGGTTTGACCGAAGGCGTTGTAGGGCTTTTTTTGAACTACACAGAAATTACTTCTTTCCCCACCGAGTTGGCAACTTTCGCGAAAGTTTAGGGTTCAAGCGCAGAGAGTTTTACAATTTCCTCTTTGGCCTGACGGAGCTCATTTATCAAAATCGAAACCGTATCATTGAGTTTAGCGATTTCGGCTTTCATGAATTCACTTTCTTCGCGTAAATTTGTCCGACCCACGGACTCACCTTTGCTAAAGACTTCATCGGTAGCTTCCATGCAGAAACCCTCATTATCTGAGGTCTCTGACATGGCTAAACGTTTTTAGTTTTTTACAATGGCGATAAATATCAGTCAGAGAGAAAGGAACAAAAATAACCAATAATTCTATAGACACAGTCCCACCTGATGTAATTTGCACAACCAACGATCTTTAGATCTGGACTGAATGCAATAACAACACAACATAACTCATTCACAGAACTCTCCCGAATAATCAGTATTCAATGAAATTCCCAAATCGTATGCTCGAAAGTTTTTCAACACCTCTGCTTCCGTAGCTTTGCTAGTGGGCACTTTCATTTTGACTTCACTTCAACTTTCACTTTTACAACACTATGAATAGGTCTGAATAGGTCTGCTCTTGTCAAGATCTCACTCGACACTGCGGCTATAATTGAATTTCTTGGTGTAGAGTGCTTTAGAAATCTCTACCCAATCTGAGGTGCCCATCATCGTGATGGGTGGGATTCTGTCTTTTCTAGGCACTTCAAGTGCTTTTTTGTTATTTTCCTCGTCTGACGAGGAGCTGTCTTAACGCGCGCGTTTAGATGGAGGCGCGTTTTGAGGTTTAGCAATCAGCGTTGCTTGATTCCTCTTAATGTCAGAAGTGACATTATTTCTCGCTGCCGAACTCAATTTCGGCAAATTATTTATTTATTTCTTCTTTCGCTTGGCGGACTGTTTCATTCAGTTTCGCGATTTGAGTTTCCATTTGCTCGTTATCCTCTCCTAAAGTAGTCTGTCCTTCAGATTCATTCTCGCTGAAGTCATCGACTTCTTCGGAAGCTTCCATGTAGGAACCCTCATTATCTTAGGTCTCTGACGTGGCTACACGTTTTTAGTTTTTTTACAAAGGTGGTAGATATCAATGAGAGAGAAAAGAACGAAAATCACCAATAATTATATAGAAAAAGTCTCACCTGATGTGATTTGCAAAAGCAACGATCTTTTGATCTACACTGTATTCAACACAACACAACAAAACTCATTCACAAAACTCGTGTAATCGAAAAATCACTCAACACGTTGTAATGAACCCCAGTTTTCTGAGGAAAATTGGAGTTCATTTTAGTGCATTTCTCTCGTTTTAAATTTCCGTCTTTGAAAATATTTTAATTCTCGAATATTCCGTACGTTCATTCCGACAGGCAGAGTAAATGTAAAAAACCGCTTATCTGTATTTCACGTTGTTTTTCTTACATGCTGCTGAAGATTTCGACGTTTTTCATCTGTTGATATGCGATAAACCGGAGCTGACGACGTTTTTCAGTCTTGTCGCATTCTGGAATTTTCAGATTTTTACCGTGAGAGGGGATATGCCTATAAAAGCAAATTTTCCCCCGCGACGGTGACTTTTGAATTTTACTTCAGTGCTTTCCTTTCGCTTGAGTATTTTCGATTTTTCGCTTTCTAACGTGGTTTCTAACTTCTGTTATAAATTCAGTTGATTTTCCGTATTCCTTTCGCCGTTGAAGATAGTCATTTTGTGATATTTGCATCAGTGCTTAGAGTTAATTTTTTTAGTTTTTTTTCTTTTAAATCCTTTGAGTTTCGAGTGCTTGAAACGAAGGAGGTAGGTCCCCGTCTGTACCGTTCAGTTTCTTTGTTAGACCTACGCCGTTACTTCTTTAACTTTGACACTGCTGTACTGTATCGTTTCCTGTTGTATTTTATCGTTCTTTACCCTGTCCGCGTTCCGCGTCATAAGTGTTAAATCCGAAATCTCTTCTTTTCTGTCAATCATGGTGTGCTATAACCCTTGGGGCAGAGAATAAGAAATACCGCACGTAGTCAGTGAGATCCCGTAGTTGCGTTAAAAATAGACATTTTCTTCGCTGTCAATCATGGTGTGCTACAACCCTTGGGGCAGCGAATAAAAGTCTCGAACAGGTCCGCCCTAGCCCTTGGGGTACTGAAGGGAAAGTTCCGTCAACCCCCCTGTCCGCGTTATAAGTGTTAAATCCGAAATCTCTTCTTTTCTGTCAATCATGGTGTGCTATAACCCTTGGGGCAGAGAATAAGAGATACCGCACGTAGTCAGTGAGATCCCGTAGTTGCGTTAAAAATAGACATTTTCTTCGCTGTCAATCATGGTGTGCTACAACCCTTGGGGCAGCGAATAAAAGTCTCGAACAGACCCGCCCTTATTGTGTTTCATTCCCGGAGAAATACAACTACACACCGATACCGTATAGCAAGTCCTTAGCATTCGTCAGTTCTGGTTGGCGCATTTTTATTGAACCGTTAATTTTTCACTACACCCGGTATAAATTGTCATAAAGTGCTCGTGACCGGATAAGATTTCCCGACTGTATTTTCACTGATAGAATCACTCATATTTTATATCACACATATCTCCCTTGTACATATAATTAGTTTCCGAAGGTGTGAATAAACTTTTACATAATTCGATTTTGACTTCTTCGTTGTCGCTACTACCCTAGACAACATCGAGCTCTGTCTCCGGCTAGCAGCTACTCTGGTAGGTTTGCTATTCTTCCTATTGAAAAGAATAGCTGGCGCTCGAGATTAAGGCTTCTCCGAGAAACGCACGTTACAAAATGGCGCCCGAGCAGGGACAGTGCAAAATCTAGTAGGAAACAACAGAGGTGAGAAACATTATCCGGACAGTGAGTGAATTCCCGAAACAGTGAGTAAAACCTAAGAACAGTGAGTAACTATTTCTTGAACCGAGAACTGTGAAAAATAAACTTGATCTGTGTTTTATTACCTGCCACTCTGTATTGAACTGTTATACTGTGAATTGAATTGGACTATATTCTGAAAATTTTCCTATTGTTGAAACCTATTGGAAATAATTTAATTAATTTGTGATTATTCCTTTTGCGATTACTTTATTGAGTTATTGAAAACTGAACTGTTGTTGCGCCGTTATATCAGTGAAAATTAATTCCGATTTCTTATTATTTCTGATTTATTGAATTGAACTGTTTTAAATTTCGTATTGAAGGTGAGTGAATTTCCGAACATTGAAAATTTATTGTCACAATTGGTAAAATTTAATAGGTTTGATTTACCTATCGGTATTAGTGAATCACCTATTACCCTATTGATAACTTGTCTACCTGCTGTCATTTTCCTTTGACCTGTACTGTTGAAACTTACCAATTATTGCTGATTTTTCTGAAACCTATTGCGATTTATTTTCTGGATATTGAACTTGAAAAACTATTTGGAATCTAACCTGTGCGTTTTGGTGCGGTTCGAATTTCGGGAAATTTTCCGGACTATACGAAACGACTTGCGAGTGAGTGCGGTATTTCGCGAATATTTTCGGACTTTAGTGGGACTGATTGAAATTTTTTTTTCGAGTAACGTCGGACTTGTAAAATTTTTGGTGTGATACATCGGGACTTAGATTATTTTGGTGCGCCGGAACTTGAACTTAGATTTTTTTTTTTTTTTTGATACACCGGGACTTAGACTTTATTTTTTTTCTTTGGGGTTACACCGATACCCACTTCGAACTTAAGTGAGTAGGTTAGCTAACGATTAACTCACCGGGTTGGACTTAGAACTTAAACAGATTGTGAAAGACATACCGAGTGTGAAAGATTGGTGCGTTCTGAATCGGACTTAGTTGAAAATAATATGTCGAACATGGATGTAAACCGGTTACTCAGTGATGAACTTACATACGAATTACAACTGAGAGGACAATCGATACCGGGTACTGTGATGACTAAACGGAGTCTACTACGACAAGTACTTCAGTCTAATGAACCTCTACTACCCCCAACATCATTGAACCCCGCCTCGGAGATTGAGATTTGCCAAAATAAACTCACCGATTTAGTGGAATCCCTTCAGAACTTCAAATCATGAGAATGCGGCTAACGAATTTTCGCGAATTTACACCCGATTAATACACATACAAGGAAGGCTGGACTTTATTGTTACTGCAGACACAACACAGTTACAACTAGTTGGACAAATGAAGGCAACTACAGCTAAGGCGTTGGAAACACTAGAGGAGCTACGTCAGAAGAGTAATCGTGAACAGCCGCAGCCATCTAACCGACATCAGAGGTCTCTCTTAGATGTGGAGGTGCCCAGTTCACCTGGGGTGTCACCGATCCAACCGGAACGGATTTCAGGGCTCCGAGAGCCATCACTTATCGACTTGGGAGATGGTGTCGACCGTCCTGTAGCAGTGGAGGTCTCACGTACTGGTACACCTGTAAGGAATCCAACATTAGAACAGGTCATGAATGAGACAAGACAGACATGTACAGCGTTACTGCGACAGTTACCAGCGATACCTCTCACGCAGGCACAGGACTGTAGAACAACAACACCTGAGTGTCTGACACAGGGTAGATGGATTAATTCTACACGAAGGGTGTCTTTTCCACACTTACCTGCACCTTGGATAAGTTCTGACCGACCAGTCATCACAACACCTGCCAGATCAGAACCGGAGTCCCGATCAACAATACCGACTGTCCCTGTACACAAATGGAACATTTCATTTGATGGCACTGGAAGTGTGACCGGATTCCTTGAGGAAGTGGAGAGGCTGGCTGAATCCCGTAAAGTGTCCCTGGAACAAGTTTTCGAATCAGTTTACGAATTACTACGAAAAGATGCGAGGGATTGGTTTATTCCCAGGAGAGGTACTTTCGAGGACTGGGAGGATTTCAGCAACCAACTGAAAGAAGCGTTTCTGCCTGTAAACTATGAGGAGAATCGGTTGGCGGAAATAAAAAGACGAACACAAGGTTCTGAAGAAAAGCTGCTTCTGTATGTTACCCGGATGCAGAACTTATTCCAGAAACTCACCTATACAAAACCATCCGAGGTGGAGCAGATCCGACTCATCCGACAGAGGTTGATTCCGTCCTTACAGCAGGCCTTGGCCTTCCAGGAGACCAAGACGTATGATGAACTTCTCCGTAAAGAAAAAGTTTTTGAACTGGTCCAATGGCAGATGAGCCAGTACACCCGGCCACCCTCAAAACCAGGTTTCGTGGAGGAACCTCACCTAACGTACACTCCCCGTCAGCTGAACCGATATCAGGCGAGTTTTTCTGTGGATACCGTAGAACAGAGAACCAGTACCGCCGACGCAAGCCAACCAGACACGACTTTCTCCGCCGGGGGAAAGCCGTCCAAAGCCACCCAGATCCAGAGAATCAATAGTCCGGCAACAGGAATCACACCGTCCAACTTCTGGAGACAGCTCCGAAGGTAGATCCGGAAATTCAACACCGCCACCCCGTCGTCGAGCCAAAAATAGCCACGCTGACCGGACCCAATCATCGTCAGGGAGGGGAGTGTCCTTCCAGACACAGTGTTTCCGATGTGGTGGATATGGCCACATGCGTCGAGAATGTCGCAGGCCACCGAAAATCTTCTGTTCTCGATGCCAGAGGGAGAACATTCTCTCACGAGATTGTCCCTGCCGTCCGGAAAACTAGACGGAGGTATGGAGAAGGAGTCGACCATATCTCCCGACACACTGACTCCCATGACATCGACTGCCTGGAATGATAACCGACCGCTTGTCGAAGTTAAGATAGCCGGAGAGCACTACAAAGCATTAATTGACACTGGAGCCACGAAGAGTTTCGTAAGTCGGAAAGTGGCAAAACAATGTGAAAGCAAGGGAATCACCGGACAACATGTTGAGAATGGTTTCGTGGTGGTTGCAAATGGTCAACCCACGACAACACCCAAACTCTACACTACCGCTGTTCATCTGGCTGATTATTCCTTGACCGACGTAAAATTTCTGTTGGTGCCTGATTTACCAGTTGACCTCATTCTAGGAATGGACGTATTAGGAAGGTTCAATTTTTCCATTAACCTCAGTACCGCGGACTGTTACCTGGAAGGTCGACTGATTGCCAAACCAACACCGAAAATTCAAGAAGCTGTTGAGGTGCAGGACCGGAGAAATTACCTAATACACCTGCGGACAACCCGTCACCTAAACCGTTGCCGTCCGTAGATTCCGTATACTTGGCCGAGATGGAAACAACCCAGTGCAAATGGTACAACAAGAAGTTACAGGAGGTGGGAAAAGACCCAGCAAATTTTCCTGACTATGCCGTTAAAAATGGAAAACTGTTACGACATTTCTGGGACTCATCCGACTTCACAGAAGAGGGAACCGGCCAACCCTGGAAACTCTGTGTACCGACCGAACAGCGAACCGAAGTACTGAAGGAAAACCACGACTCAGAATTAGCAGGTCACATGGGGATTGCCAAAACGATTGCACGGATAGCCAGAAATTATTACTGGCCAGGGATGTTTAGAGACATTGCGAAATACGTGAGGAACTGCACATCGTGCCAAAAGTACAAAGTTTCGCAACAGAAAACCCCTGGTAAGATGCAACCACACCGAATGACGGATGCGCCGTTCAAAGAAGTATCCACGGACATAGTTGGACCATTGCCACGGTCAAAAAAGGGAAACTCCTACATCGTGGTAATGCAAGACCGGTTCACAAAGTGGGTAGAGTGTCGTCCGTTGCGGAAAGCTACCGCCAAAACTGTTTATTCGGCCCTCTACGAACAAGTTATCCTGAAATATGGTTGCCCAAAACTAGTAATATCCGACAATGGAGTACAATTCGACAGCAGGCTATTCAAGAACAGTCTCCGAGAGCTGAACATCGCTCACCGTTTCACACCACCGTATACTCCTCAGTGCAATCCTGTAGAAAGAGCTAACCGTACCCTGAAGACCCTGATAGCACAGTTTTGTGAAGCCGATCAACGAACCTGGAATGAAAAGATAGGAGAGTTAACGTTTGCTATCAACACCGCTAAGCAGGAGTCTACTGGATTCACACCGGCATTTTTAAATTATAGAAGGGAACTAGAAGTCCCAAGGGCGATTTATTCGACAAACCCCCACAATAATGAAATGAACGGAGAATCCAACCGTACAGAAGAAGAAAACAGAGACATGACTTACCTTACTCAACAGATCAAACATCTCCAGGAGGCTTATGAGTTCGTCCGTACTAAACTGTACCGTGCCTTCCAGCAACAGGCTCACCACTACAATCTTCGACGAAGAGAAGTCCGATACCATGTGGGAGATAAAGTTCTACGCCGAGACCGTCCTTTATCCTCGGCCGTTGACAGTTTCGCCGCCAAGTTGGCTCCGAAGTTTTCCGGACCGTTTACCGTCGTTAAAGTTGTTTCACCTGTCGTCTATGACCTGAAAGATACAGAGGGTAGAAAAATCACTAATATACATATCAAAGATTTAAAACCATTTCATGCATAATATATTTACTGTCATGATCCGTTAACCGTTCTATAGAAATAACCTCTGAAAGGAGGAAATCCGTTTATTTTTTCCGTTACCGACTATATTATTAGTTTCTGTTTACCTGTTGATCCGAATAACTGGAGGTGCACTGACTGGAAATTGTCCTTGTCATTCTCATCACTGTCAAAGAGAGGCTGCCGTCTAGTGTGATATCCCTAGTGCATCCACCCAATCTGAACCACCCCGGAAGAAGTTGAACAGGTTACACATGTCAACAAGTAGGAGGCACCTGCAAGAAGAAATCTCGTAAATCTGAAGCACTTTACTAAACATAGTTATAACCGATTACACCGTAACAATTCCGTACATGCACCACCGTTGACCGAAATATTGTATCTACAGATTTTCATCTGTTCAACATGCAATTAAATATAAATCAAACCGATCAAAACCGTCTGAAAAACCTGCTATTTATGTAAGGAATACCAATAAAGGATACTGTTTCACATTGCAACTGAGTATATCCGTCTATTGATCCAATGGATCTAACCAATTTCTATTCTGAACCGAATCGAAATTATTGTACCGTCAATTTAACACTGTCTACCTGAAGAAACACCGTCTACCTGAAAACAGAAAGCAGAGAAAAACCGTTCCAAGCAGAAAAGTGGACCCCGAGGAACGATGAAGATCAGAGAATTATTGTTAGAAATTACCCACCTGCGAGTCTCCTGCCGGCTCCGAGAGTCCCAACGTCCGTGTAACCAGGTCGAAAGGGGTGAACCGGTCCATTCAGTCCATTGAGCCCCACGTACCGGAGGTTTTCCACCTGTTGCAGCTCCCACGAATCCTGGGTAACCTACAAAACCACGATGGAATTCAAACACCCGCCAAACACAGTTAAATTAGATACTCACCGGAGGGATGAAACATGGCACGCTTCCGACCAGCGATGAAGATGAATTTCCACATAGAGAAAGAAGATTTTCCACTATTATACACCATTTATCCACGGAACGCTGAACAAAGTTCTTTGACAAGATGGCGGAGACCTGCGCCGAAATGACTGACGCTGACGTTTCTGCGTGCGCATTGGAACTACCATTCCAACCATAGAGAAGATAAGTACTTGATCGAGTTGTAATTGTAAACTGGTCACGAGTATATCAGTGGCGCGCGCGAAAGTAAGGTCACTATTTCTAGGGATAGATAGAGTCGTGAAATTAAACTCACTATACTTCATTCAACTTTATTTTAGCAGTCGGTTGGCCATGGAAATTTGACACATTTCACTCTGTATAGTACGAAAATGTGGGGTTATGAAGCTTGTCAAAACATTTTTGGGTTTTAAATCAACGCTTTGTTGCCCGTTCTACGTAAAAGTTTCTCTTATTACGTATTTTATCACAATGTCGAATCTCTTCGGAAAATATGTGACGAACATAATTGAAGTTTATACAAACTGATTGAAGGCATACCAAATCCAGTTATTTGCATGGAAAATACAAGAGATAAGTATAATATCATAATATGCACTAGCTTGAGGAGAGTTAATGTTCGTTATCCTCTTTGGCTTACATCATTTGTAGATTTCAAAAATATTAACCCGAAGATGAAATGCATATGATGCAGTGGTTGGCAATGGGTATCTCCCGAAGGAATTAACAGATAATTACAAGAAGGTTAAATTTTTTCAATAAAAATCATCTTGCATCAATATAAGTAAAAGGAGTTGAAGTTGAAGGAAGTTTCAAGTTAAGATGCAACTTCACCGTTGAACAAAAATGCGCGTATTTGTGGCTATTCATCTTAATACATTGACGTTATTATAATATTTAGGTATTTATTAGTACCTTAAGACATTTACATTGTATAGGACAAGTCAAATGAAAAACAGAAAAATCCATTTTAGGGAACTCATTCTCCGATGACATTTATCGAAAATCCTGTAGTCAACTTTTCGCATTAATTCACTCAAACATAAAATTCTGCATGAAATGCCACCACTTTTTTGGGTCTCCCAATAGAAGGAAATTCTTTGTCATACTCTTCATTCACAATCTTTCTGATTGTGGAAATATTCAGCTGAAATATAAGTCGTTTAGATTCAGATGAAACATTATATAAATTCTCTTACCTTGAATATGTTCGCTACCGTCTGACGAATTGTGGATTTTAGAATATAACTATTTGAATGAGCGGACCTGAATTCTAAATAGCACTTCCTGAAACCCTGTCTCTTTTTTCAATCACTTTCGGCATTTTCGAATTTTCGTAATAAAAATTGATATTAGTTGTGGCAACGGCGTTATGACATTAACGACATTTCATGAGTGCCAACCTAACTTCGTTCTAGTTACAAAAACTTGAGAAAATTATTTCATGGCCAACCGACTGCTAAAATAAATTTGAATGAAGTATATTTCATCGTAAGTTAATTTCTTCCGAGCTGAGGAGGGTGTAATGAACCCCAGTTTTCTGAGGAAAATTGGAGTTCATTTTAGTGCATTTCTCTCGTTTTAAATTTCCGTCTTTGAAAATATTTTAATTCTCGAATATTCCGTACGTTCATTCCGACAGGCAGAGTAAATGTAAAAAACCGCTTATCTGTATTTCACGTTGTTTTTCTTACATGCTGCTGAAGATTTCGACGTTTTTCATCTGTTGATATGCGATAAACCGGAGCTGACGACGTTTTTCAGTCTTGTCGCATTCTGGAATTTTCAGATTTTTACCGTGAGAGGGGATATGCCTATAAAAGCAAATTTTCCCCCGCGACGGTGACTTTTGAATTTTACTTCAGTGCTTTCCTTTCGCTTGAGTATTTTCGATTTTTCGCTTTCTAACGTGGTTTCTAACTTCTGTTATAAATTCAGTTGATTTTCCGTATTCCTTTCGCCGTTGAAGATAGTCATTTTGTGATATTTGCATCAGTGCTTAGAGTTAATTTTTTTAGTTTTTTTTCTTTTAAATCCTTTGAGTTTCGAGTGCTTGAAACAAAGGAGGTAGGTCCCCGTCTGTACCGTTCAGTTTCTTTGTTAGACCTACGCCGTTACTTCTTTAACTTTGACACTGCTGTACTGTATCGTTTCCTGTTGTATTTTATCGTTCTTTACCCTGTCCGCGTTCCGCGTCATAAGTGTTAAATCCGAAATCTCTTCTTTTCTGTCAATCATGGTGTGCTATAACCCTTGGGGCAGAGAATAAGAAATACCGCACGTAGTCAGTGAGATCCCGTAGTTGCGTTAAAAATAGACATTTTCTTCGCTGTCAATCATGGTGTGCTACAACCCTTGGGGCAGCGAATAAAAGTCTCGAACAGGTCCGCCCTAGCCCTTGGGGTACTGAAGGGAAAGTTCCGTCAACCCCCCTGTCCGCGTTATAAGTGTTAAATCCGAAATCTCTTCTTTTCTGTCAATCATGGTGTGCTATAACCCTTGGGGCAGAGAATAAGAGATACCGCACGTAGTCAGTGAGATCCCGTAGTTGCGTTAAAAATAGACATTTTCTTCGCTGTCAATCATGGTGTGCTACAACCCTTGGGGCAGCGAATAAAAGTCTCGAACAGACCCGCCCTTATTGTGTTTCATTCCCGGAGAAATACAACTACACACCGATACCGTATAGCAAGTCCTTAGCATTCGTCAGTTCTGGTTGGCGCATTTTTATTGAACCGTTAATTTTTCACTACACCCGGTATAAATTGTCATAAAGTGCTCGTGACCGGATAAGATTTCCCGACTGTATTTTCACTGATAGAATCACTCATATTTTATATCACACATATCTCCCTTGTACATATAATTAGTTTCCGAAGGTGTGAATAAACTTTTACATAATTCGATTTTGACTTCTTCGTTGTCGCTACTACCCTAGACAACATCGAGCTCTGTCTCCGGCTAGCAGCTACTCTGGTAGGTTTGCTATTCTTCCTATTGAAAAGAATAGCTGGCGCTCGAGATTAAGGCTTCTCCGAGAAACGCACGTTACAACGTCTACTTGCTTCGACGTCTCGCACTGAACTGTCCGTGATAATTTTGATTGCTACGTCTTTGCTTATGTTGGCCGCACTCATGGCTATTGAAACTCATTGGAAGGGCGCGTCCTTGTGTTTTATAGGTCTATGGTTCAATCCCTCACAAAACAAAAACGAAAACAATTAAGTCATTTTACATGAAATGGTTACTCCCTGGCATGAAATGAAATAAAGCAAAAAGAAACAAAACAGGTCTGACAGGTGGTGTCATTATTCCCCTCTTGCGTGTGTGTGGCCTCAGTAATTATTCAATTTCCAACATCATCTTTCTTATATTTTCTCCTTTGAGTGGCGTTTTTCCAATAGCTTGAAAGTGTCTTGAAAGGTGTTAAACATTTCGGCATTGAGAGTATCGAAAAGAGGGTTGATGTGTTTCTATATTTCTGCTTCTTCAAGAATCTCCAATTTCTTTCCGAAGTCACATTGATGCAATAATGCAATATTCTCCTCTTTATCGAAATTGTGATTATTCTTCTTCGAATGTACACCAAAAATAGATTTGTCGTTGCAATCTTTTCTGGAGCTCATAAGATGTTCATTCACTCTAGTATTGATGTTTCTGCCACTTCTACCGGTATAAATAATATTGCAGCTCCCAAATTCCAACCTGCTTACTCCCGATCTTTCCAATTTGTTGAAAATACTATCATCACGTCTTCCGATGTTGTCAACTTATTCCTCACAGTCCCAATAACAGACACTACAAATTTTCAAAAACTTGTTGAACAGATCAAATTTGCCTGACGAATTGGATGACAGGATTTTGTACCTTTCAAAATTGTGTCTTGACCAAAATATCTTCACTTTCAATAATAAGATATTTTCACAAGAAGACGGTTTGGAAATTGGAAACTCTCTCTCACAATTTTTCGCAGAAGTGTTCATGTACTTTTTCTAGAATAAAATAAGTTTTAACAACTCAAACCCGTTCAGAGAGAAAATTCTCTTTTGGTATCAATATGTTGAGGACATAATGATAGGATGGAACGAAAATGAAATTGAACTAGAAGAACTGCATAAATGGATAAATGATCTCCACACCAATATAAATTTCATCCTAGAAATAGAGAGCGAATCGCAGTTGAATTTCATAGATCTAACAATCTACAGAACACGAACAGAGCATTCGACATATACCGGAAACCAACACAAACGTTTTTTTTTCTGCGAAACAGACGAACACACCCTCTCCTGAGGGGGAACAAGTGTGGGGATTCTCACTCTACTGAGCTCGAGATCCACTAAAACTGCTTCTTCATAGGTTCCGGGCATTTTGCCTATTAACCAGTTGACTCTTATGGTTTCTGGACTCTCACACGATCATAGTCGTGTTGATAGTTGTATGCTGCCTATATAAATGATAGAGAGGCCAAAAGCATGAAACAGTATAATTCTTTACCACCAAAAATATATGGTTTACTCACAATACATAAAAGGAACAGACCCTTGAGACCGGTTATTTCTTGCTGCAGTTCACCTACGTTCAATATTTCACCTACGTTTCAATATTTTATTTTCGATCGTGGCTAGTCAGTTGATTAACACGCGTTTCTGGTTTTCTCCTCGAAATTCTTAAAAAGTGTTTACATTACAGTCGACTTTGTTATATATAATATATATATATATAAAGGTAAAAAACAAAACGTAAGATAATATCGCATGCCCAGAAGCAGGTCCTTCTTCAGACTGCCCGAATAGTCAGAAAATTCTTGCAAGGTCCGTAGCGGAAGGACGCGTGCCTTGACGATACGTCCGGCAGGTGTTTCATATTACCCGAAGAATCGGTGATTTAAAAAAAAAAAATATATATATATATATATATATATATATATAACTCTGGGCGGAACAATACCCAGAAAAGTTATTCACCGGAAAACATCTAATAGCCCAAGTCAAAAACATAAAAACCAGAAAACTGCTCGCACCAGATGAAGTCGAGGCGATGAAAACAAACGCAATAAGATCCTCGACAGGCAGAACCATCCAAAACATAAGAAGAAGCATACAGCGGAGAAGCACAATCGCACAACGTCCAGAGACTGAAGAAGAACAATACGAGGAGGAACAACAAATGATGGAGACGGAAATGGATGAACATACAACCGGAATAAGAACAATTTACGAACAAGTCAACCTGAAGTGGGAAGGAGTAAGGATGGATGCAAGACCAAAAATCACCAAGGTCGCACAAAATAAGAACACAAAGGAGATCATCCAAGCCATAAATAACACCCTTAAACCAGCATTCAACAACACAAAAAATCTTGAAGAGCTGTGTCACACCATCTACTGTGCAGCCACCGTCGCGAATATCATTTTAGAAACCAAGGCAGAAAACCGAACTCGAGAAGAACTTAAAGAATCATTAATTAGAGAGTATTTCAGGGAGAACGACTTACCTGTACATCAATGGATATCGGCCCAATACACTGAAACAGACAACGGGCAGGACGCAGGAGAAGACCCATCTGAAATATTAAGACAGAGCTGGAAAACAAAAGCCTTAAACGGAAGATTCTACACAAGTTTACACCAACCAGATGTAGATATAAAAAACTCAAATACCTACCTGGTACAAGGCTATCTATTTCCCCAAACAGAGGGAACAATCTTGGCCATCCAAGACCAGGTCGTCCCAACCAGAACGTATGTAAAGCATATTTTACAACAACAAGTGGAAACCACTAAATGCCGGATGTGCAACGCTGCCGAAGAAACTATCCAGCACCTGTCCTCAGGATGTTCCACACTAGCAGGTACGAAATATCTCAGCAGACACGATAATATGGGTAAAGTCGTTCATCAAGTACTATGCCTCCAAAAACAACTAGTCCAAGACTTCACACCACACCACATATATAAACCACAAACTATAGTAGAGAACGAACAACACAAAATCTACTGGGATCTGGCAGTCACAACAGACAGAGGTGTGGAACACAATAGACCAGACATGGTGGTATGGAATAACAAAAAGAAGACCGTCATTATTATTGACTTTGCTGTGCCGCAAGATTACAACCTAGCGAAAAGCTATGCAGAAAAAATATCCAAATATGAGGCACTGGCACAGCAAATGAAGGACATGTGGAGGCTTAACACAGTGACTATAATGCCTCTAATAATAAGTGTAAATGGCCTCGTACATCGAAAGACCACCCAACATCTACATGAACTGGATCTACCGCAGAACACCATCACTTGGATGCAGAAAGCAGTAATCCTGGGAACCGTCAACATAGTGCGAAAAATTATATATCCCCATTAGCCCACGGAGGTACTCTTGGCTCGTGCGCCCGAGTATCACGGAAACCACGATGAAGTGTGGAGAGAAAAAAAAAAAAATATATATATATGAACTCGTAGTTCGTTGTGACCTCCGTTGAGTTCATTGGGCGACCTGACCTCCGGGTGAAGGAGTTATATAATTGGAATAATTTTTGTTTATTTATGTAGAGGGGAAGGTAAATAACAGGGGTACCTAAAGAGGGGAAAAGATTTGTATCGAAAAATTTTTCTTCAAACGAATCAGACCTTACTACCTCCGCATATATTTCGTATCAGTAGTGCGCTCTCACCTCCCGCAACGTTGCCAGATTTTAGGAGGACAGAAAGTAAGGCAGCTTGAATTCTACTCATATATAGAATACAGCTGCTCTTCAGATTCATTCACACATATTGAAACCTGTAAATAGTTCAAGAACAATACTAATATTAATAAACTTCATACGCTAATAAGTGATTGATAATGTTCGTGATCTCGGCGTAAATGACTTTGGACAGAAATTATTATTTTTTCTTCATGAATATCAACAGTTTTGTATAAATATGCTTATTTCTACGATACTTCGTCCGATAGGGTAGTTTAATACCATATAGGTCCCAAAATGAATGATACATGACAATGAAATTTTTCGTGACATATAAGATTGATTCCAAAGACAATTTTACCGAATTTGTTCTGGTATGAAATAGTAATCTAATTATTGGGTATTATATTCACGACATCAGGAACTCCATTGAAAAGTTTTTCCCGAATGAATCAACAAAGATATACGTTTTACTTTCGGCTTCTATACTTCATTCAATTTCATTGTAGCACTGGATTGGCCATGGAAATTGGATACCTTTGGTACGAAAATGTTGGGTTAAGACGCTTGTCGAAACATTTTTGAGTTTTAAATCAGTGCTGCGTAGTCCGTTCTACGTGAGACTCTCAGTAATTACGTATTTCATCACAATGTCAAATCACTTCGGAAAATATTACGTCGAATATATGTGACGAACATAATTGACATTTATACAAACTGATTGAAGACATACCAAATCTATTTATTTACATGGAAAATACAAGTGATCAGTAGCTTAAGGAGAGTTACTGTTGTTTATCTCCTTTTGCTGAAGGTTGAAGACGTTACATCAGTTGTAGGATTCAAAAAAATCAACCCGAAGATGAAATGCATTTGATGCAGTGTTAGCATTGAGTTGAATACTCAAAGGTAGTAGGGAATGGGTATCTCTTGAAGAAATGAACGGATAATTACAAGAATGTTGAATTCTTCAACAAAAATCATCTTGCGTGAATGGTAGTCAAAATAATTAAAAGAAGTTTGAAGCAAGAAGAGCTTCACCTTCAAACAAAACAACTGGCTCGTATTTATGTCTGTTTATTTTCAATACATTGATATAATAATAATAATTATACAGGGTGTGGCGTAATGAATGCATAATATGGAGCTTGCTGGTAGAGGACTCTATGGCGGTTCAGATAGATATATTTTACGTGTGGTAAAAGTGCCTTAGTTTTCGAGATATTGGGGATTTTCGATGAATCACCCCAAATATCAATAATAACTGGACATTGACATTCTTCATCACAGCGGATCGAAAGAAACTTGATTTAATGGCATTTCTCAATTGCTCGAGAAGTCTTTTGCGATTTTTCAGTACACAGGGTGTTTCACAAGTAAACGAACAAACGAAAATCGTGAATAGAGGGCATTGAGCTGAGTTCAAAAACACCTCATATTTGTGTCTTAGGCATTCCCTTTCCGATATACAGAGGAGTTTATTCAAATTTCCCAAATTTTCGTTCGGCTATAACTCCAAATATTGTAGTTGGATTCGGCTAAAAATTAATTATCCGCTTAAACTTGTAAGTTTCAGTAAAACAGAACATTAAAAGTTGACGAACACAGGACCGGACTCATTGGGGCTATATTCAAATTTACACTTATGCAAAACACTCTGTTTGCAGTTTTTTTCGTCATAATTTTGAATTTTTCAGGTATCTGCATTGATTTTCTCAAAATCAATGAAACTTTGGTATGCCTTATCAGTGGATTATTTTCAATGAATAATTGTTTGGTGGTGAAATATGCCTCTGGAAAAAACAGAGCTGCATATTGACTTTTACTTCACATTAATTAATGGGATGAATATGTTCGCCAATCAAATGTAAAAATTTAAAAATGGAATTGGAAATGTTTTCTTTGTTCTTTGTTTTCTTTGTTCTTTTTGTCTTTCTTTGTTTTCATCCACACAACTAGTTGTCCATAGAAAAGTAGATTCATTCTGAAGATCAAGTTTTAATTTTTAGTTTCAAGATAGCGTTGTTTTTCCATCCATATTTGGGTATTATCAATCTTGAAACATTTTATCATTATGAATGACTATTTTGAAGACCGAATGTAGTATAATTGTTGAACACATTCAACAGAATATTCTTTGAAAAAAAATCAATTAAGAATTTTTAAATACATTTTCATGAAGTGCTCTATTCCTTAGAGGCGTCTAACCAAAACAATTATTTCTAGAACATGATCAACAGGTGGGGCAACCCAATAATCAATTCATTTTGAGGCAATAATAATGTAGATAAAAAAGTTAAAATTATGATTAAAAAACTACACTACGGTGTTTTTATGAGTTTGAAGTCGAGTAAAACCTCACTGAGCAGGGTCCAGATTTTTGTCGAATTTTAATGCTCTGTTTAAATGAAATTAACAACTCAAGGCTAAATATAAATTTTCAGTCGACTTGATCGAGAATTTCAGGAGTTATAGCCAAACGGAAATTCGAGAAATTTCAAAAAACCCCGAAGAAACCTATATATAGGTTGCCCCAAAACTATTGAATCAAACGTCACACCACGATAGAGTAGATCGAATACTATCGAATGACACCAACATTAGTTGAGCGAAAATGTACCGTTTCTGAGAAAACCTAACCTAAAGTTGCTGATTTCCAAACTATTTTTCCAATCACAAGGCCAATTTGTGATTAAGGATAGCGTTTTTCTCTCATATTATCACCCCTGTTTATTCTGAGTATTAAAAATGTAGAAAAAACAATAGTTTCAATTTACATTTACTTAGGTTATGGTTATCGATTAACTACTTAAAATAATTTCAATTAGGGGAGATAAAACAGTAATCTTAGTTCAATATAATTTAAAATCGATACTCTTTTCCACGAACTGGCCCTGTTATCAAGAAAAATAGTTCGAAAATCGGCAACTTTAGGTATTTTAATAAAATTCTGATTTTTTTGGAAACGCTACATTTTCGTCGATCTAATGTTGGTGTCATTCGGTAATATTTGGTTAACTCTATCGTGGTGTGACGTTTGATTCACTAGTTTTGGGACACCCTGTATATGGGGTGATTTTGAACTCAGCGCAAAGCCCTCTATTCACAGTTTTCATTTGTCTGTTTACTCGTGAAACACCCTGTATACTCCTTGTACTCTGAAAATTTTGAAACAAATGCCCTCACCGTCATATGAAAATTCGAATTCTTCTTGTTGTGAGAAACGTTCATTCAGAGACTCTGGTTCATCCCTTTACCCAACGCCGACATTGGTTACATTGGGCATCTGTTTACTGCAAAACACGTGATACTGAAAGAGTTTAAACTTTTCTACCTGATTCGAGCTTTTTAGGAAAGAATTGCTCAAGATGCCGAGTAACATTTCGTTTTGCGTGTTATATTAGATAAAATTGAATTTATTCCATGGATGATTCGAGAATTATTGATGTCCAGAATGCTCCAGAATGATGGAAATTTTCAGATTTCATTGAAACTCTTGCGAAAATTATCTCGTATATTGTCAAATTTGGATTTCAATTCATTCAGAACTTTGAAGTTCGGCAAATAATGATGTAAATAATTCAATATTCTTTTTGCCTCAGGACTTGAAACTTTCGAGAAAAGATTTATTTAATGATTTGATGACGAATAAATCAAAAAATTATGTGTGTTGATATTAGATTTTCATTCACTGAAGAATATTCAGAATAATGAAGTTCAACAAATGATACGAACAAGATACTTATTCAATTAGCCTCATGATCCGAAACATTTCAGAATTTATTTCGTGTTTAGATAATCCGCTGCATATCGTTGTTCACAATACGACTGTCAATTTAGGACCAATTAATTATAGAACGATTTAATTAATAGAACAATAGCTTTAAAAAATGGTCAGTCTATAAACTGATAACTCATATTGTCAAATGACGGATTTCAGTATCAGACTGCTACATACAGGGTTGGGATAAAGTTTGGCACCAAATTAATATCTTTAAATTAAAACGGGCGATTATTTGAAATTTGGCAGCTGAGTGTAATGGACCACAATGCATCTGATGAGCATATTTTCACTAATGAGATACATCCGGTTTAACCGGAAATGACAAAACATTTTTATTTAAATGGACACTGTATATTTCTGCAGATTCTGAAAGTGCACCTTGTTTCGGATCTGTCCATATCGGGTTCCATGGAAAAATTATCTGTAAAAAGAAGAAATTCAGTCTTTTTGTACATTGGAGAAAAAATCCATTCAGATGAATAAATCGTTGTTATTTGTATCAATAGTGAGAAATAAAACGAAATACTTTGTATTAGATAACTCTTTCTGCTTTTCATGACGTATTTTTTATGAAAATCTATAAAAAGAAGAAATATTAGCGTCCGTTCCGTTTTAAATATATTAATTTGGTGCCAAACTTTATCCCAATCCTGCAGTATAATGAGAGTTCAAAAAAATTTGTATAGACTGCAGAATTTAGATGGTTGATATTATGTGTCGCTAACAGACAATCACATTTCCTTCAGCGCAGTTGTTGTTTTAAAGAAAAAGTAGTAGATTCTCGCAAAATCCGAAACCCTACATGAATAGGCCCAGTTGTTCAGTTCGGGATTAAAGTTTATTCTAGATTGATTTTGACATTTCAGTTCAATTCTGTCAGGTTAATCTAGGATAATCTTAAATATCGGCCCAATCCTGAACTGAACAACTGGGCCTTATATTTATAGCAACGTAGCATTCATTAAGTCGGTATATTATGTGAATAATACTAATTTTTTATAGCGGAGAATAGTGGTTTTTAGCCTCGGTATTCACGAAATTCATTTTATTCCTCAAAATCATTGAGCAATCCGATTTAAGAAAAATATATAGATCGTTCCATTTGAAATAACATAACAATGTCCAACATTCGGTTTAGCCTACGTTGTTCATTTCTGTGATATTGTAAAATTTGTAGTTCTTTTTCTCTCGATTCTGAAATGAAAATTTTCGGAATGGCTCATTGTCCTTGAATATTCATCACCATTCATCTGAATATTCTTTTCCGAAAATTTTTTTTTCAATGAACAGCTCATTTTATTATATGCAATGTAACAATACTGATTATTCGTTATTCTAATAGGCGGTATTATCTTTATAGATCATTTCCATAGAGAGAAGTAATATCATTATGGACAAGACTCAAATCGATTTGTTTTCAGATAGTTAATGAAATAGTTCGCCAAATTCAGAATTATAGTGTTAGCTTGTGATGAAAGAAGTTCAACGGATGCATAGATACACACGATGAAATATAAACAGTCATAATCCCACTCGAGAGAGCCAAGGTTAGTTTTCTTCCACGTGATTCTTTCCCCTACAAAAGAATGCGATAAAAAAGCGTTGAGATGTGCCGCCTGGATTGCAATAATGGAGGAGATAACGCCCTGCGCCTCTCTTCACTTAATTCCTCCGTATATTGATATTCCGCCTGTCTACATCTGCTTGCACAGTACAACGTTGCCATTTTCGGAGGTGCTAACGAACAAAGAGTCTTCCAGAGCAATTCTTCTATATACAGCTCGGCACACTAGCGCCAGTGATATACACTCGAACTGAAAGATTGTTCAGAACATAAACGGGGTGCGTTGTGACCTCAAAACGATTTTTGATATGTTGGTCCCTGAAGCCTCCTGAATCTAACAAGTTAAAAAACAAGGCAAAACGTTGTCACCTTCGATTTCGGAGGAGGATATATATTTTATTACGAAATTTTGTTTTCAACTTGTTAAGAAAGGATCATTGAACACATTCCAACAGAAATAGATCTTAAGAAATTCGCTAAAATATCCAAGAACAGACGAGAAGTACGCGGCATTTTTAGTCCCATAAGAAATGATTAGGGAATTCAGGGACCACATCCACGGATGGATCGCGAATCAAATTTCCCGCCTAACCTCACTAATATGGTCTATAAGATTAATTCCAAAGACTATTTTAACGAATTTGTTCTGGTATGAAATAGTAATCTAATTTTTGGGCTTTATATCCACGACATTAGGAACTTCATTGAAATGTTTTTCCCGAATGAATCAATAAAGATATACGTTTTACTTTCAGCTTCTTTACTTCATTCACTTTTATTTTAGCACTGGATTGGCCATGGAAATTGGATACTTTTCACTCTGTATGGTACGAAAGTACGAAAATGTTTGGTTGAGACGCTTGTCAAAACATTTTTGAGTTTTAAATCAGTGCTACTTAGTCCGTTCTACGTGAGACTCTCAGTAATTACGTATTTAATCACAATGTCAAATCACTTCGGAAAATATTGAGTCGAAAATATGTAACGAATATAACTGACGTTTATACAAACTGATTGAAGACATACCAAATCTATTTATTTACATGAAAATACAAGTGATCAGTAGTTTGAGGAGAGTTACTGTTGTTTATCTTCTTAGAATTCAAAAAAATCAACCGAAGATGAAATGCATTTGATGCAGTGTTGAGTTGAATACTCAAAGGTGATAGGGAATGGATATCTCTTGAAGAAATGAACGGATAATTACAAGAATATTGAATTCTTCAACAAAAACCATCTTGCGTGAATGGTAGTCAAAATAATTGAAAGAAGTTTGAAGCAAGTGGAGCTTCACCTTCAAACGAAACCACTTGCTTGTATTCATGTCTGTTTATATTCAATACATAGAGGATTCTATGACGGTTCAGATAAATATATTTTACGTTTGGTAAAAGTGCCTTGGTTTTCGAGATATTGCGGATTTTTGATTAATCACCCCAAATAATAATAACAGCTGGATATTGACATTTTTCATCATAGCGGATCAAAAGAAACTCCTTGATTTAATGGCATTTCTTAATTGCTCGAGAAGTCTTTTGCGATTTTTTAGTACACAGGGTGTTTCACAAGTTAACGGACAAACGAAAACCGTGAATAGAGGGCATTGAGCTGAGTTCAAAAACACCTCATATGTCTTAGCCGTTCCGTCTCCGATATACAGAGGAGTTTATTCAAATTTCTCGAATTTTCGTTCGGCTATCACTCCAAATATTTTAGTTGGATTCGGCTAAAAATTCATTATCCGCTTAAACTTGTATGTTTCAATAAACCAGAACATTAAAAGTTGACGAACACAGGCCTCAATGAGTCATTGAGGCTATATTCAAATTTATACTCATGAAAAACACTCTGTTTGTAGTTTTTTTCGTCATAATTTTGAATTTTTCAGGTATCTGCAGTGATTTTCTAAAAATCAATGAAACTTTGGTATGTCTTGTCAGTTGTCAGTGGATTATTTTTAATGAATAATTGTTTGGTGGTGAAATGCCTCTGGAAAAAACAGCGCTGCATATTGACTTTTACTTCACATTAATTAATGGGATGAATATGATCGCCAATCAAATGTCGATATCTAAAAATGGAATTGAAAATGTTTTCTTTGTTCTTTTTTTCTTTCTTTGTTTTCATTCACACAACTAGTTGTCCATAGAAAAATAGATTCTTTCTGAAGATCAAGTTTAAATTTTTAGTTTCAAGATAGCGTTGTTTTTCCATCCATATTTGGATATTATCAATTTTGAAACATTTTATCATTGTGGATGACTATTTCGTAGAACGAATAAAGTATAATTGTTGAACACATTCAACAGAATATTCTTCCAAAAAAAAATCAATTAAGAATTTTTGAATATATTTTCATGAAGTGCTCTATTCCTTAGAGGCGTCTGACCAAAACAATTATTTCTAGAACATGATCAACAGGTGGGGCAACACAAAAATCAATTCATTTTGAGACAATAATAATGTAGATAACAAAAAAGTTGAAATTATGATTAAAAAACTACATACACGGTGTTTTTATGAGTTTGAAGTTAAGTAAAGCCTCACTGAGCCCGGTCCAGAGTTTTGTCGAAGTTTAATGCTCTGTTTCAATGAAGTTATCAACTCAAGGCTAAATATAAATTTTCAGTCGACTTGACCAAGAATTTCAGGAGTTATAGCCAAACGGAAATTCGAGAAATTTCAAAAAACCCCGAAGAAACCTATATATAGGTTGCCCCAAAACTATTGAATCAAACGTCACACCACGATAAAGTATAGATCAAATACTATCGAATGACACCAACATTAGTTGAGCGAAAATGTACCGTTTCTGAGAAAACCTAACCTAAAGTTGCCGATTTTCGAACTATTTTTTCAATCACATGGCCAATTTGTGATTGAGGATAGCGTTTTTCTCCCATATTATCACCCCTGTTTATTCTGAGTATTAAAAATCATGTAGAAAAACAATTGTTTCAATTTATATTTACTTAGGTTATGGTTATCGATTAACTACTTAAAATAATTTCAATTAAGGGAGATAAAACAATAATCTTAGTTCAATATAATTTAAAATCGATATCCTTTTTCACAAACTGGACCTGTGATTAAAAAAAATAGTTCGAAAATCGGCACTTTCAGTATTTTAATAAAATTCTGATTATTTTGGAAACGGTACATTCTCTTCGAACTAATGTTGGTGTCATTCGATAATATTTGGTTTACTCTATCGTGGTGTGACGTTTGATTCACTAGTTTTGGGTCATCCTGTATATGGGGTGATTTTGAACTTAGCGCAATGCCCTCTATTCACGGTTTTCATTTGTCTGTTAACTCGTGAAACACCCTGTATACTCCTTGTACTCTGAAAATTTTGAAATAAATTAAAATTCAAATTCTTCTTGTTTTGAGAAACGTTCATCCAGAGACTCTGGTTCATCCCTTTACCCAACGTCGACCCTGGTTACATTGCCCGAAATCCGAAATGAAATCGGCATCTCTTTACTGCTAAACACGTGTTAATTCTGATATGAAGGGTTCAAATTTTTCTACCTGATTCGGGCTTTTTAGGAACGAATTGCTCAAGATGTCGAGTTCAAGTAACATTTTGTTTTGCGTGTTATATTGAATGAAATTGAATTTATTCCATGAATGATTCGAGAATTATTGATGTCAAGAATGCTCTAGAATTATGAAAATTTTCAGATTTCATTGAAACTCTTGCGAAAATTATCTCGTATATTGTCAAGTTTAGATTTTAATTCATTCAGAACTTTGAAGTTCGGCAAATAATTATATAAATAATTCAATATTCTATTCGCCTCAAGACTCGAAACTTTTCGAGCAATGATATAAATTATGTGTGTTGATATTATATTTTCATGTATTGAAGAATATTTAGAATAATGAAGTTCAACAAATGATACGAACAAGATACTTGTTCAATTAGCCTCATGATCCGAAACATTTCAGAATTTATTTCGTGTTTAGATAATCCGCTGCATATAGTTCTTCACAATACGACTGTCAATTTAGGACCAATTATAGAACGATTTAATTAATAGATCAAAAGCTTTGGAAAATGTTGGTCAGTCTATAAACTGACAACTCATTTTGTCAAATGACGGATTTCAGTATCAGACTGCTACATAGTATAAAGAGAGTTCAAAAAAATTTGTATAGACTACAGAATTTAGATGGTTGATATTATGTTTCGCTAACAGTCAATCACATTTCCTTCAGCGCAGTTGTTGTTTTGAAGAAAAAGTAGTAGATTCTCGCAAAATCCGAAACTCTCCATGAATAAATAGGCCGAGTTGTTCAGTTCGGGATTAAAGTTTATCCTAGATTGATTTTGACATTTCGGTTCAGTTCTGTCAGGTTAATCTAGGATCATCTTAAATTTCGGCCTAATCCTGAACTGAACAACCGGGTCTTATAGTAATAGCAACGTAGCATTTATTAAGTCGGTATATTATAGAAATAATACTAATTTTTTATAGCGCATGATAGTGGTTTTTAGCATCGGTATTCACGAAATTCATTTTATTATGTTTTTTTAAGGTGAATCGGCCCGAAATCTAGGATGCCCCGACCTGCTAGTTGCGTAAACTTCTATGATAATAGCATAATAACTCAAATTTCAACATTTCAACAGAAATTTTTGAATTTAAAGGAGAGACACATTAGAAAAATCGATAGCAACTTAGCGCCTAAACTACAAGCTTGCCGAAGTAATAAAGATGTTTCTGAGCAAAGGATTCCTCAAAATCATTGAGCAATCCGATGTAAGAAAAATATGTAGAGCGTTCCATTTGAAATAACATAACAATGTCCAACATTCGGTTTAGCCGACGTTGTTCATTTCTGTGATATTGTAAAATTTGTAGCATTTTCCTCTTGATTCTGAAATGAAAATTTTCGGAATGGCTCATTGTGCTTGAATATTCATCATCATTCACATCTGAATATTCTTTTCCGAAATTTTTTTTTTCGCTGAACAGCTCATTTTAATAATAAAATGTTGTTACATTGCATATAAATGCAATGTGACAAAACTGATTATTCGTTATTCTAATAGGCAGTATTATCTTTATAGACCATTTCCATAGAGAGAAGCAATATTATTATGGACAAGACTCAAATCGATTTGTTTTCAGATAGGTAATGAAATAGTTCGCCAAATTCAGAATTATATTGTTAGCTTGAGATGAAAGAAGTTCAACGAATGCATAGATACACACGATGAAATATAAACAGTCATAATCCCATTCGAGAGAGCCAAGATTGGTTTTCTTTCACGTGATTCTTTCCCCTACAGAAGAATGCGATAAAAAATCAATGAGATATGCCGCCTGGCTTTCAATAATGGAGGAGAAAACGCGCTGCGCCTCTCTTTACTTAATTCCTCCGTATACTGATATTCCGCCTGTCTACATCTGCTTGCACAGTACAACGTTGCCATTTTCGGAGGTACTAACGAGCAAAGAGTCTTCCAGAGCAATTCTTCGATATACAGCTCAGCACACTAGCGCCAGTGATATACACTCGAACTAAAAGATTGTTCAGTACATAAAGGGGGTGCGTTGTGACCTCAAAACGATTTTTTGATATGTTGGTCCCTGAAGCCTCCTGAATCTAACAAGCTAAAAAACAAGGCAAAACGTTGTCACCTCCGATTTCGGAGGTGACATCGATATATATGAGGTGAGAGCGTTAAACGAGTTACTATTTTGGAGGTGATATTAACACTTTATATCACATTTATATAACATATATATATATATATATATATATATATAGTTATAAAGTGTTAATACCACCTCCAAAATAGTAACTCGTTTAACGCTCTCACCTCATATATATCGCTGTCACCTACGAAATCGGAGGTGACAACGTTTTGCCTTGTTTTTTAGCTTGTTAGATTCAGGAGGCTTCAGGGACCAACATATCAAAAAATCGTTTTGAGGTCACAACGCACCCCGTTTATGTACTGAACAATCTTTTAGTTCGAGTGTATATCACTGGCGCTAGTGTGCTGAGCTGTATATCGAAGAATTGCTGTGGGCGACTCTTTGCTCGTTAGCACCTCCGAAAATGGCAACGTTGTATTTTCAAAGCAGATGTAGACAGGCGGAATATAAGTATACGGAGGAATTAACTGCAGAGAGGCACAGCGCGCTATCTCCTCCAGAATTGCAATACAGACGGCATATCTCAACGATTTTGTATCGCATTCTTCTGTAGGGGAAAGAATCACGTGAAAGAAAACCAATCTTGGCTCTCTCGAATGGGATTATGACTGTTTATATTTCATCGTGTGTATCTATGCATCCGTTGAACTCCTTTCATATCGAGCTAAATATTCAGATGTAAATGGTGTTGAATATTCAAGGACAATGAGCCATTCCGAAAATTTTCATTTAAGAATCAAGAGAAAAAATGCAACAAATTTTACAATATCACAGAAAAGAACAACGTCGGCTAAACCGAATGTTGGACATTGTTGTGTTATTTCAGATGGAACGCTCTATATATTTTTCTTAAATCGGATGGCTCAATGATTTTGAGGAATCCTTTGCTCAGAAACATCTGTTTTATTATCGATTAGGTTTTTATTGGATTTTCCCGAAAATTTGAATAGCTTGTACCATGTCTCTGGTTTAAATTTTTTAGTGATGTGTCATAAAGAAAATTACCAATTATAACGAAACAAGTAAGATTTTGTGAAGAATTATCCAAAACAGATTTGCATTTTTCGATAGATCATACACGATGTAAGGGAAAAAATGAACAAAATTGAAGTCTTTTGAAGGGCTCGAGTCAAAATATTTTGAAATTGCAACCATATTTTTGTCAAGACATGATGAATCTACAAAATGAAGTCATTAATATAGATACATACTCGGATACATATGATTGATTGGTAAATTCCCAAAAGCTATGATGAACAGCGGACACTATGATGGAAGCATGATGAAAGGAGAAAGACAAAAGTTAATTTAAGTATTTTCGCATGAAGTTTTATTATTCAAAATAAATGATGATTCTAATAATCAACAAATCAGGTGCAATTGAAATTTTTGTTTTGGTCTTCGGAAATAACACATATCGATTAAACTTCCACTATCCAAAATAAATAGGTACATAGATAAAATAAATCTATATACAGGATATCTGTGAACAAATGCGAAGGACTAAGGGAGATGCTTCCTCAATGAAAATAAGCGGGGGTAGTTCCTTTAAATTTTTTTCCAAATCGACAGCCCTTCCAAGGTACAGCTTTTGGAAAGCGATGACGAGTTTACAGTTTTTAATTTTTTGTTACAGGTTCTAAAAAAAACACTGAGTCATAAAACTATACATATAATGAAGCACTGAGTAGATTGGTACCAGTTTCAACTTCGGCAAGCTCGTAGTTTAGGCTGTAACTTGCTATCGATTTTTATAATGTGTCTCTCCCTTAAATTCAAAACGTTGTGTTAAAATATTGAAATTTGAGTTATTATGCTATTGTCATAGAAGTTTACGAAACTAGCAGGTCGGGGGATCCGAAATTTCGAGCCGATTCACCTTAAAAAAACATAATAAAATGAATTTCGTGAATACCGAGGCTAAAAACCACTCTTCTCCGCTATAAAAAATTAGTATTATTCCAATAATATACCGACTTAATTAATGCTACGTTGCTATTACTATAAGGCTCGGTTGTTCAGTTTAGGATTAGGCCAAGATTTAAGATGATCCTAGATTAACCTGACAGAAATGAACTGAAATGTCAAAATCAATCTAGGATAAACTATAATCCCGAACTGAACAACTGGGCCTATTCATGTAGAGTTTCGAATTTTGCGAGAATCTACTACTTTTTCTTCAAAACAACAACGGCGCAGAAGGATATGTGATCAGTCGTATTGTGAACAACGATATGCAGCGGATTACCTAAACACGAAATAAATTCTGAAATGTTTCGGATCATGAGGCTAATTGAATAAGTATCTTGTTTGTATCATTTGTTGAACTTTATTATTCTAAATATTCTTCAATGAATGAAAATATAATATCAACACACATAAGTTTTTGATTTATTCGTCATCAAATCATTAAATAAATCGTTTCTCGAAAAGTTTTGAGTCTTGAGGCAAATAGAATATTGAATTATTCACATCATTATTTGCCGAACTCCAAAGTTCTGAATGAATTAAAATCTAAACTTGACAATATACGAGATTATTTTCCCAAGAGTTTCAATGAAATCTGAAAATTTTCATCATTCTGGAGCATTCTGGATCAATAATTCTCGAATCATTCATGGAATAAATTCAATTTTATCCAATATAACACGCAAAACGAAATGTTACTCGAATTCGGCATCTTGAGCAATTCGTTCCTAAAAAGCCCGAATCAGGTAGAAAAGTTTGAACCCTTCATATCAGAATTAACACGTGTTTTGCAGTAAACAGATGCCGATTTCATTTCGGGCAATGTAACCAGCGTCGGCGTTGGGTAAACGGATGAACCAGAGTATCTGGATGAACGTTTCTCACAACAAAAAGAATTTGAATTTTCATATAACGGTGAGGGCATTTGTTTCAAAATTTTCAGAGTACAAGGAGTATACAGGGTGTTTCACGAGTAAACAGACAAATGAAAACCCTGAATAGAGGGCATTGCGCTGAGTTCAAAATCACCCCATATACAGGGTGTTCCAAAACAAGTGAATCAAACGTCACACCACGATAGAGTAAACCAAATATTATCGAATGACACCAACATTAGTTGGAAGGAAATGTACCGTTTCCAAAATAATCAGAATTTTATTAAAATACCTAAAGTTGCCGATTTTCGAACTATTTTTCTTGATAACAGGGCCAGTTTGTGAAAAAGGATATCGATTTCAAATTATATTGAACTAATATTATTGTTTAATTTCCCCTAATTGAAATTATTTTAAGTAGTTAATCGATAACCATAACCTAAGTAAATGTAAATTAAAACAATTGTTTTTCTACATGATTCTTAATACTCAGAATAAACAGGGGTGATAATATGGGAGAAAAACGCTATCCTTAATCACAAATTGGCCATGTGATTGAAAAAATAGTTCGAAAATCGGCAACTTTAGGTTAGGTTTTCTCAGAAACGGTACATTTTCGCTGAACTAATGTTGGTGTCATTCGATAATATTTGATCTACACTATCGTGGTGTGACGTTTGATTCAATAGTTTTGGGGCACCCTATATATAGGTTTCTTCGGGGTTTTTTGAAATTTCACGAATTTCCGTTTCGCTATAACTCCTGAAGTTCTCGATCAAGTCGACTGAAAATTTATATTTAGCCTTGAGTTGTTAACTTCATTGAAACAGAGCACTAAAATTCGAAAAAAATCAGGACCGGGCTCAGTGAGGCTTTACTTAACTTCAAACTCATAAAAACACCGTGTATGTAGTTTTTTAATCATAATTTTAACTTTTTTGTTATCTGCATTATTATTGTCTCAAAATGAATTGATTTTTGATTTGCCCCACCTGTTGATCATGTTCTAGAAATAATTGTTTTGGTCAGATGCCTCTAAGGAATAGAGCACTTTATGAAAATGTATTTAGAAATTCTTAATTGATTTTTTTTCAAAGAATACTCTGTTGAATGTGTTCAACAATTATACCATATTCGGTCTTCAAAATAGTCATTCACAATGATAAAATGTTTCAAAATTGATAATACCCAAATATGGATGGAAAAACTACGCTATCTTGGAACTAAAAATTAAAACTTGATCTTCAGAATTAATCTATTTTTCTATGGACAACTAGTTGTGTGAATAAAAACAAAGAAAGAAATCGCGGGGTGTCAGATCTGGAGATCTAGCAGTCCAATGTCGGGGTCCTATCCTTCTAATGAAATGAACTGAAATACTGATAAATACTTTCGCTGGTGCATGAATATCATCAATGTTTCAATAACAAATTGTGATAAGACCAGACCAATTCATAGATTTCCATAGATCCAATAATGACTATAACGGAATCAGTGAGAATTCGAAAGTGCATTTATCATACTTATTCGAAGTGCCAATCATTACCTTCACTAAAAGACCAAATGAGGTGAAAATTAGTTCGGAAGATATCAAGTTATAATTATTATTTTCATGATAGCGTAGTTTTTTATTTCTATTTTTGTTCATCATCAATAATAAAGCTTATTATCACTGTAAATGACTTATCTGAATAACCAGATATGCTATAAATATCAAAAACAAATGCAAGGCATATATTGAGAACGAAAAAATTCAGTTGAACATTTCCAATTCCATTTTTAGTTTTCCTCATTTGATTGGCGATCATATTCATTGTTCATCCCATTAATTAATGTGAAGTAAGAGTCAATATGCAGCGCTGTTTTTTCCAGAGGCATTTCACCACCAAACAATTATTCATTAAAAATAATCCACTGGAAAGGCATACCAAAGTTTCATTGATTTTGAGAAAATCAATGCAGATACCTTAAAAATTCAAAATTATGACGAAAAAAAAAACAAACAAAGTGTTTTGCATGAATTTAAATTTGAATATAGCCTCAATGAGTCCGGTCCTGTGTTCGTCAACTTTAAATGTTCTGTTTTATTGAAACTTGCAAGTTTAAGCGGATAATGAATTTTTAGCCGAATCCAACTAAAATATTTGGAGTTATAGCCGAACGAAAATTCGGGAAATTTGAATAAACTCCTCTGTATATCGGAAACGGAATGCCTAAGACACACTTATGAGGTGTTTTTGAACTCAGCTCAATGCCCTCTATTCACGGTTTTCGTTTGTCCGTTTACTTGTGAAACACCCTGTGTATTGAAAAATCGCAAAATACTGATGAGTCTTAATTGCTCGATGGAGCAATTAAGAAAGGCCATTAAATCAGGTTTCTTTTGATCCTCTATGATGAAAAATGTCAATATCCAGTTTTTATTAATTAATCGAAAATCCCCAATATCTCGAAAATCAAGGCACTTTTACCAAACGTGAAATATATTTATCTGAACCGTCATAGAGTCCTCTAACCGAAGGCTCCATATTATCCATTCATTACCCCACACCCTGAATAATTATTATTATTATATCAATGTATTGAAAATAAACAGACATGAATACAATCCAGTTGTTTTGTTTGAAGGTGAAGCTCCTCTTGCCTCAAACTTCTTTTAATTATTTTGACTACCATTCACGCAAGATGATTTTCGTTGAAGAATTCAACATTCTTGTAATTATCCGTTCATTTCTTCAAGAGATACCCCTTCCCCACCACCTTTGAGTATTCAACTCAATGCTAACACTAAACACTGCATCAAATGCATTTCATCTTCGGGTTGATTTTTTTGAATTCTACAACTGATGTAACGTCTTCAATCTTCAGCAAAAGAAGATAAACAACAGTAACTCTCTTCAAGCTACTGATCACTAGTATTTTCCATGTAAATAAATAGATTTGGTATGTCTTCAATCAGTTTGTATCAACGTCAATTTTGTTCGTTACATATTTTCGACTTAATATTTTCCGAAGTTATTTGACATTGTGATGAAATACGTAATTACTGAGAGTCTCACGTAGAACGGACTACGTAGCACTGATTTAAAACTCAAAAATGTTTTGACAAGCGTCTTAACCCAACATTTTCGTACCATACAGAGTATCCAATTTCCATGGCCAATCCAGTGCTAAAATAAAACTGAATGAAGTATAGAAGGTGAAAATAAAACGTATATCTTTGTTGATTCATTCAGGAAAAACATTTCAATGGAGTTCCTAATGTCGTGAATATAATGCCCAAAAATTAGATTACTATTTAATTCCAGAACAAATTCGGTAAAATTGTCTTCGGAATTAATCTTATATGTCACGAAAAATTTCATTGTCATGTATAATTCATTTTGGGACCTATATGGTATTAAACTCCCCTATCGGACGAAGTATCAGCATATTTATTCAAAACTGTTGATATTCATGAAGAAAAGATAAAAATTTCTGTCCAAATTCATTTATACCGAGATCACGAACCATATCAATCAATTATAAGCGTATGAAGTTTATTAATATTAGTATCGTTCTCGAACTATTTACAGGTTTCAATATGTGTGAATGAATCGGAAGATTCTATATATGAGTATATAATATATGAGTAGAATTCAAGCTGCTGCACCTTCTGTCCTCCTAAAATCTGGCAACGTTGCGGGAGGTGAGAGCGCACTACTAATAAGAAATATATGCGGAGGTAGTAAGGTCTGATTCGTTTGATGAAAAATTTTTCCATAAAAATCTTTTCCCCTCTTTAGGTACCCCTGTTATTTACCTTCCCCTCTACATATATAAACAGAAATTATTCCACTTACTCAACTCCTTCACCCGGAGGTCAGGTCGCCCAATGAACTTAACGGAGGTCACACCGAACTACGGGTTCATATATATATATATATATATATATATATATATATATATATATATATATATATATATATATATATATATATATATATATATATATATATATATATATATATATATATATATATATATATATATATATATATATATATAGATATAGAGGGAAATATTTGTCGGTTATGTAAGTAGAGTCTTGGTATTTATTGGGAAAGCGACAATGGTAAGTAAAACTCTTTTTCCTTCAGCTTAAGCTTTCGAGACTTTATTTATCTCTTCTTCAGAAGCACTATAAAACATAGAGGAGTTAGTATTTGTAGGCATAGTATTTGAAAAATATAATTACTTACAGGATTTGAGGCCTTGTACCCAAATTCATCCCTTACTGTTTCATTTCGGCAAATTTCATCTTTACTATATATATATATATATATATATATATATACAATAGGTAAAATTTTTCTTGTGCTATATTTTATATATTTTAGGTGCAATTTTCTTGGGTTTAGAGCACAATAAAACTTCAGGTATTCAGATTTTATAACTTGTAATCGACATATGTTTCGGCGTATATAAGCCTTTTTCAAGATTATGAAATAGGTTTGGCTGGGACATTTACATCTAAAAATACATTTAAAATCAGTCATAATTCTTCATCACGTGCACATTAACTTACTGTTTTTATATGTAATCTACAAATTATCAATTCATTTACAATAAAATTACGAAATACATTGAATCTGTCAATTTGAATTTGTTATTATTTCATTTTTGACCACCTAGTTTTCCAATTGATCACATGAGATGCCATCTGTGTGCTTGTATGAATAAATAAATATGGTATTGAAAGTTATTATTTCACTTTGATTATGTTTTACGTTCAGAATCACAGATGTCATCTCAATACAAGTTTTATTTTATTTAAGGATACTATGGTAAATTTTTGATAAATTCTTTAGGTCGGTTCTGTCGTTTATAGAGTTTTTTTCTTTTTGAATATATATCATTTCCAAAAAAGTCCTTATTTTGTTGTTGGTTTCTCTGTGTAGGATCTGAAAATTATCGAAGTCGAAACTATGGTTTCTTGCTATTTCATGTTTCTTTAGGGCTGTAGAATTTTTCGCATATTTGTGGCCATTAATCCTTTCTTTTATATATTGTGTTGTTTGGCCTATGTATACTCCTGGACATTCCTTGCAATTCAGTTGGTAAACACAGTTTGATGTTTTATCCTTTGGAATTTTTGATTTCAGTTTGCTGTAAAGAGGCTTTAAGTTGTTTGTGGACTTGTGTGCAATTTTTATGTCTGTGTCCTTGAATATGTAATCAATCTTCTCTGACAGATTTCTTACATATGGGATTGCTATATATTTTTTGTCTTTCTTATTTGTCTCATTATTAGTGGAATTATAAGCTGAATGTATTCTGGTTTTAAATATTTTCTCTACGAATTTTGGTGGATAGTTGTTTCGATTTAGGATCTCCTTCGCTTTTTTTATTGTTTCGATGCGATATTTCGGTGATGTCAGCTTTATTGATCTATCTGCAATTCCTGAGACAACACTTTTCTTATATTGAATTGGTGCCGTTGATTTATAGTTTAGGTATCTGCCTGACCATGTTTCTTTAGTATGCCAAATTGTCTCTATTTTAGAACCGTTGTTATCATGTATCAGTGTCATATCTAAAAAGTTTATTCTGTTGTCTTTTTCTATCTCTACTGTAAATTTGAGTTTTGGATGATAGTTGTTTAGTTCATTTACCATTGGTGTTATATAAGAATCGGCAATCGCAGTTATGCAGTCATCCACATATCTCTTGAAGAAATTTATTTTAAATATAAGTTTTTCTATTATCGTTTTTTCGAGGTCTTCCATTACTAATTCGGCTAATACACTTGATAGAGGGTTTCCCATGCTGCATCCGTCTATTTGGCTGTAAAAGGAATCTTCAAACTGAAAATAGGAGTTTGTTATGCAGAAATCAATGGCCTTCATAAATTCAACTTTTGTGAGATCTGTATGATTTTTTATTTCGTCCCAACGTTTTGAAATTATGTCTTTGGCTTTTTCCATTGGAGTGTTGGTATAAAGACTCACAACATCAAATGACACTAACCTTTCATCTTCATTCAAGTTCACTGTATCTATGAATTGTTTGAACGTCCAAGAATCCTTTATGTGGTATGCGTTCTGACCAATAATGGGAGATATACACTTAGATAAGTATTTTGATAGGTTGTAGGTAGGACCTTGAATACAGCTGACAATTGGTCTTAACGGAATGTTATCTTTATGAAGCTTAGGTAAACCGTAGAATTGGGGAGGCACAGCGTTGTGTATTTTGAGACTGGAACATAGCTTTTTAGGTAAAAGATTTTTTGTTTCCCAATTTTTCACTATTTCATTGTTTTTTCTCTGAATTACTTGTGTAGGATCCCGATTTAATTTTTTGTAAGTTTTTTTGTCATTAAGATGTTCTAAACCCAAGAAAATTGCACCTAAAATATATATATATATATATATATATGCAGGGGAGACTTGTGCTCTCGGGGAGTGACGACCCCGCATACCCGAGGTCACCAATGTGGTGGGTTAGCAACCCTCACATTGTGAAAATGAATCAATCCCGCTATAACCCAAAAACCCAAAAGGCAGCATTGGACGAGAGAAATGAACGTCAGTCTGATCAATGCTTATTTTGAAGCCACTGAGGGTGAAACAAAAACAAAAAAGTACGCCGAAAAACTGGCAGGAATTTGGGCGGAGTCACACCCAGGAAAACCATTCACGGGAAAACACCTCATAGCCCAGGTGAAAAATATAAAGACCAGAAAACTTCTAGCGCTGGACGAGATCGAAGCAATTAAGGCAAACATAGCGAGAAATTCAATGGGCGGAACGGTCGAGAACATAAGAAGGAGCATACAACGGAGAAGCACAACAGCACAACCACCGACCGAAGAAGATGAGAGGGAACACCAACTAATAGAACCTGAATTCGATGAGGTCGCAAGAGGAATGAGGACGCTCTACCAGCAAGTCACCATGAAATGGGAAGGAATAGAAATAGATAGAAGACCCAAAATCCCAAGAATTGACCAAAACCAGAATACCCGAGAAACTGTTCAAGCCGTTAACAACGCCTTAGGGCCAGAATTCAAAAACGCGAGGAACCTCGAAGAGCTCTGCCACACAGTCTACTGCGCTGCGACAGTAACCAGCATCATCCTAAAAATCGAAGACAAAAAGACAACACAAGTTAAACGTCACCAACAAAGACCACCATGGGAAGAAAGAATACAGAAGAAGATAATCAATCTTAGGAAGGAAATAGGAGTATTACATGCATACCTAAACAACACAAGCCCTAGCACGAGAGTCGAAAATAAGATAAAAGAATATACTCGGAAACTCAAACTCAAAAAGAAAGAACCACAATACAAGGAGAGAATAAAGACGTACACAGAAGGCCTTAAACAAAGGATCGCAGCATTAGGAAACAGATTGAGGAGATACAATAAGAGGACTCAAAGATACCGAGACAACAACCTGTTCGCAAACAATCAGAGGCAGTTCTTCAGGAAACTGGACGAAGACAAGAACGTACAAACAACGAAAACCCCGTCCCCAACCGACATGCACAAGTACTGGTCGAAGATTTGGTCAAATAAAGGAACACATAACACAGAGGCAACATGGATTGAGCAAGAAAAAAAGAAACACGCCAATCTTCAAGAAATGTCCACGATGAACATAGAAGAGGAAGACGTCAAGAACACAATTAAGAGAATGAAAAACTGGACTACTCCCGGCATAGACGGCATACATAACTTTTGGTGGAAATCGTTCTCACACACGCATCAAACACTAGCACGACTGATACAAGAGGCCATAGAAAATCCCAACAAGATACCGAAGTACTTTACACACGGCACGACTCTCATGCTCCCAAAAAAAGGTGACCTGACACAGCCTGAAAATTACAGACCCATAACATGTTTACCGTCAGCGTACAAAATAATAACCTCTACCATAGGACACAAGATTCGAACCCACCTAAAAACAAACAACATTATGGCATGGGAACAGGCAGGATGCAGAGAGAACGGGCGAGGAAGTAAGGAACTTCTGATGATTGACAGCATCTTAACGAGACAGGCAAAGAGGAAACTGAAGAACTTATCAATGGCCTGGATCGACTATCGGAAGGCATACGACTCGGTGCCCCACTCGTGGCTATTGGAAGTCCTGGAAATATACAAGGTGGACAAGAAAATAATCAATTTAATAGAAAGCCTACGGTCAATGTGGCGCACAACACTTACAGTCAACACCGAGAGGACCAAATACAACACGGAGGAAATAAAGATCGAAAAGGGCATATTTCAGGGAGATGGACTAAGCCCGCTGCTATTTTGCCTCGCTCTGAATCCTCTAAGCAACATGCTGAACAGATCTGAATACGGCTACAAAATAGAAGAACAGAAGAAAATAACACACTTATTTTATATGGACGACCTCAAACTGTACGCTAGAGGAAAAAAACAACTAGAAGGAGAGCTTGAACTCGTACGGAGGTTCAGCACAGACATAGGGATGAGATTCAGTCTGGAGAAGTGTGCAACGGTGGAGGTAAAAAGGGGAAAATTGGTGGAAGGCGAGAACATCAGACTGGCAGATGGACGAGAGATGGCGAACATGAAGGCGGAGGATAGGTACAAATATCTTGGCATACAGCAAACGTACGAAATTAAACAACAAGAAAATAAGAAAGCGGCAGAAACAGAACTCATAAGAAGAACAAGAAAGATAGTCAACTCACAATTGTCCGCCAAAAACAAAATAAACGCCATCAACATCTGGGCTATACCCACATTTACGTACACGGCTGGAATACTAAATTGGTCGAAAACAGATTTGGAGAACTTGGACAGACGAATAAGAACAACACTCACACAACAAGGCATGCTACACCCAAACTCTGCGATAGAGCGGCTCTACTTACCTCGAAAAGAAGGAGGACGCGGACTCAGCAGCCTGGAACATACCTGCCTGAAAGAGGAAAAAAAAATTAACACAATACTTCGAAAAAAACAACTTACCTCTCCATCAATGGATAGCAGCACAGCGCCGAATTGCCTCAACATCCAGAAATATACAAGAAGAAGACCCTGCGGAAAAATTAAGGAACAAATGGAAATCCAAAGCGCTGCATGGCAGATTTTTCAATAGCCTTCAACAACCTGAGGTAGACATGACAACCTCCAACACCTACCTCAAGCAAGGCTATCTTTTTCCTCAAACGGAAGGAACACTCCAGGCCATCCAAGACCAGGTTGTTCCAACAAGAACTTACCTGAAACACATCCTTCAACAACAGGTAGAAACAACAAAGTGCAGGTTGTGTAACAGCGCTGAGGAAACAGTCCAACACCTCACATCAGGCTGCACAACAATAGCGAACACCAAATATCTCACCCGACATGACAACATGGGGAAAGTTGTGCATCAACTAATAAGCCTACAAAAAGAATTAATCCCGCATTTTACACCACACCACGTATACGCACCGCAAACATTGAAAGAAAACGAGCAATTTAAAATATACTGGGACTTAACAATAATAACCGACAGAAGGGTCGTACACAATAGACCCGATATGGTAATATTCGATAAGGTCAATAAAACAGCAATCATCATAGACTTTGCTGTGCCGCAGGACCAGAACTTAACGAAAACATACACCGAAAAGATGACAAAATATGAAGCGCTGGCACAACAAATCCGGGATATGTGGAAGTTGAGGGATGCGAGAATAATGCCGCTGATAATATCTGCCAACGGTCTCGTCCACAGAAAAACCACCCAACATCTACTCGAATTGAAGCTGCCGCAAAACACGATTATGTGGATGCAAAAGGCGGTTATACTGGGAACAGTGAATATAATAAGGAAAACCTTATACCCTCACTAGCAGCAGCACGGGACTACCCTTGACGGCAAGTCCGGGTAGTCGCGAGAAACCCACGAATATGTGTGAAACTAAAAAAAATATATATATATATATATTATATATATATATATATTTATATATATATATATTTATATATATATATATATATATATATATATATATATATATATATATATAGTTATAAAGTGTTAATACCACCATATATATATATATATATATATATATGAACCCGTAGTTCGTTGTTACCTCCGTTAAGTTCATTGGACGACCTGACCTCCGGGTGAACTAGTTTTTTAATTGGAATAATTTTTGCTTATATATGTAGAGGGGAAGGTAAATAACAAGGGTACCTGAAGAGGGGAAAAGATTTTCATTGAAAAATTTTTCTTTAAACGAATCAGACCTTACTACCTCCGCATATATTTCTTATTAGTAGTGCGCTCTCACCTCCCGCAACGTTGCCAGATTTCAGGAGGACAGAAAGTAGGGCAGCTTGAATTCTACTCATATACAGAATACAGCTGCTCTTCCGATTCATTCACACATACTGAAACCTGTAAATAGTTCGAGAACGATACTGATATTAATAAACTTCATACGCTAATAATTGATTGATAAGGATTCGGAGTAAATGAATTTGGACAGAAATTATTATCTTTTCTTCATGAATATCAACAGTTTTGAATGAGTATGCTATGTCTACGATACTTCGTCCGATAGGGGAGTTTAATACCGTATAGGTCCTAAAATGAATGATACATGACAAAGATATACGTTTTACTTTCAGCTTCTATACTTCATTCACTTTCATTTTAGCACAGGATTGGCCATGGAAATTGAATACCTTTCACTCTGTATGGTACGAAAATGTTGGGTTAAGACGCTTGTCAAAACATTTTTGAGTTTTAAATCAGTGCTACGTAGTCCGTTCTACGTGGGACTCTCAGTAATTACGTATTTCATCACAATGTCAAATCACTTCGGAAAATATTGCGTCGAAAATATGTAACGAACATAATTGACATTTATACAAACTGATTGAAGACATACCAAATCTATTTATTTACATGGAAAATAGAAGTAATCAGTAGCTTGAGGAGAGTTACTGTTGTTTATTTTCTTTGGCTGAAGACGTTACATCAGTTGTAGAATTCAAAAAAATCAACCTGAAGATGAAATGCATTTGATGCAGTGTTAGCATTGAATTGAATACTCATAGGTGGTAGGGAATGGGTATCTCTCGAAGAAATGAACGGATAATTACGAGAATGTTGAATTCCTCAACAAAAATCATCTTGCGTGAATGGTAGTCAAAATAATTAAAAGAAGTTTGAAGCAACAGGAGCTTCACCTTCAAACAAGTAGTTGCCTAGTATTCATGTCTGTTTATTTTCAATACATTGATATAATAATAATAATTATACAGGGTGTGGCGTAATGAGTGGATAATATGGAGCCTGCGGGTAGAGTACTCTATGGCGGTTCAAATAAATATATTTTACGTTTGGCAAAAGTGCCTTGGTTTTCGAGATATTGGGGATTTTCGATGAATCACCCCAAATAATAATAATAACTGGATATTGACAATTTTCATCATAGCGGTTCAAAAGAAACTCCTTGATTTAATGGCATTTCTTAATTGCTCGAGGAGTCTTTTGAAATTTTTCAGTACACAGGGTGTTTCACAAGTAAACGGACAAACGAAAACCGTGAATAGAGGGCATTGAGCTTAGTTCAAAAACACCTCATATGTGTGTCTTAGGCATTCCGTTTCCGATATAGAGAGGAGTTTATTCGAATTTCCCTAATTTTTGTTCGGCTATAACTCCAAATATTTTAGTTGGATTCGGCTAAAAATTCATTATCCGCTTAAACTTCTAAGTTTCAATAAAACAGAACGTCATCAAAGTTTTCACATCCTTGTGTATTCATGATTGAGATTTCACAGGAATAGGATAATGAATGAAATAGCCTTTTCAGATTATTTCTAATGAATAATTGTTTGATCGTGAAATGTCTGGAAAAAACAGCGCTGCATATTGACTTTTACTTCACATTAATTAATGGGATGAATATGATCGCCAATCAACTGAGGAAATCTAAAAATGGAATTGGAAATGTTCAACTGCATTTTTTCGTTCTCAATATATGTCTTGCATTTGTTTTTGATATTTATAGCATATCTGGTTATTCAGATAAGTCATTAACAGTGATAATAAGCTTTATTATTGATAATGAACAAAAATAGAAATAAAAAACTACGCTATCATGATCATGAAAATAATAATTATAATTCGATGTCTTCCGAATGAATCGCTTTTTATGGACAACGTGGAACTGAAGTAATTTTCCGAACTGATTTTCACCTCATTTGGTCTTTTAGTGAAGGTAATGATTGGCACTTCGGATAAGTATGATAAATGCACTTTCGAATTCTTCACTGATTCCGTTATAGTCATTATTGGATCTATGGAAATCTATGGATTGTTCTGGTCTTATTACAATTTGTTATTGAAACATTGATGATATTCATGCACCAGCAAAAGTATTTATCAGTATTTTAGGTCATTTTATTAAAAGGGTAGGACCCCAATATTGGACTGCTAGATCTCCAGATCTGACACCCAGCGATTTCTTTCTTTGTTTTTATTCACACAACTAGTTGTCCATAGAAAAATAGATTCATTCTGAATATCAAGTTTTAAATTTTAGTTTCAAGATAGCGTAGTTTTTCCATCCATATTTGGATATTATCAAATTTGAAACATTTTATCCTTGTGAAAGAGTATTTTGAAGACCGAATATGGTATAATTGTTGAACACATTCAACAGAATATTCTTTGAAAAAAAATCAATTATGGATTTCTAAATACATTTTCATGAAGTGCTCTATTCCTTAGAGGCGTCTGACCAAAACAATTATTTCTAGAACATGATCAACAGGTGGGGCATCCCAAAAATCAATTCATTTTGAGACAATAATAATGCAGATAACAAAAAAGTTGAAATTATGATTAAAAAACTACATACATGGTGTTTTTATGAGTTTGAAGTTAACCCAGCGAGCACAAAAACATCTCAGAGATGTTAAAAGTAAGAGATTTCGAGACATTGAACATCCACTGCGATGTTCTGTTTATACATGAATAGAACTTTTATAGAACAGCCAATGTCCGCCGCAGGCGGATATTATATGGATGTCCCTGGGATGTCACAAAAAGAACTACTCAGAAGTTTTTTTGATAGCCTTTTCATGTACACAGTAGAACATTTGCGCACACGAAATCGCTGTTTGTAAGACTTTATATGAAATTCTTTTGTGAGGCCTTTTTTCTTTCATTTGAATGTTTGAGGATACCACATTCTATTTTAAATGAAATACAGAATACTATATAAGAATAAAAATATTTTAATGATACTTCAACAGGTACAAAAGGAAAAGAAATCACATTTCACATAAAAAATTGAACAACAAAAAACAATTGATAAATATTATACTACAGAAAGGGAGAATAAACAAAAAAATATATCACATTCAATAAAACAAACATAAATAACCAAAAAGAAATATCACATTCAACATAAAAAAACAAAAATAATAGAAAACAAACTGATTATAATATTAGATGTACCGAAAGGGAAAATGAAAAAAAATTTATGAAAAATTTATTTTCCCTTCATTTTATCGTCCCTCCTCCTCTGCCTAATATGCCTAAACCAATCTTTGGCATAGAGTTCGAATACTTTCCTAGTGATTTGGAATTTTTTATGGAGCACATCTACAAAATAAAAACAATTCAAATAATTAATTCACAAAATATATGAATAAGGTTAAGATGATTTTTTCCAATTAAAATAACAGAGAAAATAGCTGCATGAAAGGATCTGGAAGATTTGAGTTGTATATAGCTCCTGACCAGGTTGATTTGCGAAACGATTTTATTTATTTAATTTTTTGTACTGGTATTTAAAGATGGAACAATTTAAAGGAGTTTTCAAAAACAAGAACTTTACTGGGACAATTTGAATTATTTTGTGATTCACAAGTGATGAATGATTATTATCATCGTCGGAAGAGTAATCTTATAAAATATTCTGGGAATTATCAACGGCAGAGATAGATTATCGAAATATATGTTGAAATCCTCGATGATATGGCTTTAAACTTTATAAAGTTATTTCTTGAATAATTATAATAACCTTCCATATACCATTCGATTATTCCAACCAAAATACAATGATCTCTTATACCTAGTCCCAAATACACAAATAATATTAACCACGCAGCGTGGATTCTTTTGAGGTTATATGTATGTTTCTGGACATTATACTATACATTTAATTCATGTAATACTTACTTATTATTTGTATTTGGTTACTATGAAGAGATCGATCCTAAATTCACAATCAAAACCAACACAGAAGTAGTTAATATTATACAAATCACCAATCAACTTTCAACTCCGAACAGTCCACAGTCCAAACTACCAAGAAAGTGGAAATGGCGGCAAAATGAAATAGGTGAATTGTATATTGTTTATTTGGAATAAACCTCCCAAGGCAAACTATGCGACGCCAAGAGAAGATATCCACACGTTTACATTATTTTCAACACGACAGTACCTCTCAGTAGGTAGACGAAGCAATGCCACAGATGGCACAGATCAGAACAAATAAATATTTCCAATAGCCTTTGGAGACTTCTTTGGGAAGTGCATATTACGTTTCAAAGAAACATCCTCATGCCAACATTTTCGAAACATCCCAAAACATCCCAGGGATGTTTGTGCTCGCTGGGAAGTAAAGCCTCACTGAGCCCGGTCCAGCTTTTTGTCGAATTTTAATGCTCTGTTTCAATGAAATTAACAACTCAAGGCTAAATATAAATTTTCAGTCGACTTGATCAGAATTTCAGGAGTTATAGCCAAACGGAAATTCGAGCAATTTCAAAAAACCTCGAAGAAACCTATATATAGGGTGCCCCAAAACTATTGAATCAAACGTCACACCACGATAGAGTAGATCAAATACTATTGAATGACACCAACATTAGTTGAGCGAAAATGTACCGTTTCTAAAAAAACGTAACCTAAAGTTGCCGATTTTCGAACTATTTTTTCAGTCACAAGGCCAATTTGTTATTGAGGATAGCGTTTTTCTCCCATATTATCACCCCTGTTTATTCTGAGTATTAAAAATCATGTAGAAAAAACAATTGTTTTAATTTACATTTACTTAGGTTATGGTTATCGGTTAACTACTAAAAATAATTTCAATTAGGGGAGATGAAACAATAATATTACTTCAATATAATTTAAAATCGATATCCTTTTTCACAAACTGGCCCTGTTATTAAGAAAAATAGTTCGAAAATCGGCAACTTTATGTCTTTTAATAAAATTCTGATTATTTTAGAAACGGTACATTTTCGTCGAACTAATGTTGGTGTCATTCGATAATATTTGGTTTACTCTATTGTGGTGTGACGTTTGATTCACTAGTTTTGGAACACCCTGTATATGGTATGATTCTGAACTCAGCTCAATGCCATCTTTTCACGGTTTTCATTTGTCTGTTTACTCGTGAAACACCCTGTATACTTCTTGTACTCTGAAAATTTTAAAACAAATGCCCTCACCGTCATATGAAAATTCAAATTCTTCTTGTTGTAAGAACTGTTCATCCTTTCACCCAACGCCGACCCTAGTTACATGGCCCGTTGAAAACGAAATCGGCATCTGTTTACTGCAAAACACGTGTTAACGCTGATATGAAGGGTTCAAAATTTTCTACCTGATTCGGGCTTTTTAGGAACGAATTGCTCAAGATGCCGAGTTCGAATAACATTTCGTTTTGCGTGTTATATTGGATAAAATTGAATTTATTCCATGGATGATTCGAGAATTATTGATGTCCAGAATGCTCCAGAATGATGAAAATTTTAAGATTTCATTGAAATTCTTGCGAAAATTATCTCGTATATTTTCAAGTTTAGATTTTAATTCATTCAGAACTTTGAAGTTCGGCAAATAATGATATAAATGATATAGATAACAGTCAATCACATTTCCTTCAGCGCAGTTGTTGTTTTGAAGAAAAAGCAGTAGATTCTCGCAAAATCCGAAACTCTACATAAATAGGCCCAGTTGTTCAGTTCGGGATTAAAGTTTATCCTAAATTGATTTTGACATTTCAGTTCAGTTCTGTCAGGTTAATCTAGGATCATCTTAAATCTCGGCCTTATCCTGAACTGAACAACCGGGCCTTATAGTAATAGCAACGTAGCATTAATTAACTCGGTATATTATTGGAATAATATTAAATTTTCATAGCGGAGAATAGTGGTTTTCAGCCTCGGTATTCACCAAATTCATTTTATTATGTTTTTTTTTCATGTGAATCGGCCCGAAATCTAGGATCCCCCGACCTGATAGTTTCGTATACTTCTATGACAATAGCATAATAACTCAAATTTCAACATTTTCACAGAAATTTTTGAATTTAAGGGAGAGACACATTAAAAAAATCGATAGCAAGTTACCGCCTAAACTGCGAGCTTGCCGAAGTTGAAACTGGTACCAATCTACTCAGTGCTTCATAATATGTATAGTTTTATGACTCAGTGTTTTTCAGAACCTGTAAAAAAAAATTAAAAACTGTAGACTCGTCATCGCCTTCCAAGGCTGCATCTTGGAAGAGCTGTCTATTTGGAAAAAAATTTATAGGAACTAGCCCCGCTTATTTTCATTAAGGAATCATCTCCCTTAGTCCTTCGCATTTGTTTACAGATATCCTGTATATAGATACATTTTATCTATGTACCTATTCATTTTGGATAGTAGAAGTTTAATCAATATGTGTTATTTTCGAAGACCAAAACAAAAATTTTAATTGCACCTGATTTGTTTATTATAAGAATCATCATTTATTTTGAATAATAAAACTTCATGCGAAAATACTTAAATTAACTTTTGTCTTTCTTCTTTCATCATGCGTCCATCGTAGTGTCCGCTGTTCATCATAGCTTTTGGGAATTACCAATCAATCATATGTATCCGAGTATGTATCTATATTATTACCTTCATTCATATTCATTCCCATATTTTTTCCCTTACATCCTGTATGATCTATCGAAAAATGCAAATCTGTTTTGGATAATTCTTCATGAAATCTTACTTGTTTCGATATAATTTGTAATTTTCTTTATGATACATCACTAAAAATTTAAATAAATAAATAAATAAAGAATGTGCTTTATTTCAGGTAAAGTGTACACATGACATTGAACACTTGAAGTGAAACAGGGTCATTTTCTGCTTTATAGTCTGTGTTCCATAAAGTCTTCCACACTGTAGGGTTCGATTTCAAGTAGGAGTTCGAAGATGAATTTCTTGAACTGTTGTAGAGTCCATTCTCCTCTTAGTTTGTGAGCTATCTTATTGTAATAACATCTATATTCAGGTTCCTTTTCAGTGAGGCTTAATCTGTGTCTTGGATATTTTAGTGCAGTTGTCCTCGTATTGTAATTACTTACTGTTTTCTCTTCGAAGTAGTGCTAGTTCTTGAATGTAAATATCAGGCTTTCTTGGATGTGTACAGCAGGAGCAGTCAAAAGACCATTCCTTCTTAAGACTCCCCTGCATGATTCCGTCCTCCTCATCCTCCAGATCATTCTGAAGGCTCTCTTCTTCATTTTCAGCACTCTATGTAGGTTGTATGAACTACCATAGAACATGATGCCATACCTAAACACTGCCTGGTATATTGTTCTTAGTGAGGTTATGTCCAGATATTTATTGAGGACTCCCAAAGTGTAGCAGATGGTACCCAGTTGATTGCAAAGGTTGGAAATGTGCTCTCCCCAATCAAGGGTTACCTCAATAGTGAGGCCTAGGAAGCGACAAGATTTAGTCAGTTCTAATGTGGAGTTAGACAGTGAAATGCTGGTAGGCACTTGGGGACCGGAATGAGCTGTCCTGAATAGGATGGCACTTGTTTTTTCAGAATTCATGCACAAACCGTTTGCTTCAAACCACTAGCTAGCACGATTTAGAGTTAGAGTTGAGTGTGAAATGGTAAACTCAACTCTAAATCGTGCTTGGCCAATACAGTGAAGTTTGTGTCATCTGCATAATTCACTGTCCTAACCATGGTTTCATCGAATATGATACTTAGGTCATTTAGAAAAATGATAAAAATGACAGGGCCCAATATGCTACCCTGCAGAACTCTGTGAGTTCTTCTTTCGAAACTGTTGTTTTTCCGTTCTGAGAGATCACCACTCTCTGCCTGCGGTTTGCTAAATATGATTGAAACCAGTCTAGCTTGTTTATGCCATATGCAGAAAGTTTATGGCATCAAACAAGCCCTCGACATAAGAAAGCCTGAAGTGAAAGATGATTTCAAGACCAAGTACTTTAGCAGGCTGAGGTGTCTTCTGAAAGCTAAACTCAACTCTAAGGCTCTGTTCACAGCTATTAATACTTGGGTCCTACCCTGTATTTCCTACTCATTCGGAGTAGTACGCTGGACAGCAACCGAACTTGAAGCAATAGACATCCAAACAAGAAAACTTCTCACTAGGTATGGAATCCATCACCCCCATGCCTCTGTGAATAGATTGTACATCAGCAGACATGAAGGTGGCAGAGGACTTCAGAACATCCTTATAACACACAACAGGATGGTATCACAGATGAGAGACTACTTCAGATCGAGAAACTTACCGTTCTTTAAGTCCGTTTGCCAAGCAGATGAGTACTCGGCCCTGCAGCTGGCAAAACTCTCGGTTAACCTCAAGGAACAGTCACTCGAACAGCTCACGGCAGAGTGGCACAGCAAGGCACTACATGGCAGATACCCTGGAAATTTGAAATCGGATAATATTATAAAAAATGAGTCGATAACTTACCTGAAAGCAGGATACCTTCACCCTGAAACCGAGGGAAGGCTTGTTGCAATCCAAGACCAGGTAGTGCCAACCAGAGCCTATATCAAGAGAATTACTGGCCGCAACATACCATCCGACCTTTGCAGAAGGTGCTCCAAGGCTCTGGAAACAATTCAGCACATCACATCCTCGTGTTCTATACTGGCACCAAAAGACTATACGGAACGTCACAACTCCATGGCCAGAGTCTACCATAGGGAAATTGCGTTAAAAACAGGTCTTCTGCAAAGTAAAGGCAACCTTTATACTTACCATCCACGAGATGTGCTAGAGAATGACAACTACAAGCTCTACTGGGACACAGCCATAATCACAGATAGGTCTATAGCACACAATCGGCCCGACATTGTATTGTGGAGAAGTCTGTGCAGATAGTGGACGTTACGGTCCCTGCTGACGACAATATCACCAAGGCCTATACGGAGAAGGTGAGTAAGTACCACGACCTAGCTTTCGAATTGAAGGAGATTTATGGCCTCAGAAAGACGTCGATAGTGCCGCTCATAATATCGGTGAACGGCTTGGTAGAGGCTCACATGCTGGAGAACACAAAGAGGCTGCACCTGGACACTAGCTTGATTAGTCAAGCTCAACGGGAAGTGATACTAGGCACCACGCGGATAGTCAGGAGATTCTTGACCAGCTCCTGAGAACAATTTTGGCTGAAAAGTCAGCTCGGTTGTCTCACGCACCGACCCGCTAGACGGTGAAGGAGAAAAAAAAAAATATATATATATATATATATATATATATATAAATAAATATATATATATATATATATATATATATATATATATATATAATATATATATATATATATATATATATATATATATAGAAGTTATAGGATACTAGTCGTTTGTGAAATTAATATAATAATAATAATAATAATTTATTAATCCTTTCAGATACCATAGCGATATATAGGACAGGTCAAAGAGAGAAGAAAAAAAAAAAAAAAGAAAATTCCCAAATAATAATACAACTATCAACTTAATTGATCTGAAAAAAATTCTCTTGGCTCATAGTAACCCTTAGAACATAATAGCACCTTGATTTCTTTCTTGAACTGTCTATCATTCAACTTTTTAAACCTGCTTGGTAGATGATTATAGAGAGAAATTCCGGCAAATTTAGGTGATGCCCTGAATTTGGTAGTTGTGTGCATTGGTATACTCAATAAATTGCCATGCCTTGTTCTATAATCATGAAAGTCTGAACATTTCTCCAATTTGGATAAGTTAGCTCGCACGTACAACAGACAATTCAACATGTATATACACGGCAACGTTAAAATTTGAAAGTTCTTGAAGACGTCTCTGCAAGAATCTTTAGGCCTCAGACCAAATATTAGGCGAATAATCTTCTTCTGCGTGACGAATACACGATTACTCTCCGATGATGCTCCCCAAAGAAGAACATTGTAGTTCAGATGACTGTACACCAGAGAGTAATACACGCTGATTAGGGTCTCAATTGGAAGTGACTCTCTTAATCGGTGTAGTGCGTAGTAGGATTTGTTGAGAGTCTTACACAAATGATCCAAATGAAAGTTCCATCTCAAGAAGCCGTCGACGTAAAGACCTAGGAACTTCACACACTCCACGGTTGTTATACTGCCGCCCGACATATTAATAATCAGCGGTGTAGACTGTCCCATTTCCCGATTCTGGAACTTTATAATCTGAGTCTTACTAGAGTTCATAATGAGCGAGTTTTTACGACACCAAGCTTCAAATCGCTGAATAAGTTCTTCACAAATTCGTATGAGATCATCTATACTTTTCGCTCGTACTGCTATGGATGTATCGTCCGCAAAAAGAATTAGTATGCATGCAATTAGGTATTCCGGTAAATCATTGATGAATAATAAAAAGAACAGTGGTCCCAAGACTGATCCCTGAGGGACACCCAGGTTACAGAAATATTTTTTGGAAGAACAATTGCCATAATCTACAAATATTGATCTATCAGATAGATAACTGAGAATCCAGTTAAGGAAAACTCCCCTGAATCCCATCTGATACAGTTTATCCACTATGAATTCATGCCTCAAGCAGTCAAATGCACGTGAGAGGTCGAAAAAAACTCCCATTACATGATCACCCTGATCGAGGCAAACGTGTACAAACTCAATGAACTCGGTACAGGCAGTCTGCGTTGATCTGCCCACCCTGAAACCGTGTTGATGGTTAGACAAAATGGAAAACTTCCTCAGATACCCGCACATGCGCTGATAAACAATTTTTTCAAAAATCTTAGATAATGGACTCAGAATTGAGATCGGACGATAGTTCGCTATGTTATTTTCAGCATCTCTTTTGTGTATTGGTATCACTTTGGCAAGTTTTAAAATTGATGGGAAGCACCCAGAATCAATCGATTGATTAAAGAGGAAAGTTAGGTGATCAGCTATAAGAGGGGCGATCGTTTTTAATATTCTAATTGAGATGCCATCATGGCCCATGCTTCCACTATTTTTTAAACATTGAATTGTAGATAGGACTTCATCACTCACCACTGGAAAGAAGAAGAAGTTATGGGTAACGAGTTTTTGCAACGTACAACTGTCAGACAGGACATCTCCATAATGATCACGAAGGGACCGCTCATTTACCTCCGAGAAGTATTCACCGAACGCCTCACAAACCCCTCGTGGGCAAGATATTACTTTACCATCCAATTGAAGAGAGATGGTTTTATTATTCCTGGAGCGAGAGTGCAATTCATCATTAATACACCTCCAAACAGTTTTATTCACATTTGTAGACCTAGCAAAGATGTTTCTATAGTATTCTTGTTTGAAAAAGTTTAACTGACGATTATAGAGATATTTGGCGTTTTTGTACTCATCTCTAATCGACGATGAATTTGAATTCTGTACTAGCCAATGCAATTTACGTAAGTTATCTCTTGATCTAATAATCTGCGAATTGATCCATCCTGGACGAGATGGCCGAGAATTTTTATGTATCTTCATGGGGCATGCAATATCGATCAAAGACTTGAGAGTATTTAAAAAGCTATTAAAATTATCATCAACAGACTGACCACAATAGGTGCTATCGAAGTCAGTTTCAGCGATGAGGGAAAATAGATAGTTCAAGCTGCCTTGTGAAATCGTTCGAGACGGTTGAGTACGTAACGAGCAGGATTTGACGGATGTATCCAACAAGTACTCTAAAAAAACTGCCTTATGGTCACTTATGAGTGGTTCTTTCACAGAGACATGAAACCTATCACGGATTACATTTGTAGCAATATAGTCTACCTTACTGACTGTAGTAACGCCGTGTTTGTTGGTGAATATTCTAGTTGGTTCACATGAGCCAAGATTCAAACCATAACTTAAAAACAATTCATCCAACATTTTCTTGCGATTGTCATTCAAAAGTAGGTAGTTAATATTAAAATCACCATATAAGAATAGTACATGGGAAATAGTAGTACAATAGTGTAGGACGTATTCCAGTGTACGCAGAAAAATCATCAAATCGCCGGATGGAGGTCTATAGACACTAACTATACAATAAATTACATCTCCCAACTTTACTTTAACAGCACATAGTTCACAATGCATCGGCACAGATAGCTTATCTATATTTAAAGGGTGAGTTTCGTATACAGGACGAGCGTATATCGCACATCCTCCATGTTCACGTTCAGATCGGCAATATTGAGCAGCGATGCGATAGCCAGCCAGATTCATATAGAGGATCCTTTCTGGTGGACACCAGTGCTCAACGACGCTGATAAAGTCAGGACCAGTCAAATTAAGAAAGACTTCGATTCGGGTTATTTTGCTGATAATGCTTTGTACATTTAGTTGTAATATTCTTAACTTATTGGTGGATGTAATGGAGTTCTCCGTAGGCAAGTTGTCATTGATCCCGTTTTTCAGTGACCAAGTTACGGGATCGTAGAAAAAATTTATTAATCAGTATCCCCTCGGGCCAAAATGATGGTTCCATTACAAGAGACTGAAATTCAGATGGAAGAGTCAACTTGAACGAGGAATACATTTCCGGTTGCTTCGAATTCAATTTTTCGATGTGCAAATCAGTGACATTATCTCTCAAAAAATTCTGTAGATCTTCGGTTGTAGTTGAAGGATTAAGTCTCGATACGTGAATGTGAGATAATCTTTTCTTAGGAACACCCACAAGAGCTGTCGAACTCGAGGAACCAATTATCGGTTTGAACTTAGTCATCTTCTTTGCAGGCTCTCTTTTAGGTTTATTCAACTCATCTGCAGATCTCTGCTTTCCTTTTCTTTTTACGATTTTCCATCCTTCATTGGTATCAGTTGTTTGTGGAGGTAAGCTCTCCTCAACAAGATTTACACAGGCAGTGAGCTTGGAATCATTTGGAACAGCTGTAGATATGCCATCGTCTGTGGGAAGTAAAACATCCGACGATGTGCTAGTCGAGGGGATTCCCGATATGTGACCAATATCATCTGGGGAATCTCGTACAACTGTTATGATATCTGTTTCGGTGTTTTTGTCCTGCTTCAACATTCGTATTTCCTTGATAAGGGAAGATATTTGTTTATTTTGAATTGCGATAAGATTTCTCAATTCCAAAATTTCTGAATGCAATGGTGTAACTAAATTATCAACAATTCTATGGATGGTAGAGAAAAGTGGATCCTCACCCCCTGGATTGATTTGCTGAGGCTCGGTTGGCTCAGGATTTGAACTACTGGAATCGGTACAACCATCACAAAACCACTTAGCAATATTACCATTACCACGCATTTCATTAAAAAGTTCAATGGTGATGTTCAGGCAATTTAAATGGAAACTGTTTCCACAAATCCTGCATTTAATAGAATCATCGTAACGACTTATCTTATTCGAACATTGAGAACAAACCAGTCCGCGTACGGGCGACATGTTGATTATAGAATATCATAAATCATTGATTTAAATTAAGGGTGTTTCGACTATTTTTCAGGGCAAAATTCCAATGAGAGTCAAATTATATTAAAGCTCTATATTTCGTCAACTATCGTTGACTTCTTCAGGAGCAACTGGAAAATACAAAGATCTCATAACAAAAGTTCAAATTCTCTTAGGCTAAAACTTACAATACCGTGACAATAAATATGGTAGCTTCAGAAAAAACAAGACCATGTAGAGGATAATCAAAAAAGTACGTCAATTTCAGTTGAATTATTCAGGAAAAAATTGGTTTTACAAATGACAGATTTCAGAAAATCCTATAAATTGGCATGGACAAACAAATGTGCCATGATGTTCACAGAAGGGCAAAAAAAATTGAGAAAATCTTTTCTTATTTTATACAATTTGGATTAGAAATGTCTCTTATTTATAAGTACCTGCAAATAAGGTTACAAATTAGGAGATATTAGGAGAATACCTATTTTTTTTTATCACAGGTCAGTAAGAAACTATAGATGTTACTAAGATTATTCGTATACGTTTTCTTATTCATCCTTGAATTTTTATTTTCATTTATATAACACATTTCTAAAAAAGTTCTTTTTTGGTATTCTTGTTCGTGATCTAAGACTTGTATATTATCGTAATCTACAGCATGTCCTGTGTTATTAATATGTGAAGCTAAAGCACATCTTTCAGGTCTCAGAACAGAATCACTTTTGTGTAACGCCATTCTCCTATCAAGATTACCCTCTACATGGTCTTGTTTTTTCTGAAGCTACCATATTTATTGTCACGGTATTGTAAGTTTTAGCCTAAGAGAATTTGAACTTTTGTTATGAGATCTTTGTATTTTCCAGTTGCTCCTAAAGAAGTCAACGATAGTTGACGAAATATAGAGCTTTAATATAATTTGACTCTCATTGGAATTTTGCCCTGAAAAATAGTCGAAACACCCTTAATTTAAATCAATAATTTCACAAACGACTAGTATCCTATAACTTCAATATATCGATAATGGGTTTTTATCGTGAGATCTCAGCGATTTATGGCGCTGAAACTCTACAACACCTCAAAAGTTGGGCTATGTGTAACACCAAACTGGCAAGCTTCAGAAACAGACGAATTTTTCTTCTAAATTGTAAGAATAATGGTATCACCCCAAGACACATTTCGGATGGATCCAAATGCATCTATAACCTACTTGATTCGTATGTAGGGGCAGCTAAGGATATCGAAAAATTCAACAATAGGTTTAAATCCAACATTTTATCATTAGAAATTAAGTCGACACAGATCAGAATCAGACAACTTGAAAGAAATCTTGATAATTCAATTGAATTGGCACGTGGTCGATTGCCTTTGAACATCTTTAATGACTTCCATTTTCACCAAGTGCAATCATATAACAAGCAGTTCCATAAAACTAGGGTCAAACATCTCAAAAAGACAGATGATCTTAAACTATCTTATTTAAAAAAGATCAAGACTAAACAATCCTGGGTAGTGAATCTCTCAAATAACTCACTAATTCCTGAAGATATAATGAGTATGCTATCTTTGGGTCCTAAATTCTCTATTGCCCCAAATAACCATCAAATTTCTTTAAAGAAACTTCTAGCTGACACTGAATACATTATTCATGGTATTAGTGATGAATTCAAAGATATTGTAAGAGCACAGGCCACCAATATAATCACCAATTTTCATTTTAAAAATAATATACAATCAAATTTTATCAACAAGCTATTCATTAAAACCAAAAAATTCTTAAAACAAAATGATGACCTCTTAGTAATGAATTCAGACAAGGGCAACGTAACAGTAATAATGAATAAAAATGACTATTTCACTAAGTGTAATATTTTGGTTAATGATGGAAACGTTTATGAAAAATTGACGAGAGATCCTACATCTAGATTTGAAACAGAAAATAATAAATGGGTGAAATTCATGAAAGAAAAACAATATATTGATGGGGTCATCTCCAAAAAGCTCATGTGTTATGGTTCACATCCTCCAAGATTCTATGGGCTTCCTAAGATCCACAAAGAAGGAGTTCCTATGAGACCTATAGTATGTACTATTGGCTCGCCCACATCTAATCTTAGTAAATTCATTGCCAACATACTTCAAGCCTCTTTTCACCAATACAATGAGTTTCAGATACTAAATTCAAAAGAATTTGCTATCAAAATGAATGGATTTCTTCTGCCTCCTGACCATGAGATTGTGTCCCTTGATGTAATATCATTATTTACAAACATCTCCTTAGAATTAACAATATACATTATTGATGAAAATTGGGAGTTGATAATGCCACACACAGAGATTCATAAAGAGCATTTCATTCAGATAGTTGAATACATTTTTCATTCTAATTATTTCCTATATAATGGTTCTTTCTATAAACAAAAATTTGGATGTCCCATGGGCAGTTGCTTGAGTCCTATTTTAGCTGATATGGTGATGTCAACGCTTATAAAATCATCTTTAGAGAGACTTTCTTTTACTCCATCATTTATATATCAGTATGTTGATGATCTAATTTTATCTATACCTGAAGATAGAGAAGAGGAGATACTAATCGTTTTCAACAGTTTCGATGATCACATTAAATTTACAATAGAAAGGGAGAATAACAAATCTGTACCTTTTCTAGACACGAAGCTATATAGGACTGAGGATAACAGGATTATTTTAGATTGGTACAGAAAACCCAGTAGTTCTGGGAGATATATAAATATAGATTCTTACCATGATATCAAAATAAAAACAAATATAATTTTGGGATTAAAAAGAAGAATAGAGGATATCACTCATCATACTCTAAGACAAGCGGCACTGAGAAGTCTATTTAGGCTGATGAGGGATAATGGATATTCAAACATATTTCTTAAAAAATTAATATACAATGCTCCAAGACTACCAGAACCAACAAGCTTTAAATGAAGTGAATAATGAAGAAAACCGAGTCTGTTTTGCAAAACTGCCCTACATTAAGGAAGTCACATTCGAATTAACGAAGCTTTTTAAGAAATTTATCAACATAAAAATCAGTAGATATAACATGGTTGTTGGCCCCTTTATAAAAGCACAAATGATAAATTGAATATTTCAAAAATAAAAAATGTTATTTATAAGATAAATTGCAAACACTGCCCTCTATTTTATATAGGACAAACATCACAAGGTCTTGATAGGAGAATGGCGTTACACAAAAGTGATTCTGTTCTGAGACCTGAAAGATGTGCTTTAGCTTCACATATTAATAACACAGGACATGCTGTAGATTACGATAATATACAAGTCTTAGATCACGAACAAGAATACCAGAAAAGAACTTTTTTAGAAATGTGTTATATAAATGAAAATAAAAATTCAACGATGAATAAGAAAACGGATACGAATAATCTTAGTAACATCTATAGTTTCTTACTGACCTGTGATAAAAAAAATAGGTATTCTCCTAATATCTCCTAATTTGTAACCTTATTTGCAGGTACTTATAAATAAGAGACATTTCTAATCCAAATTGTATAAAATAAGAAAAGATTTTCTCAATTTTTTTTTGCCCTTCTGTAAACATCATGGCACATTTGTTTGTCCATGCCAATTTATAGAATTTTCTGAAATCTGTCATTTGTAAAACCAATTTTTTCCTGAATAATTCAACTGAAATTGACGTACTTTTTTGATTACCCTCTACATGGTCTTGTTTTTTCTGAAGCTACCATATTTATTGTCACGGTATTGTAAGTTTTAGCCTAAGAGAATTTGAACTTTTGTTATGAGATCTTTGTATTTTCCAGTTGCTCCTGAAGAAGTCAACGATAGTTGACGAAATATAGAGCTTTAATATAATTTGACTCTCATTGGAATTTTGCCCTGAAAAATAGTCGAAACACCCTTAATTTAAATCAATATATATATATATATATATATATATATATATATATATGAACCCGTAGTTCGTTGTTACCTCCGTTAAGTTCATTGGGCGACCTGACCTCCGGGTGAAGGAGTTTTATAATTGGAATAATTTTTGCTTATATATGTAGAGGGGAAGGTAAATAACAGGGGTACCTAAAGAGGGGAAAAGATTTTCATCGAAAAATTTTTTTTCAAACGAATCAGACCTTACTACCTCCGCATATATTTCTTATTAGTAGTGCGCTCTCACCTCCCGCAACGTTGCCAGATTTCAGGAGGACAGAAAGTAGGGCAGCTTGAATTCTACTCATATACAGAATACAGCTGCTCTTCCGATTCATTCACACATACTGAAACCTGTGAATAGTTCGAGAACGATACTGATATTAATAAACTTCATACGCTAATAATTGATTGATAAGGATTCGGAGTAAATGAATTTGGACAGAAATTATTATCTTTTCTTCATGAATATCAACAGTTTTGAATAAGTATGCTGTCTACGATACTTCGTCCGATAGGGGAGTTTAATACCGTATAGGTCCCAAAATGAATGATACATGACAATGAAATTTTTCGTTACATATAAGATTAATTCCAAAGACAATTTTACCGAATTTGTTCTGGTATGAAATAGTTATCTAAATTTTGGGCATTATATTCACGACATGAGGAACTCCATTGAAATGTTTTTCCGGAATGAATCAACAAAGATATACGTTTTACTTTCAGCTTCTATACTTCATTCACTTTCATTTTAGCACAGGATTGGCCATGGAAATTGAATACCTTTCACTCTGTATGGTACGAAAATGTTGGGTTAAGACGCTTGTCAAAACATTTTTGAGTTTTAAATCAGTGCTACGTAGTCCGTTCTACGTGAGACTCTCAGTAATTACGTACTTCATCACAATGTCAAATCACTTCGGAAAATATTGCGTCGAAAATATGTAACGAACATAATTGACATTTATACAAACTGATTGAAGACATACCAAATCTATTTATTTACATGGAAAATAGAAGTAATCAGTAGCTTGAGGGGAGTTACTGTTGTTTATTTTCTTTGGCTGAAGACGTTACATCAGTTGTAGAATTCAAAAAAATCAACCCGAAGATGAAATGCATTTGATGCAGTGTTAGCATTGAATTGAATACTCATAGGTGGTAGGTAATGGGTATCTCTTGAAGAAATGAACGGATAATTACGAGAATGTTGAATTCCTCAACAAAAATCATCTTGCGTCAAAATAATTAAAAGAAGTTTGAAGCAACAGGAGCTTCACCTTCAAACAAAACAACTGCCTAGTATTCGTGTCTGTTTATTTTCAATACATTGATATAATAATAATAATTATACAGGGTGTGGCGTAATGAGTGGATAATATGGAGCCTGCGGGTAGGGTAATCTATGGCGGTTCAAATAAATATATTTTACGTTTGGCAAAAGTGCCTTGGTTTTCGAGATATTGGGGATTTTCGATGAATCACCCCAAATAATAATAATAACTGGATATTGACATTTTTCATCATAGCGGTTCAAAAGAAACTCCTTGATTTAATGGCATTTCTTAATTGCTCGAGGAGTCTTTTGAAATTTTTCAGTACACAGGGTGTTTCACAAGTAAACGGACAAACGAAAACCGTGAATAGAGGGCATTGAGCTTAGTTCATAAACACCTCATATGTGTGTCTTAGGCATTCCGTTTCCGATATAGAGAGGAGTTTATTCAAATTTCCCTAATTTTTGTTCGGCTATAACTATAACTATATATATTTTAGTTGGATTCGGCTAAAAATTCATTATCCGCTTAAACTTCTAAGTTTCAATAAAACAGAACATTAAAAGTTGACGAACACAGGACCGAACTCATTGAGGATATATTCAAATTTAAACTCATGCAAAACACTCTGTTTGTAGTTTTTCTCGTCATAATTTTGAATTTTTCAGGTATCTCCATTGATTTTCTCAAAATCAATGAAACTTTGGTATGCCATTTCAGATTATTTTTAATGAATAATTGTTTGATCGTGAAATGTCTGGAAAAAACAGCGCTGCATATTGACTTTTACTTCACATTAATTAATGGGATGAATATGATCGCCAATCAACTGAGGAAATCTAAAAATGGAATTGGAAATGTTCAACTGAATTTTTTCGTTTTCAATATATGTCTTGCATTTGTTTTTGATATTTATAGCATATCTGGTCATTCAGATAAGTCATCAACAGTGATAATAAGCTTTGTTATTGATAATGAACAAAAAAAGAAATAAAAAACTACGCTATCATGATCATGAAAATAATAATTATAATTCGATGTCTTATGAATGAATCGCTTTTTATGGACAACGTGGAACTGAAGTAATTTTCCGAACTGGTTTTCACCTCATTTGGTCTTTTAGTGAAGGTAATGATTGGCACTTCGGATAAGTATGATAAATGCACTTTCGAATTCTTCACTGATTCCGTTATAGTCATTATTGGATCTATGGAAATCTATGGATTGTTCTGGTCTTATTACAATTTGTTATTGAAACATTGATGATATTCATGCACCAGCAAAAGTATTTATCAGTATTTCAGGTCATTTTATTAGAAGGGTAGGACCCCAATATTGGACTGCTAGATCTCCAGATCTGACACCCCGCAAACCTCGAAGAAACCTATATATAGGGTGCCCCAAAACTATTGAATCAAACGTCACACCACGATAGACTAGATCAAATACTATCGAATGACACCAACATTAGTTGAGCGAAAATGTACCGTTTCTAAAAAAACCTAACCTAAAGTTGCCGATTTTCGAACTATTTTTTCAGTCACAAGGCCAATTTGTTATTGAGGATAGCGTTTTTCTCCCATATTATCACCCCTGTTTATTCTGAGTATTAAAAATCATGTAGAAAAAACAATTGTTTTAATTTACATTTACTTAGGTTATGGTTATCGATTAACTACTTAAAATAATTTCAATTAGGGGAGATGAAACAATAATATTACTTCAATATAATTTAAAATCGATATCCTTTTTCACAAACTGGCCCTGTTATTAAGAAAAATAGTTCGAAAATCGGCAACTTTATGTATTTTAATAAAATTCTGATTATTTTGGAAACGGTACATTTTCGTCGAACTAATGTTGGTGTCATTCGATAATATTTGGTTTACTCTATCGTGGTGTAACGTTTGATTCACTAGTTTTGGAACACCCTGTATATGGTATGATTCTGAACTCAGCTCAATGCCCTCTTTTCACGGTTTTCATTTGTCTGTTTACTCGTGAAACACCCTGTATACTTCTTGTACTCTGAAAATTTTAAAACAAATGCCCTCACCGTCATATGAAAATTCAAATTCTTCTTGTTGTAAGAACCGTTCATCCTTTCACCCAACGCCGACCCTAGTTACATGGCCCGTTGAAAACGAAATCGGCATCTGTTTACTGCAAAACACGTGTTAACGCTGATATGAAGGGTTCAAAATTTTCTACCTGATTCGGGCTTTTTAGGAACGAATTGCTCAAGATGCATTTCGTTTTGCGTGTTATATTGGCTAAATTGAATTTATTCCATGGATGATTCGAGAATTAGTGATGTCCAGAATGCTCCAGAATGATGAAAATTTTCAGATTTCATTGAAATTCTTGCGAAAATTATCTCGTATATTTTCAAGTTTAGATTTTAATTCATTCAGAACTTTGAAGTTCGGCAAATAATGATGTAAATGATATAGATAACAGTCAATCACATTTCCTTCAGCGCAGTTGTTGTTTTGAAGAAAAAGCAGTAGATTCTCGCAAAATCCGAAACTCTACATGAATAGGCCCAGTTGTTCAGTTCGGGATTAAAGTTTATCCTAAATTGATTTTGACACTTCAGTTCAGTTCTGTCAGGTTAATCTAGGATCATCTTAAATCTCGGCCTTATCCTGAACTGAACAACCGGGCCTTATAGTAATAGCAACGTAGCATTAATTAACTCGGTATATTATTGGAATAATATTAAATTTTCATAGCGGAGAATAGTGGTTTTCAGCCTCGGTATTCACGAAATTCATTTTATTATGTTTTTTTTTTCATGTGAATCGGCCCGAAATCTTGGATCCCCCGACCTGATAGTTTCGTATACTTCTATGACAATAGCATAATAACTGAAATTTCAACATTTTCACAGAAATTTTTGAATTTAAGGGAGAGACACATTAAAAAAATCGATAGCAAGTTACCGCCTAAACTGCGAGCTTGCCGAAGTTGAAACTGGTACCAATCTACTCAGTGCTTCATAATATGTATAGTTTTATGACTCAGTGTTTTTCAGAACCTGTAAAAAAAAATTAAAAACTGTAGACTCGTCATCGCCTTCCAAGGCTGCATCTTGGAAGAGCTGTCTATTTGGAAAAAAATTTATAGGAACTAGCCCCGCTTATTTTCATTAAGGAATCATCTCCCTTAGTCCTTCGCATTTGTTTACAGATATCCTGTATATAGATACATTTTATCTATGTACCTATTCATTTTGGATAGTAGGAGTTTAATCAATATGTGTTATTTTCGAAGACCAAAACAAAAATTTTAATTGCACCTGATTTGTTAATTATAAGAATCATCATTTATTTTGAATAATAAAACTTCATGCGAAAATACTTAAATTAAATTTTGTCTTTCTCCTTTCATCATGCGTCCATCATAGTGTCCGCTGTTCATCATAGCTTTTGGGAATTACCAATCAATCATATGTATCCGAGTATGTATCTATATTATTACCTTCATTTTGTAGATTCATCATGTCTTGACAAAAATATGGTTGCAATTTCAAAATATGTTGACTCGAGGCCTTCAAAAGACTTCATATTTGTTTATTTCTTCCCTTACATCCTGTATGATCTATCGAAAAATGCAAATCTGTTTTGGATAATTCTTCATGAATTCTTACTTGTTTCGATATAATTTGTAATTTTCTTTATGATACATCACTAAAAAATTTAAATAAATAAATAAATAAATAATGTGCTTTATATCAGGTAAAGTGTACACATGACATTAAACACTTGAAGTGAAACAGGGTCATTTTCTGCTTTATAGTCTGTGTTCCATAAAGTCTTCCACACTGTAGGGTTCGATTTCAAGTAGGAGTTTGAAGATGAATTTCTTGAACTGTTGTAGAGTCCATTCTCCTCTTAGTTTGTGAGCTATCTTATTGTAATAACGAATATATCTATATTCAGGTCCCTTTTCAGTGAGGCTTAATCTGTGTCTTGGATATTTTAGTGCAGTTGTCCTCGTATTGTAATTACTTACTGTTTTCTCTTCGAAGTAGTGCTAGTTCTTGAATGTAAATATCAGGCTTTCTTGGATGTGTACAGCAGGAGCAGTCAAAAGACCATTCCTTCTGAAGACTCCCCTGCATGATTCCGTCCTCCTCATCCTCCAGATCATTCTGAAGGCTCTCTTCTTCATTTTCAGCACTCTATGTAGGTTGTATGAACTACCATAGAACATGATGCCATACCTAAATACTGCCTGGTATATTGTTCTTAGTGAGTTTATGTCCAGATATTTATTGAGGACTCCCAAAGTGTAGCAGATGGTACCCAGTTGATTGCAAAGGTTGGAAATGTGCTCTCCCCAATCAAGGGTTACCTCAATAGTGAGGCCTAGGAAGCGACAAGATTTAGTCAGTTCTAATGTGGAGTTAGACAGTGAAATGCTGGTAGGCACTTGGGGACCGGAATGAGCTGTCCTGAATAGGATGGCACTTGTTTTTTCAGAATTCATGCACAAACCGTTTGCTTCAAACCACTGGCTAGCACGATTTAGAGTTAGAGTTGAGTGTAAAATGGTAAACTCAACTCTAAATCGTGCTTGGCCAATACAGTGAAGTTTGTGTCATCTGCATAATTCACTGTCCTAACCATGGTTTCATCGAATATGGTACTTAGGTCATTTAGAAAAATGATAAAAATGATAGGGCCCAATATGCTACCCTGCGGAACTCTGTGAGTTCTTCTTCCGAAACTGTTGTTTTTCCGTTCTGAGAGATCACCACTCTCTGCCTGCGGTTTGCTAAATATGATTGAAACCAGTCAAGCTTGTTTATGCCATATGCAGAAAGTTCATGGAGAATAAAGTCGTGGGACAGAGTATCGAATGCCTTTGATAGATCCAGCATTAGACCCACTGTTATATTAGAATCCTCCAAGGCATTAAGGATTCCTGAAATGAACTCAAACACTGCTGTCTGAGTTGATCTAAGTCTTACATAACCATGTTGTGTGGGTAAAAGGATCTTTTCTTTTAGAAGGTATTCTACTAGTTGAGTGCAGATTGTTAGTTCCAGTATTTTAAACCAGAGAGATGGTACAAGCTATTCAAATTTTCGGGAAAATCCAATAATTAAACATAATCGATAATAAAACAGATGTTTCTGAGCAAAGGATTCCTCAAAATCATTGAGCAATCCGATTTAAGAAAAATATATAGAGCGTTCCATTTGAAATAACACAACAATGTCCAATATTCGGTTTAGCCGACGTTGTTCATTTCTGTGATATTGTAAAATTTGTAGCATTTTTTCTCTTGATTCTGAAATGAAAATTCTCGGAATGGCTCATTGTCCTTGAATATTCATCACCATTTACATCTGAATATTTAGCTTGAGATGAAAGAAGTTCAACGGATGCATAGATACACACGATGGAATATAAACAGTCATAATTCCATTCGAGAGAGCCAAGATTGGTTTTCTTTCACGTGATTCTTTCCCCTACAGATAAATGCGATAAAAAATCGTTGAGATATGCCGCCTGGATTGCAATTATGGAGGAGATAGCGCGCTGCGCCTCTCTACAGTTAATTCATCCGTATACTTATATTCCGCCTGTCTACATCTGCTTTGAAAATACAACGTTGCCATTTTCGGAGGTGCTAACGAGCAAAGAGTCCCCCACAGCAATTCTTCGATATACAGCTCAGCACACTAGCGCCAGTGATATACACTCGAACTAAAAGATTGTTCAGTACATAAACGGGGTGCGTTGTGACCTCAAAACGATTTTTTGATATGTTGATCCCTGAAGCCCCTCCTGAATCTAACAAGATAAAAAACAAGGCAAAACGTTGTCACCTCCGATTCCGGAGGTGACAGCGATATATATGAGGTGAGAGCGTTAAACGAGTTACTATTTCGGAGGTAGTATTAACACTTTATAACTATATATATATATATATATATATATATATATATATATATATATATATATATATATATATATATATATATATATATATATATATATATATATATATATATATATATATATATATATATATATATATATATATATATATATTTTTAACCACCAATCAGGGATATCTGATGCAACTGGGTTTATTCACCAAAGTTAACATCACGCTCAAAAACCTTGTAGAAACCTCCGAACAATTCTAGTTGTACTCAAGATGACCTGCTTCTGGGAAGTAGAGATGACATCTACCTCCAAACATAATCTCCTGGTGTTCTCAGGTAGGTGTGCCTCAACTATTCCATTGGTCGACATTATTAACGGAAGAATGCTAATCTTGCTCAGATCATACATCTCCTTCAGCTGAAACGCCAGGTCACCATACTTCGTTATTTTTTCGGTGTATGCTCTTGTGATGTTATCATCAGCTGGGATTGTGAACTCTATCAACATGCACGTCCTCCTGTCATTATCGAAAAGCGCTATGTCGGGTCTATTATGCATTACGCTTCTGTCCGTCACCAGCGCCGAGTCCCAGTATAGTTTGTATCGTGCACTTTCAATTAATGTTCTTGGGACATATAGATGGTTCGGAGTTACATCCTGGAGTAACCCCAGATTCAGTGCTATTTTCTGATGATAGATTTTTGCCATGTTGTTATGTCTTTCAAGGTATTCTCTCGGCGCCAAAATGGGGCAAGAAGACGTAACATGTTGTATAGTTTCAGGTGCCTGGGAGCACTTACGACATCGGTCAGATGGTATGTCCAGCTTAGCAATGTGCCTTTGGTACATTCTGGTTGGCATAACTTGATCCTGTATTGCCAGGAGTCTACCCTCAGTTTCTGGATATAAGTATCCGGCTCGCAGGTAAGTCAGACACTCCATTTTATTAACATGCTCTCCCCTCAGGCACCCAGGATATCGCCCATGTAAGGCCATGGCACCCCACTGCTCGATAAGCTGTTGCATTGATTGGTCAGTGTATTGAACATCCGGTTCCGACAGTCTCAATGGTGACAGGTTTCGGTCCGCCTGGAAAAAAGGTGAGTTCTTTTTAAGAAAATAATTCCTCAGTGATGTTATGTTTGCCCTGTGGACATCCTCTAAGTTTAGCAAGCCTCTGCCCCCCTGTTGGCGTGGCAGATATAGGCGTATTACCGATGAGTGGGGATGATGGACTCCAAACTTTACCAGCAGGGATCTTAACGCTCTATCCATTTCTTTGAGTTCAGTCGTTGACCAAGTCAGAACCCCGAAAGAGTAAGTGATCGTGGGTATTGCCCAGATATTGATGGCAGTGAAAAGTGATCGAGCGTTTAATTTTGACTTCAGAAGGATGGTAACTCTTTTGAGTAGTCTCTGCCTGAAGAAATCTTTCATTTCCGATGTTTGAATATCTAGAGCTTGTTTGATTCCCAAGTATTTGTATGAATCACCTACGCCCAAAGAAGGTATTACAGTCTGATTCATCAAAGTTGTTTCAAAATTCGAGGCTTGGACTTTTCCGCGTATCACTTCTAAAGTTGCACACTTCTCAACTCCAAAGCTCATGCCGATCGAGTCGCTGAACTGTGAGACTATTTCCAGAAGTCTTTTAAGCTGATCAAAGTTGGCCCCATACAATTTGAGATCATCAATATACAGACTATGGTTAACTCGGACTTGTCTAGGCTTGTCAATGACATATCCGCAAATTGTATTCCTGAGTAGCATACTTAGAGGATTGAGAGCCATACAGAACCACACCGCACTAAGAGTGTCGCCTTGAAAAACACCCCGGTTTATCTCAATATTCTTGGATCCTCTCATCTCATCTCCATTATGAACGAAGAGGGAGGTTCTCCAGGTACGCATCAGAAACTCCAAGAGATTGATGACCTTCTCATCGATGCCATGCATCCGAAGAACTTTCAGCAGCCAGGAGTGGGGTACCGAGTCAAAGGCTTTGCGATAGTCCACCCACGCGACCGAGATATTTCTCAGTTTCTTACGTGCCTGCTTTGTGATTATATAGTCTACAACCAGGAGTTCCTTGGAGCCTTTAGTTCTTATTCGCCCACCCCCTTGCTCAGGGGCCATAAGATTATGTGTTCGTAGGTGCTTATTCAGGTGTTTCGTGACGATCGCTGTCAATATTTTATACACTGCAGGGAGGCATGTTATTGGGCGATAATTTTCAGGATTTTTTGGATCTCCACCCTTCAGAATCAAATATGTTTGGCCCTGAGTGAAGTACCTTGGGAGGAGATTGGGGTCTGAAAGGGATCTTTTAAGCAGTATCGACAATATCTCGTGGACACTGGTGAAATGTTTCCACCAATAGTTGTGCAAATTATCGCATCCTGGAGTTGCCCAGTTATTAGAACCCTTCAGTACGTCTGCTATATCAGACCCCTCGATGTTAATTTCTTCCATTTGAGTTGTTGGGATCCTGGATTCAGCTTCTTGTATCCAAGGCATATTTCGATCATATGTGGTCTTTTTAGACTAAACTTCACCCCAGTATTCCTCAGCTGCCCCAAGCTCAAGTCGATCACCCCCCTCGGTACTTCCCTGTTCAAGGTCCCTGAAAAACTTTTTTTGGTTTTGAAAGAACAACTTATTATTTTTGTGTCTTGTGACTCTCTCATTGTACCGTCTTATGCGACTACCTAATGCTCTGATCTTTTGTTTCAGATTATCACAGAGCACCAAGATTTTTTCCTTGAACTCCGGATCTCTCCGTTTTATCCTATATTCGGAGGCCGTTTTCCTGGTAGCTTTGATCACCTTGTTCGATGGATTTGGTGAATGAAGGTAAGTATGGAGTTTTCCTATTTTTCTTCTTATCAAAACGATCTTCTGTTCCAGGCGTCTCTTCCAAGGAGGGGGGCCATTCAGTCTCTGAGCCGCGTTTTCATTAATTTTTCTCCCATGAAATTCACAGATCGTAACAGCTCCGGCATATACAACATCAACCAGTTCAGTAAGCGTGTCAACTTCTCCGAGATGTCCAGGAATCACCGAGTTCAAAGATTTCATCGTTTCCAAGATCAGCTTTGAGTGCTGCAACCGTGGTATCTTCGGTCTACTTTCAGGATTCATACCAGAAAATTTCATGAGGTTCTCGAGGAACTGTTGTTCGATCGTCTCAGCCTGCTCACTCCTCACATAAAGTCCGCTTTGTCTCATCCTCAGCGATGATCTACGCCGGTTGGTTTCCTCAGCTATCGAGTTCTGTTCTTCTGGTATTTCGAGTGGATAGCAACTAGTTTTGATGTTTTCCAACTCGGCTCGGGACAGTTTTTCTCCCGCAGCATCCATCTCACCCTATTAGATAACAGTTGAGCATATGAGGGTCTGCTCGGACACATTTCCTCCCAGGTTTCAAGCAAGATCTGTCTGTATGTTCTAGCTGAACGTTCAGTTAGGTCAAGAGCAATATAATGTGCACGCATCAAAATACAGTTCTCTTCATATGTCCAGCGTGTACGCCGATCTCGTATCCTACTCGTAACGGGGTGAGCGTTTTGCTCGCCCAAGTTTTCCGAGTTCACTCTTTGCAGAGTAACGTGATTTGGCCTTGCGGTGCCGTCTCGGGGGGGTGCGCCGCTCGCTCCACACCTAACCCCAACAGGTCGAACATCTGGACGGCTCCGAGAGGGGTCGACCTGAGACCCCTCACCGCCCTGAGTTTTACTTCTTGTGATGGGAGCTAATTGATTCACACTCACTGAGGCTGCTAACCCCAGCTGAGCTATGGAGACTCGGGTTCGCGGGGGCGTCACTCCCCGATAGCTTTGCAACTACCCTGCGATATATATATATATATATATATATATATATATATATATATATATATATATATATATATATATATGAACCCGTAGTTCGTTGTTACCTCCGTTAAGTTCATTGGGCGACCTGACCTCCGGGTGAAGGAGTTTTTTAATTGGAATAATTTTTGCTTATATATGTAGAGGGAAAGGTAAATAACAGGGGTACCTAAAGAGGGGAAAAGATTTTCATTGAAAAATTTTTCTTTAAACGAATCAGACCTTACTACCTCCGCATATATTTCTTATTAGTAGTGCGCTCTCACCTCCCGCAACGTTGCCAGATTTCAGGAGGACAGAAAGTAGGGCAGCTTGAATTCTACTCATATACAGAATACAGCTGCTCTTCCGATTCATTCACACATACTGAAACCTGTAAATAGTTCGAGAACGATACTGATATTAATAAACTTCATACGCTAATAATTGATTGATAAGGATTCGGAGTAAATGAATTTGGACAGAAATTATTATCTTTTCTTCATGAATATCAACAGTTTTGAATAAGTATGCTATGTCTACGATACTTCGTCCGATAGGGGAGTTTAATACCGTATAGGTCCTAAAATGAATGATACATGACAATGAAATTTTTCGTTACATATGAGATTAATTCCAAAGACAATTTTACCGAATTTGTTCTGGTATGAAATAGTTATCTAAATTTAAATGATTGAAATGTTTTTCCCGAATGAATCAACAAAGATATACGTTTTACTTTCAGCTTCTATACTTCATTCACTTTCATTTTAGCACAGGATTGGCCATGGAAATTGAATACCTTTCACTCTGTATGGTACGAAAATGTTGGGTTAAGACGCTTGTCAAAACATTTTTGAGTTTTAAATAAATGCTACGTAGTCCGTTCTACGTGAGACTCTCAGTAATTACGTATTTCATCACAATGTCAAATCACTTCGGAAAATATTGCGTCGAAAATATGTAACGAACATAATTGACATTTATACAAACTGATTGAAGACATACCAAATCTATTTATTTACATGGAAAATAGAAGTAATCAGTAGCTTGAGGAGAGTTACTGTTGTTTATTTTCTTTGGCTGAAGGCTGAAGACGTTACATCAGTTGTAGAATTCAAAAAAATCAACCCGAGGATGAAATGCATTTGATGCAGTGTTAGCATTGAATTGAATACTCATAGGTGGTAGGGACTGGGTATCTCTTGAAGAAATGAACGGATAATTACGAGAATGTTGAATTCCTCAACAAAAATCATCTTGCGTGAATGGTAGTCAAAATAATTGAAAGAAGTTTGAAGCAACAGGAGCTTCACCTTCAAACAAAACAACTGCCTAGTATTCATGTCTGTTTATTTTCAGTACATTGATATAATAATAATAATTATACAGGGTGTGGCGTAATGAATGGATAATATGGAGCCTGCGGGTAGAGTACTCTATGGGGGTTCAAATAAATATATTTTACGTTTGGCAAAAGTGCCTTGGTTTTCGAGATATTGGGGATTTTCGATGAATCACCCCAAATAATAATAATAACTGGATATTGACATTTTTCATCATAGCGGTTCAAAAGAAACTCCTTGATTTAATGGCATTTCTTAATTGCTCGAGGAGTCTTTTGAAATTTTTCAGTACACAGGGTGTTTCACAAGTAAACGGACAAACGAAAACCGTGAATAGAGGGCATTGAGCTCAGTTAAAAAACACCTCATATGTGTGTCTTAGGCATTCCGTTTCCGATATAGAGAGGAGTTTATTCAAATTTCCCTAATTTTTGTTCGGCCATAACTCCAAATATTTTAGTTGGATTCGGCTAAAAATTCATTATCCGCTTAAACTTCTAAGTTTCAATAAAACAGAACATTAAAAGTTGACGAACACAGGACCGGACTCATTGAGGATATATTCAAATATAAACTCATGCAAAACACTCTGTTTGTAGTTTTTCTCGTCATAATTTTGAATTTTTCAGGTATCTTCATTGATTTTCTCAAAATCAATGAAACTTTGGTATGCCTTTTCAGATTTTTTCTAATGAATAATTGTTTGATCGTGAAATGTCTGGAAAAAACAGCGCTGCATATTGACTTTTACTTCACATTAATTAATGGGATGAATATGATCGCCAATCAACTGAGGAAATCTAAAAATGGAATTGGAAATGTTCAACTGAATTTTTTCGTTCTCAATATATGTCTTGCATTTGTTTTTGATATTTATAGCATATCTGGTTATTCAGATAAGTGATTAACAGTGATAATAAGCTTTATTATTGATAATAAACAAAAATAGAAAAAACTACCCTATCATGATCATGAAAATAATAATTATAATTCGATATCTTCCGAATGAATCGCTTTTTATGGACAACGTGGAACTGAAGTAATTTTCCGAACTGATTTTCACCTCATTTGGTCTTTTAGTGAAGGTAATGATTGGCACTTCGAATAAGTGTGATAAATGCACTTTCGAATTCTTTACTGATTCCGTTATAGTCATTATTGGATCTATGGAAATCTATGGATTGTTCTGGTCTTATTACAATTTGTTATTGAAACATTGATGATATTCATGCACCAGCAAAAGTATTTATCAGTATTTCAGGTCATTTTATTAGAAGGGTAGGACCACAATATTGGACTGCTAGATCTCCAGATCTGACACCCCGCGATTTCTTTCTTTGTTTTTATTCACACAACTAGTTGTCCATAGAAAAATAGATTCATTCTGAAGATCAAGTTTTAATTTTTAGTTTCAAGATAGCGTAGTTTTTCGATCCATATTTGGGTATCATCAATTTTGAAATATTTTATCCTTGTGAAAGAGTATTTTGAAGACCGAATATGGTATAATTGTTGAACACATTCAACAGAATATTCTTCGAAAAAAAATCAATTAAGGATTTCTAAATACATTTTCATGAAGTGCTCTATTCCTTAGAGGCGTCTGACCAAAACAATTATTTCTAGAACATGATCAACAGGTGGGGCAACCCAAAAATCAATTCAATTTGAGACAATAATAATGCAGATAACAAAAAAGTTGAAATTATGATTAAAAAACTACATACACGGTGTTTTTATGAGTTTGAAGTTAAGTAAAGCCTCACTGAGCCCGGTCCAGATTTTTGTCGAATTTTAATGCTCTGTTTCAATGAAATTAACAACTCAAAGCTAATTATAAATTTTCAGTCGACTTGATCAGAATTTCAGGAGTTATATCCAAACGGAAATTCGAGAAATTTCAAAAAACCCCGAAGAAACCTATATATAGGGTGCCCCAAAACTATTGAATCAAAGGTCACACCACGATAGAGTAGATCAAATACTATCGAATGACACCAACATTAGTTGAGCGAAAATGTACCGTTTCTAAAAAAACCTAACCTGAAGTTGCCGATTTTCGAACTATTTTTTCAGTCACAAGGCCAATTTGTTATTAAGGATAGCGTTTTTCTCCCATATTATCACCCCTGTTTATTCTGAGTATTAAAAATCATGTAGAAAAAACAATTGTTTTAATTTACATTTACTTAGGTTATGGTTATCGATTAACTACTTAAAATAATTTCAATTAGGGGAGATGAAACAATAATATTACTTCAATATAATTTAAAATCGATATCCTTTTTCACAAACTGGCCCTGTTATTAAGAAAAATAGTTCGAAAATCGGCAACTTTATGTATTTCAATAAAATTCTGATTATTTTGGAAACGGTACATTTTCGTCGAACTAATGTTGGTGTCATTCGATAATATTTGGTTTACTCTATCGTGGTGTGTTCACGGTTTTCATTTGTCTGTTTACTCGTGAAACACCCTGTATACTCCTTGTACTCTGAAAATTTTAAAACGAATGCCCTCACCGTCATATGAAAATTCAAATTCTTCTTGTTGTAAGAACCGTTCATCCTTTCACCCAACGCCGACCCTAGTTACATGGCCCGTTGAAAACGAAATCGGCATCTGTTTACTGCAAAACACGTGTTAACGCTGATATGAAGGGTTCAAAATTTTCTACCTGATTCGGGCTTTTTAGGAACGAATTGCTCAAGATGCCGAGTTCGAATAACATTTCGTTTTGCGTGTTATATTGGATAAAATTGAATTTATTCCATGGATGATTCGAGAATTATTGATGTCCAGAATGCTCCAGAATGATGAAAATTTTCAGATTTCATTGAAATTCTTGCGAAAATTATCTCGTATATTTTCAAGTTTAGATTTTAATTCATTCAGAACTTTGAAGTTCGGCAAATAATGATGTAAATGATATAGATAACAGTCAATCACATTTCCTTCAGCGCAGTTGTTGTTTTGAAGAAAAAGCAGTAGATTCTCGCAAAATCCGAAACTCTACATGTATAGCAGTTGTTCAGTTCGGGATTAAAGTTTATCCTAGATTGATTTTGACATTTCAGTTCAGTTCTGTCAGATTATCTAGGATCATCTTAAATCTCTGCCTCATCCTGAACTGAACAACCGGGCCTTATAGTAATAGCAACGTAGCATTCATTAAGTCGGTATATTATTGGAATAATACTAATTTTTTATAGCGGAGAATAGTGGTTTTCAGCCTCGGTAGGTATTCACGAAATTCATTTTATTATGTTTTTTTGGTGAATCGGCCCGAAATCTTGGATCCCCCGACCTGCTGGTTTCGTATACTTCTATGACAATAGCATAATAACTCAAATTTCAACATTTTCACAGAAATTTTTGAATTTAAGGGAGAGACACATTGAAAAAATCGATAGCAATTTACCGCCTAAACTACGAGCTTGCCGAAGTTGAAACTGGTAACAATCTACTCAGTGCTTCATAATATGTATAGTTTTATGACTCAGTGTTTTTTAGAACCTGTGAAAAAAATTAAAAACTGTAAACTCGTCATCGCCTTCCGAAGGCTGTATCTTGGAAGGTCTGTCGATTTGGAAAATTTACAGGAAATACCCCCGCTTATTTTCATTAAGGAATCATCTCCCTTATTCCTTCGCATTTGTTTACAGATATCCTGTATATAGCTATATTTTATCTATGTACCTTTTTATTTTAGATAGTAGAAGTTAATCAATCATCTGTATCTCAATCATATGTATCCGAGTATGTATCTATATTATTAACTTCATTTTGAAGATTCATTATATCTTGACAAAAATATGGTTGCAATTTCAAAATATGTTGACTCGAGGCCTTCCAAAGACTTCAATATTGTTTATTTTTTCCCTTACACCCTGTATGATCTATCGAAAAATGCAAATCTGTTTTGGCGAATTCTTCATAAAATCTTACTTGTTTCGATATAATTGGTAATTTTCTTTATGATACATCACTGAAATATTTAAACCAGAGAGATGCTACAAGCTCTTAAAATTTTTGGGAAAATCCAATATTTAAACATAATCGATAATAAAAGAGATGTTTTTGAGCAAAGGATTCCTCAAAATCATTGAGAAATCTGATTCAAGAAAAATATAAAGAGCGTTCCATTTGAAATAACACAATGTCAAACATTCGGTTTAGCCGACGTTGTTCATTTCTGTGATATTGTGAAATTTGTAGCATTTTTTTCTCCTGATTCTGAAATAAAAATTTTCGGATTGGCTCATTGTCCTTGAATATTCATCACCATTAACATCTGAATTTTCTTATCCAAAAAATGTTTCTCTCTGAACAGGTTATTTTATTATATGCAATGATACAATACTGATCATTCGTTATACTAATAGGTAGTATTATCTATATGGATCATTTCCATAGAGAGAAGAAATATCATTATGGACAAGACTCAAATCGATTCGTATCGTACCCGAGTCGCCAATGTGTGGGTTAGCAACCCACACATTGAGATGGATGAATCGCTCTCATAGACTCAGATGAAGCCTCGGAACACGCCCCCAGTGTTGGGACTGCACTTGGGGGAAGATCGGATCAGCCCCTAGCGGATGAACGTGAAGCAAGTGGCACCTCACCGCGAAACGGAACCACAAGGCCTGGCAACCCTGTCGGCGACAACCAGAGTGAAGGCTTGGGTGCTCCACAACAAGGGGACCCCGCACTTACTCGTAGAAGGGGAAGGCAGCATTGGTCACGCGAAATGAACCTATTTCTCATGAATGCTTACTTCCAAGTCACTGAGGGAGAGACTAAAAGGGACAGATACAGAGTCAGACTGGAGGAACAGTGGAGAGAAAAGTATCCTACTATGAACTTCACAACACAACACCTAGCAGCTCAGATTAATAACATCAAACAAAGAAAACTGATATCACCGGATATATATATATATATATATATATATATAGTTATAAAGTGTTAATACCACCTCCAAAATAGTAACTCGTTAATATATATATATATATATATATATATATATATATATATATATATATATATATATATATATATATATATATATATATATATATATATATATATATATATATATATATATATATATATATATATATATATATATATATATATATATATATATATATATATATATATATATAGGGAGAAACATTTGGGAACCTGGCAATTGTCGTTTGGGCAATTAGTAGTTAGTCGTCATTTACATCTATATTTCGAAACTGATTGCGTTTCTCCTTCAGGATGCTAAAATATACATAATAAACGTGGTTACAAAACATACAAAATAAACATATATATATATATATATATATATATATATAGGGAGAAACATTTGGGAACCTGGCAATTGTCGTTTGGGCAATTAGTAGTTAGTCGTCATTTACATCTATATTTCGAAACTGATTGCGTTTCTCCTTCAGGATGCTAAAATATACATAATAAACGTGGTTACAAAACATACAAAATAAACATTAAAACTTACATCCGACAAGTGTACTATAAAACTAACAAGGAGAGCATCAGGAAGTTATACAATCACATTCAAAACATTATTTTTCTCTGCTTAACGATGAAACAGAAACGAGCTGGTGTGGAGTCAAATCACTTCTTATAGGTTACTGTCACAAAATAAGGTGAACCACAGAAAAGTAACAAGATCAAGTAATGACATCCACTGTATTGTTATCGTCACGACATCGGTCTAGGGATAACAGGTAACTATACACAACACTCAGATTCTTCAGGTCAGTCTTTTTATTAATATTATTTGTGTTCTCGTTGATGAAACACATTTCTAGAAATGTTCTTTTGTTGTAATTTGAACTTGTGCTTAGTATTTCGACGTCATCATATTGGAAAGTATGGTCAAGTGAGGACGAGTGGCTTGCCAATGCACACCTTTCCGGTCGCAGTCTAGCATCACTCCTGTGGAGGGCGATGCGTTTTCTTAGGCATTGGGCTGTTTGGCCAATATACACCGAGTTACAACCTCCACATGGGATACGGTATATGACGTCGGATCTGGACATGGTTGGTACTTTGTCTTTGATCTTGCTGAAAATGTTCTTCACAGTTAGGGGGTTGTATCTGGCGATCCTTATATTCTCTATCTCATTCAATATGTTGGTCAATTTTCCTGTCAAAGACGGGACGAAGGGCAGGGATACATATTTGAGTTGTTGGCCCTGGGTTGCCAGTGTCGTTGCTTCCTCCAGTGGTCCTCTTCTTGCTGGGTCAGGGGTTAGAGAATGGAGACATCTCTCTAAAAATACCCTGGGATAGCCGTTTTCTTCGAAGATGTTGTTTTTATAGTACACTTGTCGGATGTAAGTTTTAATGTTTATTTTGTATGTTTTGTAACCACGTTTATTATGTATATTTTAGCATCCTGAAGAAGAAACGCAATCAGTTTCGAAATATAGATGTAAATGACGACTAACTACTAATTGCCCAAACGACAATTGCCAGGTTCCCAAATATTTCTCCCTGTTTTCTCCGGCAAATAAGTATTCCAATACGTATATATATATATATATATATATATATATATATATATATATATATATATATATATATATATATATATATATATATATATATATATATATATATATATATATATATATATATATATATATATATATAGCACGAAGGCAGCATTGGACTAGAGCAATGAACATAAGTCTAATGAATGCATACTACGAAGTTACCGAAGGAGAGACCCAAAAGAAAAAATATTCGGCAAAACTGGTAGAACGTTGGACAGAATCATATCCGGATAAACTTTTCACGGGAAGACACCTGCTCGCACAGATAAAGAACATCAAGGCGTTAAAGCTACTCTCTCCAGTCTCGGAGGCTCAACTGAGGTCCTAGAATATCACATATCAGATCATTCTGCCCTAAAATTTGTCAGTACATTGCAATTCGATATCCCCCCGAGGAAATTAATCAAAAAACGTCATCATCAATGATGACACTGTGAGTATGTTTTTGAATGAACTCTCAAAAACTGACAGGAATGATATCTACATCTCTTCAGCTAACCCCAGTGATCTATGGGGTGTTTTTCATGACCGTTATTCTGAAGTTTTCAATCGATGTTTTCCAATAGTTGAAGTAGGAACGTGTACATCGGGGAGAAATTTCAGGCTAACCCCAGAATTAAGGGAACTCAAGGACATTCTTGATAAGCTCCTTACCGTGTCATCGGTTGATCGTACATTTGAAGTAACCTACAGATCAATCAAGAAAAAATATGATTCTCTCCTTACTGTGTCAAAAAAGAACTATTTCAGTGACTTGGTACTGAAATCTGAAAATAAATCACGAGCGTCATGGCAGATAATAAAAAATCTCACAAAAAATAATAGTAAGAAATTTTCATTAAAATCCAGTGATCCGTCAAAACTAGCGAACGATTTCAATAGCTTTTTCACTGAAGTTGCCACCTCATTAACGCAGAATATATCTAAATCCCCTGACCCTTCTCTACCCTCTAGATTAGACAGATCATTCTTTATGTTCGAGATTGACCAAGAGGAAGTTATATCGGTGGTACATTCTCTAAAACATAAAACATCTGTTAGTCATGATGACATCTCCATTAAGGTAATTAAATCATCTATTGAAATAATAGTTAAACCACTAACTTTTATAATGAATCGCTCTTTCATGGAAGGCATCTTCCCAGAGAACTTGAAGATAGCCATAATTAAACCCATACATAAGAAGGGGAACATGGAAGATCTAAATAACTACAGACCAATAAGTATTCTCTCATCATTTTCCAAAATTTTCGAAAAAGTTCTCTACAATAGATTATCAAAATTGTTCCTCAAATTTAATGTAATACCTAAATGCCAACACGGCTTTGTAAAAGGTAGAAGTGTAGAAACAGCTATATTGGAGCTCACTAATGAAATTGTCACTGCCTTCGAACAAAACGAGATTCCCGTAGGTTTGTTTTTGGACTTAACAAAAGCGTTTGACTGTGTTGAACATAAAAGGTTACTCGAAATACTCGAGAACTGCGGGATTAGAGATTAGGGATCTTATGATCTTGTAGGTTATTGTTGACCTTTTTCATAATAATTGTTTCTAGAATTTCAAATTTTTTTATCAGTATATCATTATTATCGAATAATTTGTTATCACGATTTATTTTCTCTAATAAAAGGGCATTATTCATACTTAGCACCTTATTCATCTCCTTCAATTCGATATTTAATTGCTTTTGCAATTGCAAATTGCAATTTCGATGAATTATAATCACAATTATTGTCGGATTTGTTTTCACTTCCAGAACAGCACACTATGTTATTGTCACCAGAGAAATTAACATTTTTAGCCTCTTCACACAACTAATGTGGTAGATTGAATTACATCTACTACAAGATTTACAAGAAACATTTTTACATAATTTTGCACAACATTTTTAAATTTTATCGCCAAAATTCTCGCAATTTTTCTCACTATCGATAGACTCGATCATACATGTCTGGATCGCCCGCCATCTAAGTTATTCTCCGGATCAACTTGCATATTTTGATCGAATATTCAGCACATCTCATCTTATATATTAATCCTTCATGCCATAGTCTGTCGAATGTTCTGGCGACGTCTAGTGAAACAAGACCCGTAGCTTGTTTATTTTGGAACCCCTCTGTAATGTACTGTGTGAGCCTTAATAATTCTTGCTCTGTTGAGTGCTCTATTTTGAATCCGAACTGTTCTGGTGGTATTAGTTTCAGATTTTCAGTTTCCTCATTTAGCCTCGTGGCTATAATTCTTTCTACTACTTTTCCTAAAGCCGACAGTAGACTTATCGGTCTGTAGTTTTGTGGAAAATTCTTCTCTTTGAATGGTTTATTGAACACTATGACTTCCGCTGTTTTCCATTTTTCTGGGTAGTGTTCTGTCTTCATAATTACATTCGCGATATTTGCGGCTTCACCTTTTCTAGGTAATTTTTTTATAGTATAGTATAGTATAGTGAGAAGGGGTTACAGTTCACTGCGACTTTAAGGTCTATTGTGCCCCCTGACAGAGCTGTTTTCATCGCGCCCTTTACAGCTCGCCTTCCAGATCCAGAGATCTGATGAAATCCAATATCTGGGACGACTTCAACGAGGATAATTCCCCACTCCTACAAGTTTCTAGTCCAAAGCAATCTTTCCTTTGGCTTGCAATGGCAAAGCATTCCGTAACCAGGAGTTTCCTCCTCCTCCCCACAGAATCTACACTCGTCAGTGTCCGACTAACCCATTCTCAACAGATGCTTCTTTAGGCGACAATGTCCTGTGAGAAAGCCAGTGAGTAGGTGTAGTTGGTTCTTACTGAGATCCAGATATTTTTTGGATCTAGCAGTTTCAAAGTTCCGAAGGAACTTTTTGGAGTGATCCATTCCTGGGAGATTCCGCCAGAGTTCTTTCCTTTCGGCTTTCTCCTTCTCCATAAACTCCTTCTTGTAGGTGCATTTTCCTATACCACATAAGGGTTCTGGGCCAGTGAGTGGCGTTTGTGCGCTCTCTCTGGCAAGTGTATTGGCCTTCTCGTTTCCTACGATTCCCGAGTGACCGGGAACCCAGATTAAAGAGACCTTATTCTTCTTGCCTACATCATTGAGTTTATTCCGGCACTCCCAAATCAGCTTTGAATCAATGACATAGGAGCTCAGTGCCTTTACGGCAGCTTGACTATCTGTATGAATAGCTATATCACACTTCTGATAGTTTCTTTCTAGATTTACATCTAGGCATCTTTCGATTGCTAGTATTTCCGTTTGAAGGACGCTTGTACAGGAGCCTAACGATATTGCACACTTGGTACTTGCCCCATAAATCCCAGCGCCAGCTCCTGTAGCGGTTTTAGAACCATCTGTATACCATTTTAATGTATTTTCTTCAAGATTGTAGTCGGTGTACTCCCGTTCCCAATCTCTTCTTTTACTTAGGATTGGACTGAAATTTTTCCCAATGCTTACTTTCTTGATCATTAAGTCACTAGGAAGGTTTGCAGATGAGATGTAGTCGTTCAGGGAGGACCAAACTCTCTGACTCTTGATTCTCTCGTTACCTGTTCCTTCCTTAGATAATCTGAGGATGGCCTCATGAGCTACCCTATCAATCACTAGATGTAGAGGTGTGAGGTCTGTGATGATCTTCAGCGCCCTAGTTGGACACGTCCTCATGGCTCCTGTGATGCACACACAGGCAACTTTCTCTTCAACTTTCACTTTTACAACACTATGAACAGGTCTGAATAGGTCTGCTCTTGTCAAGATCTCACTCGACGAAAATAACAGTAGTAGCGCGCTCCATTTTTGCACCCGTCACGATTGTCGGTGAAGCAGATGGGCGTATAGGTTTCTTTTGTTTCAACGCACACGAACTACAGTTTAGTAGGTCCTTGATCTATATTCTGTTGTGAATTACTGTACGCGAGCGTTTTAAATAGTAGGTATACGATCAAAAATGGATATAGACATCTGTGAGGTACAGAAGAGAAGATAGATTTATATGATACCTCAACAACAGAGTACTCGAATAAAATACTGTAGATGAAACTTTGGGAGGAAGTGTCTGTTCAGTTGATTGATGACTGGGATAAATTCAAGAAGGGTATAAAATTGGCTTTTCAATCAATTCGTATCTCAACGTATTACTATCCATCTCCTGTTACAGTCACCGACTGAATGATCGATCGTGTGCGTTGACCACTAATTTTATTGGTAGACTGTCGTCGGCGTGTGCGTCCTACGAAATAGTGGTTTACGACTATCTGTCGTGTGCGTTAGATCTTAAACATAATAACTAGTAATGAGGAATGATCACGCCTAAACGGGGAGGCAATGAATAAAATAATAAGGTTAAATTCAGATGCATACCACCCGACGATATAAATATCGACAAGTGCCAATTTGCAAATTGGCTAGTTCAATTCAGATCGCAACACTTGTCGATATTCATATCGTTAGCTGGTATGCATCTGAATTTATTATTATAAAAACTAGTGTTGAATTATTCCGTTCGTTAGCTTTGAACTTTAACTTTGCATTTCTTCATACCGGGCATCGACCTCAGTATGTGTGAGTTAGTGGATCGTGATTTGGGTGGCAAAATAGTTGAACTTTATTACTAAATGTCATTGATCATGGATGTGAACAGGCTGCTAAGTAATGAATTTACTTATGAACTACAACTGAGAGGACCATCAGTACCAAGCACTGTGATGTCAAAGTGGAGTCTACTGCGACAAGTGTTACAGTCAGACATACCTCTACAGCCTTGCATATCAATGAACACCACACTGGATATCGACAGTTGCCAAAATAAACTCACCTATTTAGTAGAAGCAGTTCGGAATTTTAACTACGATTATGCGGTCAACGAATTTTCGTGAATATTCACAAGATTAATACACATTCAGGGAAGACTGAACTTTGTTATCACTTCCGATGAAGCACAGTTACAACTGATCGAACAACTGAAAGCGACTACAACTAAGGCCTTGAATACACTGGAGGAACTGCGTAGTAGTAGTGCACGAGGACAGCCATCTAGTCGGGATTAACGGTTCCTCTTGGATGTGGAGGTTTCCAATTCACCTGAGATGTCCCCGATCCAACCGGACAGTGCTGAGACATCACTGATTGATCTTGGAGATGGGGTCAATCTTACGACAGCTGGTGGTTTCTCATATACTGGTACGCCTGTAAGGAATAAAACATTACAACATGTCGTGAACGAGACAAGGCGGACATGTACAGCATTACTGCGGCACTTACCGGCAATACCTATCACACAGTCACAGGGCTGTGGGATGTCATCACCTGAAGGTCCGAGTTGATTCTACCCGCGGAGTGTCTTTTCCATACTTACCTGCACATTGTGTGAGCTCTGGCAGGAACAGTACCCGATAGAGAGTACCATTAGAGCCGGAACCTCGACCATCACCGGTGCCAACCATTTCTATCCACAAATGAAATATTTCATTTGGTGGCACAGGTAGTAAGACCAGCTTTATCGAAGAGGTATAGAGATTGACTGAATCTCGTAAGGTGTCCCTAGAACAAGTATTCGAGTCAGTTTATGAACTACTGCGGAAGGATGCCAGGGATTCATTCAGGAACTGGTAGGATTTCAAGCCATTTCATCAGGCATTTACCAATCGACGCTGATCTTGCGCTGATTAAGAACAACTTGAAAGTCCAAGGAATATCAGACGCTGAGGTGTCCAGAATGACATCGAACAAGACGAAGAAGCCAATCCATACCTCTCTACCTGGTTGAAACCCAGAAAAAGGAAGCGACTCTACAATCTCTGTATTGTGGTTGAATTCAAGAAGAGGCCTTAAAGTCCAAGTCAGTGCTTTAGGTGCCAAAGGTACGGAAATGCACAAAACAAATGCTCCTCCCGTGGAGATGCGTGAAGTTCTCAGAAAGCCATAGCAGCAATGACTGCACACTCACCAGAAAAGGTGAAGAGAGAAATGCCACATACTCTTATGTGGAGAAGAGGGCCATCCCGCTAGCTGCAAAGGATGCAGCGAGTTCAAGCTGGTGACCAGAAGGAAGAATTCCCGAAAACCAGCAGAGCAGAGAATAGAAATGGCAAAAAACTCAAGGATTTCGCCGAAAAACAAAATGCCATAGTGATTGGACCAGAGTTACCGACATATCTTTTGCTTTAGTATAGGAATACCAGATGTAATAGATATAACGATATTGAAAAATATAACTCAAGAATTCTCGATTGAAACTTTGCAAGATGGAACCTCAAACCACAATCCCGTGGAATCGACAATTGGAGAAGAACCAAGAGAAAAACCGATGGAAATAAGAGAATATACATATTGGGCTAAATACAGCCATTTAATACAATCAGAATTAACAGAAATTCCAACAATAAGCACTCTAGAGAATCTGGAATGTGCGGTTGATAAACTGGAAAAGACCATATTGAAAGCTTACAAAAAAAAAAAAACACGAGAAGCTTGAAGAGACCAGCACCAAGTCATCCTAAAGAAGTGAAAGATCTTATACGAGATAATCGAAGACTCAGAATAATATATCGCATGAATAGAAATGATCTGAATAGAAGGAACCTCAATCGCCATAGCCAAGTTCTGAAAAATGCCCTGAAAGATCTAAAAACAAGCAGATGGAACAAAAGGGTTCAAGAACTGAAAACAATTGATCATTCTGCATGGAGAATGCAAAAAAGCCTACGAGGAGAGAAGACTAAAATTCCACCCCTAAACGGAGAAAGGGGAATGGCGTATACCAATACTGATAAGGCAGATGCATTGGCGGACTCGAACGAACGAGAATCGAGAATAACTTACAGGATAGACGACGATAATGAAGATTTGGCAGAACTGGTTGAAGAAAATGATGAAGAAATGGTTGAATTACCAGCGGCTGCTGAAATAGACAAACCAACATCGCCAAATGAAATCAGAGAAATAATTAGAAATTTGAAGAAGAGGAAAGCTCCCGGAAGCGATAAAATAACGAATGTTATGTTAAAGAAATTGCCCATAAAAGATTAAGCCGCTCTTAGAAATATCGCGAATGGAATCATGAGGACAGAACACTACCCAGAAGAATGGAAAACAGCGGAAGTCATAGTGTTCAATAAACCATTCATAGAGAAGAAGTTCCCACAAAACTACAGACCGATGAGAGTCTACTGTCGGCGTTAGGAAAAGTAGTAGAAAGAATTATAGCCACAATGCTAAATGAGGAAACTAAAAATCTTAAACTAATACCACCAGAACAGTTCGGATTCAGAAGAGAGCATTCAACAGAGCAACAATTATTGAGGCTGACAGAATACATTACAGAGAGATTCCAAAATAAACAAGTTACAGGTATTGTTTCACTAGACGTCGCCAGAGCATTCGACAGAGTATGGCATGAAGGATTAATATATAAGATGGGATATGCTGGATATTCAATCAAAATATGCAAGTTGATCCAGAACTATCTCAAAAATAGAAGAATTTACTTGAAAGTGGAAGGAGAATGCTCCACAACAAGAGATATAGAGGCTGGAGTACCCCAAGGGTCAGTACTTGGCCACTTCTGTACAACATATACATTCCCGATATTCCAAAGAATCCAAGAACCATGCTAACGTTATATGCTGACGACACAGGCATAGCCACTCGACACCGCAACAAGAAACGATTGACGAAACAAATGACTGGTGCACAAAGTGGAAAATCAAGCTGAATGGACAAAAGAGCCAAGCAATATTACTACAGAAGAGAAGACTGCCACCCACAACGAATCTAGAAGTTGACGGCGAAGAAATCGACTGGAAAAATGAAGCCAAATACTCAGGAATAACGCTTGACAAAGGACTTACTTGGAAAAGTCATATCAAACAAGCAATCGACCAAACGAAAGCAGCGATTAATAGACTTTACCTTCTGATAGGAAGAAGAAGCCACATGTCGAAAGAGATAGAATTGAAGATAATCACAGCCGTTGCTAGGCCTCAACTGACTTGGATCAGTTGCCTGGGGTTTCGCGGCAAAGAGCCATATCAAAAGAATTCAGGCCACTGAAAACAAGCTGCTAGTATGTGCATTAGATGCACCGTGATTGGCCAGGAATAGACAGATCGATAGGGACCTAAAATAGAAAACCATAACGGAATTCATAAACAGAAAAGCAGAGAAATTATTCGAAACAGCGAAAAACCATCCGAATCAAGAACCCAGGAGGCTAGTGGAGATCAATTAAAAAGAGATTTAAATTAAAACAGAAACTTGAATTGAAAAATCCAATAAAGTGTTTCATTCATTCATTGCTGTATCCCGTTACCGGGAATGAATCTACAAAAAGAAGAAGAAGAAAAAAAAAAATTCGAACAGACTTATTATATTATTATTATTATAAGTAATTTCTTAGTGCTAGTTGCGACTGTGTGCCCTCCTGTGACTAAAGAGACCCAACCGTGACCTGCAGATCCTTCCACACTCAGGGCATGGATAGTCACCAACCAGATCTGGCCGCCGCTGTATCCTTCTCGATTCTCCATTATATCTGTTTACCAAAGACCTCCACTGTGACCTGTCTAACGCTAGTTGTTCCCAGTTATGGTTGGCATTAACTGATTTTAGGGATTGATGTAGTGTATCCTTAAACCGCTTATACTGGCCTCCTGGTTTCCGGGCTCCCTCAGTGAGTTCGCCGTATAGAGCTACCTTGGGGAGTCTTGTGTCTTGCATCCTCAGAATGTGGCCGCTCCATCTGAGTCGGGCCCTCGTTACTTGAGTCTCAACTGTTGTACAACTCGCGCGCTGCAAGACTTCTGCATTCGAAACTTTGTGGAACCATCTGATGTGCATTATCTGTCTTAGATGACGTTGCTGCGTCTGTTCAAGCTGTTTAATATGTCGCCTGTAGGGAGTCCAGCTTTCGCTTCCGTAAAGAAGCGTTGGGAGGACCACTGCTCTGTAAACAGCTGTCTTGGTCTTCAGATTGAGGTCGTGATTTTGAAACACTCTGTCCTTCAGCTTCCAGAATGCCCGTGATGCCGAATTGATACGGTTGTGTATTTCCGTGTCAAGGTTAGCCCTAGTATTTATGAAGCTTCCCAAGTATTTGAACTGCTCGACCTGTTCTAGAGTTTCATTGTCCAGGCTGATATCTGTTTGAAGGCTTTCTGGCGGACTCACCAGGATTTTGGTCTTATCAATATTGAGTCTAAGGCCTAAAGCTTCGTATATATGTTTATAGGTGTCCATCATTATCTGTAGATCCTCTGAGCTGCTAGCGATGAGTGAACAGTCGTCTGCATATTGAAGTTCCGTGATAAACTTGGTACGGGTTTTTGCTCTGAGGCGCTTCAGGTTAAACAGGCCTCCATCAAATCTGAATCTTATCCCAACACCTCTTACGGGCATGCTCATGTCAGCAATTATCAATACAGCTATCGCGAAAATATTGAACAGTAAAGGCGCTAATACGCAGCCTTGTTTTATTCCAGAGTTGGTTGAGAAATGGTCGGTTGTAGAGCCGTTATGCTGTATTCTAGCGGTGTTGTTGGTATGAAGGCTTTTACACACTGTTAGGAATTTTTCGGGTACTCCTAGACGTGCCATGATTTTCCATAGCGCTCTCCGATTCACCGAGTCGAATGCCTTGCTTAAATCGATGAAGGCTGTATAAATCCTTGTTTGTTGTTCACGGGCCTTTTCTTGTAGCTGTCGCAGTGTAAAAATTAGGTCCACCGTACCTCGATTTGGTCGAAAGCCGCACTGGCATTCAGGTAAAAGCTTCTCTAAGAGTGGAACCAGACGATTAGCCATAATCTTCGAGAGAATTTTACCGGCCACGCTAAGCAACGATATGCCTTTGTAATTGTTGCAATTCGACGTATCGCCTTTGTTCTTATAGAGGTTGATAACTAAAGCGTCTCTGAAGTCTTGTGGCACATCTTCCTGTTTCCAGATCTTGCGGAATAGTGTTAGGAGACTATTGAGAATGTCTTCATCTAAGGCTTTGAATATCTCCGCCGGAATGCCATCTAGACCAGGTGACTTATCATTTTTCATATTTTTGATCGCACTTATGATTTCCGACATTGAGATTTCGTCATCAAGCGATGTCATCGGACTATACGCGGGGAGCAGGTCTAAAATGGATAAATCCGAGTCGTTATTTTGATTCAAGACCTGTGAGTAGTGCTCCTTCCATCTTTCGAGAATTTTTCTATCATCAGTTAGAAAAGCTCCTTGAGCATCTCTTATAGGAAAGCTAGCTTTTCTGCTTGGACCGTAAACAGTTTTAATAGCTTCGAAAAAACGCCTGTAGTCATGGTTATCGGCGTAAGCTTGTATTTCCCTAGCTTTTTCTTTCCACCAGCTGTCCTTGATTTTTCTTATTTCTTGACGGACCTCGCGTTTTAGGTTTATGAAACTTATTTGGGCTGCAACATCGCCAGGCTTGTTAATTGCGGTTTTCATCGCTTTGTGTTTTGCGTCCAAAAGGGGTGCGATATGAGTTTCGCTGTCGGCAAACCAGTCTGGGGATTTTCGGGAGCGTTCTGTGCCCAGTATTTCTTTCGCTGTATTTGTAAGGGATGACTTGAAACGGAGCCAATGAGTCTCAATGTCGTCGTTATAATCCGGTGGTGTTAGGCTATCTTTGACGGCAGCTGTGAATCTTTCCTTTGTAGAAGGGTTTTGTAGTTTGGAGATTTGAAGGCGCTCTCTTAGATACTTTGGCTTGCGTTGGTATTTTGGGCGCATTGAGATTTTCATTCTCGAGATTACCAGTCTATGATCAGTCCAGCACTCCAGATCTGCTCTGGGTTTAGTGACCAACACCTCTTTCAGATCTTTCCTTCTCACGATCACATAGTCGAGGGTATGCCAATGCCCTGAGCGCGGGTGTCGCCAGGTCCCCCTTGAATTGGGTCTCGTAATAAAATAGGTGTTCGTTATGCACAGATTGTGTTCTGCACAAAGAGCCAGCAGACGTTCTCCATTCGAATTAATGCTGTCTGTGCCGTGTTTCCCTATTATTCCCGGCCATAGTTCTGAGTCTTGACCTCTGCCCACTCTGGCGTTGAAGTCTCCAAGGAGAATAATTCGTTCCCGTTTTGGGATTTTTCTTAATGTAGCAACGAGTGTTTCGTAAAAAGTGTCCTTCAAGTTGTCAGAGGAGTTCAAAGTGGGTGCGTATACTGCAATGATGTTCACAAACGTGTTATTCGCTGCAGGAAAACGTAGGGTCATTAAACGTTCTGAGATACCAACTGGATTTTCGGTAAGTTTGGCGGCCAGGTCGTTTCTAATGGCAAAGCCTACGCCATGTTGTCTGATTTCGCCTTCCGGCAAGCCTTTCCAGAAAAAAGTATACGCTTGTTCTACCAAGCTACCTTCGTCCGAAAAGCGTGTTTCGCTTAAAGCAACTATTGCAATGGATGTTCGTTGCAGTTCCTTATCGATTAGGGCAGTACGCCTCTCTGGTCGGTCGGCCTTGGGGTTGTCTAGCAAGGTTCTGACGTTCCATGCTGCAAAAGCTATGTGCTTTTCATTGGTGTTTGTTCGATGATTCACTCGCTCAGGCACCCTCCCCCGGAGATCCGAATGGGAGGGTATTTTACCTCCGGATAAGAATTTTGTCCTGTTCGATTGATCCATCTTTTTGTAGGAGCTGCGTTAGAAGGTGTTCAAAAGCTGCACTGGTAACGCTGTCAGTGCAACTTTGGTTGCGGCTACGACTAGATTATCTTGTGGCACAGGTATCCTGAGACGACAAGGTCTGAGACGTAACTTGAGCAACGCAGAGAGCCATTTCCTGCTCAAGCCAATGTTTAGGCTACGTAATTGTGGGAAACAGAGTTATACCGCTCATGTTCGGTCGCCAGAGCCTCGTTCGTAAGAACAGAGTGCACCGCGAGTAGGTGAGGTTGGCATTTGAGGGGAGAGGCTATAAAACGCATCCTTCCCCCTTACACCCCAATAAAGTGTTATCCAATAGAGGATAAACACATATATCCAAGCACGACATTGTCCGAGAAGAAAACCAACTAAGAGATGAACAGTTTATAGGCAAATGCCCGAAATCAAAATTCAAGAAGCAGTTATGGGTTTTTAGCAATAACGAGAGCGACAGGGAACGCAGAAAAATTAGACTGATTCACCGACGACGAAAGTATTTTTCCAAACACAGTGCTTCCGATGTGGTGAATACGGCCACATGCGGCGAGTATGTCGAGGACGACCGAGGCTATTCTGTCCTCGTTGCCAGAGGAAAAACATTCGCTCACGCGATTGTTCGTGGCGTCCGGAAAAGTAAGGAGAGGTATGGAAAAGGGTTCGACCATATCTACGGGGACGCTGACTCCTATGGCATCGATCGTGTGTAACGACAACCCTCCGCTGATGGAAGTAAAAGTAGCCGGGAAGCGCTACAATGCACTGATTGACAGCGGAGCCACGAGAAGTTTCATCAGTCAGAAATGTGAACGCAAAGTAATCACCCGAGAACCTGCTGAGAATGGTTTTGTGGTAGTTGCCAATGTTCAGTATGCCGCGACGCCGAAACTTTATACTACCGCCATACACATCGCTGACTTTTCTTTGACCGACATAAAGTTTTTGTTGGTGTCTGATTTACCGGTAGAACTCATACTAGGAATGGACGTACTGGGAGTGTACAATTTTTCCCTTAAGCTTAGCACCACCGAGTGCTATCTGGAAGGCCGACTCATCTCCAAACCAACACATGAAATGGGAGAAACTGTGGAGGTACACGCTGCTGGCGAATACTTACTGAAATTGACCACGGCACAGAAAAATAAGTTAGATGCTTTTCTCTCCAGAGAAATGAAAGAGTTCGAGAAGCTGTCCGGCAATACGAAACTGATAGATTACAAAATAAAACTCAAACCTGGGACAGAACCTATTAAACAGCGATACCGGCCACAGAACCCAAAGATGCAGAAAATCTCCAACCAGGAAGAAGACCGAATGCTGGCTAAGGGAGTTATTGAACCCTTCAAGTCACCGTGGAGTTCACCTGTTGTGTTAGTCAAAAAGAAGGGCGGTAAATACCAGTTTTGCATCGTTTTCGACCAATCAACGAAGTGTCCCTTAAATATGCATTTCTGTTACCGTATATTTCAGGAGTCTTGGACAAATTACGCCGAGCCAAATATATTTCGACGATTGGCTTGAAACAGGGTTACTGGCAAATACCGTTAGAAAAAAATAGCCAGCCTATTACAGCATTCACGGTCTCGGAAAGAAAGCTATTTCAAATCACCGTCATGCCATTTGGCTTACACGCAAGTCCAGCCACGTTCCAGAGATTCCTGAATAACGTAATCAGTTCCGAAATTGGCCCCAAAGCGTTTGCCTGTCCAGACGATATAGTCGTTCTAGGGGAACCTTTGAGGAACATATGGAGAACTTAAGGGAAGCACATTCCCGTGTGGTATCTGTCACGTAAGGTTGGTTCTTGCGACGCTCTACGGGTCTGATACTGCATATTATACAGGGTCTTTCACGAGGAAACTCACCCATAATCATACGGGAAACTACTGAACGTATTTTCATGAAATTCAGCACTTATAAGTATTTCACGATGCTGATGAAATCTAAAATATTTTCAAGGCATGAGCACCTCCGGTTTTTCCGGAAATGACGTCAACTTCCGTTTTTCAAATTAGAACACCATTTTTTTATTGCAGAAATAGATTCCTTAGAAAATTTCAAGTTATTTTGATGTAACATTTTTCAGTTTTGGTTGGAAAATTCTCTTTGAGCGGAAAAATTCGAAAAAAAAAACGAAAATAGAGCTCCGCTGAAACAAGAATAACTTCGAGGTTTTTGGATGGAAAATTTTCATTTTTGGGATTTTTCAAGATGTAAGATTGATGTATCCACACAGGGGGTGAAAAAATCACTTTCAAAGTTAGGGATGACAAAATCGTGAAAAATCAATTTTTTCAAATAAGAACCCCATTTTTTATGGCAGATATTGAATCTACGTTGAAAAATAATGTGAGTGTATGCATCACACCCTTGCCCTAAAGTCGATATTTTCTGAGTTATTCATTCACAAAAAACTGTTTTTCGTCTTGAATTTCCAGCTATTTCTTTTCCCTTCACGCCAAAAAGATGAATTTTTCAGGAACTGTTACTCAAACCATGTTTAAGATTTCACTACCCTTATATGCAAGAGAAAAAAGTTACAGGTTGTTCCTAAATAGATGGCGAATTTTGATTAGCATTTGTATCGGAAACCTCTTTATTTCAACTAATCGGCCATCGGTTTTCTCTCCAGTGATAAATAAATAATTCCTTATGAACCATATGCAAAAACTTACCATGTTTTACATTCTTTTTTTTTTTTGATAGATATCATTAATTACATCTGCCAAATTCCTCTTTATTCAGTAGCATTTTGTGTTTACTATTAATTTGGTGATAATTCGTATTAAGTTATAAAATCGATCACTATGCCTAATTTTACCAATGAAGATTATTTAAATCTCATTCTACTTCATGGAGAGTGTAATAAAGTTGTAGATAGAACGATTCGACTGTTCATTGAGAGGTTTCCTGACCGACCCAGACCAACGAGAGATACCATTAACAGAACCATGACAAACTTGAGAAATGTCGGATCTTTCGTTAAGAAAACTATACACAGAGAAAAAAGTGTACATAGTAGAAGATGAGAACAACGAAATTACAGTTCTTGCATATTTTCGTGTGAATCCTCAAAATTCTCTCAAAGATGCCGAGATCGATCTGGGATTATCTCAATCGAGTGTTTGGAGAATATTAAAAAAACATAAAATGCACCCATATAAATTCAATAGGGTACAGCATTTGAAGGAAACTGATTTCGTCAGGAGAACAGAGTTTTGCGAAGCTATGATGATTCGATTTCAAGAGAATGAAAACTTTTGGGACTGTATAATTTGGACAGATGAATCTAAATTCACAAAGAATGGTTCTTTCAATAGGCATAACAGTCATTATTGGGATGAAGAGAACAACCACCACTTCAGACAACTCCCCTGACTGATAAAGAGGACTGCATAGAACGAGTCAGAAATGCGTTCAGGTTTGTTTAGATTTTTAGATTCATAGTTTTGAAACTCAATTTGGTTTTTAGACACTTTTGCAGATCTCTTCCTCCCGATGAAATAAGAAGAGGAACGCACGAAGCATTCCTGAGACGTATAAATAAATGTCTAGAAATTAACGGTCAAAACTTTGAGCATCTTCTCTAGTTATAACTGCGAGAGTTTGCCATGGTTCTCTTAATAGTAACTTGAAGTCGGTTTCAAGAAGGGGTGAAAAATCTACAGCATGGTTCAAATAACAATTCCTGAAAATTTCATCTCTTTGGCGTGAAGGGAAAAGAATTAGCTGAAAATTCAAGACGAAAAACAGTTTTTTGTGAATAACTCAGAAAATATCCACTTTAGGGTAAGGGTGTGATGCATACACTCACATTATTTTTTAACGTAGATTCAATATCTGCCATAAAAAATGGGGTTCTAATTTGAAAAAATTGATTTTTCACGATTTTGTCATCCCTAACTTTGAAAGCGATTTTTTCACCCCCTGTATCATGAATCGCGATTTCGATTTTTAAAGTGGATACATCAATCTCACATCTTGAAAAATCCCAAAAATGAAAATTTTCCATCCAAAAACCTCGAAGTTATTCTTGTTTCAGCGGAGCTGAATTTTCCCGCTCAGAGAGAATTTTCCAACCAAAACTGAAAAATGTTACATCAAAATAACTTGAAATTTTCTAAGGAATCTATTTCTGCAATAAAAAAATGGTGTTCTAATTTGAAAAACGGTAGTTGACGTCATTTCCGGAAAAACCGGAGGTGCTCATGCCTTGAAAATATTTTAGATTTCATCAGCATCGTGAAATACTTATAAGTGCTGAATTTAATGAAAATACGTTCAGTAGTTTCCCGGAAACGGTGCCTCGTACAGCAAAAAGTCAAGAGACTGAATTTGCTCCAAATTGAATAAGGATTTAAAAAGTAATTTTTATTGCGGAAAAAAACATTTGGCGTATCATTTTTTTATCTGAAAATATTCAGTCTCGTTGCAGTACGGACGCCACTGGTAGAATAGAAAAGAAATGATATTATGCAAAAAGTGCTCCATGATGCTCAAAACCTATGTCTCAAATTTCATAAGAATATTTCAAGCAGTGTGAAAGTTATTAATAAAAAACATTTTTTTTTCTGTAATTTTGACACCCCGTATCTCGGAGAGGAAACATTTCTCGACATATGTTTATATGACAAACTAGGGCTTATTTTTGATGTAGAATACGGTTAAAATTTCTTGGTTATGATCTGAACCACCCTGTATTTGACAGCGTCTGTTTCGAAATAGCGACCACCCCTGTTGGCAGACGCTTACGATTTCAATTCAGTTAAGATCCTAGACCATTTTGACCCAACATTCATCTTGGTAACTATTAGGAAGTTGCTATCGATTTTTTTCATCTTTTCAATTTTTTTTATCTCATAAGGCGACCACTCTTGCCCGGCAGACGGGCGGTTTCAAGTTTTGGTAATAAAGTTGAACCAAAGTGCCAAACCAAACCTTTGGTAACTTATGAGGTAGTTGTTTTTGCTGCCAGCTCTCGGACTATATAGCAATGCATTCCCAGGGTTGATCAGGGAATTTGTGTCTTGACTTCGGTGGTGGTTTGTTGGGTTGAGATACCAGGAGGCAGTCGCGGCAGTCTTTGACAAATTTCTCTGTTTCTCGATCCATCAAAGGCCACCAAACCTTCGAACGTAAACGCCTTTTCATGACCGTTTCTCCAGGACTAGGCTCTAGGACTAGGTTTGTCAATGATTGTGGAATTACAAGACGATTTCCTCTTAGTAATACAGTATCCATTCTGGTTAACTCTGGCTTAAAAGGTGCATAAATATTTTTGTCAGTAGAAGACCACGAATCATTACTAATTTTTTTCCATGGCTTCTACGATTTCCGTGTCTGCTTTACTAGCTGCAATAACTTTTTATATTTGAAGCGCCTTAGGTGCAGTTTTTTCCACAATAGAAAATATATGCGCTTCTGTTCCATTGTCGAACGACGGTTCTTTTTCAATTTTACATAATCTTGAAAATGAATCTGCAATATTGCTCTTGCCTGGTTGGTATATTACCTTGAATCTGAATGTTTGTAACTGCAGTAGCCATCTTTCGATACGAGCTGGTGGTTTCGACGTTGGCTTGAATATAGTTTCAAGATGTTTGTGGTCGGTAACCAGCCCAAACTCCAGTCCAGCTAAGTAAATGTAGAACCGTTCAACTCCCCATACTAAAGCTAAACTCTCTTTTTCTGTTTGTGAGTAACGTCTTTCCACTTCCGACAGACTTTTGCAAGCGAAAGAAATGACCCTGGGATCATTTTTCTCATCGAATTGTAACAAGACGGCTCCTAGGGCTACAGGGCTTGCATCCGCTATCAGTCGAGTACGCTTCTGGGGATCGAAGAATGCTAGTGTGGAAAGTTTTGCTAGGTAGCTTTTGAGTTTATTGAAATGCTGTTGGTGCGTTTCTGTCCATACAAATTTTTCATTCATTTTTGTCAACTGACGCAAGGGTTCTGTTGTTGATCCTTAATCCGGTAGGAACTTGCCTAGATATGTAACCAGGCCAAGAAAACTACAGACTTCTTCTTTATTTTCCGGGAATCGGAAGTTTATGAGAGCTTTTATTTTCTTTTGGTCAGCATCTATATCTTTGTTAGATAATTTATGACCCAGAAATTCAAGTTTTTGTACTTTGAATACGCACTTTGTTTTATTGAGTGAAACGTTATGTTGTTTTAACGTTTTCAAAACTTCTTGAAGGTATTTATCATGTTCAGTTTCAGAAGAGCCAAATACTATTATGTCATCTAGAATTGAAGTAGTTCATACATGCAGCTAAAATTCTTTCAAATGTTTTTTGAAATATTTCTGGTGCCGAATTAACACCAAACATCAGACGTTTTAACGAAGCATGCCTTTATGCGTAATAAAAGTTGTGATAGAACGACTCTCCGGATGTAATTCGAGTTGGTGATAGGCACTCACTAAATCTAACCTCGAGAAATATGTTGCATTTTTGAGTTTGGTCAAGAATGAATCGAATGTTGGTAACGGGTAGTTTTCTCTCTGGATAGCCCCGTTTGCTCTGCGCATATCAACACAGATTCGAATGTCTCCGTTCGGCTTGAAAATGATGACGATGGGTGATATCCATTCGCTAGGACCATCTACTTCCTCTATTATATCTCTTTGCAAGGCTTCATTCAGTTTATCTGTAACTTGAGTTTCGAGAGCTATAGGTACTTTCCTCACTGGCTGCTGTACTGCTCTTATGGATGGGTCGATGCTCAATTTTACCAAGACATTCTTTATTTTCGGAAAAGGAATAAGTTTGTCCACCATATTTATACCTATTCCCAGTTTAAGTATTCCCAATTTCTTGGCTGTTTCTTTCCCCAAGATGGAAATATCTCTATTAGAGACCACATAAAAATTGGTAATAGCTTCTTTCCCGATGATACCCTAATAGTGGTGGTGAGTTTATACTTTATTTCGAGTGGTTTTTCAGATCCGTAGGATTTTGGTGATTCAGTTGGGTTTGTTATAACATCCCAAATTATTGCCTTATTTTCACATATTATATTCCAGTCTGTATCTTTTATCACATTCGCCTTTGACCCAGAATCAATCAGCAATGTTAGTTTCACTCCTCCAACCATGCATTTTATTATATCATCCGTCGAATCATCTGAAGTTTGAGCCTCAAGGTTTAATTTGAAGCAATCGAAATCATTGGCGTTATTTCGTTGTGATTCAATTTCAGATCTTTCGGCATTGATAAAGTTCACACCAGATTTAAAGCGTTTTCCACTGCGATTGGATGAAGATATAAGTGTCCTTTTTGTTGTTTCACGCGTTCTGCAGCATATCGCAAAATGTCCTTGAAATCCACATTTTCGGCATTTCGCATCTTTGGCAGGGCATAATTTCATATTCCCATTATGATTCATTTTTCCGCATCTAGGACAAGAATTGGTTGGCTTGATATTTTTTGCCCCCATTTTATTCACGTGCATAGCTGAAGTGCTCGGCACATAAATTGTTGCATCCATCACTGAAGATTGATTTGCTATTTGTTCGTTCACTTGACATATTTCGATAATTTCCTCCAGAGACCGCTCTTTCTCCAGAAGCTTTTTCTTCACATCTGATGTAGCCCAACTATCAATTATTTTGTCCTTCATATTAATTTCGGTAGCTTCCGATACGCTACTACCAAAGTGACATCGTTTTGATTGCTGTCTGATTTTTAGCAGAAACTTATTGAAGTTTTCTCCTTCTTCCTTCTTTATGCTTCTAAATACATGACGTTCGAATGTAGAATTTTGCTTAGGTAAAAAATATCCTGATAATTTATCTGCTAATGTTTTGAAAACATTATTATTTTCCTTAGCATTATATGGCTCAATATCATCTGGTAAGTTATAGGCCACTTCCTGTAATTGTGGACCACCTAAGTGCAATAGTTTATTTCTCTTCTTTTCCGGATTGTCTATATCCTCTGAAGCAAGATATAACTCCAATGCTCTGAGCCATTTCTCCCATTCGGTTCTGAGAACGGCCTTATCGAGAGTTTCACGCAGAAACGGTTTGATTCCCGATTCCATTGTAATATGCTGAAAACAAAGAACCGATTTTTTGTTTGTTTTTATTTGAAGACATGTTTCAATTTCAATTAATTATATCTGAGAGAGGAGAAATGAGTTTTTCTGGTTGATTTATAGAAAGAAAGTCCTGAGCTCTTATGAGCATGAGGGGAAGCTTATTCAATAAATCAGATCTCATTTATTCAAATATAATCACTTGGAATGATATATAAACATATACACACATAAATAGGTACATATATTTGTAGAAATTTGTATATACATATGTGTACACACGTATATAATGATAAAATTTTCAATACGGTACTATATCATAAATGATGTTTTCATAATGCAACTTTCGACTAACTGTATTTACATACTCTTAGGTGCTCACGGCCCTTCTCTATAATTTTGTTTGTTGGTGCTCACAGCCCTACTATTATTTGTGCTCACAGCACTGCTATTATTTGTGCTCACAGCACTTTCATATTGGTGCTCACAGCCCTTTGTTCATCATCATTTTTTTTTCATTCTCTCTTTCATTCAAAATATTAGATTGCTTAAATACCTGAAGTTAATACGTAGATTCACAATCCTCGTCGCCACTTGTGGTACTCCACTAAATGAACAACAAACTTTCTATAAATCTTATTTATTCATAACTCAATACACATACTTCAATATATAATTAAAAATCAAATTCAGACTTCTTTACTGCACGATTAGCATTACACCACTGCCTAAATTCTCCTTATTTAACATCCCACTTCGCATGACTCACCTGATTCTGATTAATCGATGCTTCATCAACCTCCCGATCCTCGGCAGAGTTGCCGCCGCCTGTTGCAGGTCTCCACATAGGGGATCTCAATGTGAACAACCGAAGAAAAAACAACTGGAAAACTTTACAAAAAACTGCTGCTTTGTAGAGATATCTATTCCACCTACGTTTTAAATGGAAAATAATATCGGCACCATTTCCTGTGCACCAAGAACATACGACAGAATATAAAGAAAATACAACCAGATTTAGGCTCTAACCACCTGGAAATCGAATTCGACCTAGACCTTGAAGCAAACCCCATGATATATCCAAGTGAAACTAGGTACGACTACTCTAAATGTCAAATCGACAAAGTTCATGCCGAAATGTGTCAACTGTTGAAAGCTACCAATGACCACGAATTACATTACATCGTTCATCCAAAACCTCTCGGAAATAATCAAGAAGCACTCTCCAAAGATCAAATACTACTGCCAGAAAATTCCATCCTACATATTGAAGCTTATGAAAATTAAAAAACAGATGTATAGAGGGATAAAAGTAAATGAAGGCTAAATACAATGCATTAAATAAAGATATCCGTAGACTCATCAACCACTACCGCTCATATAAATATCCGGAAGCCTGCATTGATGCAGTCAACAATATTATGGGAAAATGATCCTGTTGTACAAGTAGGGAGGTGTCTTAAACTTCAAGATCTTGAAATAAAAACAATTCATATACAATTTTGCTCTTTTCTGCAGGTCAACCCGACCTATTTATAAGGGGATAAATGATCTGTCCTTCTTACGCCATAAAGAAGTCGAAGACACGAATTTTGAACTTTTTGTATTCGATAAAGACTGTTGAAATCCAAACAAGGTGCATACACTGAGCAACAGAAATTGAAATGGGAGAGCATCAGAGCCTCAAGAATAACTTTTTTAGTTCTTACAGGTAGATAATGCCAACCTGATCTTTGATGCAACATGCTCTCTGAATCGCAATCTCGAGTCCAATATGAGACCCAAACCTTTACCAGTGTCAGAAAATGTGAGTTAGACTCTACCTAGTCTTATTGATTCCGTATTATTCACTTTATCTATCTGTGAATCATTTTAAAAATCAAGACAATTGACTTGTCTGGGTTCAACATAAGAGAATGATCATCAACCCACCCACAAAATGACTCCAACTCACGATTGAGAACCTTCCATAGAAGACTCTACATCGTTCCCAGGGAAAGAATAATAAATCTGCGTATCGTCAGCGTAGCAGTGGTACCGACATCGATTCAGTGAATTAGGATATCTCGACGTATGTATATATCATGTACATTGGCCCCAAAACACTTACCTGAACAACTACAGCATGCAAATCCAACCAATCCGATGTCTCTTCCCCATAAACCACCTGGTGAGCACGATTACTCAAAAAATACTTAATCATTATACATGCCTCAGCACTGAATCCACTGTTATGCAAAACGGACAAGAGAATTTGGTGGTTTATTAGGTCGAAGGCCTTTCTCCAATGTAGTTTCTCCGCCTACACTGTTGCAAAAGAACAAACAGCGGTGAAACTGGGGACAAGACCAGCAGCAGGTCTGACACCAATTCGACTGAGTCACCGATATTGGCTTGACCGGATTTCACCAAACCTTTTGTGGTAGAACAGACGCCAGTTGATGTTCTCAGAACCCAAAGGAATAAAAAGATAAGTGATTGTAAAACATTTTTCAGATACCATCGTTACAATAAGATTAATATTGATAGTAAATTTAAACTAAGAAAGTGTCACAAATATAAAAGTATTCACGGCTTTGGTAAATGTCCAGCATTTGAAAAATTTTGTTTCTCATGTTAAAAGAAAAACCATTTCGTATTCGAAAAAGAAAATTGATTATAAAATGTTAATAATTTCACGAAAAATATGAAAGATGTTCAGTATTTCTCAGAAAACCCTGATAATAATGATAATAATTTTTCCATCGATAATGTAGAATTTGACAATGAAAATAAAAAACATAAACTATATACTAATCGTAAAAAATTCGAATTAGTGGAGGATATTGTTGAAGATGATAAACTTGTTTGTTTTAAGGTAGACAAAGGTGGTGCTGGTACTTCCCGTTAAAGCTTTGGAAACTATTGATACATTAGCGTTGATCACACCTCAGAATGTAACTTCTTGAAACAAGCTTCAAGTAAAGGGGTCCACAAAGTTAGATTGTAAGATTCGTGGTAAGAATTAACGTTTGAAATTTTACGTTGTGGATAATGTTGGTTAGTCAATTTTAAGTTTAAAGTCTCTATTGAATTTGAATTTACTGAAAGTAGTTGACAATATTTCTCAGGAATGAGATTTTCTCTCTCAGGGTTACGTATTTTTTCCTTCCAAAGACGTAGTTTCATAAAAAATACCCTGAAGTTTTTGAAGGTTTAGGATTTTTCCTGGTAAACCGTATAGTTTTGTTATGAAAGAAGATGTTGAACCTTGTGTTTTCCTGCTGGACGAATTCCCAAAAGACTCTTGCCTGATTTTGAAAAATGTTTGAATAGATTAGAAAAAGGAGGTGTAATTTGCAAACAAATAGAATGGAATAGAAAAGAGAGAATAGAGGGTATATTGCATTGTGGTAATAAAAAAAAGTGATAAGAGTTTAAGAATATGCCTAGATCCGACCATTTTGAATAGGTTTCTTAAAAGGGGACATTTTCTTTTTTTTTTGTGTAGCAGGGGGAAAATCTGTAAGTCAGACGAACCACCCTCTCCTGAGGGGGAACAAGTGTGGAGTTTCTCACTCTCCTGAGCTCGAGACCCAGTAAAAACCCTTAACTGCTTCTTGAATTTTGGTTCCGGGCATTTGCCTATAAACCGTTCATCTCTTAGTCGATTTTCTTCTCGCACACTATCGTGCTGGGATTTATGTGTTTATCTTCTATTGGATTATCACTTAATTTAATTTTTCAATGAGTTTCTGTTATTATTTTAATCTCTTTTTAATTGATCTCTTGATCTCCTTCGGTAAATTCGCATTCTCCTTTTGTCTTCCTCTGGGTCGTAGTACACTGGTCTCCTAAGTTCTTGATTCGGATGGTTTTTCGCTGTTTCGAATAATTTCTCTGCTTCTCTGTTCATGAATTCCGTTATGGTTTCCCATTTTAGGTCCCTATAAAGCTGTCTATTCCTGACATACCAAGGTGCATCTATTGCACATCTTAGCAGCTTGTTTTCAGTGGCCTGCATTTTTTTTGAAATGGCTCTTTGCCGCGAAACCCCAGGCAGCTGATTCATAAGTCAGTTGAGACCTAGCAACGGCTCTGATTATCTTCAATTTTGTCTGGTTCGACATGTGGCTTCTTCTTCCTATCAGAGGGTAAAGTCTAGGCATCGCTGCTTTCTTTTTGTCGATTGCTTGTTTGATATGACTTTTTCAAGTAAGTCCTTTGTCAAGCGTTTTTCCTAAATAATTGGCTTCATTTTTCCAGTCGATTTCTTCGCCGTCAACATCCAGTTTCGTTGTGGGTCGCAGTCTTCTCTTCTATAGTAATATTGGTTGGCTCTTTTGTCCATTGAGCTTGGTTTTCCACTTTATGCACCAGTCATTTGTTTCGTCAATCGTCTCTTGTAGAACTCGTTCTATTACTTCTTGGTTGCGGTGTCGAGTTGCTATGCCTGTGTCGTCAGTATATAACGTTAGCATGGTTCTTGGATTTTTCGGAATATTGTGGATGTATATGTTGTACGGAAGTGGCCCAAGCACTGACCCTTGGGGTACTCCAGCCTCTATATCTCTTGTTGTGGAGAATTTTCCTTCCACTTTCACGTAAAATCTTTTATTTTTGAGATAATTCCTGATCAACTAACACATTTTGATCGAATATCCAGCACATCTCATCTTGTATATTAATCCTTCATGCCATACTCTGTCAAATGCTCTGGCGACGTCTAGTGAAACAAGACCTGTAGCTTGTTTATTTTGGAATCCCTCTGTAATGTACTCTGTGAGCCTTAATAATTGTTGCTCTGTTGAATGCTCTCTTCTGAATCCGAACTGTTCTGGTGGTATTAGTTTCAGATTTTCGGTTTTCTCATTTAACCTCGTGGCGATAATTCTTTCTACTACATTTCCTAACGCCGACAGTAGACTTATCGGTCTGTAGTTTTGTGGGAACTTCTTCTCTTCTAATGGTTTATTGAATACTATGACTTCCACTGTTTTCCATTTTTCTGGGTAGTGTTCTGTCCTCATAATTCCATTCGCGATATTTGTTAGAGCGGCTATACCTTTTCTAGGTAATTTCTTCAACATAAAATTCGTTATTTTATCGCTTCCGGGAGCTTTCCTCTTCTTCAAAATTCTAATTATTTTCCTGATTTCATTTGGCGATGTTGGCTTGTCTATTTCAGCAGTCGCTGGTAATTCATCTATTTCTTCATCATTTTCTTCAACCAGTTCTGCCAAATCTTCATTATCGTCGTCTATTCTGTAATTTATTCTCGATTCTCGTTCGATCGAGTCCGCCAATGCATTTGCCTTATCAGTATTGGTATACGCCATTCCCCTTTCTCCGTGTAGGGGTGGAATTTTAGTCTTTTCTCCTCGTAGGCTTTTTTGCATTCTCTGCATTCTCCATGCAGAATGATCGATTGTATTCAGTTCTTGGACTCTTTTTTTCCATCTGTTTGTTCCTAGATCTTTAAGGGCATTTTTCAGAACTTGGCTATGGCGGTTGAGGTTTATTCTATTCAGATCATTTTTATTCATCCGATATATTCTTCTGAGTCTTCGATTTTCTCGTATAAGATCTTCAACTTCTCTAGGCGTATCGCCATGCTGATGACTTGGTGCTGGTCTCTTCACTCTTCTCGTGCTTTTTTCGTAAGCTTTCAATATAATCTCTTCCAGTTTATCAACCGCACATCCAGATCCTCTGGAGTGTTTATTGTTGGAATTTCTGTTATTTCCGATTGTATTAAAGGGCTGTATTTGGCCAAATTGGTATATTCTTTTATTTCCATCAGTTTCTTCTCCAATTGCCAATTCCACGTGATTGTGGTTTGAGGTTCCATCTTCCAAAGTTTCAATCGAGAATTCTTGAGTTATATTTTTCTATATCGCAATATCTTTTACATCTAGTATTCCTATACCAAAAGCAAGATATGTCGCTAACTCTGGGCCAATCACTATGGCATTTTGTTTTTCGGCGAAATCTTTTAGTTTTTTGCCATTTATATTCTCTGTTCTGCTGTTCCATAATGGGGATTTACAGTTAAAATCTCCGATGCAGATTTTCGGGTTTGTTCCTTTCAACATGTTGTTCATCTCTTCTTTCAATAAATTGTTTCGTGGTGGCTTGTATATCGAGGTAATTTCGACTCTTTGACGATTTAATTCGGCAACAATCGTCACTGTTTCTGTTTTCCCTTGTGTTTCGCCAGATTTACTTTTGAAGTAGTGTTTCAGATCTGTTCTAACCAATATTGCTACTCCTCCTCCGGTGTTTGTAGTTCGGTCACATCTATATGTTTCATAATTCATGAAATTCAGTCGTCTGTTCCGGTTTATTCTCGTTTCCTGTAGGGCTATAATTTCAGGTTGTCTTTCTCATATTATTTCTTTTATCTCGGCTTTCCGAGTGTTGATGCCGTTTATGATCCACGAGATTATTTTGAGGGATTTCTTCTTCATTTTGTTACATTCTCTGAATAAATATTATTATTATTATTATTATTATTATTTATTATCGGCTGGTTCAGATATTTGTCTTTTTTCTGGTTGACTATTTACTGTCGGTTTTAATTGAGTCTTCTTTTGTTCATCTTTCTTTTGCATAGGCTTAGTTTCTCTCTTCTTTTCCTGTTCTGCAGGTTTGGTTATTACAGTTTCCTGAACTTTTCGTGCAGGTGTTGCTTTATTCGACGGCTTTTTCTGTTCTCTCTGTTTTTGGCCGGCTCTCTTCTTTCTGGTCACCAGCTTAAATTCGCTACATCCCTTGTAGCTTGCTGGATGGCCTTCTTCACTACATAAAACGCATGTAGCGTTTCTTTCTTCACCGTTCCTAGTGAGTTCACAATCCTTGCTGCTATGGTTTCCCGAACACTTCACACATCTCCACGGGAAGGAGCATTTATTTTGTGCGTGTCCGTACCTTTTGCATCTGAAGCATTGGCTTGGACTTTCTGCCTTCTTTTTTCGTTCGACTGTAATACAAAAGTTGTAGAGTCATTGGATGTCGAATATCTTCTTTTGCGTTTTGACCAGATATAATGGTATCGACTTTTTCGTTTTGTTTGATGTCATTTCAAACACCTCAGCATCATCGATTCCCTAGAATCTCAGGTCATTTTTAATCGATTCCAGATCTGCGTCTATTGGAAGATGCCTAATGACGGCGTAAATTTTCCTTTCCTCTTTCATCTGGTATGTGAAATACTCCTTTCCAAGTTGGTCGAAGAGTTTAGTTATTTTTCTGTAGTCATCTACATTTGTGGCTATAATCTTGATTCCGTCTTTCACTACAGTAGCCCGGTTATAGCTAAATTTCTTGGTAAAGAAAGCTTTTGAGATCTCTACCCAATCTGATGTACCCATCATCGTGATGGGTGGGATTTTATCCCGTTGTCTTCTTGACGGTCTCCTCATCAGAAGAGGAGCTTTCTTTTCGCGCGCGTTCAGTTGGGGGCACGTTTGGGGCCTTCGCAACCAGCGTTGCATCATTTTTCCTTGTTTCGGGTTGTGAAACACATTTTCGGTCAGTTTGACAATTTGAGCTTTCAACTGCCCATTCTCTTCCCTGGGCTTTACAAGGAGTGTTCGCCGTCCCTGAATTCTTCAGCATCGGTCGCTTCCATATAGGAACCCTCATCATCTGAGGCGAGGGGTGAACCGGTCGTGAATTGTGGAGTACAAATTGCAGGAATTGTCATGAATTGAATTGAATTGCCAAGAATTGTTGAGAATTGTCATGAATTGCCAGGAATTCTGGTGAATTGTCAAGAATCGTTGTGAATTGCCAAGAATTGTGTGAATTGTCAGGAATTGTTGAGAATTGTCGTGAATTGTGGAGAATGGGCTATTTTAGTGAATTTCAAAATCTAAGAATTTTTATAACTCAAATACATATATGGAAATTTATTTTTTTAGAATTTTAACACATTGCATTCGGTCGGAAATTGTGATTTCAGAATAGCTCTCTTATAGAACATGGATATGTTCTAAGGTACAGAATTCAGAAATTTTTTTTTTGTAATATGTGGATATTTCGGTGGATATGGAATTCTATATTTTCTTGATCGGTTTCACTGGTGTCGAATTGACAAAAATGACTAGACTGTAGGGCATTCTACGTTACACGCTTTTACACAATCGAATGTTTATTAAGTTTCGAAGGGTGTATATCTGAATTTTGAAGCGAATCTCTTACGTGTTGGATAACTAATGGAAATGGATTTCTATAAATAATTTGAATTCGATTTTGGAGTTTTAGGAAACTTGCCCATCGTCGTAAATTATAAAGAATTGTTCTGAACTATTAATTTCCGTGAATTGTTCGAAAATTCTCATGAATTGTCTGGAATTGTTATGAATTGCAATGCATTTTCTAATTGTTGGGCGATTCGCTGTCTTGCAATTCACAGTAGTCCAACCTGTCCAACTATTAGGAAGCAGAAAGGGAGGTTTGCACATGTATATAGTCATGTCCATGTAGACATGTATATTTATTTATTTATTTATTCATCTTCACTTTACATACACCAAAGGTTTTCAACAATTCGCTGAATTCATATAGTCGCATGCCGGCGCAATAGTGCAAACTCCGAGTTTAATTTCTGTGTTCTTTAATTTGAATAAAAGTGATTGGAGATTGAGCAGGTAAGAATTATACAACATCTAATTTTTTCATTATTTTTTATTGATAAACAATAATTTCCTACGGGTGTGAAGCCAGGTTTCTTTCATCCACAGTTACAATCTGTCAACGCCGCGCTCTAAGGATAACTGTATTGTTCAGTATACAATTCTTACAGTTCTGAAAAAGATATTAATGCTCGTTTTAGGATTTGAGTTTCTCTTGGAAAAAGAATGAGATATGGTGCAATCGGATATTATTCATACCTTGATTTATACCAATGAAAATCATCAAAGCTCATTGTCAGCCCGTACGGGGGGCCTGGAGGGATTCAAAGTTGAAAATTTCAAATTTTCTCGAGACATGTGCATTCTTGAGAATAGAGTAAATTGGTTCGATATAACATTTTACATCATGAACAGTCATCAAAACACATTGTTAACCTGTACAGGGACTATTCACCAACAATATTGGTGAATATTGGTCCCGATCTCTTTACGTTCAATAGCAGGTACCTGAAACGATTCCTTTGGTTGAAACCGTTTTATTACTCTGTTGGGAATAACCCATTAAAATCATTGTTAAGAACGGGCGTTCTTTCTTCAATGCATATCATATAATTTTGGTTATTTCAACCTCATTTTTAACACTTTTATAATTTCTGAGAAGATGTTAATTCGAAATGTCGGTCTATATCGGTATATCGATTGCAATAATGTCAATTATATATTCACAGTTTCTTCCCTCTCAACCTGACAAAGATCATTCGGAGGTTCATCTAAGACTTGGAGACTCGCTTGGAGATGTCTCTCCAAGTCTAAAATAAAAATTATTTAAAACATTTGTCTAATGTTTCAAATAATATATAAATCATATATTTCGCTTATACCATTTGTAATCAATAGAGCTTTAGTAATGTAATAATTAAGGTTCGCGTTGAATGAATTCCTAGATATGTAGGTACACACCGAGGGGTGAATCGGTCATGAAAATGTTGTACACCACAATTCAGACAATTCACGCAATTCCTATAATAGCATATAAAACAATTCAGACAATTCAACAATTCACACAATTCAAGAAAATTCATGGCAATTCACGGCAATTCACGGACAATTCAATACAATTCATGGCAATTCAATACAATTCATGGCAATTCAATACAATTCATGACAATTCAATACAATTTATGACAATTCAATACAATTGATAGTTATGTATTTTTTTTTTTTTAATATATATTTTGGGAATTTTCTTCACATCACACTATGAGAGGTCTGAAACCACTCAATAATATGTCTTATAGATATAGCCAGATAGTAGTTAAGGCTAACTGAGGCTAGCTTACAGAAATTGCTTCTATCCATGGATATCCTATACTTCATTGTTTGATGTACTATTAACCTCCCCTCATTAACATAGTTATATAGTTATATAGGCTGATTCAAACAACTTTGGAATTCAACTGAATAAAATGTTGTGAAAACGACCTAATATAGGATAAGAGCATTCCCTTCCATAACGACAGTTTAGAAAATTGAGGTATAAAATTGTATGATCCGAAAAAATACTTTCAGGTAAATTTTTTAAAATTCCCTCAGCAAATGGCTCTAGAGTTATTCTGTGCATAAAATCTTTTTGGTCAAAATGGGCAACCCTAATATTGAATACAACAGAGCGTACCCGTTCGTAACGACAATTTTTGTAGGTTTTTCCAAATTGAGTTATAAAATTTTATGAAGCGAAGAAATACTTCTAGGTGGAATCTTTTGAATCAGTATCTTCTATCAAACGCAAATTGATCGAGTAGTTGAAAAAAATGGTTACTGTGCAAGCTATTAATTTTAAATCATACATCAACATGTCGAGTTATTTTATGGAATTTTATGAAAGTATGTGAAGTACTACAAAATAATAACACAACTTACCAGGTTTCAGAAACATGGTGCGTTGAAATCAAGATTGTGTTTTCATGAAAGTTGTTCGTTCAATTTATATGGAATAACAAAGAGCTTACAGAATAACCATCAAGAGACTCGACACACGTGCTGAAATATCTATGTCTACTTTTTGAGTGCTGAAAACAATTATTTATATTATTAATTCATCTTCACTGATTAATCAACTAAAAATATATCCCTCTCCGAATTGACCAATTCGGTGATCCTTAGTGTGTACCGAGGGGTGAACCGGTCGTGAATTGTGGTGTACAAATTGCAGGAATTGTCATGAATTGAATTGAATTGCCAAGAATTGTTGAGAATTGTCATGAATTGCCAGGAATTGTGGTGAATTGTCAAGAATTGTTGTGAATTGCCAAGAATTAGGTGAATTGTCAGGAATTGTTGAGAATTGTCGTGAATTGTGGAGAATGGGCTATTTTTCTAAATTTCAAAATCTAAGAATTTTTATAACACATATATGGAAATTTATTTTTTTAGAATTTTAACACATTGCATTCGGTCGGAAGATGTGATTTCAGAAGAGCTCTCTTATAGAACATGGATATGTTCTAAGGTATAGAATTCAGAAAATTTTTTTTGTAATATGCAGATATTTCGGTGGATATGAAATTCTATATTTTCTTGATCGGTTTCACTGGTGTCGAATGGACAAAAATTACTAGACTCTAGTAAGGGCATTCTACGTTACACGCTTTTACACAATCGAATGTTTATTAAGTTTCGAAGGGTGTATATCTGAATTTTGAAGCGAATATCTTACGTGTTGGATAACTAATGGAAATGGGTTTCCATAAATAATTTGAATTCGATTTTGGAGTTTTAGGAAACTTGCCCATCGTCGTAAATTATAAAGAATTGTTCTGAACTAATAATTTCCATGAATTGTTCGAAAATTCTCATGAATTGTCTGGAATTGTTATGAATTTCAATGCATTTTCTAATTGTTGGGCGATTCGCTGTCTTGAAATTCACAGGTGTCCAACCTGTCCAACTATTAGGACGCAGAAAGGAAGGTTTGCACATGTATATGGACATGTATATAGTCATATTCATGTAGACATGTATATAGTCGCATGCCGGCGCAATACGTAGTGCAAACTCCGAGTTTAATTTCTGAATTCTGTGATTTGAATTAAAGTGATATAAGATTGAACAGGTTAGAATTATACAACATCTAATTTTTTCATTATTTCTTATTGATACACAATAATTTCCTACGGGTGTGAAGCCAGGTTTCTTTCATCCACAGTTACAATCTGTCAACGCCGTGCTCTAAGGATAACTGTATTGTTCAGTATACAATTCTTACAGTTCTGAAAAAGATATTAATGCTCGTTTTAGGATTTGAGTTTCTCTTGGAAAAAGAATGAGATATGGTGCAATCGGATATTATTCATACCTTGATTTATACCAATGAAAATCATCGAAGCTCATTGTCAGCCCGTACGGGGGGCCTGGAGGGATTCAAAGTTAAAAATTTCAAATTTTCTCGAGACATGTGCATTCTTGAGAATAGAGTAAATTGGTTCGATATAACATTTTACATCATGAACAGTCATCAAAACACATTGTTAACCTGTACAGGGACTATTCACCAACAATATTGGTGAATATTGGTCCCGATCTCTTTGCGTTCAATAGCAGGTACCTGAAACGATTGCTTTGGTTGAAACCGTTTTATTACTCTGTTAGGAATAACCCATTAAAATCATTGTTAGGAACGGGCGTTCTTTCTTCAATATAGGTTATTTCAACCTCATTTTCAACACTTTCATAATTTCTGAGAAGATGTTAATTCGAAATGTCGGTCTATATCGGTATATCGATTGCAATAATGTCAATTATATATTCACAGCTTCTTCCCTCTCAACCTGACAAAGAGTAGTGAGTGGATGCTCGGAAGTTACAATTTAAAATAACTCTAGTTATCGCTCTTCAGATTTATTTCTGGCCTTCTGGGTGTTCCTTAAAAGATAGGATAAGCCAATTGCTCGGTTGAATCATTTTCCTCACTAAATAACTTTTATCGTGAGCTAATTTCATTGATGTTTTTTCTTGATTTCCCTGTTCATTCGTTGAATATTGTTGTTTACTCCTGCGTTTACGCACCGCGCAGGGAACCTGTTTCCCCACTATATACTTTGGCAGCGCTGCGCTCTTGGTACCGAGCGCTGCGTGAATTGTGAATTCAGTAATTTCTAATAACTGGAGGAGTCTATTAGTTGTCTGCACAAGCACATAAGCGTTCTTCTCACCGCGTCAATTTCTCGTTTCCTTTTTCACATTCCATTCCTCGTGTGTAACCTTATCTTTCCGTGGCCGTCCTTCTGTTGGCAAGTCTCTATTACAGGCCCAATAGAGTGAAGCGTTTATCCTTTACCCATCCCCCGTTATTAATTCTGCTCTTATTTTGAAGATCTGTAAATTATGCCAATTTGTAAGTTGTGCGGCGGTTCGGGCACGCCGACTCAGAAATTCTTAAATTGTGCGTCATGCGCAAAACACTTTCATGCAGATTGTCTGAAGCTCTCACCCTCAGGTTCCAATGCCTTGTATGATAATTGGTCATGCCAAAACAGTGTGAAGGACGGTCGCGTCCTCCGGAGTAGGACTGCCTCCGGTTCAACGTCTGGTGAAGTCCGGGGTAGCTCAGCTCCTGTCTCCGCATTTACATCTAACCAATTTGATATTCTCATGAACAAATTGAGTAAAATTTCCGACGATGTTTCGGAGATAAAGTCCACCCAGCTTACACTCAAGGAGGAAATATCTCAATGTCGCTCAATTCTCGAAAAACACAGTTTGTCTATCGATGAGCATTCGACCGCCATCAGTCGTCATGAAACCACTCTGTCTGAGCATCAATCTGATATTCTACTTTGCCAATCAGATGTGAAATCTGTTATCCAAAGTCAATCCAAGTTTGAAGACAGCATACGTTCACTTGAAATCAAGATCGACCAGATCAATACCAACGTTGATTTTTCAAATCGTTCACAACCTCAGGTGCTTCCTGATCAAGTCGAAATACTCGAACGTGTGCGCCGCGCTCACAATATTTTGGTTAGAGGTGTCCCTGAGAGTTCCAAGGAGGAGGACGCCACTATCGTGGGTAATTTGTTGGATTATGTAGAACCCAATGCGATTAATTCAGATTAATAATATCCGGGTGGGAAGAAGAGACCCTTCGAAACCGAGGCCTATCAAGGTATCCTTCACTAACCCGATGGTGGTGTCCAAAATTCTTCGTAACAAAAAAAAACTGGCCGCGAGTCGACTTTCAGTTGTTATTCAATTTCCTATGATAAGACACCGCAGCAGGTTTCGGAGTTGAGTTGCCTGAGAAAGGAGTTAGCTTCCAGAAGAGGTGCTGGGGAGGAGGGTATAGATATGAAATATATCAATGGCGCTCCCAAAATAATCATGATTAATAAAAACCGCCCAAAAAACTAAAAAGTGGTCCACTCGAATGGAGCGTCACCTACTCGAACGTACAGTCATTGTATTCAAAGTTACTCGAGGCAACTTTGTATGTTGCCAACTCCAAACCAACTTTTCTTCTCATCACCGAATCATGGCTTCACCCAGGTATCCTTGACAGCATGGTAGCAATCCCGGGATATTCTCTGTTCAGGAGTGACAGTGTGACAACCATTGGTTATGGGGAGGTATGTGCCTATGTCCTCGATAGTGTGATTCGTGACTTTGCTGTTGACGTTTCATCTGTTCATCTACCCGGTATTGACAACATTGTGTTGAACGTTTCACATAATAAAAGGGAGGTTTTGACGATTTTGTGTGTTTACAGACCTCGACCCAGCCCAAGTGATTCTCAGTTGTGTAGCCTTTTAAAGGATCTAACCAATAGAAAGAAGAACCTATATGTTGTCGGTGATTTCAACATGCTGGACGTTCGATGGCCCTTGTCCAGTAGCAGGGACTATAACTCTCCTTCGGGTTTATACGTCGACACTATCAGAGAGAATAATTTTTTGCAACTAGTAAGTGAACCTACTCGATTCAGGAGCGGTCGGACCCCGTCCCTGCTGGACCTTATTCTGGTAAATGATCCAAATCTTGTTGCTTACCATGAAGTTTTGCCGCCTTTTGAAAGGTCAGACCATGTCACTCTTTCTTGCAAGATCCAACTCAACATCACTGAGTCAAAGAAAGTAACTAAGCGTGTGAAAGTTATTGATTACGAACAACTCAACGCCAATTTGGAAAATGTTGACTGGGAGTCAATTCTTCATTCGAGCATGGATGTTGAAATTATGTGGTCTTCCTTCGTTGATAGGCTTTCGGTTGAGTGTGAGTCTTGCAGTTCCTATCGCTCTCTGACTACAATTCCATCCAAACCGTAGATCAACAAACGCATGCTGAAGGATGCTGCGCAATAAGAAATCCATGTGGCAGCGTTATTTGCGCAGCCGTAGAGACGAAGATTACGTGGCACATAGAATCTATTCCAATAGAATCAAAGTTTTGCTGGAAGGTGCAAAATCAAGTTTTGAGTCTAACCTGGCGTCTTCGAGGGACCGCAAAAAGTTCTTCAGGTACATCAAGTCCAATCTCAACACTAAGGTGACCATCCCGATGGTTAGGAATCGACAAGGCTGCGTGAGCAAAAGTGCTGCCGAGTCTGCAGAGTCTTTATCTGAAACTTTTGCAGCTAGCTTCATCAAGGAACATGACAACCTTCCGAGGACAAATTTTGCGGGCACTCAAAGTCAGCTCTCTTCGGTCGAGTTTCCTCCCGAACTTGTTGAAAAGCATTTGTCCTCACTGGATATTGCAAGTGCACCTGGAGGCGATGGGATTTCTGCTCGATTGCTCAAACATTGCGCATCATCATTATCTCTCCCGCTGTCCATGATTTTTGAGCGATCGTTCGCCACGCACTCGTTGCCGGGATGCTGGAGGGAGGCTCTGGTTACTCCGGTTTTCAAAAAAGGTGACAAGCACGACCCGAACAATTACAGACCAATTAGTCTTATCCCTATAATTTTTAAAATCTGCGAGAAAATAATTCATGAAAAGATTCTTCATTTCGCCCTCTCTAACCGTATTATGCCTGATAATCAGCATGGATTTCTGCCGGGCCGTTCCGTGATCACCAATCTATTGTCGTGTGTTAACGATTGGAGTACGATGCTGGATAGTCAGGTTCCTGTAGACATCCTTTACTTGGATTTTTCTAAGGCCTTCGATCGGGTGCCCCACAAACGTTTGCTCCTCAAACTCGAGAATCTTGGAATTTGTGGTGATCTGCTCCTGTGGATCAGAGCTTTTCTCTCCGGCAGAACATTTCGAGTTCGTGTCGGAGATTCTCTGTCCTCTGGAAGGGACGTGGTTAGTGGAGTTCCGCAGGGTTCTGTTCTGGGCCCGCTCCTCTTCCTACTGTTCACATCAGACCTCCCTACTGGGCTGAAGTCGACTTGCTCCTTGTTTGCCGACGACGCAAAAATTTACGGTAACCCGTTAACCGGGGCGCACCATTTGCAGGATGACCTCGACTCTATTCTGAGATGGTGCTGTGCTTGGATGATTCCTCTGAACATAGAAAAATGTAAAGTGCTCCACATGGGTAGGAATAATCCAAAACGAATCTACCATTTAAATCAAGATATTATTCAACCGGTTTCTTCCCACTGTGATCTCGGAGTTACTATGACCGAGGACTTGTCTTGGTCTGAACATGTTGTGGCTGTTACCAACAAGGCCAAAAGAATGCTGTACATGGTCCAGAAGACCTTTGGACGCTGTGATCCTCAGACCAGCAGCTTTCTATATTCCACTTATGTGCGTCCTATTCTTGAATACGCTGGACCAGTGTGGGCACCAGTCCTATCCCGTGATAAGAACCTCCTCGAATCAGTCCAGCGAAGGGCCACAAGGATGCCTTACGGTGTAATAAGACATAGTTATGAAGAAATATTGGGTTTGATGGGCCTGCCAACTTTCGAAGCTCGACGCTTAAGAGGAGACTTAATTATATCCTATAGGGCTTTACATCATCTGTTTGATGTGGATCTATCGGTTCTCTTCACTCTCAATCCTATCACTCATTTAAGAGGACACAATTTAAAATTGGCGAAAGAGAAGTACAAGTCTGCCAGTAGAGAACACTTCTTAACCAACAGGATTTTCGGCTCTTGGAACGTACTACCAACCGACGTGGTTAACGCTCCTTCGGTAAACGCGTTTAAGAATTCTTTGGACAGATGGCTCGCTAGCAACGCCCAGTGACAGTTCTTTGTGCTGTGCTTAACTACTGTGACATTTTTTCTTTTATCTCATATGTTGTAATTCTATTGAGTTTATAGATTTTATCTCAACTCTACTCCATGTTCATAATAATAATAATAATAAATGGACTAGAAAAATGTCGACTGCTAAACATAACGAGAGGGAAAATAGAAGATGGTACGTTCAAACTCAAGGAAGGTGCAGAAATTGAAGCATTAAAGGAAGGAGACACATACAAGTATCTAGGCATAAAACAGGCAAGAAAAATCAATCAGACTCAGATGAAAAAAGAATTAACGGAGGAGTTCACCCGAAGATTGAGGAGGATAATGAGAACTGGTCTTAACAGCAAGAATCTGATAAAAGCGATTAACACCTACGCTTGCTCGGCGCTGAGCTATTCATTTGGTATAATCTCTTGGACGACCACCGATTTAGCAGCTTTACAGAGAAAAATAAGGACGATGCTGACTAAACACAATAAACATCACCCCAAAAGCTCAATAGAACGGACAGAGCTGCCACGACATCTTGGGGGTAGAGGAATTGTTGATTTGTCCAACCGTATGTCCCAGGAAATTGAAGGACTTCGAAACTATTTCTTAAGCAAGGCAGCTTCGTCAGAACTCCATCGAGTAGTTTGTGTTGTTGATACTTCTACACCGTTAAAGCTACACCAGGATCACTTGGAAACCGTCGAACACTCTGCAGAAAGTAAAATGCAGAAACTGATTGGCAAATCTTTGCATGGGAGGCACCAGAATGAGGTCAACCATGATTACGTCGACATATCTGCGTCGAACTACTGGTTGACTTCCGGAAGGTTGTTTCCTGAGACAGAGGGCTTCATGCTCGCCATCCAGGATCAGGTGATTCCAACAAGAAATTACATGAGATACATCGCCAAGGATGCCTCAGTGGCGGACGATAGCTGTCGTTATGGCTGTGCGACACATGAAACTATCCAGCACATCACCGGGGGATGTCAGAAGTTCGCGGGCACAGAGTACAAAAATAGACATGATGCTGTTGCCAAGATTCTTCACCAAGAATTGGCACTAAAATACCAACTTCTAACTTCGAAAAGGGTTCCTTATTACAATTACCATCCAGATGCTGTGCTGGAAAACGAACATCACAAGCTCTACTGGGATCGCACTGTTCTCACAGACCGGAAAATAACCCACAATAGACCAGACCTCATATTGCTCAATAAGGATGAGGACACAGCACTATTCATCGACGTGGCAATTCCAAATAATAACAATCTTCTAGATAGACACACTGAAAAAATTTCAAAATACAGAGATCTCGAGGAACAAACCAGAAGACAGTGGAAGCTGAAAGATATAAAGACCATCCCTATTGTCATTTCATCTACAGGCCTGATACCGAAGAAACTACTAGAGAACTTGAGAAAACTTCAGTTGGACGAAAATATTTATAAAGTCATGCAGAAGGCGGTACTGCTCGGAACGGCGAGAACTGTACGCAAGTACATGGGGAATGCAGAGGAACACCGTCTGCTCCGACAGGAAGTGCGGGTGGAGCAGGAATCCAACCTACAGCAGGGAGCCGAGGAGCGACCCGAACCCGACCACCACCACGAGCCCGAAAACCTGGAAAGGGCTCCAACAGAGCTTAATCCTTTTGATATCTGAGATATCTGGGATGAGTGAATTTTCCTCTGGAGAGGAGTGTGAAAGCCGCAAGGCTAAAGTCATAATAATAATAATAATAATAATAATAATGTCTGGCCTGCCTGGCAGCTATCTGGTAGATGGCCTACCGGGCAGCCATCGTAACGACGTAGACGGTGCAGCCAGCAACGCCTGCTGTCCGCAGTCCCATTCCTTTTTCCTCTCTCTTTTACATCCTTCATAGGGGTGCTCTTTCTGCTCTCATTTCTCTACCCCTCACTCAAACCGAGAAAGGGGAGCACAAACCCATGAAAATGGTGATAACGAGAAGCCTCGGAAACAAGTCGCTGCCTGGGGATCGTCAGGGCATGTCTGGAGCCAGCGCTGGACATGACAGCATGCGGGACGTCGGTGGCAGGTTGTTGAGGAAGCGGGCTCCTGCTGCAAAAGAAGCTACAGCTCCAAAGCAACAACAGCAACCAACGAGTCCAATTCAATTGCCGACTCGAACCGCTGAAGGTGCTGCGCAGGATATTCAGCCAGTGCTCACCCAAGCGGGGTTAGTTAGAAAGCGCATGAAGTGGACAACGTCCATGAATGAAACTATAGTGCGCATATATAACTCCATCACGGGACTCGGGCAGAACACGAACAACTATAGGAAAAGGCTCCATGAGGAATTCTGCAACGCCTACCCAAATCTCAATGTCACTGAACAACGAGTGGCAGACCAGTACCGCGTAATTCTGAGAAATGAACTAATACCAACGGCCCGAATCGACGCAATTAAACGAGAACTTCAGCGTCCGCCTGCAATAGAGAATAACACCAACACCTCTGATGAAATTCACATGCTTGGGCAACAACAGGCAGAAGAAACTGATACTGAAAGTTCATCTTGCAACGCAAGTGAGCCTGAACACCAGGACGATAGGGAAGAGCTCCACCGACAAGTTGACTCTGACATGAGGAGATACTTTGCCGAACTGGAAGGAACAGATCCTCTTTATCGAGTAGCACCTCCACGGCTCAATACATCCAAGAAACTGTCACTTATAATCGACATCTTGAATAAGGACGTTCTACCTGAATACCTACAGAACGGAAGTTCATTGGAATATCTGCATCTAGTTTTTCACTGTGCAGCGCTAACGACAGCGAAAACCATAGGGGCAAAAATTCGCCAAACGAACAATGATGCAGCATGGCAGAAACGTCTTCAACACAAAACAGAAAGGCTAAGAAGAGACATTGGACGACTGACGGAGTACTTGAACAGGAATCGAGGAAGAAAGGTTGTGAAAGCTGCCAAAAAGATCATGGATAGAAACAGAACACACACAGAACGAGAGACGGAGAATGCTACAGCTCACCATTGCCTCGACACTCTGAAGCAAAAATTAAGTCTGTATGCAGAACGCCTGAGGAGATATAAAAGCAATTATAGCCGGAAAAGAGACAATAATTCATTCGAAAAGTCGAAAGAATCTTTCTACCGGTCACTCACATCGTCGGATGGAGAAAATGGAAAGTTACCACCAAAGGAAGCCATTGAACAATTCTGGACCGAACAATTATCAACGAAACCTCACTTCAATGGAGATACCGGATGGATTGAAGATGAAAAATCTGAAGCTATAAAATATGAGCCGATGCAGCATGACATGATCACAATTGAAGAAGTAAAATCAGCTATCAGAGGACTGCACAACTGGAGAGCACCTGGGCCTGATGGATTACAGAACTTCTGGATCAAGAAACTTTGGATCATGCATGACAAATTGACCTCCGCAATAAATGATGTCATTGAAAATCCTGAAAGAATGCCAGTATTCCTCACACATGGCACAACATACTTGTTACCTAAAGACCAAAGGAATACAGAAGACCCATCCAAGTACCGACCAATCACATGTCTTCCAACGATGTACAAATTATTCACATCGTGCATTTCAAACCGAATTCACAACCATTGCGAAAGGAATAACATCATCGCCATGCAACAGAAAGGATGCACCAAAGATTGCCGAGGGTGCAAAGAACAACTAATAATAGATTCAGTTATCTGCAATCAAGCGTTCTCTAAGCGAAGGAATCTTTACGCTGCGTACATAGACTACAAAAAAGCATTCGATTCTATACCTCACGAATGGCTCTTGACGATCTTGAAGATTTACAAGGTGGATCCCAATATTGTTAAGTTCCTGAAAAACGCCATGTCAACCTGGCGTACTAGTCTTCAAATGGAAGCAGCAGATTGCTCCATTACAACAGGACCTATTCCAATAAGACGCGGAATTTTCCAAGGAGACTCGCTGAGCCCTCTGTGGTTCTGCATGGCCCTGAATCCCTTGTCTCATAGATTGAATTCTACGGACTACGGATTTTCCATCAAGAGCGGCAGTAGAACTATGATGAAACTGAATCATCTCCTTTACATGGACGACTTGAAACTCTTCGCATCTACCAAAAAACAAATGCAACTGATGCTGAAAATGGTGGAAGGATTCTCGGAAGACATCAAAATGAAGTTTGGACTAGAAAAATGTCGACTGCTTAACATAACGAGAGGGAAAATAGAAGATGGTACGTTCAAACTCAAGGAAGGTGCAGAAATTGAAGCATTAAAGGAAGGAGACACATACAAGTATCTAGGCATAAAACAGGCAAGAAAAATCAATCAGACCCAGATGAAGAAAGAATACACGGAGGAGTTCACCCGAAGATTGAGGAGGATAATGAGAACTGGTCTTAACAGCAAGAATCTGATAAAAGCGATTAACACCTACGCTTGCTCGGCGCTGAGCTATTCATTTGGTATTATCTCTTGGACAACCACCGATTTAGCAGCTTTACAGAGAAAAATAAGAACGATGCTGACTAAACACAATAAACATCACCCCAAAAGCTCAATAGAACGGACAGAGCTGCCACGACATCTTGGGGGTAGAGGAATTGTTGATTTGTCTAACCGTATGTCCCAGGAAATTGAAGGACTTCGAAAATATTTCTTAGCAAGGCAGCTTCGTCAGAACTCCATCGAGTAGTTTGTGTTGCTGATAGTTCTACACCATTAAAGCTACAACAGGATCACATGGAAACCGTCGAACACTCTGCAGAAAATAAAATGCAGAAACTGATTGGCAAACCTTTGCATGGGAGGCACCAGAACGAGGTCAACCATGATTACGTCGACATATCTGCGTCGAACTACTGGTTGACTTCCGGAAGGTTGTTTCCTGAGACAGAGGGCTTCATGCTCGCCATCCAGGATCAGGTGATTCCAACAAGAAATTACATGAAGTACATCGCCAAGGATGCCTCAGTGGCGAACGATAGCTGTCGTTATGGCTGTGCGACACATGAAACTATCCAGCACATCACCGGGGGATGTCAGAAGTTCGCGGGCACGGAGTACAAAAAGAGACATGATGCTGTTGCCAAGATTCTTCACCAAGAATTGGCACTAAAACACCAACTTCTAACTTCTAAAAAGGTTCCTTATTACAATTACCATCCGGATGCTGTGCTGGAAAACGAACATCACAAGCTCCTCTGGGATCGCACGGTTCTCACAGACCGAAAAATAACCCACAATAGACCAGACCTCATATTGCTCAATAAGGATGAGGACAGAGCACTATTCATCGACGTGGCAATTCCAAATAATACCAATCTTCTAGATAGGCACACTGAAAAAATTTCAAAATACAGAGATCTCGAGGAACAGACCAGAAGACAGTGGAAGCTGAAAGATATCAAGACCATCCCTATTGTCATTTCATCTATAGGCCTAATACCGAAGAAACTACTAGAGAACTTGAAGAAACTTCAGTTGGACGAAAATATCTATAGAGTCATGCAGAAGGCGGTACTGCTCGGAACGGCGAGAACTGTACTCAAGTATATGGAGAATGCAGAGGAACACCGTCTGCTCCGACAGGAAGTGCGGGTGGAGCAGGAATCCAACCTACAGCAGGGAGGCGAGGAGCGACCCGGACCCGACCACCGCCACGAGCCCGAAAACCTGGAAAGGGTTCCAACAGAGCTTAATCCTTTTGATATCTGAGATATCTGGGATAAATGAATTTTCCTCTGGAGAGGAGTGTGAAAGCCGCAAGGCTAAAGTCATAATAATAATAAAAAGATCATTCGGAGGTGTTGGGTTGTTCAGTGGTATTTTATGGATTACTTCTTGCAATTCAACCAAAGAGTTGTTTGGTAGACCAAAATGAAGAGCACCAATGTCTTTCTATTTTTATTCCCAAAGCAACTTTCACAAATTTCAGCGTAATTATAAAGTATTCAATGAGACAGTGATTTTTCTACGTTCCCTTTAATGAATGAAAATTCTCATATGAAACAATATATGCAATCGAGAACCTCTGCTTATCGCTCCGAACGTATGTTTTCAAGACATGTGTTATTTTTGTCGATTGTAAATAATTCCTATATAAATTCATTCAGGATTTGCGGTAGAAATTCAACAAATAAAATAAAATTCATGTTTTCACAACATTCTGCCCCCTTGAAGCATTTGCTTCAATGATATTAATTAATGGGTAGGGGACAAAGTTTAGTAATTGGGCGTACAAAAATTCCACTTCGTGTTTTTAGTTCTACTACTCTTACTCGACCATCGGAACCCGGAAGCACTTTGATAATCCTTGCAAGGGGCCATTTCAACGGTGGTAGGTTCTCTTCCTTGATGAGCACTAACGTGTTCTCCCTTACATCTGCTACCGACTGATGCCATTTTGATCTAGTCTGCAGCTGATGAAGATATTCAATTGACCATCTTTTCCAAAAATTTTGAGAAATCTTCTGACACAATGTCCAATACTTCAACCTATTATCAGGAATATCCGTGATATCCCTTTCCGGCAATGCCATCAGCGGTTGGCCTATTAGGAAATGGCCTGGGGTCAAGCAGTTGATATCATTTGGATCGCCAGAAACTGCACACAATGGCCTAGAGTTCAAGACAGCTTCGATCTGAGCTAGGCAAGTCAGTTGTTCTTCAAACGACAAAACTGCTCCTCCGAATGCTCTTTTCAAATGATTTTTCATTGATTTAATATTAGCCTCCCATAGGCTGTTATGAAGTTGTGTTCAATCTTTGATTTTACTTTTGGTGTAACTGTACATGTGTATAATATGTTTGTTGTACAGAATGTACCTGCGCATTTTTGATAAATTGAATATGTTCAATAAACCGGTCTTCCACTAAACGTGTGTCAATGAATACCTCAAAACGATATAACATGGCGCAGTCGGTGTAAAATTGTGAATATCAGTGAAATAATCAAAATGGGTGATTATAGAGGTTTACCCCCAATGGACTTCTCCGGAAATATTTCAGAGAATTGGAAAATATGGAGACAGAAGTTCGAAAATTACTTGGTTGCCACCGAGGTAGGCAAAAAGGACGAGAAGATTCAAATCGCACAATTACTGCATTATATAGGCGAGGAAGGTTTCGTAATTTACAATACTTTCACCTTTGATGACGAAGATGAAAAAAATAAAATAAAAACCATCCTGAACAAGTTTGAATGTCATTTCTTGCCAAAGAAGAACTTATCATTCGAACGATACCGGTTTTTCACAAGGAAACAATTGACGAATGAAAAAATCGAACAATATGCAACTGATCTGAAAAACAAGGCACGTTCCTGTGACTTCGGTGATTTGAAGGATAGCCTAATAAAAGATATTTTCACTTGTGGATTACAAAATCAAACTCTTCGTGAAAAGTTACTACAGGATGATCAGATAGATTTAGATGGAGCAATAAAATTTTGTGTGACGATTGAAAACTCTAAACAACAGGCCAGTGTCATCACTCAAGAGTCCAGCTCGTCGTTATCTTTGGAAGTACAATCTGTAAGAAAAGCAAAAAAACATCATCAATTCAATAAGCGGCCAGGAAAATACACCAACCCTAATGAAGGACAAAGTCAAAAAGCAAGAGAACAAAATAATTCTTCTGGTAGTGGACGCAGACTCAGCAAAAATAATGGAATTTGTTATCGATGTGGCGGAGTACACGGAAAAAACCAGTGCCCTGCGTTCGGAAAAAAGTGCAATTTGTGCGGAAAATTAAATCATTACTCAAAAATGTGCCAACAAAGAAATGTAAATACAGTGAATTTAAGTGAAAATAACCAAAACGAAAATGAGGATTGCTTATTTATAGGGAATATAGATGTCAATGAAAATGATAGTTCTTGGTATGTCTTGCTAAAAATAAATGATGAAATTGTAAAATTCAAACTGGATAGCGGAGCACAAGCGAACTTGATATCAATGAAAATATTGAAACTAATTAATTTTCCTTCTGATTTAATATTGAAAAGTGATAAAATTCTAAAATCATATACAAATGATAACTTAAAAATCTTAGGAAAATGTTTCTTGAATTGTCAGTATAAAGAAAACAGTCATAAATTAGAATTTTTTGTGGTTGAGGAAGATTTTCCGTGTCTTCTCGGCTTGAATACATGTATTGATTTGAGTTTGTTGAAACGAGTGGATACTTTAAATGATAATACTGAAATAAACAATCAAGAATATTACAGGAAAATTATTAATGGAAATTCAGATCTCTTTGCGGGATTAGGATGTCTTAAACAACAATATCACATCAAATTAAATGAGAATGTAACTCCTATAGTACATCCTCCCAGGAGAATACCTATTCCGATACTTAATAAATTCAGAGAAACTTTAATTGACTTGGAAAAAAAGAATATTATAAGAAAAGTGGAAGAACCCACAGATTGGGTAAATTCAATAGTAGTAGTGAGGAAAAAGGATGGTTCATTACGTATTTGCTTGGATCCAGCCGATTTAAATCGGGCAATAAAAAGGGAATATTTTCCGTTGCCGACAATTGATCAAATAATTCCAAAAATGAATGGTGCATGTATTTTCAGCACATTAGACGCAAATTCTGGATTTTGGCAAATACAATTGGACGAAGAAAGTTCGAAATTGTGTACGTTCTCAACCCCATTCGGGAGATACTGTTTCTTGAGACTTCCTTATGGAATTCGCTCAGCTCCTGAGGTTTTTCATAAGCGATTCAAAAATATTTTTGACATAGAGGGTGTAGATTTATACGTGGATGATATAATAGTGTGGGGGCGTACACGGGAAGAACATGACATACGTTTGAATAAAATTTTCGGAATAGCGAGGAAAAATAATATAACTTTCAATAAAGAAAAATGTAGATTTGGTTTGAGTGAAATCAAATTTCTAGGACATAAAATTACCAGTAGTGGATTTTTTCCAGACGAGAATAAAATTTTGGCAATTAAAAATTTTCCTGTTCCACAAAATAAGAATGATGTACATAGATTTTTAGGAATGATAACCTATGTTGGTCGTTTCATCCCTAACTTATCAAATAAGAATTATCCCCTTCGTGAATTATTGAAAAAAGATGTGATTTTTGAGTGGAACGAGCAGCACATGAGATCATTCAATGAATTGAAAAATTTGTTGATAAATGCTCCAGTATTGCAATTTTATGATGTGAATAAACCTGTAGTTGTTTCTGTGGATGCCTCGAAAGATGGCGTTGGTGCTTGTATTTTGCAAAATAATCTTCCTTGTGCATATGCTTCCAGGGCACTCACAGAAACACAAAAAAGATGGGCTCAAATCGAAAAAGAGCTTTATGCTATTCTGTTCGGATGTGAAAGATTCAATGAATATCTTTTCGGTCGTAAATTTGTTGTGGAAAGTGATCATAAGCCTTTGCTAGGTGTTTTTAAGAAATCTCTCACATTATGTCCCTCGAGACTTCAGAAAATAATGATTCAATTGCAGAAATACGATTTCGAAATAGTTTTCAAACCCGGTAAAGATCTTTATATTGCTGATGCATTGTCTAGGGCATTTTTGACTACTTGTGAGGAAAACAATAGTGTCGATGATTTAGAAGTTTGTGCAATTAATATGAATTTTTCAATGACAGATAAAAAATTCAAAGAGTTGATCGAAGCAACATCGAAGGATTCTGAGTTGTTAATATTAAAAAATATGATCAGAGACGGATGGCCTTCAAAAATTTCTAGTGTTCCTTCAGAAATAAAACCTTATTTTAAATTTAGAGCTGAAATTATAGAAACTCATGGCTTATTATTCAAAGGACAGCAGTTAATTATTCCTAATAAATTGAGGAGAGATATTATACAGAAAATTCATTTAGGACATTTCGGTATCCAGAAATGTAAGAGTCGAGCCAAAAATTGTTTTTATTGGCCAGGCATGTGTAAACAAATAGAAGACACTATTCTTAATTGTAGAATTTGTTTAACATACCGGGTATCTCAACAAAGACAGCCCTTAATAAACCATGAAATACCAAAAATACCTTGGTACAAAATAGGATGTGACATATTATATTTAGGACATACTATGTATTTACTTGTAACTGATTATTATACAAAATGGGTTGAATTGATATTTTTAGAAAAAAACGCATATTCAACAACCGTTATTAAACATCTAAAGTCAATTTTTAGTAGATTAGGTATTCCGGCAATATTAATTTCAGACAATGGTCCTCAATTTAATTCTCTTGAATTTAAGAATTTTGCTAAGATGTATGATTTCACACATATAACTTCTAGCCCCAATTACCCTCAGTCAAATGGAATGGTGGAGAGACAAAAACAAACTGTAAAAAAAATGTTGTACAAAGCTTTAGAGGAAAAACAAGATTTAAACTTAGTTTTGCTTATGTATAGAAATAGTACTTTAGAGTGTGGTTTCTCACCAGCACAATTACTAATGTCACGAAATTTAAGAGATGTATTACCTACTACTGAAAACTATCTGAAGCCTAAATGTATAAAATTTAAAAAATTCGATAATAGAATAGAACTTAATCAAAAGAAACAAAAACTGAATCATGATAAAAAATGTAAAGTTCTGAAACCAATTGAAGTCAATGAAAATGTTAGATATCAGGATAAACTCAAAACAAATTGGCAGTTTGGTAAAGTTATAGATAAACCAAGAGAAAGGTCATATATTTTGCAGAAATCTGATGGTTCTTCTGTTACTAGAAATCGTAGGTTTATTGAAACATTACCAAGCTCCTCTGAAAATGAAAATATTTCTTCTCATGAAAATGGAGATGATGCTCAAATTTCTCCTAATGAAACATTTAAAGATTCGATTTCTGATAATTCGTTATACAAAGTACCCGATAGAACAATGTATGGTAGAGTCATAAAGAAACCAGATAGATTTAAGTTTTAAAACTATTAGAAAAAGGGAGATGTTATGAAGTTGTGTTCAATCTTTGATTTTACTTTTGGTGTAACTGTACATGTGTATAATATGTTTGTTGTACAGAATGTACCTGCGCATTTTTGATAAATTGAATATGTTCAATAAACCGGTCTTCCACTAAACGTGTGTCAATGAATACCTCAAAACGATATAACACCCCAGTGTGGACTATTCGGAGGTATGAATTTCCAAACTATCTCTCTTATACTTAAGAAATCGAAAATTTCGGAAAAATTTTCACTCTTGAGGAATTTCCTGATTTCCTTCAATTCAATTGCGGCGCCCCGGAAATTGCTTCCGTTATCGCTCCATATTGTTTCAGGGTAACCCCGACGTGCGATAAATCGTTTGAGTGTATGTATAAATGCCGATGTACTTAGGTTAGAAACTAACTCGATATGCACGGCTTTTGTCACCATGCATATAAAGAGTGCAATATATGCTTTCGAAACAACTGACCGTCTTAACCGCGATTCTCTTACTAATAAAGGACCAGCGAAATCTATTCCAACTCTCTGAAAGGGTTTAGAAATGGTAACTCGATCTGAAGGAATATTTCCCATTAGTTGTTCACGATTTTGAGCCTTAAATCTGAAACATGTGACGCACCCTTTAAGTGCAGATTTTATTTCTCGAATTCCATGAATTATCCAATATTTGAGTCGTAAATTCGATAAAACGGTCTGTGGGCCGGCATGTAACAATTTGAGATGCTCTGAAATAATCAACAATCTGACAACATGATTCTTAGCAGGTAAAAGGATTGGGAATCTACGGTCAAACTTTATAGGCGCATTTGCAAGTCTAGTATTAAGTCTTATTAAACCATCATTATCAATATAAGGATTTAAATTCGAGAGAAGGCTTCTCTTAGGCATTGTCTGATTTTTAATACTGTCAAATTCATTTTCAAAATGTTCTCTCTGAATTATTTTAATCAGTATCATTTCCGCATTATTGATTTCTGAAACCGAAAGAGGGCCCAACTGTTTGTTACATCTATCACGGCAATTTTTAGAAAATCTCAGACAGAATGATATACATCTTACCAATCTGTAATATTTAGAGAATCTCTTGAACGGAAATTGCTCTAAACGTCCAGCACCTATGCTGACAGTTGTCGTTAATGAAACCTTTTTAAGTTCAGGGATATTTTCTGCAGTTTCATACTCTGAGATCGGGTCAAAATTTCTATTTATTGAAAATTCACCTTCCAACATTGTAGGACCTGTCCACCAATTAGAACAATTAACCAAGTCTTGTGGGAATACACCTCGTGATAACAGATCTGCTGGATTGTTAGCTGAGTTAACGTGCGACCAAATGCAATCACCAGTTAATTCTTGGACCTCAGCCACCCTATTTGCGACAAAAGTCTGCCAACGCATTGGTGATGATTGTAGCCAGCATAAGACAATTTTAGAGTCAGTCCACAAGAATATCTTCTGAATTGGACATTGGATAACCTTTTTCATTTTATGAATGAGTTTTGACAGCAAAACTGCAGCACATAGTTCAAGTCTAGGCAAAGATATTGTTTTCAGTGGAGCTACCCGAGATTTCGAGCACAACAAATTGCTGGAAACATTGCCATTATTATATAGAGCTCGTACGTATACGCATGCACCATATGCCTTGGTGGATGCATCTGAAAACCCATGAAGTTGTACCGACGAAATCTCCTTATTCTCAAAAACACATCGTGAAATAGGTATCTTTGAAAGATCGGTCAAATTGTTCGCGAACCTTTTCCATTTTCCCAATAGTGGTGGACTTAGTTCTGTGTCCCAACTAAGCTTTTCCAGCCAAATCTCCTGCATGATCATTTTTGTGATAACTACGCAGGGTCCAACTAATCCTAAAGGGTCATAAACTTGAGATATGGATGATAACACTTGTCTTTTTGTTTTAGAGTCTGAGGAATAATTCGACGGGGTTGAAATTTGAAAAACATCTGAACAAGTTTCCCAAGAAATACCCAATACTTTATTAGAAAAGTTATCATCGGAAATTGGCACCAACGAATCGCCTGTAGTCTCGTCAAATTCTGCATGATTAGAATGCCATTTATGCAACTGGAATCCGTATGAGTTTAGAAGTTCAATTAATTGTGACTTCAAATTTTGTAAATCTGATAAATTTTCAGAACCAGCCAAAATATCATCCATATAGCATTGATTTAAAAGCGAATAAGATGCTAATGGATATTTCACCTTTTCATTTGAGCTAGTTTTTTAAGATAACGAGTTGCCAAGAAGGGAGCGCTTCTGGTACCATAAGTTACAGTTTCCAATTCAAGGCATTTTAGCGAATCTGTGGGCCTCTCCCGCCATAAAATGTTCTGAAATGTTCTATGTTTCGGAGAAATCCAGATCATCCTAAACATTCTTTGAACATCTGTAGTCAATACATACTTGAATATTCTAAATCGGACCAGAATATCGAACAATTCTGGTTGTGTAGAAAACCCTTTAAGCATTATGTCGTTCAAGGAAAATCCGGATGTTGTCTTCATAGAAGCATCAAATACCACTCTCAGAGGCGTAGAAGTGCTGTTTTCCTTAACAACACCGTGGTGGGGCAAGAAAACTTTACCCTTGTAGGTCTCAGGATTGTCAGAATCAAATTCGACATATTTAGCATGACCCAAACGGATATATTCATTAATGAATGTTATGTAATTATTCCTATACTCTGGATCCTGCTGAAACTTCTTTTCCAAAGAGAAAAATCTACTTCGTGCTGACTGAAATGTATCACCCAATTTCTGTATATGTTCCTGAGACAAAAATGGAATATCAACCTGAAAGGATCCACTATCCACTCTAACAACTGAATTTTGAAAAATCTCCTCACAAAGTCTGTCTTCGCTTGATAAAGAACGTTCGTTCGATATTTCCTCTAATTGCCAAAACCTGGGTATAAAGTCATTCAAACTAATTTCTTCAGTGTCCAAAAATGTATTACACACATTGAGAAATGCAAAATGCGAACTATAATTTGCAGTTAAGGGCGTTTGACCTGCTACTAACCAACCCAGATATGAATTCTGTAATACAGGGTGTCCCTTTCCTAATCTTATGATTTCAGGAATCAAAAGTTCGAAGTACAAATCGGCTCTAATGAGCAAATCGATTTTTTCAGGAATATGAAAACTACTGTCGGCGAGATTGATGTGATCGGGAATATTGAAAATACCTTTGTCTATCGGTAACTGAGACAGTTTTGTGGTAATATTCTCCAAAATAGTACAGGTCAAATGGAACCTTTTAGGAAAATGCATCGATTCCATATGAATTTTAATCATTCTGGAAGCTTTCGTTACTGTTCCAGAAATACCAGTGATATTGTGAACCTTATAAAAACTCTTATGACCTATTTTTTGGGCCAAATCGTCAGTCAAAAACGACATTTGACTTCCGGAATCCAGTAATGCTCGGGCCGCTACCCTTTTTCCATTTTTATCAAAAATATTAACGATAGCAGTAGATAATATAACGTTTTGAAGATCAGGTGTTAAATTACCAACATGGCTAGAACCAACAGTAGCTGGAGTCATTGAATTATCCGAAATGGACGGTTGAAGGTGAGCATCACTAGTACTAGTGCTACCATTATCAGTTTTATCCAAAAACCCAGTTGATTTTTGAGCAAAACTATTACCTTGACAAAGAAGGGTGTTATGCCTCTTATGACATTTACGACAACCACTCGATACACAATTTGTGACAGTATGTTTCGAACCCAAACAATTATAACACATTCGATTCAGCCGAACGAAGTCCCTTCTTTTCTCTATGGGTATATTCTTGAATTTATCGCAAGTATAGATTGAGTGACCTTCAATTTTACAAAATAAACAGTTTTGACGAGATTTTTCACTAACTTTACGTGAATTTTGAGTATGATCCTTTGACGAGAAGTTAACTACTTTTTGGTTAACCCTCGTATCCAAAGATGATATATTTTCCAGAGCACGACATCTTTTTTCCACAAAGTCCATGAAACCTTAAAAAGTGGGTAATTCTGAACAATTTCTTTCTAACTCGTAAGCCTTCTGTGTTTGAAAATCCAATTTTTTACTCAAAAGAAAAACCAAAACAACATCCCAATTGTAAACTGGCAATTTTAGAGCTTGTAGTGAATTGAAACTTTGCCTGACCTTAGTAATGAATTGTCTTAAATTTCTAGAATCCCCCTTCGTGATTGAGTTCATTTCAAGTAAACCACTCAAGTGCATATTTATTGTAATTAATTGGTCGTCATACCGCTTGCAAAGAATATCAAGTGCTACTTCATAATTTTCATTAGTTAACAATAAATCTTGAACCAAAGTTAACGGTTCATTTTTTAAACTAGATTTAAGGTAAGTGAATTTTTGAACGTCACTAAGATTATCGTTATCGTGGACGTTAGCATCAAAAAGGTTTTTGCATGAACTCCACTCAGAATGTTTCCCGGTGAATGAAGGAATGGTAATGTTTGGCAAATTGACCTTTGAGCTAGAAGATTCATGCGCAGAAGTTTGAAGTGCGGTTTGAAAAATTGCACTTTCCCGTTTTTTTATTTGACCAGTAATTTTTCTTATTCTTGCCAAAAGAGAAACGTATTTACTTTCTGTTTCACTTCTATCCTTGTCTTCGGGATCAATTACCTCTATTTCTTCCTGAATGTCACTATATTTTTCGTAAGCTTGTATAAGCAGAGCTTCTCGAGTGAAATATTCACTGACATCAATATCCAAATCAAAATTTTCCTTTATAAAGTTCTCTATCCTAGCCTTTTACACTTCTGCGTTTCCTTTCAAGTTTTTCAATATCCATAATTTCAAATTCAATTTCAATTCAAAAGAGAAAAAGATAATTTCGAAATTAAAATTATACAATTTGAATTCAAAACAAATTACTATCCTAAGGAAAATAGTGCTATCAAAATCCAATCAGTGGAATTAAAGGAGAATTTGTGTGATTATACCTTGTCTAAGGTTATGTTATGTATATAATCAAATACCTTTATAAATGATAATATTTTAACTGTCCAATATAATCAAATAGTGAATTAAGTAAGTATATGAGTTATGAGAAGTCTTACGAAAATCTGATTTTGCATAATTTCATTAAATCATGACCCATGAGCAGGAATGGAAGAATGTCACCTGTAATTCCCTCTGCAAACTCGTCTGCGAATGTATCCCTGTTGTCGCCTAAAGTGATGCCCAATTTGACTAATGAAGTGTGATTCGCCCCTTGAAGAAGATGCCCTTTCTTAGTGATAGTTGTTGCCTTCCCTTATGTGGTGGTAATGTCCCTTGATAGTGATGTTTTTCAATGCCTGTAGTTTACCATTAATTTGTTGTACCCTCCTGTTGCGATGAGTCGATGGGGTTGGTGGTGAATATCCTATTTTCGGTCAACACACTGGTTTCCCGGTCGATGCACCAATGTTGGGTTGTTCAGTGGTATTTTATGGATTACTTCTTGCAATTCAACCAAAGAGTTGTTTGGTAGACCAAAATGAAGAGCACCAATGTCTTTCTATTTTTATTCCCAAAGCAACTTTCACAAATTTCAGCGTAATTATAAAGTATTCAATGAGACAGTGATTTTTCTACGTTCCCTTTAATGAGTGAAAATTCTATCATATGAAACAATATATGCAATCGAGAACCTCTGCTTATCGCTCCGAACGTATGTTTTCAAGACATGTGTTATTTTTGTCGATTGTAAATAATTCCTATATAAATTCATTCAGGATTTGCGGTAGAAATTCAACAAATAAAATAAAATTCATGTTTTCACAACAGGAGGTTCATCTAAGACTTGGAGACTCGCTTGGAGATGTCTCTCCAAGTCTAAAATAAAAATTATTTGAAACATTTGTCTAATGTTTCAAATAATATATAAATCATATATTTCGCTTATACCATTTGTAATCAATAGAGCTTTAGTAATGTAATAATTAAGGTTCGCGTTGAATGAATTCCTAGATATGTAGATACACACTAAGGATCACCGAATTGAGCAATTCGGAGAGGGATATATTTTTAGTTGATTAATTAGTGAAGATGAATTAATGATATTAATAATTGTTCTCAGCACTCAAAAAGTAGATATAGATATTTCAGCACGTGTGTCGAATCTCTTGATGGTTATTCTGTAAGCTCTTTGTTATTCCATATAAATTGAACGAACAACTTTCATGAGAACACAATCTTGATTTCAACGCACCATGTTTCTGAAACCTGGTAAGTTGTGTTATTATTTTGTAGTACTTCACATACTTTCATAAAATTCCATAAAATAACTCGACATGTTGATGTATGATTTAAAATTAATAGCTTGCACAGTAACCATTTTTTTCAACTACTCGATCAATTTGCGTTTGATAGAAGGTACTGATTCAAAAGATTCCACCTAGAAGTATTTCTTCGCTTCATAAAATTTTATAACTCAATTTGGAAAAACCTACAAAAATTGTCGTTACGAACGGGTACGCTCTGTTGTATTCAATATTAGGGTTGCCCATTTTGACCAAAAAGATTTTATGCACAGAATAACTCTAGAGCCATTTGCTGAGGGAATTTAAAAAAATTTACCTGAAAGTATTTTTTTCTACAAGCGTGCGCGTTCAACCTTTTTCCCGCACGCATTCCAAGTTGCAAAGAGTCACTTTCCCAAAACGTGCGGGAAAAACGCCTGCTATTTCTTTCCCGCAGGGGTTTTTCCAGCACGCAAATATTATAGAGTAAATTAAATTCTATCATGTTTCTATGCAGAGAACGTCAACGATGAGAAACCCATAGTAATGACATGCGGAATTACGTCTGTCATTATATATGAATTAATCAAATGAGATATGATCTGTTTCGTGAAATGGATATATTTATATATTTCAAGCGCTTGTAGAAAAAATATTGTTCCTAACTCTTGCGTAAAGTGTCTTGCCCGCGCTCAACTGTTTACCCGAACTCTGCTTCGCATCGTTCGGGCAACGGCAGTTTCGTGCGGGCAAGTATCACTTTCCGCACTTGATAGGAAAATAACTATTTCGAATCATACAATTTTATACCTCAATTTGGAAAAATCCAAAATTGTCGTTATGGAAGGGAATGCTCTTATCCTATATTAGGTCGTTTTCACAACATTTTATTCAGTTTAATTTCAAAGTTGTTTGAATCAGCCTATATAACTCTATAACTATGTTGATGAGGGGAGGTTAATAGTACATCAAACAATGAAGTATAGGATATCCATGGATAGAAGCAATTTCTGTAAGCTAGCCTCAGTTAGCCTTAACTACTATCTGGCTATATCTATAAGACATATTATTGAGAGGTTTCAGACCTCTCAAAGTGTGATGTGAAGAAAATTCCCAAAATATATATTCAAAAAAAAAATACATAACTATGAATTGTATTGAATTGTCATGAATTGTATTGAATTGTCATGAATTGTATTGAATTGCCATGAACTGTATTGAATTGTTCGTGAATTGCCATGAATTTTCTTGAATTGTGTGAATTGTCTGAATTGTTTTATTTGCTTTTATAGGAATTGCGTAAATTGTCTGAATTGTGGTGTACAACATTTTCATGACCGGTACCCCTCGCGGAAAACCGATACTCCGGTGCGGAGCTGGCGAACTGAAGCTCGCCTGTCCGATGGTTCATCGGAGAATTGCTCATAACCAATCCAATTCTTCGGCGACTCGAGGGTCAATGGGATTGGGCTGCAGACGGCGCAGTACTGAATATGGATGTCCGGAATGGCCCAGCCTTACTTCCACCGCTGGTTCCCATGCCACCACTGTCTGTATCTCCACCTTCCCCTCTGACAAACCCGGCCGTCAAAGGGCCTGTCTCTTACCCACGGGTGAACCGAAGAGACACCGAGCTCGCTTCCGTTTTCCGTCAGGCACAGTCCGGCGAACGGATGGCAATATGCCCGTCTTACTAAAAACCACATTAAATCTGTTACTTCACTTAGCGGTGTTAACAAATCCCTTTTGTCTTCTCAGATTGACCACCGCTAGTGAGTATGGAGTTGGGATGGAAAGAACCGAAGGACTTCGTCCAAAGGACTGCACCGAAACCTGTATCACATCCGTTAGGATCCTTAGTTGAACGCACCATGAATCTTGTACCGCCGCCACCTGAGGTGTCAGCCCGACTACCGCCGCCGTCGGCTAAGTGCCGGAAACGTAAAGGATATCTAGCGCAAAAGACCACCATATCTACCCTACAACCAAGATCAAGAGACCCGGCTACGAACTGGGCATTGAGAGTCCGACCAGACGACCACCTGCCCAGCGTACCGTGCAAACCATGGGCCCAAACGTCTATCCGGAATTCTGTCCAGGTATGTGCTGGCAGTGTGGACAATGGCAACATATTAGGAAGGAATGTACTGGTGAAGCAGTCTTATTGTGCAGAAGGTGCGGACGCCTAGATTGCCCCTGTCACTCAGACCACCGTCAGCAGCTAATCGGACCGACCAAACCCCGTGGAAGAAACCGTTCTTAACTTGTTCGACCAACCGAACCTCGTTCGACGACCGAAGAACCTTTTTTTTGTGTGTTACAAAAAAAAGGGGAAAATCTACAATTCAGACGAACCACTCTCTCCTCAGGGGAAACAAGTGTGGGGTTTCTCACTCCACTCTCCTGAGCTCGAGACCCACTAAAAACCCTTAACTGCTCCTTGAATATTGGTTCTGGGCATTTGCCTATAAACCGTTCAACTCTTAGTCGGTTTTCTTCTCGCACACTATCGTGCTGGGATTTATGTGTTTATCGTCTGTTGGATAACACTTTATTGGATCAATCAATAAGCTTCAGTTCTTATTTTTTAATCTTTTCAATTGATTTCTTGGTTTCCTCCTTTGAATTCGCATTCTCCTGTTGTCTTCCTCTAGGTCGTAGTCCACTAGTCTCTTGAGTTCTTGATTCGGATGGTTTTTCGCTGTTTCGAATAATTTCTGTGCTTTTCTGTTCATGAACTTCATTATGGTCTCCCATTTAAGATCCCTATAAATCTGTCTAATCCTGATAAACCAAGATGCATCTATTGCACATCGTAGCAGCATGTTTTCAGTGGCCTGAATTCTTTTGATATGGCTGTTTGCCGCGAAATCCCAGGCAACTGATCCATAAGTCAGTTGAGGCCTCGCAACGGCTTTGATTATCTTCAATTTTGTCTGTTTCGACATGAGGCTTCTTCTTCCTATAAGAGGGTAGAGTCATAGATTAATAAAACAGGAGATAGTGCATCTCGACAAAAACGCGTTCACAAAATACTGCCATAAATATGAATTTGAATTTCTTGGGTGGGGGAACTGGACAGGGGCGGATTCAGAACTAGTCACACTGTGAATATTTCAGGTAGTCGGCAATAATTTTATATCGAATGGAAATATGTTTCAATGCAAAGATTTCGACTATTTTTCTTATGACAACTAATCAAAGGGATGTAGAACTAATATGTAATACCAAAACACCTGATGTAAAAAAGAATTTATTTTGAATACAATGTTACCATACACAAATAGTCAATATGACCCTAACCTACATACAGATTATTTGAAATTTCATTCACTAAGTATAAACTGGAAACCAAAAATTACTTTCATGAAAAAAATTCCCTTTAAAATGGTTAATTCTCAAATCAATAGAAGTGGAAGCAGCTGAAGTTTATGGAATTTGTATAATGAGAATCTAAAAGAGTTTGTTCATTGGAGAAATCCTCAAGTCTTCCGTACAGATTTTGCGGAATGAAACAGTAATGTCATACTGTAAACATGAACCAATGATTGTGAAATAGGAAATGATTTCTTATTGTATACAGTAACTCATATAAGAATCCCTCAATTCTAGATGAAGCATCAATATTTTTTTTACGGGCAGTTTCAAATTGAATTAAGTTATATTGCATATAAACTAAAAAGCAGTGTTTTTCAGCAACTCAAATACCTTGTTCAACAACCTGCTTCCCCCTTCAAATTTGTATACCACCTCGAAAGTGCTTTTTGGTGTTGAAGTGCATAATATTCAAGAGTTATTTTACGGAACTGTAAGCTTTAACTCAATAATAATGTAACTTTTAAGCAAATTGTTCGAGGCCATTGCCAAATTTATGTATTTTATGCATGCAGCTGTCTTCGAAGAAATTTTTCATTAGCTATTTGCCTCGGCTTTCCAAGCTTTCATCTTGAATTTTTCTTTCCAATGAATTGGGAACTGCTTGTAGGGCAGCAACTTCATTCTTGAAGTACTGACGACTCACTCGTAATCTTAAATCGGTTTTTTGACGTCAATTAGCTGTTTTTTAATTTCTGTTCTCCGCTTGTCTACTGCAACAATTTTTCAACTGAAGTTTTACTTCGAAATATGAGGTATCCTGATAACAGACATTTTCATTTAATAACTCATAAAACTAATGGGAATATCCGAGCTCTAATTGATTGGTCATTATTGTAATCATAATTACAGTAATAGCATAATTTTTACATTGAAATACATTTAAGAAATAAAGGAAACTATATTTTCACAAAAAGTTCCAAACATGACCTCAGCTCATTTTTATGGATTTTCATTCCTAAGACGAGTTCTATTTGCCATAGCAGTTTATAAGGAATTTTGTATACCTCCCTGGGTAGGTATGTACTTGTTTTATCCTTGAACTACAAGAAGCTTTCTGAAGAACTGGCATTCGTGTTTCTTGATATTGTTCCCATTTTCTTCAAAAACTCCAGTACTGATAACAGGTTTGGACAGTATTGGCTATAATTACAACATTATTGAAGCAATTAAAATCTCGTTTTATTGTTCATCTCGAAACCAGGAAGGATGTTTATACAAAAAAGCATGATATAATAAGAAAAACAGATCTACTATAAATTTCAAGTTCAGAAGTAGTCAGAAATCACTTGCAAAGTTCCAAAGAAAGTGATAATCAGACAATAAAGCGAGTTAAATAAGTGTTAAACTACCTATCCTACCTCACTCGAGACGGCATCTTTTTTCAAATTTACGGTAAAAATCGATTACTCCCATTATACTAAAGTCTGGAGTATAAATTACAAGAGAACTGTAAACTGTTTTCAAGACCCAGTGGAACTCTCCACTGCCGTCGTCTGGTTTCATTTCTGGGAAATCTAAAATTGAAATCAATTATTTGATTGTATAAACTCAACATTTCAAACCCATCATTAGATGGGATTCAAACATAATTCGACCCTGGCGTCCCCTAACTCCCTCCCCTGATTTCAGAATGTCGTGAACTCAAACAAGAATAAAATATCAAAAACTTAACAGAATAAATAAATCGCTTTCCTTTTTCGTGTATAAATTGCACTTTTATTCCAAACACACGCTTTTACGGCAAATCGCTGCTTATTTTCCAAAATATTACGACGTGAATGATTGAAATAATATTTTGACAATTACAAATATACACGCCGTCTCAGAAATTTTAGAAGCGATCTGGAGGGGAATACAAGCGAAAATTCATTTTATTGGTGGTTGCTTGGAGTAGGAATAATTCGAAAAATGAAAAGTCTGGAAAGTAGCTTATGATCCATCTATTTAATCTATGGGTAGAGTCTATTCATCACTGCTTTCGTTCTCTCGATTGCTTGTTTGATAAGACTTTTCCAAGTTAGTCCTTTGTCAAGCGTTATTCCTAAATATTTGGCTTCATTTTTCCAGTCGATTTCTTCGTCGTCAACTTCTAGATTCGTCGTGGGTCGCAGTCTTCTTTTCTGCAGTTATATAGCTTGGCTCTTTTGTCCATTGAGCTTGATTTTCCACTTCATGCACCAGTCATTTGTTTTGTCAATCGTTTCTTGTAGAACTTGTTCTATAACTTCTGGGTTGCGGTGTCGAGTTGCTATGCCTGTGTCCTCAGCATATAACGTAAGCTTGGTTCTTGGATTCTTCGGACTATCGTGGATGTATATGTTGTACAGAAGTGGCTCAAGTACTGATCTTTGGGGTACTTACTCCGTCCTCTATATCTCTTGTTGAGGAGCATTCTCCTCCCACTTTCACGAAAAATTTTCTATTTTTGAGATAATTCCTGATCAACTTGCATATTTTGATCGAATATCCAGCACATCTCATCTTATATATTAATCCTTCATACCATACTCTGTTTAATGCTCTGGCGATGTCTAGTAAAACAAGATCTGAAGCTTGTTTTTTTTTAAATCCCTCTGTAATGTATTCTGTGAGCCTTAATTATTGTTGCTCTGTTGAATGCTCTCTTCTGAATCCGAACTGTTCTGGTGGTATTAGTTTCAGATTTTTGGTTTCCTCATTTTTCCTCGTGGATATAATTCTTTCTACTACTTTTTCTAACGCCGTAGATTTATCGGTCTGTAGTTTTGTGGGAATTTCTCCACTTTGAACGGTTTATTGCACACTATGACTTCCGCTATTTTCCATTCTTCCGGGAAGTGTTCTGTCCTCATAATTCCATTCGCGATATTTTTTAGAACGGCTATACCTTTTCTAGGTATTTTCTTCAACAAAATATTCGTTATTTTATCGCTTCCGTGAGCTTTCCTCTTCTTCAAACTTCTAATCATTTCCCTGATTTCTTTTGGCGATGTTGGTTTGTCTATTTCAGCAACCGCTGGTAATTCATCCATTTCTTCATCATTTTCTTCAACCAATTCTTCCAAATCTTCATTATCGTCGTCTATCCTGTAATTTATTCTCGATTCTCGTTCGATCGAGTCCGCCAATGCATCTGCCTTATCAGTATTGGTATACGCCATTCCCCTTTCTCCGTGTAGGTGTAGAATTTTAGAATTTTCTCCTCGTAGGCTTTTTTGCATTCTCCATGCAGAGTGATCAATTGTATTCAGTTCCTGAACCCTTTTGTTCAATCTGCTTGTTCTTAGAACTTTCAGGGCATTTTTCAGAACGTGGCTATGGCGGTTGAGGTTCCTTCTATTCAGATCATTTTTATTCATCCGATATATTCTTCTGAGTCTTCGATTTTCTCGTATAAAATCTTTTTTTTCTTTAGGCGTATCGCCATGCGGATGACTTGGTGCTGGTATCTTCACTCTCTTCATGCTTTTTTCATAAGCTTTTAATATTATCTCTTCCAGTTTATCAATCGCACATTCCAGATCCTCTGAAGTGCTTATTGTTGGGATTTCTGTTATTTCCGATTGTATTAAATGGCTGTATTTGACCGAATTGGTATATTCTCTTAGTTCCATCAGTTTTTCTCTTGGTTCTTCTTCAATTGTCCATTCCACGGAATTGTGGTTTGAGGTTCCATCTTGCAAAGTTTCAATCGAGAATTCTTGAGTTATATTTTTCAATATCGTGATATTTATTACATCTGGTATTCCTATACCAAAGCAAAAGATATGTCGGTTACTCTGGTCCAATCACTATGGCATTTTGTTTTTCGGCGGAATCCTTGAGTTTTTTGCTATTTCCATTCTCTTCTGCTGTTCCATAATGGGAATTTACAGTTGAAATCTCCAATGCAGATTGTCGGGTTTGTTCCTGCTGTAGTATGTATCAGTTTAAACAACCTGTATATTCTCATACGTGAGACGGCAAGGCCTGTGAAACCTCACATCATTATTAGAAACGTGCCTCAGATAGATAGAACTGATCTTGAGATAACACGTAATCTGTATCTGTATGTTTGTAACCATTGTCATTTATATTTATCAATTCATGATGTATTATAAACACAACACGTTAACAATGTATAAATAATATATAGCATTTGGCTAAGGAATTCCATTCAGTGTGTGTATTCATTCATTATTGAATCAACAATGACGGAAAAATTTGATTTGAGGACAGCATCCTCTTTATTGCCAGCTATGAGTAATGAAGAAGAGTCCGTATTGCAATTAATTGATGCCATAGACTTATATACCGATATGCTCGATGATCAATTATGTTCTAATAATCAAATGGACTGCAAATGCTAAATTAAGGTTACGAAAAGAGTATCAGAAAGTTGAAGATTTGGTGCTAGATATGAAAAAACCCTCATAACCAAAAAGTCACCAACAGATTTATCAACTCAACTCCACAATCTGAAACAAGAGAATAAGACAATAGAAGATTTTGCTAAACTAGTTGAACAGTTGTCTCTCGATTTAACGATCGCTCAAGCAGATAATGCACCAGAAGCATTAACTGTTTTAGCCGAAGTGAAGGAAAAAATTGCTCTAGGCGCATTCTCCAATGGATTACGAAATACGGAAATCAGAACTATTATAGAGGCAAGAAATTTTAACAACCTCAAAGATGCTGTAGCATCAGCTAAAGAAGAGGAACTTGTAAAAATTTCATCTCAAACATCTAGCCAGAAAGTTTTACATATGAAAAATTTCAATCGAAATCGTGATGATTTGAGTCGGAAAGGAAATTCTGACCATTCACATCGAGGTCGTGACCGCAAGGAGAATCCTAACAAGCGAAAAATAATTACGGACAAGGTCGCGGTCGCAAGTTTACCAATCATTCGAAAAACAATAACAAAGGGTACTCGAAACAGCAGAGAGCATATTTTGCCGATAATGGCACAAACTCTTGTACAGAACAAAATACCGAAGCAGATAAGTTTTTTCGTGACCAACAGTCATGTTAGTTACAATTTAAATGCTTTGAATTATGTTTCAGTGAAATATGACAAGAATGAATTGAATTTTTTGATTGACACAGGTGCAAGCATTAGCTGTATATTTCCAGAATTTTCAGCGAAAGGAGAATATTTAGATACTAAAGAAAAAATAAAGATTGAAGGTATAGCCGGATGCACATCTTCCATGGGCTCCGCAAACATTTCAATTATTCTCAATTATGCAAAATTCGCCCACAATTTTTCAGTTATAAAGTCCTTCGACTCAAGTATACAAGGTGTACTAGGATCAGATTTTTTCGAAAAGCACAAAGCAGTAATTGATTACGAAAATTTCATTTCAAAACTAAAGAATAATAATGGAGAAATTGAGGTACCGTTGAAATCCAAAGTTGAACATTATACTATTATACCACCTAGATGCGAAATAATTCATTATTGTCATACTGAGAAAACAGAAGAATGTGTCATTCTAAACGAACAAATATGCGAAGGCGTTATCATCGCAGGAATGATCGCAAAACCGGAACATAATAGAGTTCCAATTAGATTGTTAAATGTGAACGATAGAGAAATAAAGTTGAAAAATTTTATTCCAAAACTGGAGAGTCTTTCAAATTTCGATGTTATGAATTTTGGTAGAAATGAAATATACGTACAAAAAGTAGATGAAATATTAGATTCAATCAATATGAAATCATTGAACAAGGAAGAAATAGCTTCCGTACAAAAAATTTGTGCCAAGTATGCAGACATTTTTTATGTAGACGGTGATCTTTTAACTGTTACCAATATATACCAACAAAAAATTTCAATCAAACCAGATGCTCAACCAGTTTATGTAGAACCGTATAGATTACCGCATTCATAGAAAAATGAACTTCGTAAACAAGTAGACAAAATGCTACGAGACGGAATTATAGAGGAAGCCAGATCTGAATGGTCCTCACCGTTACTGATAGTACCAAAGAAACCAGATCACAATGGAGTTAAGAAATTTCGAGTAGTATTAGATTATAGCTTACAGAACAAGCAAATTAAAGGTGATAGATTTCCATTACCAAACATTACTGAAATACTAGATTCCTTGTCAGGAGCAACTTACTTTTCTCATCTAGCGCAAGGATATTACCAGTTGGAATTACATCCCGATAGCAGACCCTACACGGCATTCACAACTGAAAGAGGTCAATATCAAATGAAAAGACTAGGAATGGGTTTAAAAACAGGCCCAGCTCATTTTCAAGACTTCTTCACAATAGCTATGTCAGGTTTAAATTACGATTCATAATTTATTTATTTAGATGATTTAATAATTTTTGGACATTCGTTGCAAAATCATAATCAAAATTTAGTGAAAGTATTACAACGACGGAGGAAGGTTAATTTGAAATTGAATCCTAGTAAATGTGAATTCTTGAAGAAGGAAATGTTGTATCTAGGTCATATCATTTCGGATAAGGGCATTTCGCCAGATCCAGAAAAAATCGATGCTATGTCACGATATCCTGTACCTACAAGCTCTGAGGAAGTAAAACGTTTTGTTGCATTGGCTAATTATTATAGGAAATTCATTCAAAATTTTGCAGCAATCGCTCAACCTTTGAACAACTTATCACACAAAGGAAAAATTTTTCAATGGACGGAAGATTGCGAAAAATCATTTCAAACCTTGAGGCAAGTCCTTCGGACAGCACCTATTCTTCAATATCCAGATTTTTCCGAGAATAACTAATTCATTCTAAGAACGGATGCTAGTGGATTTGCATTAGGTTCAGTTTTATCAAATTCTAATGACCTTCCAATATCCTTTGCTTCACGTAGTTTGAATACAGCAGAAAAAAAACTATTGTACAATTGAAAAAGAGCTCTTAGCAATAGTTTGGTCAGTCAAACATTTCAGACCTTATTTGTATGGACGGAAATTTAAAATCTTAACGGATCACCGACCACTGATTTATTCGTTCAATATGACTAATCCATCTAGTCGATTAACCAAATTCCGTTTGATTTTAGAAGAATATGACTTCACGATTCATTATGTGAAAGGTTCAGAAAATGTAACAGCAGATGCCTTATCGCGCTCAAAAATAGATTCAGCAGAACTCAATGAAATGACGAACGGTATAGTTGGAAACATATGCGTCATGACGAGATCTCGAACTAAAAATGAAGTAGGTTCTAAACAACATGAGACGAATGCCTCCGATGGCAAAAAGATTGATCATCCTGTTGTTGTCGAAGTTTTAAAACGTCCAGCAAAAAGTGTTTAGTTAAGACCAATTTCAGAAAAAGAAATTCATAAATGAAAAATCAACATTTAAAGAATTAAAATGAGAATTTAACATATAATGTGAATTCACAAATTATTTTCATTAACCAGGATATCCGATCAGCGTACGACTTGGGTACATCGTTGAGGAAACTGGAAAAATTATGCGCAGAAAATAATATATTAGAATTGTACCTCATAAAGCTAGCTAGTAATATGAAATTTTTGAATATGTTGACAAATTATAAGAATGAAATTCCAGGAACATCCTTAAAGATTAATATTGTAACGTGGTCACCTCGGAGAAAACTTATCTCGAGCGCCAGCTATTCTTTTCACTAAGAAGAATAGCAAACCTACCAGAGTAGCTGCTAGTCGGAGATAGAGTTCGCTGTTATCTAGGGTGGTAGCGATAACGAAGTAGTCAAAATCGAATTATGTAAAAGTTTATTCACACCTTCGGAAACTGATTATATGTACAAGGGAGATATGTGTAGGCATGAACTATGAGCGAATCTATAAGCGAACATACATTCGGGAAATTCTATCCGGTCACGAGCACTTTATAAAGTTTATGCCGGGTGCAGTGAAAAATCAAAGGTTCAATGAAATGCGCCAACCAGAACTGACGGAATGAATACTAAGGACTTGCTATACGGTATCGGGATGTAATTGTATTTCTCCAGAAACGAAACACAATCAGGGCGGATCTATTCGAGACTTCTATTCGCTACCCCAAGGGCTATAACGCACCATGATTGATAGCGAAGAAAAGGTCTATTCTCAGCGCAACTACGGGATTTCACTGACAACGAGTGGTATCTCTTATTCCCTACCCCAAGGGCTATAACGCGCCATGACTGATAGAAAAGAAGAGATGTCGGATTCAACACTTATGACGCGGAACGCGTACAGGGGGGTTGACGGGACTTTCCCTTCAGTACCCCAAGGGCTTGCGCACCATGACTGATAGCGAAGGGAAAAGTCAGACTCGCGAAACAGGGTAAAGAACGATAAAATACAACAGAAAGCGATACAGTACAGCAGTGTCAAAGTCAAAGAAGCAGCCGGTATAGGTCTAACAAAGAAACTGAACGGTAAAGACGGGGACCTACCTCCTTTGTTTCAGGCACTCGAGAAAATCAAAGGAAAGAAAAAAAAACTAAAAATTAATTCTTAATACCACTGATGCCACACAAAATTATTCTTGAATGGCGAAACTCAGAAAATACGGAGCATAAACTAACTGAAGTAAAAGAACCGAATCAAAAGCAGAAGTCACCACGTTAAAGACTGAAGTCAAAGAGCAAAAGTCGAAGTACTGAAGCAAAGTGCAAAAGGGGGAAAATTTGCTTTTATAGGCAAATCTCTCTTCATGGTAAAAATCTGAAAATTCCAGAATGCGACAAGAATGAAAAACGTCGTCAGCTCCGGTTTATCGCATATCAACATCAGAAAAACGTCGAAATCTTCAACGGCATGCAAGAAAAACAACGTTTAACACAAATAAACGGTTTTTTACATTCACTCTGCCTATCGGAATGAACGTACTGAATATTTGAGAATTAAAATATTTTCAAAGACGGAAATGTAAAACGAAAGGAATACACTAAAATGAATTCCAATTTTCCCCAGAAGACTGGGATTCATTAAACCCCCCGTAGCTCGGAAGAAATTAACTTACGATGAAATAATGAGTTTAATTTCACGACTCTATCTAACCCTAGACATAATGACCTTACTTTCGCGCGCGCCACCTATAAGTGCATGTGACCGGACTTACAAGTGAAGTAACCTTATCAATGAAGTACCTATTCCTCTCTATGTTTGGCAGTGGAAGTTCCAATGCGCACGCAGAAACGTCAGTGTCAGTCATTTCGGCGCAGGTCTCCGCCATTTTGTCAAAGAATTTTGTTCAGCAATTCCGTGCGTGGATGTTCAATTATTATAGTGGAAAATCTTCTTTCTCCATGTGGAAATCCCTCTTCATCGCTGGTCGGAAACGTGCTGTGTTCCATCCTCCCGGTGAGTACCCAATTTAACTGTGTTTGGCGGATGTTGGAATTCCATCGTGGTTTTGTAGGTTAACAAGGATTCTTGGAAGCTGCAACAGGTGGAAAGCCTCCGAAAACTCGACGTGGAAGGGGCAGACCACCTTCCGACCTGGTTGCAAGGACGTTGGGACTCTCGGAGCCGGTATGAGACTTGCAGGTGGGTAATTTGCAACAATAAATTCTCCGATCTTCATCGTTCCTCGTGGTCCACTTGTTCTTGAAACGGTTTTCCTCTGTTCTCTGTTTTCAGGTAGACGGTGTTTTCTTCAGGTAGACTGTGTTAAATTGACGGTACAATAATTTCGGTTCGGTTCAGAATAGAAATTGGTTAGATCCATTGGATTAATAGACGGATATACTCAGTTGAAATGTGAAACAGTATCCTTTATTAGTATTCCTTACATAAATAGCAGATTTTTCAGACAGTTTTAACAGGTTTGATTTTTATTTAATTGCATGCTGAACGGATGAAAATCTGTAGATACAATATTTCGGTCAATGGTGGTGCATGTACGGAATTTGAACGGAATTGTGACGGTGTAGTTGGTTATAGGTTTGATAACGGGCTTCAGATTTACGAGATTTCTCCTTGCAGGTGGCGTTGGTTTCTTGGACAGGCACGGAGGGCTAACTTCCTACTGGTTGGCATGCGGAACTTGTTTCACTTCTTCCGGGGTGGTTATATCCGCTGATTCTTGGAGACAGACTGTCTGGATGCACTGGTTCTGGTTGGTCGAGCAACTACAGTTATGCAGATAAACAGGTAAACGGAAAATAATAATAAAATGTGTAACGGAAAAAAAATATATATATTCGGTAACGGAAAATATATATATATATATATATATATATATATATATATATATATATATATATATATATATATATATATATATATATATATATATATATATATATATATATATGTATATGTATATATATATATATATATATATATATATATATATAATAAACAAAAGGGTCGCCTAAGCGGGCGCATCGCAAGAATGAATTGTTGTTTCCATTAATATTTATATATATATATATATATATATATATATATATATATATATATATATATATATATATATATATATATATATATATATATATATATATATATATATATATATATATATATATATATATTAGACTGATTCAAAAAAATCGACTTTCTCTTGTTTTGAGAAACACACCCCTTATTATCTTCAGGGCATTGAAAAAAGGCGTCTGTGAAAATATTGGCCGAAAATATTATTATTTAGAGGTCGCTCATCGAGGATTTCTATTTTCCCTACTAATAGCAGGGGAAAAAAATTTATTTTTAGTTAAAAAATTCCAGTTCGCAAACCAATGGACCGATTCCATTGAGCGATATATTTTTATGTAGGGAATTAGGTGCTCTACAAAAACTGCCCCATAAAATTTTTCCATGAAACGGCTTTTCGAAAAGTTATTAGAGCTTGAAATTAAATTTTTGTCGAAGTAGCTGTTTTTACTCGGATATCGGGGAGAAATTATTGGAATTTACTTTGAAAATCAGAAAATAGTTATGGAAAGATACAATTAATATGATTGTATGTAGATTCAAATAATTTATGACATCCTCAAATAGTCAACCTCAACAATTGTTAGAGAGTTAGAAATTTATACTCGTCAGAATCAAATTATAAAGCTTCTCTTATTCCTCATTCCTTTGGGTCAAAAAGAATGATTGGTTTTGTGCCCTCTTTCAGATTAGTGTTTGTTCTTAAAGCCAGTACTTGTCTTCAGTTTCAGTCATAATACAATTTTGTGTATTCATTATTTTTATAAACCCAAAATGGCCGCTGTCACAAAATAGTGAACTATCAATTTTTCAACAAATATCTCGATATTTGTGGGATAGGGTAGGTTTGTTTGATGATATTAGAAAGAAGTCGCATGTAGAAAGCATTTATTCGGTTGTGAGAAATAATATTGGTGTTGGTATATTCAACATCTATTATACATAATATGTTCTAAACAGATAATTTCAATTTCTTTTTGTTGCAATCCGGAAAACGATGACCATGTTCGTTGATCAATTGTAAAAGAAACTGTAACTGTTAATTCTTCATTATTCTTTTAGTAGTTATTGCATTCTTCAATTAAACCAATAACTCGCTCCGCTAAATCGTTAACAACAGAAAGATCCTATCATCTATATGTTACTTTCACTACGTAATGTCTTCTTCAATGAAATCATATAGCGAGAATTTTGTGAATGCGGCCATTTTGGGTTTGCAAAAATAATGAATACACAAAATTGTATTATGGATGAAACTGAAGACAAGTACCGAGTTTAAGATCAAACACTAATCTGAAAGAGGGCACAAAACCAATCATTCTTTCTGACCCAAGTGAATGAGAAATAAGAGATGCTAAATAATTTGATCCTGAAGAGTATGAAACACTAACTCCCTAACAATTGTTGAGGTTGACAATTTGGGGATGTCATAAATGATTAAAATCTAAATAAAATCATATCAATTGCAACTTTCGAGAACGATTTTCTGATTTTCGAAGTAAATTCCAATAGTTTCTCCCCGATATCCGAGTAAAAACAGCTACTTCGACAAAATTTTATTTCAAGCTCTAATAACTTTTCGAAAAGCCGATTTATGGAAAAATTTCATGGGGCAGTTTTTGTAGAGCACCTAACTCCCTACATAAAAATATATCGCTCAATGGTATCCATCCATTGGTTTGCGAACTGGAATTTTTTAACTAGAAATAAAAAAATTTTCCCTGCTATTAGTAGGGAAAATAGAAATCGTCGATGAGCGACCTCTAAATAATAATATTTTTGGCTAATATTTTCACAGACGTCATTTTTCAATGCCCTGAAGATAATAAGGGGTGTGTTTCTCGAAAAAAAAGAAAGTCGATTTTTTTGAATCAGTCTAATATATATATATATATATATATATTCGGTAACGGAAAAAAATGACGGATTTCCTCCTTTCAGAGGTTATTTCTATAGAACGGTTAACGGATCATGACAATTATATATATTATGCATGAAATGGTTTTAAATCTTTAATGTGTATGTTAGTGATTTTTCTACCCCCTGTATCTTTCAGGTCGTAGACGACAGGTGAAACAACTTTAACGACGGTGAACGGTCCGGAAAACTTCGGAGCCAACTTGGCGGCGAAACTGTCAACGGCCGAGGATAAAGGACGGTCCCGGCGTAGAACCTGATCTCCCACATGGTATCGGACTTCTCTTCGTCGAAGATTGTAGTGGTGAGCCTGTTGTTGGAAGGCACGGTATAGTCTAGTACGGACGAACTCATAAGCCTCCTGGAGATGTCTGATCTGTTGATTACGGTAAGTTATGTCTCTGTTTTCTTCTTCTGGACGGTTGGATTCTCCGTTCATTTCTTCATTGTGGGGGTTTATCGAATAAATCGCCCTCGGGACTTCTAGTTCCCTTCCATAATTCAAAAATTCCGGTGTGAATCCAGTAGACTCCTGCTTAGCGGTGTTGATGGCAAAGGTTAACTCTCCTATCTTTTCATCCCAGGTTCGTTGATCGGCTTCACAAAACTGTGCTATCATTGTCTTTAGGGTACGGTTAGCTCTTTCTACAGGGTTGCACTGAGGAGTATACGGTGGCGTGAAACGGTGAGCGATGTTCAGCTCTCGGAGACTGTTCTTGAATAGTCTGCTGTCGAATTGTACTCCGTTGTCGGATATTACTAGTTTTGGGCAACCGTATTTCAGGATGACTTGTTCGTAGAGGGCCGAATAAACAGTTTTGGCGGTGGCTTTCCGCAACAGACGACACTCTACCCACTTTGTGAACCGGTCTTGCATTACCACGATGTAGGAGTTTCCCTTTTTTGACAGTGGCAATGGTCCTACAATGTCCGTGGATACTTCTTTGAACGGCGCATCCGCCATTCGGTGTGGTTGCATCTTCCCAGGGGTTTTCTGTTGCGAAACTTTGTACTTTTGGCACGATGTGCAGTTTCTCACGTATTTCGCAATGTCTCTAAACATCCCTGGCCAGTAGTAATTTCTGGCTATCCGTGCAATCGTCTTGGCAATCCCCATGTGACCTGCTAGTTCTGAGTCGTGGTTTTCCTTCAGTACCTCGGATCGCTGTTCGGTCGGTACACAGAATTTCCAGGGTTGGCCGGTTCCATCTTCTGTGAAGACGGATGAGTCCCAGAAATGTCGCAATAGTTTTCCATTTTCAACGGCGTAGTCAGGAAAATTTGCTGGGTCTCTTTTCACCTCCTGTAACTTCTTGTTGTACCATTTGCAGTGGGTTGTTTCTATTTCGGCCAGGTATACGGAATCTACGGACGGTAACGGTTTAGGTGACGGGTTGTCAGGTGGATTGGTCAGGGATTTTCTCCGGCCCTGCACCTCAACAGCTTCTTGAATTTTCGGTGTTGGTTTGGCAATCAGTTGACCTTCCAGGTAACAGTCCGCGGTACTGAGGTTAATGGAAAAATTGAACTTTCCTAATACGTCCATTCCTAGAATGAGGTCAACTGGTAAATCAGGCATCAACAAAAATTTTACGTTGGTCAAGGAATAATCAGCCAGGTGAACGGCGGTAGTGTAGAGTTTGGGTGTTGTCGTGGGTTGACCATTTGCGACCACCACGAAACCATTCTCAACATGTTGTCCGGTGATTCCCTTGCTTTCACATTGTTTTGCCACTTTGCGACTTACGAAACTCTTCATGGCTTCCGTGTCAATTAATACTTTGTAGTGCTCTCCGGCGATCTTAACTTCGACAAGCGGTCGGTTATCATTCCAGGCAGTCGATGTCATGGGAGTCAGTGTGTTGGCAGATATGGTCGACTCCTTCTCCATACCTCCGTCTAGTTTTCCGGACGGCAGGAACAATCTCATGAGAAAATGTTTTCCCTCTGACATCGAGAACAGAAGATTTTCGGTAGCCTGCGACATTCTCGACGCATGTGGCCATATCCACCTCACCGGAAACACTGTGTCTGGAAGGACACTCTCCTCCCTGATGATGATTCGGTCCGGTCAGCATGGCTATTTTCGGTTCGACGGCGGGGTGGCTGTGTTGAAGTTCCGGATCGACCTTCGAACCTGTTTCCAGGAGTCGGACGGTGTGATTCCTGTTGCTGGACTATTGACTCTCTGGATCGGTGTGGCTTTGGACGGCTTTCCCCCGGCGGAGAAAGTCGTGTCTGGTTGGCTTGCGTCGGCGGTACTGGTTCCCTGTGATCAGTTGTTTGGTGAACCTGTTCTCCGGTATCCACAAAAAAACTTGCCTGATATCGGTTCAGTTGACGGGGAGTGTACGTCAGGTGAGGTTCCTCCACGAAACCTGGTTTTGAGGGCGGCCGGGTATACTGGCTCATCTGCCACTGGATCAGTTCAAAAACTTTTCCCTTACGGAGAAGTTCATCATAAGTCTTGGTCTCCTGGAAGGCCAAGTCTTGTTGTAAGGGTGGGATCAACCTCTGTCGGATAAGCCGGATCTGCTCCACCTCGGATGGTTTTGTATAGGTGAGTTTGTGGAATAAGTTCTGCATCCGGGTAACATACAGAAGCAACTTTTCTTCAGGTCCTTGTGTTCGTCTTTTTATTTATATCAACAGATTCTCCTCGTAGTTGACTGGCAGAAATGCTTCTTTCAGTTGGTTGCTGAAATCCTCCCAGTCCTGGAAAGTACCTCGCCTGGGAATAAACCAATCCCTTGCATCTTTTCGTAGTAATTCATAAACTGATTCAAAAACTTGTTCCAGGGACACTTTACGGGATTCGGCCAGCCTCTCCACTTCTTCAAGGAATCCGGTCACACTTCCAGTGCCATCAAAGGAAAGGTTCCACTTGTGTACCGGGACAGTTGGTATTGTTGATCGGGACTCCGGTTCCGATCTGGCAGGCGTTATGACAATTGGTCGGTCAGGAATTGTCCAAGGTGCAGGTAAGTTTGGGAAAGACACCCTTCGTGTAGAATTAATCCATCCACCCTGTGTCGGACCCTCAGGTGTTGTTGTCCCACAGTCCTGTGACTGCGTGAGAGGTATCGCTGGTAACTGTTGCAGTAATGCTTTACATGTCTGTGTTGTCTCATTCATGACCTCTTCTAATGTTGGATTCCTTACAGGTGTACCAGTACGTGAGTCATTGACTACTACAGGAGGATCGACACCATCTTCCAAGTCGATAAGTGATGTCCCCACCCTTGACATCCTCTCCGGTTGGATCGGTGACACTCCAGGTGAACTGGGTACCTCCACATCTAAAAGAGACTTCTGATCTGGGTTGGATGGCTGCGGCTGCTCACGATCACTCCTCTTACGTAGCTCCTCCAGTGTTTCCAACGCCTTATCTGTAGTTGCCTTCATTTGTCCAACTAGTTGTAACTGTGTTGTGTCTGCAGTGACAATAAAGTCCAGCCTTCCTTGAATGTGTATTAATCTGGTGTAAATTCGCGAAAATTCGTTAGCCGCATTCTCACGATTGAAGTTCTGAAGGGATTCCACCAAATCGGTGAGTTTATTTTGGCAAATCTCAATCTCCGAGGCGGGATTCAATGATGTTGGGGGTAGTAGAGGTTCATTAGACTGAAGTACTTGTCGTAGTAGACTCCGTTTAGTCATCACAGTACCCGGTATCGACTGTCCTCTCAGTTGTAATTCGTATGTAAGTTCATCACTGAGTAACCGGTTCACATCCATGTTCGACATATTATATTCAACTCTAAGTCCGATTCAGAACGCACCAATATTTCACACTCGGTATGTCTTTCACAATCCGTTTGAGTTCTAAGTCCAACCCGGTAAGTTAATCGTTAGCCAACCTATTCACTTAAGTTCGAAGTGGGTATCGGTGTACCACAAAAAACAATTAAAGTCTAAATCCCGGTGTTTGGGAAACTAAAGTTAATTTTTAATAATAAAAGTTTTTCGCGCCACATGGTATCAGGGGTCTCCCTTCCTCGACCCAAGACGGGTAACACATGCATGAGATGAACAGAAGACGCAACAGTGTAAACATCGCTCGCTAAAAAACCTGCCAAAAATCGCTCTATTTTTCGCTTCTAACACGCTAGTGAAGATAAATATTCCGCAAAGTGCCGTGCACGTACCATTGTTCAGGAAGACAAAAAGGATTAACACCGTTGAACAGCAGACAGGTAAGATTCCTGATGCCAGATCGTTCGTTTGCCATTTTTTCTAACTAAAATACAATACAGTCCACATTTCTCTCTTATAAACTGAGTTTCCCCAACATTTTGATCCTAACGAGCCGGATTCGAATAGTTAAATTTTATTGTTCACGGACGAAAAAGATTTTTTTGTCATTTTCAGAGCAATCGCTGTGCACGAAAATCTTTATTTATTGCTTTACGCTAGGGGCAATCATATATTCTATTAGTTCCCGAAAAATAAATCATTTTCATACTTGTTTCATGCTGCTGAGTGTTATGAGATTGATATAATTAATTTTTGAAATTGATTATTGAAACCGCTTAAGAACATCGTCCGCCATTGAAAATTCGTCGCCTCCAAGGGAAATCGTTACAATTGATTCGCTCGCCCCACTCCTCACATTTGCGCATCAGCGTGTCCGCACATTCGCACAGGGTCGTTGAACCTTCAGTCGATCAGCTGTTTCTGTTTCGGATTTGTTTACCTTCTTGTTGTCAATTTCTTTCGCGAAATGGATAAATTGAAGAAGTTTAAAACGCATCGAAATATTTGCATTAGTGACATGACTTCGCTTAATACTCTTGCACAGAAGGCTAAAGTGGATAAAGGTCAACATACTTTATTTAAAGTCCGCTATCAAGATATCGAAACAATTCACGAGGAATTCTTGAAACATCATGATAGTGTTATATCGATGCTCCTAACTGATCCAGAATCCGACGTTGAATTGGAAAATACAATACGTGAAAGTTTTCTCGCTGACTATTATACCGTTAAAACTGTTTTCACCGATTTATTTGAAGTAAATATACCTTCACCATCGGGACCAAGTCATTCTAGCACTATGTTTGTTTCATCTTCCGCACAAGGAAACGCTCGGTTACCAAAAATTGAACTAATGAAGTTCAGTGGTGATTATAGAGAGTTTGTATCTTTTCGAGATCAATTTGATGCACTCGTACATAATAACGCTGCTCTCACTCCTATTGAAAAGTTTACTTACCTGACTAATTCCTTGCAAGGCACTGCCCTTTCATTGGTGAAAACATTACCTCTTACTGCTGCTAATTATTCAATCGCTTATCGCAGTATTGTTGACCGGTTTTCTAATCGCCGCTTGCAATCACAAAGTCTTTGGTCTGAGATAGAAAACGCTCCAAAGATCACAAGTCCTTCCGCAGTTTCCTACAGAAACCTATTAGATAAATTTACTGAAAACGTCGCCGCCTTGAAAAAGCTGAATTTCCCGACAGAGCATTGGGATTTCATTTTGGTAATGATGCTTCTGAAACGTCTGGATAAACATACTTTGACTCGATTTGAAATGGAACATGAATCCACTGATGTACCAAAATTCAAGGAACTCACTGATTTCATAAATAGACATTGTTTAGTACTCGAAACTTTAGATGCTGCTTCATCTACGCCTGCAAATTATAAAACTGAGAAACTGATTAAAAAATCTATGCAACATACAAGCTCTAATTCTTCGCATCGCTCTACCACTTCGCTTTTTGTCAATAGATCGCCCTCCGCAACGTGCATACTATGTCAAGCAAATCACTCACTCTATACTTGCCCCGCCTTTGCGGCAAAGTCTGTTTCTGATCGCTATACATTTTGCAAAAACAATAAATTATGTTTTAACTGCCTGAGTTCCGCTCATGATCTAAGATCTTGTAAATCCTCGTACACTTGTAAACGATGTAAGTCCAGATTTCACCATACGCTGCTTCATGATGACAGTAAGACTCGCTCATCCAACACATTAGCCTCGACTTCAAGCACCGCACCCGCTGACTCGCTCACTCAAATTATTTCGCCTAAGAAGCCAGACTGCACAACTTTCGTTGGTGCAGGACTGGTACGGAAATCTTCTCAAGTTCTTCTATCTACTGCATGTGTTGATGTACTTGATCGACATGGTAATTACCAATCATTCCGGTGTTTGATTGATTCCGGTAGTATGAACAGTTTCATAACCGAAAAAGCTGTTCAACGATTACAATTGCGTAAAACTACTTACTATATTGAGGTTCACGGCTTAGGTTCTATGAACACTAAGTTGTCTAAAGGTAGAGTGTCAATTTCTTTGAAATCAAAAAATATTCAAAATCAACATGCACTTTTCACTGACGCTATAATAGTTGATAAAATATGTGATAACTTGCCAGGCTGTCAAATGAAAACTGATTCTTGGTCACATATACAAAATCTATCGCTCGCTGATCCATTCTTTTATTCACCTGGTACAATAGACCTGCTACTTGGAGCAGATGTATTCTCGGAGATAATTCTTCCAGGCTGTATCACCGGAAAATCAAATCAACCAGTTGCTCTTAACACGCTCTTCGGTTACATTCTAATAGGAAAATTCGACAGCGTCTCACAGAATTCTACTTCCTCATTTTTTATCAGCTCATTTGAAAATTCATTTGAAAATGACATTTATAGGTTTTGGGAGATTGAAACTGTTCCGGAAGCGGCAAATTCTGGGATTGAAGATTCTGAATGTGAAAAGTATTTTTTAAAAACAATTTCTCGCGCAAGTGACGGAAAATTTATTGTCTCACTTCCGTTTTTAAATAATTCCACACCACAGTTTTCAAATATGAGAAATTTCGCTCTTTCGAGATTTTATTCGCTTGAACGCCGGCTATTGAAAAAACCGCAGTTGTATGCACAATATAAGGAATTTATGAAAGATTATCTCGATTCGCATCACATGGAAGAAGTTCCATCTAATGAAATTGAAACTAACTCTTACTATTTAATTCATCATTGCGTGTTGAAACCAGAAAGTTTATCAACCAAATTACGGGTTGTTTTTGATGGGTCGGCAACTAATAATTCTCAAAGTTCATTGAATGACCTTTTAATGGCAGGTCCGAAATTGCAACCTGATATATGCAAAGTGATCCTGAATTTTCGTCTTTTTCAATATGTAATTTGTTGCGATATACGTCAAATGTATAGAATGATCTGGGTCGAACCTGATCAGTGTGATTTCCAGAGGATAGTTTTTCGTTTTGCCCCAAATAATGAAATACAAGATTTCCGCCTGAAAACCGTTACATATGGATTACGATCCAGCCCTTATTTAGCATTAAGAGTTCTTCGAAAATTAGCCGAAGACGAGAATTGCAATCATCCTCACGCCGCAAAACTAATTCTTAACAATTCATATATCGATGATTTTATTTTTGGTGCACCCACCATCGAAGATGATACGCGATGATCTTATTGCGCTTTTGGGAAAAGCAGGATTTCAGTTGAGGAAATTTTGCAGCAATAATTTAACTCTGCTGAAAGATTTACCAGACTCATATTTATCAATGAACCCGCTCGAACTTCAGAAAACTGAAGAATTATGTCCTTTAAAAGTTTTAGGATTGAATTGGAGTCCTAAAGATGATTCTTTCAATTTCTTTTGCAAGCCTCTAACCGAGTCTTCCTGCTCTAAACGAATTATGCTCTCTCAATTGGCCAGGGTGTATGATCTTGTGATGATCCCCAGTTTTCTGAGGAAAATTGGAGTTCATCTTAGTGCATTTTTTTTCGTTTTAAATTTCCGTCTTTGAAAATATTTTAATTCTCGAATATTCCGTACGTTCATTCCGACAGGCAGAGTAAATGTAAAAAAACCGCTTATCTGTATTTCACGTTGTTTTTCTTACATGCCGCTGAAGATTTCGACGTTTTTCATCTGTTGATATGCGATAAACCGGAGCTGACGATGTTTTTCATTCTTGCCGCATTCTGGAATTTTCAGATTTTTACCGTGAGAGGGGATATGCCTATAAAAGCAAATTTTCCCCCGCAACGGTCACTTTTGAATTTTACTTCAGTGCTTTCCTTTCGCTTGAGTACATTTCGCTTTCTAACGTGGTTTCTAACTTCTGTTATAAATTCAGTTGATTTTCCGTATTACTTTCGCCGTTGAAGATAATCATTTTGTGATATTTGCATCAGTGCTTAGAGTTAATTTTTTTAGTTTTTTTTTCTTTTAAATCCTTTGAGTTTCGAGTGCTTGAAACAAAGGAGGTAGGTCCCCGTCTGTACCGTTCAGTTTCTTTGTTAGACCTACGCCGTTACTTCTTTAACTTTGACACTGCTGTACTGTATCGTTTCCTGTTGTATTTTATCGTTCTTTATCCTGTCCGCGTTCCGCGTCATAAGTGTTAAATCCGAAATCTCTTCTTTTCTGTCAATCATGGTGTGCTATAACCCTTGGGGCAGAGAATAAGAGATACCGCACGTAGTCAGTGAAATCCCGTAGTTGCGTTAAAAATAGACATTTTCTTCGCTGTCAATCATGGTGTGCTACAACCCTTGGGGCAGCGAATAAAAGTCTCGAACAGACCCGCCCTTATTGTGTTTCATTCCCGGAGAAATACAACTACACACCGATACCGTATAGCAAGTCCTTAGCATTCGTCAGTTCTGGTTGGCGCATTTTTTATTGAACCGTTAATTTTTCACTACACCCGGTATAAATTTCATAAAGTGCTCGTGACCGGAGAAGATTTCCCGAATGTATTTTCACTTATAGAATCGCTCATATCTCACATATCTCCCTTGTACATATAATTAGTTTCCGAAGGTGTGAATAAACTTTTACATAATTCGATTTTGACTTCTTCGTTGTCGCTACCGCCCTAGACAACATTGAGCTCTGTCTCCGGCTAGCAGCTACTCTGGTAGGTTTGCTATTCTTCCTATTGAAAAGAATAGCTGGCGCTCGAGATTAAGGCTTCTCCGAGAAACGCACGTTACAAAATGGCGCCCGAGCAGGGACCGTGCAAAATCAAGTAGGAAACAACAGAGGTGAGAAACATTAACCGGACAGTGAGTGAATTCCCGAAACAGTGAGTAAAACCTAAGAACAGTGAGTAACTATTTCTTGAACCGAGAACTGTGAAAAATAAACTTGATCTGTGTTTTATTACCTGCCACCCTGTATTGAACTGTTATACTGTGAATTGAATTGGACTATATTCTGAAAATTTTCCTATTGTTGAAATCTATTGGAAATCATTTAATTAATTTGTGATTATTCCTTTTGCCGATTACTTTATTGAGTTGTTGAAAACTGAACTGTTGTTGCGCCTTAATATCAGTGAAAATTATTTCCGATTTCTTATTATTTCTGATTTGTTGAATTGAACTGTTTTAAATTTCGTATTGAAGGTGAGTGAATTTCCGAACATTGAAAATTTATTGTCACAATTGGTAAAATTTAATAGGTTTGATTTACCTATCGGTATTAGTGAATCACCTATTACCCTATAGATAACTTGTCTACCTGCTGTCATTTGCTTTTGACCTGTACTGTTGAAACTTACCAATTATTTCTGATTTTTCTGAAAACTGAAATTCGATTATTGCGATTTATTTTCTGGATACTGAACGTGAAAAACTATTTGGAATATAACCTGTGCATTCTGGTGCTATTCGAGTTTCGGGGCATTTTCCGGACTATACGAGGCGACTTGCGATTGTGTGCGGTATTTCGCGAATGTTTTCGGACTTTGGTGGGACTGATTGACATTTTTTTCGAGTAGCGTTGGACTTGTAAAGTTTTTGGTGTGATGCGTCGGGACTTAGATTATTTTAGTGCGCCGGGACTTGAACTTAGATTTTTTTTTTTTTTTGATACACCGGGACCTAGACTTGGGGTTACACCGATACCCACTTCGAACTTAAGTGAGTAGGTTAGCTAACGATTAACTCACCGGGTTGGACTTAAACAGATTGTGAAGGACATACCGAGTGTGAAAGATTGGTGCGTTCTGAATCGGACTTAGTTGAAAATAATATGTCGAACATGGATGTAAACCGGTTACTCAGTGATGAACTTACATACGAATTACAACTGAGAGGACAATCGATACCGGGTACTGTGATGACTAAACGGAGTCTACTACGACAAGTACTTCAGTCTAATGAACCTCTATTACCCCCAACATCATTGAACCCCGCCTCGGAGATTGAGATTTGCCAGAATAAACTCACCGATTTGATGGAATCCCTTCAGAACTTCAATCATGAGAATGCAGCTAACGAATTTTCGCGAATTTACACCCGATTAATACACATACAAGGAAGGCTGGACTTTGTTGTTACTGCGGACACAGCACAGTTGCAACTGGTTGGACAAATGAAGGCGGCTGCAGCTAAGGCGTTGAAGACACTGGAGGAGCTGCGTAAAAAGAGCAATCGTGAACAGCTGCAGACATCTAACCGACATCGGAGGTCTCTCTTGGATGTGGAGGTGCCCAGTTCACCTGGAGTGTCACCGATCCAACCGGAGAGGATTTCAGGGCTCCGAGAGCCATCGCTTATCGACTTGGGAGATGGTGTCGATCCTCCTGTAGTAGCCGATGTCTCACATACTGGCACACCTGTAAGGAATTCAACACTAGAAGAGGTCATGAATGAGACAAGACAGACATGTAGAGCATTACTGCGACAGTTACCAGCGATACCTCTCACACAGTCACAGGACTGTGGGACAACAACACCTGACGGTCCGACACAGGGTAGATGGATTAATTCTACACGTAGGGTGTCTTTTCCACACTTACCTGCACCTTGGATAAATCCTGACCGACCAATTATCACAACACCTGCCAGATCAGAACCGGAGTCTCGATCAACAATACCGACTGTCCCTGTACACAAGTGGAACATTTCCTTTGATGGCACTGGAAGTGCGACCGGATTCCTTGAAGAAGTGGAGAGGCTGGCTGAATCCCGTAAAGTGTCCCTGGAACAAGTTTTTGAATCAGTTTATGAATTACTACGAAAGGATGCGAGGGATTGGTTTATTCCCAGGAGAGGTACTTTCGAGGACTGGGAGGATTTCAGCAACCAACTGAAAGAAGCGTTTCTGCCTGTAAACTATGAGGAGAATCTGTTGGAGGAAATAAAAAGACGAACACAAGGTCCTGAAGAAAAGCTGCTTCTGTATGTTACCCGGATGCAGAACTTATTCCAGAAACTCACCTATACAAAACCATCCGAGGTGGAGCAGATCCGACTCATCCGACAGAGGTTGATCCCGCCCTTACAGCAGGCCTTGGCCTTCCAGGAGACCAGGACGTATGATGAACTTCTCCGTAAAGGAAAAGTTTTTGAGCTGGTCCAATGGCAGATGAGCCAGTACAACCGGCCACCCTCAAAACCAGGTTTCATGGAGGAACCTCACCTAACGTACACTCCCCGTCAGCTGAACCGATATCAGGCGAGTTTTTCTGTGGATACCGTAGAACAGGTTCACCAAACAACCGGTCACAGAGAACCAGTACCGCCGACGCAAGCCGACCAGACACGACTTTCTCCGCCGGGGGAAAGCCGTCCAAAGCCACCCAGATCCAGAGAGTCAATAGTCCGGCAACAGGAATCACACCGTCCAACTTCTGAAGACAGGTCCGAAGGTAGATCCGGAAATTCAACACCGCCACCCCGTCGTCGAGCCGAAAATAGCCACGCTGACCGGACCCAATCATCATCAGGGAGGAGAGTGTCCTTCCAGACACAGTGTTTCCGATGTGGTGGATATGGCCACATGCGTCGAGAATGTCGCAGGCCACCGAAAATATTCTGTTCTCGATGCCAGAGGGAGAACATTCTCTCACGAGATTGTCCCTGCCGTCCGGAAAACTAGACGGAGGTATGGAGAAGGAGTCGACCATATCTCCCAACACACTGACTCCCATAACATCGACCGCCTGGAATGATAACCGACCGCTTGTCGAAGTTAAGATAGCCGGAGAGCACTACTGTTCAAAAATCGAGGGTGTTATGATTTTTAATTAAAGAGTAGTGGACTGTATTAAAAGATAATTGAGTTGGAGATGGTATAAAAACATTTATTAAGAATCATTCACAACCATAAAATGAATATGTCACCTGCATGAAGCTAATACAGTAAAAAGCAACTAATATTAACAACATCTATAAACTCAGAGAGACAATATCCAATTAAAAACAAGAGATGGTCCAGAGCAGTTCAAATGAGAAGTCACTTGATGTCAGACTTAGACGTTGAGGAGTTCAATAAATTCAATATCAACACAACGGTTACACAGTGATAGGGCAATCAATTGAAAATTGATTGCGAGAGCCTCCTTTTTCTATCAGAAAACGCGAAGGTTAGAATACTGAATTTTAAAGAGAAGACGCGAGAGTACAGAGAAATAGGCCCGAGGTGAAACTGCAATGTCTAAGTCTGATCATCAACGAGAAATCGATACATTAAATTTGAGTAGATCAATAATGTTAATGTAAGTATGAGCAGAACAAGAGTAGCACAAGTTAAATGAGAAGCACAGAGTTAATGAATTTGAGAAGCACTAGAATATTAAAAATAATATGAAAAGGGCAATAAATTCTAATTAAATGAGAAGTTCGATAATAATTCATTAAATGAAAAGCACAGTCATAATTAATATGAGAAGAACAAAGTATAATTCATATACATTGAGATGATCTTGAAGAGAGCAAAAATCTATCAATGTATTCAGCATTTACAGAGACGAACTGCTTACAAGTAAGCACGATTAGAACGTTCATCAGAAAAATAGAAGAAACAATTGATAAATTAAGAGAAGTCATGAGAGTACTGAGTTGAATAAATCTCTAATCGTAGATTTTGAGATGTGCTGAAGGCTGAGAAAACTAACATGCATGCTGAGTCCGATGAATGAATATTGAAGAGAAACAATGAGAGTACATATTATAAAGAGTAGACCATACCAAATGAGTAGACACGAGTGTTCGAGCAGACTTTCCAGGGTGGAGCCTAGGTCGAGGTGTATCGAGCAATGTCATTGATCGTTTAACTAACGTTGAGGTGTTCACATCCTGTTCTGAGGAAAACAGCTACATCCAGGGTCCACCCTGGAGAATATGAGGATTCATTCATCTGAAACTCAACACCATGAATTAGTCATATGTATAAGAGGTGATCATACGAGGTGTTATAAAAATGATAAAACTGATTCTAATAATAAAGAATATTACGAGAAGACAATGAATCAGATATCAATTCTATGAAGATGAACTTGAGAAGTTTAAATCCTGGTGCTACATACCCATTTTCATGTGAGAGGATCTAGAGAAGTCTGAAAATCTATATAAATTATGAAATATGATAAAATATATAGTTTTGAGAGGACAATAGTTCGATTTGAGTTGAGTAGACATTTCAATTGAGCAGTGCTCGCAAGGATTCGGAATCTATTTCTAGATTCTGAATCTCTTGCACGTGGACTAATTTCAGTATAATGAAATTATCATGAAAATGGTGTAATGTATGATGTTGAGCAGTCTGAGAGTACTTTACCTTAAGAGATGAACAATTTAGCACCAGGATTGATGCGAGATGACTTGAAAATTAATAACTAGAAGAGGTGAGCGTGAAAATGAGAGGTTAGAAAAGCACTATGAAAGCTAAGAGAAGTTACTACTACAGAGCTAACAAAGAGAATGAATTAAAAATGGCTTCAGCGGAAACTGGACATCTGACATCTTGTAGAGGGGGCTGCGCCGTCGATGCTGTCGAGTGGAACATCCTTGAGAACTGCCAGTGGCGTCGTTGAGAAGGGGCTGAATTTTTAACAACTACAAAGCATTAATTGACACTGGAGCCACGAAGAGTTTCGTAAGTCGGAAAGTGGCAAAACAATGTGAAAGCAAGGGAATCACCGGACAACATGTTGAGAATGGTTTCGTGGTGGTTGCAAATGGTCAACCCACGACAACACCCAAACTCTACACTACCGTCGTTCACCTGGCTGATTATTCCTTGACCGACTTAAAATTTTTGTTGGTGCCTGATTTACCAGTTGACCTCATTCTAGGAATGGACGTATTAGGAAGGTTCAATTTTTCCATTAACCTCAGTACCGCGGACTGTTACCTGGAAGGTCGACTGATTGCCAAACCAACACCGAAAATTCAAGAAGCTGTTGAAGTGCAGGGCCGGAGAAAATCCCTGAATACACCCGTGGACAACCCGTCACCAAAACCGTTACCGTCCGTAGATTCCGTATACCTGGCCGAAATAGAAACAACCCAGTGCAAATGGTACAAAAAGAAGTTACAGGAGGTGGAAAAAGACCCAACAAATTTTCCTGACTACGCCGTTGAAAATGGAAAACTGTTATGACATTTCTGGGACTCATCCGACTTCACAGAAGATGGAACCGGCCAACCCTGGAAACTCTGTGTACCATCCGAACAGCGAACAGAAGTACTGCAGGAAAACCACGACTCCGAATTAGCAGGTCACATGGGAATTGCCAAAACGATTGCACGGATAGCCAGAAATTATTACTGGCCAGGGATGTTTAGAGACATTGCGAAATACGTGAGGAACTGCACATCGTGCCAAAAGTACAAAGTTTCGCAACAGAAAACCCCTGGTAAGATGCAACCACACCGAATGGCGGATGCGCCGTTCCAAGAAGTATCCACAGACATTGTAGGACCATTGCCACGGTCAAAGAAGGAAAACTCCTACATCGTGGTAATGCAAGACCGGTTCACAAAGTGGGTAGAGTGTCGTCCGTTGCGGAAAGCCACCGCCAAAACTGTTTATTCGGCCCTCTACGAACAAGTCATACTGAAATACGGTTGCCCAAAACTAGTAATATCCGACAATGGAGTACAATTTGACAGCAGACTATTCAAGAACAGTCTCCGAGAGCTGAACATCGCTAACCGTTTCACACCACCGTATACTCCTCAGTGCAACCCTGTAGAAAGAGCTAACCGTACCCTAAAGACCATGATAGCACAGTTTTGTGAAGCCGATCAACGAACCTGGGATGAAAAGATAGGAGAGTTAACGTTTGCCATCAACACCGCTAAACAGGAGTCTACTGGATTTACACCGGCATTTTTAAATTATGGAAGGGAATTAGAAGTCCCAAGGGCGATTTATTCGACAAACCCTCGCAATAATGAAATGAACGGAGAATCCAACCGTACAGAAGAAGAAAACAGAGACATGACTTACCGTACTCAACAGATCAAACATCTCCAGGAGGCTTATGAGTTCGTCCGTACTAAACTGTACCGTGCCTTCCAGCAACAGGCTCACCACTACAATCTTCGACGAAGAGAAATCCGATACCATGTGGGAGATAAAGTTCTACGCCGGGACCGTCCTTTGTCCTCGGCCGTTGACAGTTTCGCCGCCAAGTTGGCTCCGAAGTTTTCCGGACCGTTTACCGTTGTTAAAGTTGTTTCACCTGTCGTCTATGACCTGAAAGATACAGAGGGTAGAAAAATCACTAATATACACATTAAAGATTTAAAACCATTTCATGCATAATAATATTATTGTCATGATCCGTTAACCGTTCTATAGAAATAACCTCTGAAAGGAGGAAACCCGTTATTTTCCCGTTACCGAAAATATATATATATTTTTTTTTCTGTTACCGATTATATTATTATTTTCCGTTTACCTGTTTATCTGAATAACTGTAGTTGCTCGATCAACCAGAACCAGTGCATCCAGACAGTCTATCTCCAAGAATCAGCAGATAGAACCACCCCGAAAGAAGTTGAACAAGTTCCGCATGTCAACCAGTAGGGAGTTAGCCCTCTGTGCCTGTCTAAGAAACCAAGGCCACCTGCAAGGAGAAATCACGTACAACTGAAGCCCGTCACTAACCTACTTATAACCGATTACACCGTAACAATTCCGTTCAAATTCCGTACAGGCACCACCGTTGACCGAAATAGTGTATCTACAGATTTTCATCCGTTCAGCATGCAATTATAAATCAAACCTGTTAAAACTGTCCGAAAAATCTGTTACTTATGTAAGGAATACCAATAAAGGATACTGTTTCACCTTGCAACTGAGTATATCCGTCTATTAATCCAATAGATCTAACCAATTTCTGTCCTGAACCGAATCGAAATTATTGTACCGTCACTTTAACACTGTTTACCTGAAGAAAACACCGTCTACCTGAAAACAGAATACAGAGAAAAAACCGTTCCAAGAAGAAAAGTTGACCACGAGGAACGATGAAGATTGGAGAGTTTATTGTTAGAAATTACCCACCTGCAAGTCTCATGCCGGCTCCGAGAGTCCCAACGTCTGTATAGCCAGGTCGGAAGGGGTGAACCGGTCCAGTGCGCCCCACGTACCGGAGGTTTTCCACCTGTTGCAGCTCCCACGAATCCTGGGTAACCTACAAAACCACGATGGAATTCAAACACCCGCCAAACACAATTAAATTAGGTACTCACCGGAGGGATGAAGCATGGCACGCTTCCGACCAGCGATGAAGATGAATTTCCACATAGAGAGGGAAGATTTTCCACTATTATACACCATTTATCCACGGAACGCTGAACAAAGTTCTTTGACAGGATGGCGGAGACCTGCGCCGAAATGACTGACGCTGACGTTTCTGCGTGCGCGTTGGAACTACCATTCCAACCATAGAGAAGATAAGTACTTGATTGTAAACTGGTCACGAGTATATCAGTGGCGCGCGCGAAAGTAAGGTCATTATTTCTAGGGGTAGATAGAGTCGTGAAATTAAACTCACTATTTCATCGTAAGTTAATTTCTTCCGAGATGGAGGGGGTGTGATGAACCCCAGTTTTCTGAGGAAAATTGGAGTTCATCTTAGTGCATTTTTTTTCGTTTTAAATTTCCGTCTTTGAAAATATTTTAATTCTCGAATATTCCGTACGTTCATTCCGACAGGCAGAGTAAATGTAAAAAAACCGCTTATCTGTATTTCACGTTGTTTTTCTTACATGCCGCTGAAGATTTCGACGTTTTTCATCTGTTGATATGCGATAAACCGGAGCTGACGACGTTTTTCATTCTTGCCGCATTCTGGAATTTTCAGATTTTTACCGTGAGAGGGGATATGCCTATAAAAGCAAATTTTCCCCCGCGACGGTCACTTTTGAATTTTACTTCAGTGCTTTCCTTTCGCTTGAGTACATTTCGCTTTCTAACGTGGTTTCTAACTTCTGTTATAAATTCAGTTGATTTTCCGTATTACTTTCGCCGTTGAAGATAATCATTTTGTGATATTTGCATCAGTGCTTAGAGTTAATTTTTTTAGTTTTTTTTTCTTTTAAATCCTTTGAGTTTCGAGTGCTTGAAACAAAGGAGGTAGGTCCCCGTCTGTACCGTTCAGTTTCTTTGTTAGACCTACGCCGTTACTTCTTTAACTTTGACACTGCTGTACTGTATCGTTTCCTGTTGTATTTTATCGTTCTTTACCCTGTCCGCGTTCCGCGTCATAAGTGTTAAATCCGAAATCTCTTCTTTTCTGTCAATCATGGTGTGCTATAACCCTTGGGGCAGAGAATAAGAGATACCGCACGTAGTCAGTGAAATCCCGTAGTTGCGTTAAAAATAGACATTTTCTTCGCTGTCAATCATGGTGTGCTACAACCCTTGGGGCAGCGAATAAAAGTCTCGAACAGACCCGCCCTTATTGTGTTTCATTCCCGGAGAAATACAACTACACACCGATACCGTATAGCAAGTCCTTAGCATTCGTCAGTTCTGGTTGGCGCATTTTTTATTGAACCGTTAATTTTTCACTACACCCGGTATAAATTTCATAAAGTGCTCGTGACCGGAGAAGATTTCCCGAATGTATTTTCACTTATAGAATCGCTCATATCTCACATATCTCCCTTGTACATATAATTAGTTTCCGAAGGTGTGAATAAACTTTTACATAATTCGATTTTGACTTCTTCGTTGTCGCTACCGCCCTAGACAACATCGAGCTCTGTCTCCGGCTAGCAGCTACTCTGGTAGGTTTGCTATTCTTCCTATTGAAAAGAATAGCTGGCGCTCGAGATTAAGGCTTCTCCGAGAAACGCACGTTACAATCCTCTTGGATTTGTCGCCCCTACTATTTTCTTATTCAAGCATTTGATACAGGAATTGTGGATTTCTAAGCTTGGTTGGGATGAGACTCCAACTGATGATATCGTTCGCACGTGGCAACAGTACAAATTAGAATTACCATTGTTGTCTGAACTAAGAATTGAACGTCGAATCGTTCCCCCTGACGCTTTCTATGAAATTCACGGTTTCTGTGATGCCAGTGAAAAAGGATACGCGTGTGTAGTCTATTTGCGAGCGTTAGGCGGTGACAGAATTACTACGCATTTTGTGTGCGCAAAGTCTAAGATTGCTCCCTTGAAGAAAATCACGATACCTCGCCTCGAATTATGTGCTGCTGCCTTTTTAACTAAACTTATGCGCTTTGTTGTTGACGTTTTTAGTGATGTCATATCGATAAAGAAGGTAGTTTCTTGGTCTGATTCACAAATTGTTCTCCATTGGCTCAAAGGCACGCCCAATCGTTGGAAGACATTCGTTGCAAACCGCGTTTCATACATTCAATCTCATATACCGCAAACTTCCTGGGTTTACATTAATTCAGAAAATAACCCTGCTGACCTGGCATCTCGAGGTCTCTTACCATCTAAACTTTTGTCTGCTAACATTTGGTTCACGGGTCCCTCATTGTTAAGAGAACGTGAAATATCGATATTCATTCCGCATTCATCCTTCTCATATCCAGTAGAAGAACAACGAACATTGAACCTTTTAACTCTTCTGTCAGATGATGATCATGTTCTGCAAACCTTAATAAATCGGTTTTCATCCTTTGACACGTTACTAAGAGTCACTGCTTATTTGTTAAGATTCATATCGAATGTTAAAGATCGTCAACGTACAACTTATGCTCACCTCACCAATTCTGAACTGTACACCGCTCTGCTAATGTTAGTTAAATATGTTCAGCAGAAACATTTCTTTCGTGAATTTGAGAGTAAAAAATTTTCGTTGCCGCTTCGAAAATTGTACGCCTTCCTTGATTCAGAAAGAATTTTAAGAGTAGGAGGTCGAATTGAGAACGCTCAGTTGAGACACGACGCTAAGTTTCCGATCCTACTGCCTCGCCAAAGTCGATTCACTACGCTGACTATAGAACATTATCACAAAAAATATTTGCATGCTGGACCACGAACAACCCAATATTTGATTTCTCAGAGATTTTGGATTCTTTCAAGTAAACGTGCAATCAATTCTGTGATTTCGAAGTGTGTCTATTGTTGGAAGATTCGACCGAAGTCATTTCAACCTCCAATGGCTCCGCTGCCAGAAACGCGAATCACTCAAGCCAAAGCTTTCCTCCATTCCGCTGTTGACTTCGGAGGTCCATTTTTAATCACTTTGTCACGTCATCGCGGAGTCAAATCGTGCAAAGCATACATTTGTGTCTTCGTTTGTCTTGCCACAAAAGCCGTTCATGTAGAATTAGCAAGCGATCTTTCTGCAGAAATTTTTTTGGCTGCTTTGCAGCGATTTGTCGCCAGAAGAGGTCGGGTTTCGACAATATTTTGCGATAACGCGACGAATTTTGTGGGAGCAAGCAAGCAGCTTAAATTGATAAAAGACGCTGCTGAACAAGAACGAATCAAATTCGTTTTCTCTCCACCTTCTGGTCCTCACTTCAATGGACTGGCAGAAGCAGGAATTAAGTCAGTAAAGCTTCATTTAACTAAAGTTATAGGTGATCAAATTTTATCCTATGAAGAGTTCAACACTATATTGACGCTTATAGAATCAAGTTTAAATTCACGCCCGTTAACTCCGCTTTCCTCAGATGTCGATTCTATTGATGCGTTGACACCGGGTCATTTTCTTACCCTGGAGCCACCTTCTGTTGTTCCTACTCCCGATTTTAGTAGTTGCTCAATGAATCGGTTGTCACGATGGCAATTACTACAGCGCATACACCAAGATTTTTGGCGCCGATGTCGACGCGAATATCTCCATACCCTACAGCAGCGAAGCAAGTGGCTAGACTTCACTTCTCCGCCTCGCCTCGGTTCTCTTGTGTTGATCAAGGAAGATAATCTACCTCCTGGGAAGTGGAGCCTAGCTCGAATCGTAGCATTGCATCCTGGCGATGACAATGTCACTAGGGTCGCCACAGTGAAAACGATTTCAGGTTTTCTGACACGACCACTAGTGAAACTCTGCCCGCTCCCTGTTGAGTGATAATCTGATTTTTTTTGCTATTCCATTAAATTTTATATTAATTTAACATTGGGGATTTTCGTGCACAAGCAACAATTGCTAATATCTTTTTTTTCTCTCATTTTGCTATTTGGGTATTTATTTATAGTTATTTGGTATAAATTGCTCAGCAAACGAATGCCACCCATTCGTTCATTATATTTAATTTTTTTTATACTTAAAATGTTGCAAACATTTTCCCGGGGCAGGATGTTTGGGAAACTAACGTTAATTTTTAATAATAAAAGTTTTTCGCGCCACATGGTATCAGGGGTCTCCCTTCCTCGATCCAAGACGGGTAACACATGCATGAGATGAACAGAAGACGCAGCAGTGTAAACATCGCTCGCTAAAAAACCTGCCAAAAATCGCTCTATTTTTCGCTTCTAACACGCTAGTGAAGATAAATATTCCGCAAAGTGCCGTGCACGTACCATTGTTCAGGAAGACAAAAAGGATTAACACCGTTGAACAGCAGACAGGTAAGATTCCTGATGCCAGATCGTTCGTTTGCCATTTTTTCTAACTAAAATACAATACAGTCCACATTTCTCTCTTATAAACTGAGTTTCCCCAACACCCGGTGTATCAAAAAAAAAACTTTAAGTCCCGGCACACCAGAAGCAATCTAAGTCTCGATGTATCACACTAAAAATTTCACAAGTCCAACGTTACTCGAAAAAAATGTTAATCAGTCCCACTAAAGTCCGAAAATATTCGAGAAATGCCGCACACACTCGCAAGTTGTTTCGTATAGTCTGGAAAATGTCCCGAAATTCGAACCGCACCAGAACGCCCAGGTTAATTTCCTAACAGTTTTTCAAGTTCAATATCCAGAAAATAAATCACAATAATCGGATTTCAGTTTTCAGAAAATTCAGAGATAATTGGTAAGTTTCAACAGTACAAGTCAAAAGAAAATATAAAGCAGGTAGACAAGTTATCAACAGGGTAATAGGTGATTCACTATTAAACTGATTGGTAAATCAAACCTATTAAATTTTACCAATTGTGACAATAAATTTTCAATGTTCGGAAATTCACTCACCTTCAATACGAAATTAAAACAGTTCAATTCAATAAATCGAAAATAATAAGAAATCGGAAATAATTTTCACTGCTATAACGGCGTAATAACAGTTCAGTTTTCAACAACTCAATAAAAGTAATCAGCAAAAAGGAATAATCACACATTATTTCCAATGGGTTTCAACAATAGGAAAATTTCCAAAATATATTCCAATTCAATTCACAGTATAACAGTTCAATACAGAGTGGCAGGGAATAAAACAAAGATCAAGTTTATTTTTCACAGTTTTCCGTTCAAGAAATAGTTACTCACTGTTCTGAGGTTTTACTCACTGTTTCGGGAATTCACTCACTGTCCGGTTAATGTTTCTCACCTCTGTTGTTTCCTAGTAGATTCTGAACGGTCCCTGCTCGGGCGCCATTTTTTGTAACGTGGTCACCTCGGAGAAAACTTATCTCGAGCGCCAGCTATTCTTTTCACTAGGAAGAATAGCAAACCTACCAGAGTAGCTGCTAGTCGGAGACAGAGTTCGCTGTTATCTAGGGTGGTAGCGATAACGAAGTAGTCAAAATCGAATTATGTAAAAGTTTATTCACACCTTCGGAAACTGATTATATGTACAAGGGAGATATGTGTAGGTATGAACTATGAGCGAATCTATAAGCGAACATACATTCGGGAAATTCTATCCGGTCACGAGCACTTTATAAAGTTTATGCCGGGTGCAGTGAAAAATCAAAGGTTTAATGAAATGCGCCAACCAGAACTGACGGAATGAATACTAAGGACTTGCTATACGGTATCAGGATGTAATTGTATTTCTCTAGAAACGATACACATGTAAACTCAGAAAATACGGAGCATAAACTAACTGAAGTAAAAGAACCGAATCAAAAGCAGAAGTCACCACGTTAAAGACTGAAGTCAAAGAGCAAAAGCTGAATTTTTTTTTTCATTTTTGTATAGAAAAAAAAAATGTTTCTCACAAAGAGGGAAGGTATAGTATGTATCAGTATAAACAACCTGTATATTTTCATACGTGAGACGGCAAGGCCTGTGAAACCTTACATCATTATTAGAAACGTGCCTCAGATAGATAGAACTGATCTTGAGATAACACGTAATTTGTATCTGTATGTTTGTAACCATTGTTATTCATATTTATCAATTCATGATGTATTATATACACAACACGTAAACAATGTATAAATAATATATAGCATTTGGCTAAGGGATTCCATTCAGTGTGTGTATTCATTCATTATTGAATTACATCATACAATTGTCGATTCGATCTGAATCTGAGTTATAGTCTGTGCTCCGTTCAACATGTCTTAAGAAATAAACACCCTTTGATGAGTCTGCCGAATATTATTCGTCATCCCTCCTGTAAGCCCTAGATGCTCACAGTAGTTATATTCGGCAGAAACCTGATTTTCTACCTTGATTATACCTGTTTTCAATAACTAAAAACTCACGTTCCCATTATATTTTTTTCTAGCTGACCCGGCAAACCTAGTTTTGCCATTTAAATTATTTCTAGGGTAGATAATAATAACTAACTCATCGTGATTGTGTGACAATGTGGCATATGAGTAAAAGAGACGTGGTGTGGATGATATTCCATGAACAAAAATCTGTCGAAAACCTATAAGTACTCTATGATTTCTCGATTGGTCGTAAGAAAAAGGAATGCCTTTTTTTCTGTTCTGTACAATTGTTTTTGGGAATATTTTGTTATATAAACCTTGCCCTTACAATAATAAATACAACAAAAAAGAATTGTCCAATTTGGACAATAAAGTATTTTGAAGTAAACCATAGATCCTCTTTCATTAATATAGATCATTCTTGTCAGAAACAACAACTGTCAACTCTAATGTTTTTCATAAATATCATGATCATATTCAAACAATTACAACAATCAAAATTAAATAATAATCAGCAACACTCCCCCTAGTAATGGAACCCTTTCCATTATCTTTCTATTCTTAGTTTCTTTCCTGAACATCTAAAATACACAATTTCACTACGGATCGACGGAACACTCCAGCTTGTGTTTTGACATCAACCATTCTTAATTGACCATCTGATCCGGGATATACGGCCATAATTCTTCCTTTGGGCAAATGATTTCTTGGAAGGTCACCATCGACAAGAACGGCGACATCACCAACTTTCACCGTACGAGGATCTTTCTGGAACCATTTGGTTCTTCTGGTGAGGGTAGGTGAGTATTCTCTTATCCACCTTCGCCAGAAACAATCGGCTAAAAACTGAGAGATCCTCCATTGCTTGCGGGAAACTAGTTTTTTTCAGAAAAGTTGCGGAAAAGGCAGACGGAACTAGAGGTACCTATCAGGAAGTGATTTGGTGTCAGAGCCCCATCATCTTCAGGGTCGATAGATACGTGCACGAGTGGTCGTGAATTGACAATATGTTCAGCTTCCACCATCAGGGTCCATAAGACCTCCTCTTTTGGAACTTGTTCTTTTAAAACGGCTCTTAATGTCGTCTTCACAGACCGTACCAACCGTTCCCTACTTCCAACCACATGTGGTGTGCCTGGAGGAATAGAATGCCATTCAATTCCTCTGGACGTCATCTCTGTTATCATGGACTCCTTCTGCATGTCCTTTATTGGCTGTTTCAATTCATTGTCAGCCCCGTGAAAGTTCGTTCCATTGTCAGGTAGAAGAGGGCATCCTCTTCTACCAATGAGACGTCTTATTTCCATAATTGTAGAGTCTGAACTGAGCGATGAAGCAATCTCCAGATGTACTGCTCTTGTATTCAAGCATGTGAACAAAACTCCCCATCTTTTTTCTCTTCTTCGTCCTATGGACACGTTCATAGGACCGAAATAATCCATACCAGTATTTGTGAATGGTCTTACAAAGCTGTTCAATCTGCAAGCCGGTAACGGAGCCATCTCAGGTGCAAGTGGTTTTTCTCTCAAGTTCTTGCAGTACTGACAGGAATTCCAAGTACTTTTAACTGCTTGTCTTATACTCAATATCCAATATTTCTGGCGTACCTCATTTACTACATATTCCTGTCCCTGATGTCGTGCTTCTTGATGGTAGAAATTCAATAATAACTTCGTGAAGCGATTCTTGGGATCGAGTATTATCGGAGTCTTCACATCCTTTCCTACATCAGTTGAATTTCTTAATCTTCCTTTCATCCTCAAAATCCCTTCATCATCCAGGAATGGTGATAATTTATATATTCTGCTCGACTTTTTTATGGAAGATTCTATTCTTAGTTGACTCACTTTTTCTTTAAAATTTTGTCTTGTGATTTTCTTATCCAAAGTTTTTCTGCTTCTTCTATTTCTTTCGGTGAAAGATTCCCTAATAAGTCCGTATTAGAATATGTCTTTTTGCAAAATCTTATGAATCTCATCAACCATGAAGTGGCTCTCAACAACTTCCGAATCGACGAAAATCTTTCGATATCAGGTAAAGATTCATAAATATCCAGAGGGTTAACACGTATGTGAAAGTGGTTCCTCAATTTGCAAGATTATTCAGTGCGAATATTTGTGTTTTCTCTGTCAGTTTGCTTCTGTGCTATTATTGTGCTTTCAAGGTAGGAAATTTTCACTTGGAAAGCCCCATTACTGTGGTTTCAGTTTTGTATTTGGTTTTTTATTTGTTTTGGAATTCCATCTCTGTTGATACTAGTGCGCACATCAGTTGCATCGATCACCCCCACCATTCCCACCTGTGCGTTGAACGTTGACCACCGTTGAGTTCATCTCGCTTCTCTGTTCTCTCAGTAATTCATATGATTCTGAGTGGGACGTGCGGCGTTTAATTAGGGGATACTTTCCGTGTTGCTACGTAATTTTTACGCTTCTAATCGCTGAACTGCAGATTACCTCCCTTCTCCGTTTCTTGTTCCTTACCTTTGTTGCTTACCTTTTTCTTCCGTGGCCCACCCTGTCTGTGTTGAAGCCTCTCTTATCGGCCCAAGAGAGTGAAATTCTTTGATCCCCTATTCCCCTCCTGCAAAAAACATCTGCTGTGTACACTTTATACTTTGGGCAGTTAAAATGGCCAAGTGTCATATATGCTCGAAACAAACATCCTCTACTCGCTATCTGGGCTGCTCTAAGTGTGAAAATTCTTCCACTTGGACTGTCTCAGCTTATCGCCTGAAGAATTGAACTTGGTTGACGCAGGTTAGGTGTGCAGTTATTGTAAAAAGGAGGGACGATCCCTTCGTAGTAAATCAACCTCATCTTCGGCACAGATCGATTACCGACAATCTACGTCCGCTCCTCTGAGCTCTGATCAGTTTACTTTGCTTATGAAAAAACCAGAAGAGATATCTTCCGATATTTCTGTCATTAAGACTAATGAACGGACGATTCAGTCTGATCTTTCGGAGTGTAAGTCTATACTAGAGAAGCGCTCGTCTGAAATACTTCGCCACTGCGATACATTGGCCACCCATTCTCGGACCATCGATCAACATGATTTGGACATTGCCTCTTGTTCCTCCAGGATTGATCTCTTGGCTGAGAGCCACGTCCAAAGACTTTGTGGATTCTACTAATCTGAGGCTGGCTAGATTCGAAGAGTCTGAGCTCTCCACTGGGGCCCGTCCTAATCCAACCCTACAACCTTCGGAACTATTTGATTGTCTTCGGAGGTCCCACAATGTTTTGATCCGTGGTGTACCCGAGGCGAATTCCAGCGAGGATTCGTCCATAGTTTCGAGGATTCTTGATTGTGTGGCTTCTGATGCGAATTCGCACCGAATTTCAGTTGCAAGAATTGGCGCCCCCTCTACCGATCGTCCTAGAATTTTAAAAGTTTCATTCAGTAACCCAATGATTGTGAACAGAATCCTGAGGAATAAAACAATTATTAAAAATAAATTTGACTGGCGAAATTTCAGCATCTCCGACGATAAGACACCTATACAAATTAAGGAACTCAGCAGATTACGTGAAGAGCTCAAGCGCAGGATACATGCGGGGGAATCCAATATCGACATAAAATATATATCTGGTACTCCTATTATAACTAAAACAACTGATTCTAAACAGCCAAAAAATTAAATGAGCCTTGCGAGTGGTCTATCGTATATTCAAACGCACAGTCTTTGCAGTCCAAGTATCTTGAACTGATGGCCTATGTTGCATCTTATCGTCCGACTTTCATTCTAGTAACTGAATCCTGGCTTCATCCTGGAATTCCGGACAGATTGGTAGCATTGCCAGGCTATTCCACCTTTAGGTATGACAGCAAGACTACAATTGGTTATGGTGGTGTTTGTGTCTATGTGGCTGATACTATATTAAATACCTCCTCGCTGAAGCCTTCAACACCAGATTTACCTGGAATAGATTGTTTGTTGATTGATCTCTACAAGGGAAATTCCTGCTGTTTCACCATCGGTTGCGTCTATCGACCCCGTCCTTGCCTATCCGATGGTCAATTCGCTGATATACTAGCCAGTTTGTCTACGAACAGACGAAATCTATACATAGCTGGCGATTTCAACATGCCCGATGTCGTCTGGCCTTTAACCTCTAAAGTCTACAACACTGCCTCTACCGTTCTTGTCGACACGATCCGCGATAGCAACCTCACACAATTAGTCGATTTTCCGATCCGATTTCGCAATCTACAAACTCCTTCACTCCTTGACTTGGTGCTAGTCAACGATCCTGACACTGTTTCAAGCATTGAGCAGCATCCACCTCTGGGTAAATCAGATCATATTGTAATTGTGATATATTCAAATTGAATTAACCGCCTAGGTAACTACCGCGCATATTAAGTGGGGAGATGCGCCTATTTCACATATTGTACATAGGAAAGAGTCAGTCTGTAATAAAGAGCTAACCAGCAATCATCGTATAATTATTAATTCCCCATCTCATTCTTAAGTGTGCAAATAAAAAAAATAAAATAAAGACTAGTACATTAAAGTACATTACAGTAATACATTCTACGTTGCAGCTCATATTCCCCTCCAATAGTAAAAAACTCATGAAAACCCTGAAAATCGCAAACTACCGTCAGCTTGATGGTTTGGCAGAGGCGGTCGACTGGGTGTCTCTGCTACGGCCGGCTGCCGATGTGGAGATTATGTGAAACATTTTCACTGAAACTTTGCAGGGGCTGGTTGACAAATGCACATCAAATAGAAGAATCCCCTACATTCCGTCAAAACCATGGATCGACGCAAATATCCTCGAGCTTATTCGTCATAAAAAATCATTGTGGCAGCGCTATACACGTCGAAAAGAGCAGAGAAACTACGATGCTCATAGAAGCTTTTCGAATTCTCTATCATCTACAATCGCTAAAGCCAAAAGAGACTATGAGCTAAAGCTGACTAGATCTGGGGATCGTAAGGGTTTTTACAAATACGTCAGGTCTACATTGAACACAAAAGTTGAAGCTCTATTGGTTAATGATCAAGGCGGTAGGCCGAAAGATTGTGACCAAGCTTTTGACAGAATCAAGTTATTGCTTAGTTCAACAGCAGTTTTGGTACATTTCAATCCTGAATTAGATATTAGATTAACAGAAGACGCTAGTTCACACGGCTTAGGGGCTATTTTAAGCCATCAATACCCATCAGGAATTGAAAAACCGATTGCTTATGCTTCATGGTCACTTTCTGAAAGTGAAAAAAATTATAGTCAGATAGAAAGAGAAGGTTTAGCTATTATTTTCGGCGTACATAAGTTTCATCAATATCTTCATGCAAAAAAATTTAAGTTGATTACAGATTTTTTTTTTTGGTGTAGCAGGGGGAAAATCTGCAAACAGACGAACACACCCTCTGCTGAGGGGGAACAGTGTGGGGATTCTCACTCTCTGAGCTCGAGACCCACTAAAAACCCTTAACTGCTTCTTCATAGGTTCCGGGCATTTTGCCTATTAACCAGTTGACTCTTATGGTTTCTGGACTCTCACACGATCATAGTCGTGTTGATAGTTGTATGCTGCCTATAGCTTTTATAGGTTAAGCTCTTCTTTGGTTACATTTAAATCCTTAACTGATCTCTCGGTCTTCGGTGGTAGGTTCTTGACCTTCTAGCTTCTTCCGTTGGATCGTAGTCGACTAATCTTCGTAGTTCCTCATTTGGATGTTGTTTGGCTTTGTCGAATATCCTTTCCGCCTTTCTCTTCATAAATTCTGTAACTGGTTCCCATTCCAAGTCCTTGTAGATTTGTTTGTTCCTAACAAACCAGGGTACGTCCATCGCCATTCTAAGGAGTTTATTCTCAGTGGCCTGTATTCTCTTGATGTGGGTCTTGGCTGCGAAGCCCCATGCCGCCGATCCATATGTGAGTTGTGGTCGCGCAATAGTTTTAATCATCGTCAACTTGATGTTCTTATTCATATGACTTCTTCTGCCTATGAGTGGATAAAGTTTACTCATTGCGGCTTTTGTTTTATCAACTGCACATTTGATGTGGTTTTTCCATGTAAGTCCTCTGTCAAGCGTCACTCCTAGGTATGCTTCATTTTTCCATTCAACCTCTTCTCCATCAACTTCAAGGTTTTCTTCCATCCTCAATCTTCTCTTTTGCAGTAATATTGCCTGAGTCTTTCTTCCATTGATTTGGATTTTCCATTTGATGCACCATTTGAGTAATTCATTAATGGCATGATCTCTGGGCGTCGATGTCTGAACGCTATTCCTGTGTCATCTGCGTACAAGGTGAGCATATTTCTAGCATTCTTCGGGATATCATAAACGTATATTACGTAAAGCAGAGGTCCAAGTACCGATCCTTGAGGCACTCCCGCTTCCAATTGTCTGGTTCGAGAGGTTGCTCCATCTATCTTGACATAAAAGTTTCTATTCCTCAGATAGTTCCTTATAATCTTGCATAGCTTGGTCGAATATCCTGCTTTTTTCATCTTGTAGATTAGGCCTTCGTGCCATACTCTATCAAAAGCTCTCTCGATATCCATCAGAACTAATCCTGTGGCCTGTTTGGTCTGCATTCCTTCGGTGACGTATTCTATGAGCCGTAGTAATTGGAGTTCAGTCGAGTGTTCTCGTCGAAATCCAAATTGTTCAGGTGGGATTATCTTCAACATTTCTGTTTCCTCATTCAGCCTTTTGGCGATAACCCTCTCGACGACTTTTCCTGATTGGTCTATAATTTTGAGGAAATTTCCGTTCCTTTCCAGGCTTGTTGAAAACTATCATTTCTGCAGTTTTCCATCTCTTTGGGTAGTATTCGGTCCTCATCACTCCGTTTGTTATATTCGTCAAGGCTGCTATTCCTTTTCTAGGCAATTTCTTCAACATATAATTCGTTATCCTATCTTCTCCCGGTGCTTTCCGGTTTTTCAGTTTCATTATTATCTCTTTGATTTCTGTTGGTGAAGCCAGTTTTGGAATGATTTCGGTTTCCGGTGGTTCCATCATCAGTTCTTCGTTTGCCTCCACTTCTTCTTCTAGATCTTCATTGTCATAATCATTTCTGTAATTTATTCTGGCTTCTCTCTCAATCGAGTCGGCAAGTGCTTCGGCTTTTTCAAGTCTCGTATACACCATTCCGTTTGCTCCATGCAGTGGAGGTATAACTGTCTGTTCTCGTCGTAAGCGTTTTTGCTTCTTCTAGATCTTCATTGTCATAATCATTTCTGTAATTTATTCTGGCTTCTCTCTCAATCGAGTCGGCAAGTGCTTCGGCTTTTTCAAGTCTCGTATACACCATTCCGTTTGCTCCATGCAGTGGAGGTATAACTGTCTGTTCTCGTCGTAAGCGTTTTTGCATTTTCCAAGCCGAGTGATCTATTGTATTCAGTTCCCTTAATCTCTGGTGCCATCTGTTATTACGCAGTTCTGTTAAAGCATTTTTCAATATCTGACTATGCTTATTCAGTTTCTTCTTGTCTTCTTCTCTTTTTGTTGTTCTGTAGATTTTCCTGAGTCATCTGTCCTTTTTTATAAGTTCCTTTATATCCTTGGCGTATCTCCATGTGAATGTTTCGGAATTGGTTTCCTTATTCTCTTGGTGCTTTCTTCATTGGCTTCTTTTATTTGATTTTCCAATTTTTCAACTGCTTCATCTAATTCATCCCGGGTGATTATTTGGGGAATTTCCGTGATTTTCTCCTGAAGTAAATTCTTATATTTCTCCCAGTCTGTGCGATCCTTGGTTTGTGTCTCTTCTTCGTTTCTTGGGCCATGTCCCACTATGAATTCTATGGGATTGTGGTTTGAAGTTCCGTCTTCTATTGTATCAATGCTGATTTCTTCAGTGATGTCTTTCATTACGACAATGTCCAGTACATCGGGTAGTCCATTTACTCTTAGTATGTAGGTCGGAATATCAGGTCCTATCACAACTGCATTAAGTTTTTCAGCATAAATCTTCAGTCTTCTCCCGTTGGTATTTTCCACCCTACTGTTCCATTCCTGCGATTTGCAGTTAAGATCACCAATTATGATTTTCGGGTGTCTTCCTTCTAGTAGCATTTTCAGATCCTCTTCCAGCATGTCCTTATCCGGTGATTTATAAGTCGAAATAATCTTCACTTGTCCTCGATTGGTATTCACAATAATCGATATTGCTTCTACTTCTTGACCATTGAATATTTGGTCGAAATGGTGATCCATATTCCTTCTAGCCAGTATAGCAATGCCACCTGTGCTGTTAGGTCTATCATTTCTGTAGATATCGTAATTGGGAAATGCTATCCGAACGTTGGGGTTAAGTCTTGTTTCTTGGAAAGCTATGACATCCGGTCTCTTCTCTTCAATCAGTTCTTCGAATTCTGGTCTGCGGGCTCTCAATCCTTCGACGTTCCAAGAGACGATTATGAGATTGTTCTTTATCGTCGTATCAGCCATTAAATATTCTTAATAATTTGCTGCATCTTCTTCTCAATCTCTTTCTCCAGATTCTGCATCATCGTGCTGAGGAGGTTTTTCGTGATCTTATCCAGTTCCTCAGTGATTCCAGAAATTCCTTTTCTGTTTTCGGCTTTTTTGACGGTTTTTGCCTTTTCCGTCTTTTTCTCTGGTTTCTTCGTCTCTTTGACTGCTTTGGTTGCAGTTTCCTGGGGTTTCTTCACTTCCGAAGAGTTTTGGGCTGGCTTCGGAGTATTTTGTGTTGGCCTCGAGCTGGTTTGGTTTGATCTTGGCGATCTCTTGGCCTTTTTAGTTACCAATTTCCATTCGCTACATCCCTTGTAGCTGGCTGGATGTCCTTGCTCTCCACAGAGAACACAAGACGCATTTCGCTCCTCGTTCTCCCTGGTAAGCGTACACTCCTTGGAGCTGTGATTACCGGAGCATTTCACGCACCTCCATGGAAAAGTGCACTTACTTTGGGCATATCCATATCGCTGACAGCGATAACATTGTCCAGGCCCGGTCGTCCTTCTCTTAGGTTCAACAACACAGTTCATGTTGTAGAGTCTTCTCACCTCGAAGATACTCTTATTCTGGGTTTTAACCAGCAATAAGGGCATCGGCTTTTTTGTTATATTTGAGGTCATCCTTATGACCTCAGCATCGACGATCCCTTGATCCTTGAGGTCGTCAAGGATCGTCGGGATATCTGCATCCAGCGGTAGGTATCTCACTACCGCGTAAATTTTCTTTTCCTCCTCTCGTTGGAGAGTGTAAAACTCTCTGTTGATTTTGTGGAGGAATTCAGTCATCCTTCGATGATCATCGGCGGTTTGTGGGACGATTCTTATACCGTCCTTTACTGTCGTCGCTCTTTGGTATTTAATACCGTTCCGCATCAAGGCGTTTGAAATTGACGTCCATTCGGACGTACCTCTCAGGGTAACTGGGGGATTTTTTCTTTTCTCTCCACTGGAGTGGTTTTCTCTTGGGCTGGGGTTTCCAAGACTCTTTTTTTGTTTGAGTCTTCATTGGACGAGGAGCTATACTTTCTCACTCTTTTGGCGGGTGGGGAAATTTTGTTTTGAGGGGTTTTGACCACCTCCATCTTCTGTTTTTGAACCGGTAAGTTCAGTTCTTGGACATTTTTCAAAATAATGTTCTTTTTGAGTGCTTTGGAGTAAGGACTTTCCTTATTTCCCTTCTGCAACTCGAGCCTCTCCCTGAGATTTTTAATCTCAGCAACTAAGCTAGATACGCATCTATCTAGCTCATTCACCCTCGCTTTCAAACTTGCGTTCTCCTCTCTCAAAATATCGTGTTCGGACACGACATTAGCGATTTCTGGCGCGTCTTCATCCATTACGGAATCGCAGTCCGAATGGTCAGACATTTTAAAATCTGATTAATAATTACTTTGCTACTCAAAGTAATTGGAAATAAAATTTTTCAAGACAAAAAAGAAAAATGTATCTCATGCATAAAAACAAAACGACTCATCAAAAATTCTCTACGCTATGAGAAAAATCAGAAAGAAAGATACGAAAAATAAGCTCACCTGATGTTTTCTGCAATACCAACGAGAAAAAATCCTCTGGACACTTAGGATGAACACCAACTTTGAAAATTTTAACGAATTAAAATTCCGATAGCAAATATAGAACCTACACAAACTCTACAGACGGAATCGAATATTCCGTAGCTTTGTTAGTGGGCACTTTCAGCTCCGCTTTCACTTTTACGGCACTGTGACTTTCTCGTCCGCTTTCTCTTTTATAGCACTAGGAGCACTGTAGCACGTCTTCTCCTGTCAAGCGAATGACTCGGAATGGTAGAGTCTGATTACAGATAATAAACCTCTGATGACGATTTTCGGACAAAACAAGCCAATCCCTCAATTTTCTGCTAATAGATTATCGGAATCCGAATCCGATAGTTTAAGTAACAACGATGATGTCGAATTCCCATATTGTAATTTTTTAACAAATAGTGAAGAAATGCCAATAAACCTAGATGAAGTTAAAAGTGAAACTGTCAATGATAAAGGGTTGAGTCAGGTCATTGAATTTATGAAGATGGGCTGGCCAAAGTACGTTAGTAATGATGATATGATCAAACCATATTTTTCCAGACGTTCAGAATTTGCAGTGTCTAATAATTGTTTATTCTGGAATCATCGCATAGTTGTTCCAGTAAAGTTACGACATATTTTTCTCAGAACATTGCATATGACGCATTTTGGTATAGTTAAATCAAAAAATATTGCAAGGGCACATTTTGTGTGGCCAAATCTTGATAAGGATATAGAAAATTATGTTAAGCGGTGCGAAAGTTGCAGAAAGAATTTATCTAATCCCGCTAAGGTTCCGTTGGCAACCTGGTCGTGACCAGGTAAAGTTTGGGAAAGGTTACATATTGATTATTTTGGACCTTTCTCCAGGGAGTATTATCTGATCATATTAGATGCGCATTCGAAATAGGTCGAAGTTTTTGAAAATTCAACGACAAGTTCGGAAGCGACGATTAAGATGCTTAGGAGTTGTTTTGCCAGATCTGGTTTATAAAAAACGGTAGTATCAGACAACGCTGCTTATTTCACATCTGAACAGTTCGAATTTTTTTTGAAGAAGAATAATATTAAGCATGTTTTGATCCCACCATATCATCCAGAAACTAATGGTGCAGCTGAAAATTGTGTAAAAACAGTTAAAAATTGTATCAAAAAGGCTATGAGCAAAAAAACCTCTGTAGACACCAATACAGTTCTTTCTAGGTTTCTTTTTGACTATCGAACTACTGAACATTGCACTACCGGAGTCAGCCCTGCTCAAATTATGTTCGGTAGAAACTTGAGAACAAGATTCAATGCTCTGTTGTATAAACCATCTAAAGAATTAGCGAATAAGGTACATTGTAAACAGCAAGATCAAAAGAAATATTATAAAGGAAAAAATTCTGTCGATTACCAAGTAAATGATTTAGTTTTGGTAAAAGATTATCGAGACGTTAATAAAACAAATTGGATTAAAGGTAAAATTAGGAGAAAATTGGAGGAGTAACATTTCTAGTCCATATTTTAGAGTTAGACAGATGTTGGAAACGTCATGCTAATCAATTGGGAAAAACTTCAGAGAATATTGTTTACCCATCGGAGAGAATTGTTAGTAATTTTGAAAAAGAAACAAAGAATAAAATGTATGTGAAAATGATGAAAATGTATTGGAAAGTAATGAAAATGTATTTAAAAGTAATGAAAATGTAATATTAGATAAGACTGATAGACCTAAGAGAGTGAGAAAGCCTCCGGGAGATTCCAAGCTGAATAATGTTTAATGGATGTATGTTTTTAGGATATTTTGCTGTGATAAATTTTGATGTGATATGTTAAATTTTCATTGATTAATTTGTGATATTCTTTTGAGTGCTTATAGCTAAAATAAGTTAAATTTACTTATGTTGAATTGTGATATTTGAAAAAATTCATATAACTCAGATTTTCTCGTAGGGGGGAAGAATGTAATATATAGGTTATAAAGATTAATAGTGTCATGCGTTAAACTCGCCACTTAATCTTGTTTGATCCTAATTTTTCTCCGTTGCAAAAACGAGTTCAATTGTATTGTAGCAAATGAAAGATTAAAAGTAAACGTCATAGTCGTTTTAATCATTGCTAATTTATTCAATACACCACATCCCTGTTAATAATAATAATAATAATAATAATTTCACTGAACAACGAATGGCAGACCAGTACCGCGTAATTCTGAGAAATGAACTAATACCAACGGCCCGAATCGACGCAATTAAACGAGAACTTCAGCGTCCGCCTACAAAAGAGAATAACACCAACACCTCTGATCAATTCACATGCCTGGGCAACAACAGGCAGAAGAAACTGATACTGAAAGTCCATCTTGCAACGCAAGTGAGCCTGAACAGCAGGACGATAGGGAAGAGCTCCACCGACAAGTTGACTCTGACATGAGGAGATACTTTGCCGAACTGGAAGGAACAGATCCTCTTCATCGAGTAGCACCTCCACGACTCAATACATCAAAGAAACTGTCACTTATAATCGACATCTTGAATAAGGACGTTTCACCTGAATACCTACAGAACGGAAGTTCATTGGAATATCTGCATCTAGTTTTTCACTGTGCAGCGCTTACGACAGCGAAAACCATAGGGGCAAAAATTCGCCGAATGAACAACGATGGTCCAAAATTACACAAATTACACGCGCCAGCATGGCAGAAACGTCTTCAACACAATACAGAAAGGCTAAGAAGAGACATTGGACGACTGACGCAGTACTTGAACGGGAATCGAGGAAGAAAGGTTGTGAAAGCTGCCAAAGAAATCATGGATACAAACAGGACACACACAGAACGAGAGACGGAGAATGCTACAGCTCACCATTGCCTCGACACTCTGAAGCAAAAATTAAGTCTGTATGCAGTACGCCTGAGGAGATATAAAAGCAATTATAGTCGGAAAAGAGACAATAATTCATTCGAAAAGTCGGAAGAATCTTTCTACCGGTCACTCACATCGTCGGATGGAGAAAATGGAAAGTTACTACCAAAGGAAGCCATTGAACAATTCTGGACCGAACAATTATCAACGAAACCTCGGTTCAATGGAGATACCGGATGGATTGAAGTTGAAAAATCTGAAGCTATAAAATATGAGCCGACGCAGCACAATTGAAGAAGTAGAATCAGCTATCAGAGGACTGCAAAACTGGAAAGCACCTGGGCCTGATGGATTACAGAACTTCTGGATCAAGAAACTTTGGATCATGCATGACAAATTGACCTCCGCAATAAATGATGTCATTGAAAATCCTGAAAGAATGCCAGAATTTCTTACACATGGCACAACATACCTGTTACCTAAAGACCAAAGGAAGACAGAAGACCCATCCAAGTACCGACCGATCTTCCAACGATGTACAAATTAATCACATCGTGCATTTCAAACCGAATTCACAATCACTGCGAAAGGAATAACATCATAGCCATGCAACAGAAAGGATGCACCAAAGACAGCCGAGGGTGCAAAGAACAACTAATAATAGATTCAGTTATCTGCAATCAAGCGTTCTCCAAGCGAAGGAATCTTTACGCTGCGTACATAGACTACAAAAAAGCATTCGATTCTATACCTCACGAATGGCTCTTGACGATCTTGAAGATTTACAAGGTAGATCCCAATATTGTTAAGTTCCTGAAAAACGCCATGTCAACCTGGCGTACTAGTCTTCAAATGAAAGCAGCAGATTGCTCCTTTACAACAGGACCTATTCCAATAAGACGCGGAATTTTCCAAGGAGACTCGCTGAGCCCTTTGTGGTTCTGCATGGCCCTGAATCCATTGTCTCATAAATTGAATTCTACGGACTACGGATTTTCCATCAAGAGCGGCAGTAGAACTATGATGAAACTGAATCATCTCCTTTACATGGACGATTTGAAACTCTTCGCATCTACCAAAAAACAAATGCAACTGATGCTGAAAATGGTGGAAGGATTCTCGGAAGACATCAAAATGAAGTTTGGACTAGAAAAATGTCGACTGCTAAACATAACGAGAGGGAAAATAGAAGATGGTACGTTCAAACTCAAGGAAGATGCAGAAATTGAAGCATTAAAGGAAGGAGACACATACAAGTATCTAGGCATAAAACAGGCAAGAAAAATCAATCAGACCCAGATGAAGAAAGAATTAACGGAGGAGTTCACCCGAAGATTGAGGAGGATAATGAGAACTGGTCTTAACAGCAAGAATCTGATAAGAGCGATTAACACCTACGTTTGCTCGGCGCTGAGCTATTCATTTGGTATTATCTCTTGGACGACCACCGATTTAGCAGCTTTACAGAGAAAAATAAGGACGATGCTGACTAAACACAATAAACATCACCCCAAAAGCTCAATAGAACGGACAGAGCTGCCACGACATCTTGGGGGTAGAGGAATTGTTGATTTGTCCAACCGTATGTCCCAGGAAATTTATTTATTTATTTGGTTGAAGGACTTCGATTATATTGAAGGACTTCGGAAATATTTCTTGAGCAAGGCAGCTTCGTCAGAACTCCATCGAGTAGTTTGTGTTGCTGATACTTCTACACCGTTAAAGCTACACCAGGATCACTTGGAAACCGTCGAACACTCTGCAGAAAGTAAAATGCAGAAACTGATTGGCAAACCTCTGCATGGGAGGCACCAGAATGAGGTCAACCATGATTACGTCGACATATCTGCGTCGAACTACTGGTTGACTTCCGGAAGGTTGTTTCCTGAGACAGAGGGCTTCATGCTCGCCATCCAGGATCAGGTGATTCCAACAAGAAATTACATGAAGTACATCGCCAAGGATGCCTCAGTGGCGGACGATAGCTGTCGTTATGGCTGTGCGACACATGAAACTATTCAGCACATCACCGGGGGATGTCAGAAGTTCGCGGGCGCGGAGTACAATGCTGTTGCCAAGATTCTTCACCAAGAACTGGCACTAAAACACCAACTTCTCACTTCGAAAAAGGTTCCTTATTACAATTACCATCCGAATGCTGTGCTGGAAAACGAACATCACAAGCTCTACTGGGATCGCACGGTTCTCACAGACCGAAAAATAACCCACAATAGACCAGACCTCATATTGCTCAATAAGGACGAGGACAGAGCACTATTCATCGACGTGGCAATTCCAAATAATACCAATCTTCTAGATAGGCACACTGAAAAAATTTCACAATACAGAGATCTCGAGGAACAGACCAGAAGACAGTGGAAGCTGAAAGATATCAAGACCATCCCTATTGTCATTTCATCTACAGGCCTGATACCGAAGAAACTACTAGAGAACTTGAGGAAACTTCAGTTGGACGAAAATATCTATAGAGTCATGCAGAAGGCGGTACTGCTCGGAACGGCGAGAACTGTACGCAAGTACATGGGGAATGCAGAGGAACACTGTCTGCGCCGACAGGAAGTACGGGTGGAGCAGGAATCCAACCTACAGCAGGGAGGCGAGGAGCGACCCGGACCCGACCACCACCACGAGCCCGAAAACCTGGAAAGGGCTACAACAGAGCTTAATCCTTTTGATATCTGAGATATCTGGGATAAGTGAATTTTCCTCTGGAGAGGAGTGTGAAAGCCGCAAGGCTAAAGTCCTAATAAGATTCCGACAAGTTTATTTTTGGAGTTCTGATGGTAACGGCCATAAATTCTCGCTTCATTTCTATTACGCATTCATTGGGAATAATTGGTTTTTGTTCTAACAACATTGATATTCCAGAATTTCTCATCCAACTTGAGAAAATCTGGACCATTAAACCAACGACTTTTCAATGAAAAGTCACAATCTTTATTATCCCTTGTGGCTTCGTCAGCCACATTTTCTACCGTTGAAATCCAATTCCATTTGGAGACATCAGTATTTTCCCTGATTTCACCTACTCGATGTGCGACGAAGGGTTTCAATTTTCTGGAATCCATTTTTAACCAACAAATAACGTTTTTTGAATCCGTCCAAAAGTGAGTGGTAGTAATTTTCAACGTATGATTTTCTTCGACTGTTTTGGCCAAACGAGATCCCAGAACAGCAGCTTGTAATTCTAGTCTTGGAATCGAAACAATGTGTAATGGAGCCAACCTTGATTTTGCCATAACGAAAGAAATTTTGATATCTCCGTTCATTTTCCCTCTCAAGTAAGCCACTGAAGAAAAGGCTTGGGAGCTGGCGTCTCAAAATACGTGCAGTTCGATATTATAGTTTCCTATGCTTCCCATATAACAACGTGGAAGTTTTATATCAGATATTTTTTCCATTTCTCATCACATTCCTCTGTTATCCTTTCATCCCAACCAATACCCAATCGCCAAAAATCTTGCAGAAGTATTCTAGCTTTTATCGAAAAATTCATGAGGAATCCAAGTGGGTCAAATATCGACATTACTTTTTTCAACACTTTTCTTTTTGTGCAAATTTTTTCATTCATCAAAATTTCATCTATATCATTTAATTTTATGTGGAACGAAAAAGTATCATCATTAGGATCCCAAAATAAACCCAAAACTCTTTCAACGGGCATTTCCTTATCAAAATCCATATCCTTACCTTCTCCTGTTCTCAGATTATATGGTATGGTCTTAAGTACTTTAATGGAATTGCTACTCCAGTTTCTTATGGCGAATCCACCTCTATTGTGTATGTCAATGACTGCATGGATCAACTTTTTGGCTTCTTCCACCTCATCCACGCTGTCAAGATAGTCATCGACATAGTGCTGTTTTAAAATGGCCTCAACTGCTTCTGGATGTATATCTCGAAATTCCTCTGCATTCCTCCTCATTATATATTGTGCTGAGGTGGGAGAAGAAATAGCTCCAAATATCATGGCAACCATTTCAAATTCTTCAGGGAATTGTTTTATTTCTTTTCCTCTCCAAAGAAAGCGCTGAGCCCATCTATCTTCTTTTCTGATATTAACCTGATCAAACATTTTTTCGCATAATTTTTGATATTTACTGACTGAAGAGGTAAATTAAGGTTGTTAACCGTTCTTACATTAGACATATGATAATTTTGCCCAAAATCTTTGCCCTGTATATGAATATTCACCCTTTTCGATTTTGTGTCTTCATTTGTCATAGAATTTGTGCACCTGAGTCTGAGACAATTTTTGGGTCCAGTGACTCCAATTTTATCAGCCGTTTCCTCATCTAATAAAGTGACAGTTGATCCCTCATCGAAAAGTGCATAAGTTGAGAAAGCTCCCTTAGGTCCCGTTAAAATAACCGGTGCAACCCTCAATGATATTTCATTATTATACTCTCTTGAATGGTGGCTGACGAGTTCTCTATCGTGAATTTCTGATATTTCTTCTCCTTTATGTAATAAAGGATGATTATATAATTTACAACCATCAATATTACAAGACTTTCGAATTTTACAATATCTAGCCAAGTGATTTGAAGAAATACAGCAAAAACAAATTTTGGATTTCCTCACCCAATCCAATCTTTGATCCAGACTCAAGTCTCTGAAGAATTAACGGCATTCACTTGTTGCTCTATCTTGCCTCGTTTTCTCAGATATGGTGGTACATACATACTTTTTCTTCTTTTCATCTAATTCTGAAGTTGCTACAAAACTCACATGTTCTGCAATTCCAGATAAACATTTAGAGAAATCTACAACTGTAATTTATAATTACAGTAATAAACAGTTTACTGTTTATTACTCTTCGAAATTTGATTCGCTCTTTTCGCTCATCCCATTTTGAGACTTGGTGTTAATTTAGCCACCATATCGGACAGCAATTGCGGATTTATCAAATATTTCTGACTTCTCAAACTTGTCACTGTGACTGCCAAATTTTGAACAGAATTCGAAAAATCTATCTTCTTCTTCTTCTTCAAGTGCCATATCCGCGGCGGATGTCGGCAACCATCATAGCTATCTTGACTTTGGAGACAGCGGCTCTAAAGAGATGTTTTGAGCTGCATTCAAACCACTCTCTCAGATTTCTCAGCCACGAGATTCGTCTTCTTCCTACGCCTCTTTTGCCTTCTATTTTCCCCTGCATTATTAATCGTAAGATATTGTACTTCTCGCCTCGCATTATGTGTCCCAAATATTGTAAATTTCTCTCCTTTATGGTACGTTCAACTTCTTTTTCTTTACCGATTCTTCTTAGCACCTCGATGTTGGTGATACGATCCGTCCACGAAACTCTCAGAATTCTTCGGTAGGTCCACATCTCGAAAGAGTTAAGACGCCTCATTGCATCTGCATTTAGCGTCCATGCTTCCACCCCATAATAGAGCACACTGTGTACGTAGCATTTTGCCAATCGCAGTTTGAGATGCAATGTCAGATCCTTGCTACACAGGACTTTTTTCATTCTTATAAAGTTGGAACGAGCTTTTTCTATTCTAGTTTTTATTTCTGCGGAATAGTCGTTTTCTGTTATAAGTGTTCCTAAGTAAGTGTATCTTTTTACTCTTTCGACCTGCTGACCTCCAACCAGCAGTATTTCGTTTGTGTCATTGTTCTTGCTGATTTTCATGAACTTGGTTTTTTTGACATTAAGAGAAAGTCCGTACTTCCCGCTACCTCTTAATATCTTGTTCATGACTCTCTCTAAATCCTCCAGACAGTCAGCTATTATTACGGTATCGTCAGCATATCTGATGTTGTTGATCAAGACTCCATTCACCTTTATACCAGCTGTCTCACTTTCCAAGGCTTCTAGTAAAATTGGCTCCGAGTACGCATTAAATAACAAGGGCGATAGTATGCAACCTTGCCTGACTCCTATCTTTATTTCCATTTCCTCAGATCTTTCCTGCCCATTTTTTACTGTGGCCCGTTGGTTGTAATACAGATTTGAAATTAATCTTACATCTTGTTTGCCCAGGTTTTTGTTCTTAAGAAGGTCTATAAGTTGGTCGTGTTTTACCTTATCAAAAGCTTTATTATAGTCTATAAAGCAGATATAGAGGTCGCGATTAACATCCAGGCATCTCTGACTCGAGCTCTTTGACTTTCTTGTTTAGATTAAAGTTGTCATACTTGTTTTGTAAATCTTCTATCTCCTTACATTTATCAGAGAAGTATGTTTCTTTTGCTTCTCTTATTTTTCGCCTTATTTGGATTTGCAGCTGCTTGTATCGAATGTTGTTATTTGACTTGCATCTTCTTCTTTCATCCATTAACTCCAAGATTCTGTCTGTCATCCAATCTTCTTTCTTATGTTTGCTTGTTATAAGTTCTTTTTTACTTGGTTCTATAAGTGCTGTTTTAAGGAACTGCCATTGTTGTTCTGCGCTTTCCTTATTTTTCTGAGATTTGGTGGTGGCTTTTTCTAAGTTTGCGTTGATCTGTTGTTTAAGTTTTTCTCTGATTTCTTCTGATTTTAGTTTCTCTATGTCTAGTTTATCAACTTTATGCTTGTTTTGCATCTTTTTTAGTTGTAACTGAAACCTAGCAATAAGAGGATTATGATCAGATGATACGTCCGCACCAGGGTAAGCTTTTACTGTTTTTATTTCGTTTCGATATCTGTGTTTTATTAGGATGTAATCGATCTGATTTCTGACAATGTTGTTGTCTTTGTCAGCTGGTGATTTCCATGTATACAGACGTCTCTTGGGAAGTTTGAAAAACGTGGTCGTTACCACAAAATTATTTTCTTGACAGAATTCAACAAGACGATCGCCCCTCTCGTTGCGTACACCAAGTCCGTACTGCCCTACTGTAGAGTCACATCTTCCTTCGCCGATTTTAGCATTAAAATCACCCATAACTACTGTTATATCTCTAGATGCAGTTAGTCGTAATGTCTTTTGAAGGTCATTATAAAAGTTTTCTAACTCTTCTTCGTTTTTGTCAGTGGTAGGAGCATAAATTTGTATTAGGTTTAGTTTTCCGTGAGTTGTCATCAGTTGTAGCAACATAACTCTTTCGGACATTGGTATGAAGCCTGTTACTGATTTTACTACGTTTCTGTCAAGAATTACGGCCACTCCATAGCGGTGTTGAGTGTCATCATTGCCAGAGTAGTAAACTCGTCCATTTTCTGTACTAAGTTCACCCGAACCAATCCATCTTGTGTCACTTATTCCAACAACATCAATCTTTAGTCGCACCATCTCCTGCTCTATGTTTCTTAACTTTCCAGGCTCGTACATACTTCTTACGTTCCATGTCGCAATTTTAAGAGTTGATTTGTATATTTTCAACAAACAGGGATTTCGCTGGTTGACGACCTGGGAAGCCCTGTTGTTTATGTCATCTCTTCCCCTGCCGAATCTTGGCATCCGAAAACCATGATTAGTGAACTGTTGACTGTCATTTCTCTGAGCCATGACGATTTCTAGGGAGTCTTAATGAGGTAGTTTCCCCTTGCTTTCCTCATCGCTGTGTAAGCACCGCTTCAGTTGTTTCAACCACGCCGCTTAGTGTCTGATTCTCAACCAATAGTAATCAACGGTACTCAACAGTACTTTGCTTGAGGTCAGTGCTGAACAACCAGCTGCCATTGTTCAGTGCTAGTTTTGGTCCGCCCCGGGTATTTTATTTTCCCGGTACCACCCATATCTGGGACAGTCCACCTCGAGACGTTGAAGCAGGTAGATGTGTTGAATGATTCCAGTGCGATACGTCATCTCTCGTGTTGTAAAAGAGAAAGTCGAAGTGAAAGTGTACACTAGCGAAGCTACGGAATTTTTGATTCCGTCTACGAAACTTCCGAAGTTTTTTGTAAGTTCTATAAGTGTATGCGTTATAGAGCGGAAATTCGTTCAAATTCAGTGTGTTCAGTGTAGAGTCCAGATCACCCCCAAGATCGCTGGTTCCACGGATATCACTGGTGAGTCGATTTATTTTTCTCATAGTATAGAAAATATATAACTTAGCCACATAGCTTAGAAGTAACATATTAGTGAGTATTTCCAATATTCATTATTACACAGAAATACCTTATATAGTTCAATACGGACAAAAAGCCATGTCGGAGGTCTCAGACAATGAGAGCTCCTACATGGAAGCTACGGACACCGAAGAATTCAGCGATAGAGAAGCAGAGGAGCTTGTAAGGCTCAAAGAAGAGAATGAGCAATTGAAGGCTCAAATAAATAAATTAACTGAAACCGTAGCTCAGTTGGTCGGGGAGATACGCCTCTTGAGAGAGGAAGTTAATAAGAATAAAGTGCCTCAATCCCCTAGTTTTGCGGAAATTGCAGAACACATTTCGGCACAGAAATCCCCCACATTTGCAGAAATTGCAAAGCCGGTAGCGGTCCCCAAAAATTCCTCCAAACAGGAAGTAGCTCCAGAACCGGAAAAGAAGAAAAATTTTGCAACTCAAGTTGCAAAAACCCAGAACGCGACACCCACAAAACGCGCGCGTAAAGAAAGTGCATCTTCAGACGAAGAGACCGCAAAAAAAGCAACGGTGATACCTAAAAAAGGTATCAGCCTCAGCTCAACAGGAAAACACTCCAGTGGAGAGAAAAGAAAAAATCCCCCCAGTTACCCTGAGAGGTACGTCCGAATGGACGTCAATTTCCAACGCGTTAATGCGAAACGACATTAATTACAGCAGAGCGACAACTGTGAAGGACGGAATTAGGGTCGTCCCACAAACCCCACAAGATCATCGAAGGATGACTGAATTCCTCCACAAAATCAACAGAGAGTTTTACACTCTCCAACGAGAGGAGGAAAAGAAAATTTATGCGGTAGTGAGATACCTACCGCTGGATGCAGATATCCCGACGATCCTTGACGACCTCAAGGATCAAGGGATGGTCGATGCTGAGGTCATAAGGATGACCTCAAATATAACAAAAAAGCCGATGCCCTTATTGCTGGTTAAAACCCAGAATAAGGGTATCTTCGAGGTGAGAAGGCTCTACAACATGAACTGTGTTGTTGAACCTAAGAGAAGGACGACAGGGCCTGGACAATGTTATCGCTGTCAGCGATATGGACATGCCCAAAGTAAGTGCACTTTTCCATGGAGGTGCGTGAAATGCTCCGGTAATCACAGCTCCAAGGAGTGTACGCTTACCAGGGAGAACGAGGAGCGAAATGCTTCTTGTGTTCTCTGTGGAGAGCAAGGACATCCAACCAGCTACAAGGGATGTAGCGAATGGAAATTGGTAACTAAAAAGGCCAAGAGATCGCCAAGATCAAACCAAACCAGCTCGAGGCCAACACAAAATACTCCGAAGCCAGCCCAGAACTCTTTGGAAGTGAAGAAACCCCAGGAAACTGCAACCAAAGCAGTCAAAGAGACGAAGAAACCAGAGAAAAAGACGGAAAAGGCAAAAACCGTCAAAAAAGCCGAAACCAGAAAAGGAATTTCTGGAATCACTGAGGAACTGGATAAGTTCACGAAAAACCTCCTCAGCACGATGATGCAGAAGAGAAGAAGACAAGAAGAAACTGAATAAGCATAGTCAGATATTGAAAAATGCTTTAACAGAACTCCGTAATAACAGATGGAACCAGAGATTAAGGGAACTGAATACAATAGATCACTCGGCGGAAAATGCAAAAACGCTTACGACGAGAACAGACAGTTATACCTCCACTGCATGGAGCAAACGGAATGGTATATACGAGACTTGAAAAAGCCGAAGCACTTGCCGACTCAATTGAGAGAGAAGCCAGAATAAATTACAGAAATGATAATGACAATGAAGATCTAGAAGAAGAAGTGGAGGCAAACGAAAAACTGATGATGGAACCACCGGAAACCGAAATCATTCCAAAACCGGCTTCACCAACAGAAAAAAAAGAGATAATAATGAAACTGAAAAACCGGAAAGCACCGGGAGAAGATAGGATAACGAATTATATGTTGAAGAAATTGCCTAGAAAAGGAATAGCAGCCTTGACGAATATAACAAACGGAGTGATGAGGACCGAATACTACCCAAAGAGATGGAAAACTGCAGAAATGATAGTTTTCAACAAGCCTGGAAAGGAACGGAAATTTCCTCAAAATTATAGACCAATCAGCCTATTATCAGCACTAGGAAAAGTCGTCGAGAGGGTTATCGCCAAAAGGCTGAATGAGGAAACAGAAATGTTGAAGATAATTCCACCCGAACAATTTGGATTTCGACGAGAACACTCGACTGAACTCCAATTACTACGGCTCATAGAATACGTCACCGAAGGAATGCAGACCAAACAGGCCACAGGATTAGTTCTGATGGATATCGAGAGAGCTTTTGATAGAGTATGGCACGAAGGCCTAATCTACAAGATGAAAAAAGCAGGATATTCGACCAAGCTATGCAAGATTATAAGGAACTATCTGAGGAATAGAAACTTTTATGTGAAAATAGATGGAGCAACCTCTCAAACCAGACAATTAGAAGCGGGAGTGCCTCAAGGATCGGTACTTGGACCTCTGCTTTACGTAATATACGTCTATGATATCCCGAAGAATGCTAGAAATATGCTCACTTTGTACGCAGATGACACAGGAATAGCGTTCAGACATCGACGCCCAGAGATCATACACCGGAGACTGCAGGAAGCCATAGATGAATTACTCAAATGGTGCATCAAATGGAAAATCCAAATCAATGGAAGAAAAACTCAAGCAATATTACTGCAAAAGAGAAGATTGAGGATGGAAGAAAACCTTGAAGTTGATGGAGAAGAGGTTGAATGGAAAAATGAAGCAACATACCTAGGAGTGACGCTTGACAGAGGACTCACATGGAAAAACCACATCAAATGTGCAGTTGATAAAACAAAAGCCGCAATGAGTAAACTTTATCCACTCATAGGCAGAAGAAGTCATATGAATAAGAACATCAAGTTGACGATGATTAAAACTATTGCGCGACCACAACTCACATATGGATCGGCGGCATGGGGCTTCGCAGCCAAGACCCACATCAAGAGAATACAGGCCACTGAGAATAAACTCCTTAGAATGGCGATAGACGTACCCTGGTTTGTTAGGAACAAACAAATCTACAAGGACTTGGAATGGGAACCAGTTACAGAATTTATGAAGAGAAAGGCGGAAAGGATATTCGACAAAGCCAAACAACATCCAAATGAGGAACTACGAAGATTAGTCGACTACGATCCAACGGAAGAAGCTAGAAGGTCAAGAACCTACCACCGAAGACCGAGAGATCAGTTAAGGATTTAAATGTAACCAAAGAAGAGCTTAACCTATAAAAGCTATAGGCAGCATACAACTATCAACACGACTATGATCGTGTGAGAGTCCAGAAACCATAAGAGTCAACTGGTTAATAGGCAAAATGCACGGAACCTATGAAGAAGCAGTTAAGGGTTTTTAGTGGGTCTCGAGCTCAGAGAGTGAGAATCCCCACACTGTTCCCCCTCAGCAGAGGGTGTGTTCGTCTGTTTGCAGATTTTCCCCCTGCTACACCAAAAAAAAAAAAAAAAATGTTTCTGTTTCTTTTCGTCGGATCTACTTTTGAAGTAGTGTTTCAGATCTGTTCTCACCAATATTGCTACTCCTTCTCCGGTGTTTGTAATTCTGTCGCATCTATATGTTTCATAATTCAGGAAATTCAGTCATCTGTTCCGGTTTATTCTTATTTCCAGATTTCCTGTGGGGCTTTAATATCATTCCATTCCTAAAATCCGTAAGGTCCATTAATTCAGTTTACTGAATAATGCTGGAGGCATTTCTCTTTCAATTTTCAACATTATCTTGTTGAAAATTTATTCCGTGAAAATATCTAAATCATCGGCTGATTCAGATATTTTTCTTTTTTCTTGTTGACTATTTACAGTTGGTTTAAATTGAGTCTTCTTTTGTTCCTCGTTCTTCCGCATAAGCTTAGAAGTTTCTTTCTTCTTTTCCTGTTCTGCAGGTTTGGTTTTTACAGTTTCCAGAACTTTCGTACAGGTGTTGATTTATTCGACGGCTTTTTCTGTTCTGTTTGTTTTTGGCCGGCTCTTTTCACTCTGGTCACCACTACATCCCTTGTAGCTTGCTGGATGGCCTTCTTCACCACATAAAACGCATGTAGCGTTTCTTTCTTCACCTTTCCTAGTGAGTTCACAATCTTTTCTGCTATGGGTTCCCGAAAAATTCACACATCTCCACGGGAAGGAGCATTTATTTTGTGCGTGTCCGTACCTTTGTCATCTGAAGCATTGGCTTGGACTTTCTGCCTTCCTTTTTGGTTCGACTACAATACAGAGATTGGATGTCATATATATCCTTCTTTTGCGTTTTAACAAGATATAATGTTATCAGCTTTTTCGTTTTATTTGATGTCATTCTAGATACCTCAGCATCATCGATTCCCTGTAATCTCAGGTCATTTTTGATCAATTCCAGATCTGCGTCTATTGGAAGATGCCTAATGACGGCGTAAATTTTCTTTTCCTCCTCCATCTGGTATGTGAAATACTCCTTTCCGCCACTGACGTTGGAGACGTTGGAGAGATGAGGAGACCGTTTGCCAACGAGCGAGGAGTTGGCGCTCCGCCCCTGTCACCAATGTGGACCCAAGGCGGGACCCTGTAAGGAGAAAACAGACTAATATCAGAATGAACCGTTAAAATCATAAACATGTTTCATTTTAATTGCAAATCTCCAGAATGGAACAGCAGGATGGAAAACAGAAATGGCAGAAAACTGAAAGATCTCGCTGAAAAACATGAAGCTATCGTTATTGGACCTGAAGAACCAACGTACATAGCATTCGGAAATGGATTACCAGATATAATTGATATCGCAATTATGAAGAATATCACTAGAGGATTCTCGATAGAGACCTTGTGGCAAGGAACATCTAACCACAACCCCATCGAATTAACAATAGGAGAAGGGCCAAGAAGAGAACTAACCCAATAAACACAGATACGTGGAAGTAACGTTGAGTTCTTCAAGTAACGCTACGTTGAGAAACCGGCAAAATGTCATTAGGAAATACGTTTCATTCTAGTGTTTGAGTAACGTAGCGAACACTGTTTTTGGAATGGAAATTCTACGAGAATATAACGTTGCCATTCGATTGAAGAAACGTTGCTACCATACGAAATTTAAATGTTGATTCTAAAATAAAATTTGATTTGTTTTTCTACCCTCTACCCATTAGCCTGCCTTGTGATTGATTCCATTAGCCAAACATTATCTTTTATCAAACTAGGTTCATCAAGACAACTGAAAACATCCATCACCACGGCAGGATTCGAACCTGGTACCTTTGGCTTCCTACCCTACATCGCTGTCAATCAGACCACCGCAGCTTATAGTTCATAATATCATATATCTACATCAGAAGACATCATCCCAATATCTATTCTTAAATTTCTTAATATCACCATTGAGTATTATTTGAGCTATTAATTTTGGGGTTGAATACTCAAAGATATCACTCATACCAGTCTCTTGAATTGATTCAAATTATAAACTGATCTCATAACTAATGGTAATTGGTAGAACATATCCGTTATGAAAAAGTTATCGGTTTGCTCTTATAATGCCGCTTACATTTTTTTCAATATTTACTTCTTTGCATGACAAGAAAACGTTACAGTTTCATAATAGAGGCTACAGGAAGAGGATCTTGGATAGTTTTGTCTTCAACAAAGATTACCTAATCTTCAACGTAATTGTAATGTTGCTTGCTTTTTAATTGAATATACGTTGAGGAAACACCTCAGGATCACGTTTCATTTTCGTGGCTACAGTAACGAGTTGTTGAATGATTTCGTATGCAACGTTGATGTAGTGTTTTTTATTTCCTACTGAATATACGTTGAGTAAGTACGCTAAAGACACGTTACATATTGGTGACTACAGTAACGAGTTGTTGAAGGGTATCGTATTCAACGTTGATTTAATGTTTCTCACTTCCTATTGAATACACGTTGAGGATGCACTGAAATTACAACGTTTCATGTTAGTGGATTCAGTAACCAGCTTGATCATAAACGTTGATGCTATGTGAAATCAACGTATGGTGGAATTTAGGTTTCGAAATAACGTTACAGAATTCAACGAGTAACCTTCAATCAACGTCCCCCACCACATATAAACGTATTATACACGTGTGTGTGTGTTTATTGGGAATGCAAACAAGAGAATACACCGATTGGACTAAATATAGCCATCTGATACAATCGGAGGTAACAGAAATACCAAAATCAACACACCGGAAGGCCTAGAAAGCGCAGTTGATAAACTAGAAAAGAATATACTTACTAGATGCCTACAAAAAGAGCACAAAGAAAATAACGAGACCAGCACCGATACATCCACACGGCGATACACCCTGAGAAATCAAAGATCTCATCAGGAAAAATCGGAGACTTAGAAAAACGTACAGGCTCAACAAAACAGATATAAATAAGAGAAATCTAAACCGACACAGACAAGTTCTAAAAAATGCCCTGGAGGACATGAGAACAAATAGATGGAACAAAAGAGTTCAAAAACTAAATACTGTCTATCGATCATTCTGCATGGAAAATACAAAAATGTCTGAGAAGAGAAAAGAGACTAAAATACCACCTCAGCACGGAGAAAGAGGAATGGCATATACGAATATCGATAAAGCAGAAGCACTGGCGGACTCGATAGAAAGAGAATCGAGAATAAATCACAGACCTGATGACGATAATGATGATCTGGAAGAACTAGTTGAGAACAACGAAGAAGAAATGGACAAACCACCAGTAGACGACTAAATAGAAAACCCAACTTTTATATAAAGAAAATAACGAATGCTATGTTGAAAAAATTACCTAGAAAAGGTATAGCTGCTCTCACAAATATTGCGAACGGTATAATGAGGACTGAAAACTATCCGAAAAACTCATAGTGTTCAACAAACCAGGCAAAGATAAAAAATTCCCCCAAAACTACAGGCCGATAAGTTTATTGTCCGCCCTAGGAAAAGAAGTAGAAAGAGTAATCGCTAGGAGGCTTACAGAAGAAACTGAAAATCTGATTCTCATTCCAGCAGAGCAATTCAGATTCAGAAGAGATCACTCAACAGAACAGCAATTACTGAGACTCACAGAATACATAACAGAAGGATTCCAAAATATACAAGCAACTGGTCTTGTACTACTAGATGTCGCCAGAGCATTCGACAGAGTAAGGCATGAAGGATTGATTCACAAAATGAGATATGCTGGATATTCAATCAAACTGTGCAAGTTGATTAGGAATTATTTGAGGAACAGAAGATTCTACGTGAAAGTGGAAGGAGAAAACTCCACAACCAGATATATGGAAGCAGGGGTGCCTCAAGGGTCAGTACTTGGGCCGTTACTGTATAACATATATATTCACGATATACCAAAATCTGCAAGGACTATGCTGACACTATACGCCGACGACACGGGAATCGCAATGCGACATCGCAAGCCAGAAATCATAGAAGGAATATTACAAGAAGCTATAGATTAAATGAATGACTGGTGTATTAAATGGAAAATAAAGCTCAACGGACAAAAGAGCCAAACGATATTACTGCAAAAGAGGAGACTGAGAAACTGAGAACTACAACAAATCTAGAGGTAGATGGAGAAGAAATCGAGTGGAAAAAGGAAGCGCAATATTTAGGTATCACCCTAGAAAAAGGTCTAACTTGGAGAAGCCATATCAAACAAGCCGTTGACAAAACCAAGGCAGCGATGAATATGCTATACCCGCTAATAGGTAGAAAGAGCCATATGTCAAATGAGACAAAATTGAAAATAATCAAAGCCGTTGCTAGACCGCAACTGACTTATGGATCAGGTGCTTGGGGATTCGCGGCAACGAGCCATATACAAAGAATTCAGGCAACAGAAAACAAGCTACTACGATGTGCCATAGATGCGCCTTGGTTTGTCAGGAACAAACAGATATATCGAGATTTGAAGTGGGAAACCATCACCGAATGCATGAAGACGAAAGCTGAAAAGTTATTCGAAACAGCGAAGGAACATCCAAACGAAGAACTCAGGAGACTAGTGGACTACGATCCGGAGAAAGACAGAGGAAGAATGAGAATTTACAAAAGGAGACCGCGAGATCAATTGAGGAGAGATTAAAATGAGTACGGAAACTTATTAAAACTATACTATGAAGAGATATCCGAAATGGACGAACATGAAAACCCTGGCACGACAATGTGCATGAAGAAATTAACCGATCAAGGGATAAATGGTTTATAGGCAATGCCCGGAACCAATGTAAAGCAGGTTAGGTTTAGTGGGTCACGAACTCAAGAGAGTGAGTAACCCCACAGAGTTCCCTAGAAATGGGTTACTCTGGGCGAGAGATAGAACCCCGTGTTTTCACGGTCGCAGATTCCCCCCGCTATAACAAAAAAAAAACATGTTTATTGAAAGGAGAAATAAATAAGCTTTCATCGCCGAAACCCCCTACATTTGCCGAAATTGCTAGTTTGACAGCGAGAAATAATGTCAGTTCTGACATTAAGAGGAATCAAGCAACGCTGATTGCTAAACTTCAAAACGCGCCCCCATCTTAACGCGCGCGTAAAGACAGCTCCTCGTCAGACGAGGAAAATACCAAAAAAGCACCTTAACCCTTAATAACCTGAGTTATGATCACTATTCTAATTGAATAAATATTCTTTATAGAGTGTACAAGACAAAAACAACTCAATTTCTGTTTGAAAATTTTATAGTTTTTGTTTGAGAAAAATGGTGTTACATATATGTAACGCTAATAGCTACAGTTACTGAGAAATAAAATAGATTTGACAGTGAAATTTGCGTTACATATGTGTAACACTAGGTTCTTATGGGTTAAGTGCCTAGAAAAGACAAATTTGAACTCTATTTTCTCGGAACTTGAATTTTGCACTTGTCTCACTGTTGCTCTGAGGTGACGATATTTGGTTCTAACAGTGAACACACAATGACTTGGCGCATGTGGAATATTTTTGTGTAAAATTTGAACAAAATAGATAGATAGATAGATAGAATAGTTTATTGTGACATAAACATGAATCGCAGAGGCTGAAGCCTGTACGCGATATACAATTACTTAACATATAAACATTATTACAGTAGCCACATTTGAAATAAAATCTTATTCCGAATCAAAACCGAACCAACAAAGAAATCAAACGAACTATATCAAAAATGAAGTGTCGATAACTCAGTAATAACTGTGTGGTGTTGTACCCATGTTTTTGTTTAAGTGTAGTATAGTATTACCAATGCATCAACCAGAGTCCAATCCGAGGTAGGTAGGAATTCCTGAGTATGAGGGATGATTTATTATTATAAATTAATCATCGATATGAAATATTTTCTTCCCTTTTCAGAAATCCATCCTTTCATCATATTTATTTGTTTCTTAATTGGTCTTATGTCTTTCAGGTTCTTCGGGATCATGCAATATATGCGTGGAGCTAGGTATGTGAAGCATTTTTGTCCAATACGCTTTTCAGCTCTAGGAATCACGTGGATTATCTTACCCCTAGTTTCATACCTACATTCGGTTTGTCTTAAAGTGAGGTGAATTTTCCTAGAACAGATGGCCGTTAATATCTGGGATACAAACAACTGGTAAGGATTCATTGCCCGTGATAAGACGTATAATTCGTCCGATGGGAACAAATGGGGCTTTCCATAGATTACACGGAGCAACCATTTCTGGATCACTTCTACTCTTTTCATGTGGCATTCGTACGCTCCGCCCCAGGCAATAATTCCATACTTTATTAGCGATTGGCATAGAGCATTATATATCTACATAAGCTTTTCTATGTCCAGATACTTTTTAAGGTATCTAAAGTTTGATAGAAGGCATCTGAGTTTTCTCACCAAATTGTCTATATGTATGTTCCATTTCAGGTGTCTATCGATTGTAATGTCGAGATACTTGATGGAGTCAGTTTCGGGTATTGCTGTGAAGTCGTTGACTTTCAGAGGACCCAAGTTCGGAAGACCTGACTCATAGGAAGTAAATGGTAAGTACTTTGTTTTTTTTACGTTCATTGTTAATTTATTCATCTCAAACCATTATTTTATTTTGGAAAGGTCTTTTTCAGTCTCGGATTTTAATTCTTGCCATGAATTTCCCTCGTACAATATGGCAGTGTCATCCGCAAAACTAATGACCTCGCCTTTCTTCTCCATTAGTAATAAACCATTCATATAGACTAAGAACAAGATTGGTCCCAACACTGTTCCTTGGGGTACTCGACATTCGATATTTCTCAGCTTACTAGAAGAATCATTTATTTTTACAAATTGGACCCTATCAGTTAAATAGTTTTTCAATAATTCATATGATTTACAGCGAAAGCCATTTCGGTAGAGTTTATCTTAAAGTTTTTTGTGTGAAACAGTGTCGAATGCCTTTTCAAGGTCTACAAAGACACACAGACCTGTTTTCCCACTATCTAACCAACCATATATCTTTCCTATCATTCTCCTAATTGCATCCTCGGTTGATTTACCTTCTCTGAACCCGTACTGGTGTTCAGAAAGAACCTCATTTTTTTCTAGGAACTTGACAATTCTCACCTTCAATAATTTCTCTAGAATTTTAGCTACATTCGATTTAAGGCATAATTTGTCATCTTGTCCTTTTCTCCTGATTTGAAAATTGGTTTGATGACTCCAACTTTGAAAATTCTGGGAAAATTAGCTATTTCAAAACACATATTCGTCATTAACACAAGGGGTTCTACTATTTCTTCTTGGATGTTCTTCAGAAGTTCTGGTCTAATTCCATCAACTCCAGGAGATCCTCCGTTTTTTAGTGATTCTATCACCTCTTTCACTTCCTTTGGAGTTGTCGGGAATAGAAAAAATGTTTCATTACAAAAAATTTCACACTCTTTCTTCTCTGAAGTATATGGTATCTTATCTGCTAGCTTTTTACCTACTTCGTTGTAATATTTGCCGAACTCCTTTACAATTTGTTCCGTGTTTGTGACTTCCTGTCCTTCATTATTAATAATAGATTTTATTTCTGTTTCAGGTTTGGATCTGCCGCAGAGGTTATCCACGTAAGACCAAAGGGATTTTGTTGTTGAAGTGTATTTCGCGACAAAGGTGTTCATGTAATTTCTTTTAGCGTTCCTGATCAATTTGTGTAAAATATTTCTGTATCTTGTAAATTGTTCTTTCAACTCGATATTGAAATTATGTTTCACCATTTCCTTGTATCAATTGTTTTTCCTGTTTATGGCTTTAAGTAATCCTTGAGTGATCCAGTCGCTTTTCCCAGATTTCCTATGGCTCAGCCTAATTTTTGTTGTATGTTTCTGTGTGTAATGCCGTATAAGATCAATAAACAATTCTTCGAATGAGTCTACATCTTTATTATTCATCAAAACGTGCCAATCAATTCCCTTTAAATCATTTCTTAATTGCTGATAATTAATAAGATAAGTTTTGTATCTAATTACTCTTTCGGGAGCTTTTTCTTTCAGGTTGAGGCATAAACTAATTGTATAGTGATCAGTGATTCCCGTACGAATAATGAACGATCTACTCTGGACTACAACAGTTTGTCGACATCCCAGAAATATATGATCTAGGCAACTACCACTAGAAGGCTTAGTTATATCATTTATATATGATTTGAATCCAAAAAAACTAAAAACATTAATGAATTCATCAACTATTTCATTGTTCGTTAAAAGATCAATGTTAATATCTCCTACAACTAAATGATAATCCCACATACTCTTATTACCTGTTGTTTCAATGTAGTCCGCCAAATCTCTATTGAACTTTTTTGGACATCCTTTTGGTGAACGATAGATTCCTGTTATTTTAAGTTTTTTATTTTCAAATACAAGGTCTAATTCCACCGCTTTAATTTCTTCAATACTTATTACATTTCCGTTGAACATCAAATCGTTCCGGACATACACCACAACCCCATCATTTTTGTTAAAAGCTCCATAACTGTACATACATGTGTATCCTTCGATTTTATAAAGATCCACGTTTCCTACCATGAAAGTTTCTGTTAAAACAATTACATGAAATTCATCTGCATATGTTCTCAACACTAGTTTGAACTCGTCAAAATTCTTGTCGATACTTCTTATATTATTGTGAATGATTTTGAATTTTGATTCCATGTTATAAGCCTCTAGGTCCCCAACACAATCGATATATTCTGCCTTATATGTTTCCCCTTCAAAATCCCTCAAGAATTGATCCATTATATACAATTAAACCTAAAATCGATGAAACAAATGGAGTTTACCTCGGTTTTCTAGCCTCCCTTCTTTCCTTTTCTTCCGCTGTTACTAGTTTTTTGCTCTTTCTTGGCACTACCACTCCCCGAAGACTGCTTTGTTTCCGCTGTTACCAGTTTTTGTTCTTTCTTGGCACTACCACTCCCCGAAGACTGTGATCTCGTTCTGCTCTTTATTTCCCAGTCCTTGGTTCTTTCCAGCACCTGGTTGATCGTTGAAATCTCCTTGCTAATCTTTGAGCCCTCTTCCAGTGTCAAGTGTTCGTGTTCAGTTAACATCTGTGTGAAACGGGTTATGGGGGCCAGGCTATTAGGTGCGCTGCTTACTAAATCGGTTGGTATGTTTGATGGACCTTCTTCAAGATGAGCCCGTGGTCCCAATCCAGTTTGATCCTTCAGTTGCTCCACAGAAAATTTCTCGCCTTCCACAATCGGGATCTTCCGCCAAATGTATGCCCTTTGATCGTTCGCTCTTGCCACGTTCATTTGTTGGCGCAGTATTTTGAGATCGTTACGATCCTCTTCACAAAGGTCTTCGTTTATGTAAACACGGGATCCCTTCAATTTATGTCGGTATGTCTTTATAACTTAAGACTTGGCCAGAAAAGATATAAATTCGATTTTTATGACTGGTTTAGTTTTTCCCAATCTGTATATATTATTCACTTCTGTTTCTAGCAGATTGATGCTTAAAAGGGCATTCAGTTTGGAGACAACGTAATTTACCAAACTAGAACCATTAGGTTCCAAACCAGAGATTATAATATTATTCTTCAACGACCTTCTCTTTATCTCCAATATTTCTCTTTCTACTCTGGAGAGTCTCAGTTCACAGTTTTTCAATCTTTCATCTTTGTCAACCCCCACCTGCTTTATCTCTTCTCTTAACTTTTCAAGTTCCTCCTTGATTGTGTTAGTTTGTCTGGTAAATTCAGTTTTTAAAAATCTCCCCAGTTCATCGTTTACTGCCATCCTTCCTTTTCGATATCTTGACGTGTATGTTACGCTTTATACTTCTTGCTTGTGATACCCACAAGATGTTGTGTGATAAGCGGGATATCTCAGGATGAATGATAAATTCCACCCAAATAACCGTGAATTGACGCAAAAAAAAATGCAATTTCTTTGAGAATCACTCAGTCAATATTTCAATTCTCCACTTGGATTTCCTCTCTTATAGTTTCCACTGATATTAAGGATATATTCCGTCGTTAATTCACGAAACAACATGGAGCGCTCGAATTCACAACTACTTATATGGCTACTTCGATAACAATGGAAAATGGAAAACAAAATTCCTTTATTCAATGATAAGGCATAAACGCGAGTCATGAAAATTTTTATATTCTTGAAAACAATAAGTAGCATCCATTTGAAGAGATTTCAATAATTATTATTCGTTGTGTTTTTATTATTTACAATTCAACAATCCAAGGATTGAATCTGGCGAATTTCTTCCTGTCGTCTTTCTTTGATGGCAATAGTTTTGCTGTATCCCCTTATCCTAGCTTTCTTTCTCCTACATGAAGCTTCAGTGGTTCTAACGTCTTCGCTACTCCATCTTCTCTTTACTCCGTTGAGTTACTTCATTTAATTTCTATTTCTAGTATTTATTTCTTCTCCTCTGGGTTGTTATCCATACTTCACATACGTATGTAAAAACTGGTCTATAAAAAACCTGATGAACAGTCGTCTGAGTTTGATGATATTTCTCTTTTTCTGAATTTTTTTTTGTTGAGAGCATGGAATAGTTTGCTGGCTTTTATTATCCTTTTGTCTATGTCTCGTTTCTGTTTCGTATAATAATGGATGTCGAATTGTTATGAATTGAAAAGAAAATAATTCAATACCGATCCATCACGAAGAAGAAAAAACAAACCACACTTTCTATCAGATACCGTCAAACGGGGTGAAGTGGATCAACTGTATTTCCCCGCTTATTTTATCGCGTAACTCATAGACAAGAGCCTAAATTGCCGCGAAAAAAACTCTGTCTCTACTGTTACTTCCTAAGATTTCTAACTCGTGCCTTGGATACAATTCTGGATGGTTAGTTTTCTCACAAAAAATAAAGTTTCGTACTCTCTCGAATAAACAGTTTTCGATTGTTCATCTTCAATTATATATTTGGCAATAACTACGATAGTTATTCTCTCCTAATATTTCACAAGTTACGTATAAACTAATTGCAATGATATACCCCATTTTGAAATCAAATGTACCACACCAGTTGTGTCCGTGAAGTTAGCACCCACTTTTTCGAAAATGGAATTTTTTTTATTGCATTCATTAGTAACTCGTTAGTAACTATTTGTAACACCAAAATTTTCGTTTGTACCTCAAAGGTACTAATTGAGAAACCACGCATTCCGCTGGGTGCTAACTTCACGGGCACTCACTGTTCGATTTTTCGCGAAAAATAAAGTAGAGTTGGAAAGTTCATCGTTAGTAACTATTTGTAACACAAAAATGTTTGTTTGTAACCTAACCTATAATGAGAAAATGACACCCTCAAAATGCGAAGTTAGCACCCACATTTTCGGAAATGAGGATAATTGTTTTTGCATTCGTTCGAAACTCGTTAGTAACTATTTGAAACACAAAAATTTTCGTTTGTACCTCAAAGCTAGTGCTAGAAAAACACCGCATTCCGCTAACTTTACGGGCAACCACTGATTTTTCGTGAAAAGAGAGTACAGTTGGAAAGGCAATCGTAAGTAACTACTTGTAACACAGAAATTTTTGTTTGTAACCTAACCTAAGATGGGAAAATGACACCCTCAATATGCGAAGTCAGCACCCACATGTTTGAAAAATCTCCATTTGTTTTTTGCTTTCAATAGCACTTCGTTAGTAACTATTTGTTAGTAGTTAGAATTTCGCAGGGTGCTACTCAAAATCAAAGATCAATCGAATATAAAATATAATTCATCTCGGAAATACTGGATTTTCCATATTGAACGAAGTACTTTAGCCAATATAAATTGGATGTGGAATATGTATCGATACAAATAGAAAGATACTCCGAGCACAAACATCGGATCCCAGACAAAAATTTCCATGAAAAAAAATTTTAAACGAAACAGAAATTCTTGCCACAAATATGTAGTTACAGATGGAGTTCTTATTTTACGGAAGCAATAAACTACCTCAGAATTTTCCAAAATTTTTATATATGCTAATTTTGCACTTTAGGTTAGGTTTATGTTATTTCGTCAATTTCAGAATAGGTTACTGATTAAAAATTTTGTTGTCTAACATGAAGTAACAGGGTACTATCGAAATCGAAATCTAGAATATTCCAATATATTGGTTCTTACTCACACTCTTCACTATTTCAGAGTACAATTTTTCCATTAGTGATTGGGTAAAAAAAAATTTTGTCCCGCAAATAGTTACTAACGACATTCTATTGGGAAAAAAACAGGAATATGGAATTTTTGAAATTAAGTTTGACCATGTTGCCCATATCGCAAAAATACCCTTTTAGTATATCCGCATGCAGAGGATACATCACTTGTTGAAAGGCACCAAATAATTCGCAAAATCCACCTGAATCAAGTTACACGTGGCCGGCACATCTTTACTTTGGAAGCCAAAGAAGACAGAATTGAATCTCTAACTATATGAAGATCTTCATTCAGTGGCGCAGCCAAGATTTTGTTTGGGGGAGGGGGGCTTTACACCGACTTATCGTTCAATGTTTTTTTTTGGTGTAGCAGGGGGAAAATCTGCAAGACAGACGAACCACCTTCTCCTGAGTGGAAACAGTGTGGGGTTTCTCACTCTCCTAAAAACCCTCAACTGCTTCTTGAATTTTGGTTCCGGGCATTTGACTATAAACCGTTCATCTCTTGGTCGGTTTTCTTCTCGCACACTATCGTGCTGAGATTTATGTGTTTATCCTCTATTGGATTAACACTTTATTGAATTTTTCAATAAGTTTCTGTTGTTATTTTAATCTCTTTTTAATTGATCTCTTGGTCTCCTTCGGTAAATTCGCATTCCCTTTTTGTCTTCCTCTGGGTCGTAGTCCACTAGTCTCCTGAGTTCTTGATTCGGATGGTTTTTCGCTGTTTCGAATAATTTCTCTGCTTTTCTGTTCATGAATTCCGTTATGGTTTCCCATTTTAGGTCCTTATAAATCTGTCTATTCCTGACAAACCAAAGTGCATCTATTGCACATCTTAGCAGCTTGTTTTCAGTGGCCTGCATTTTTTTGATATGGCTCTTTGCCGCGAAACCCCAGGCAGCTGATTCATAAGTCAGTTGAGACCTAGCAACGGCTTTGATTATCTTCAATTTTGTCTGGTTCGACATGTGGCTTCTTCTTCCTATCAGAGGGTAGAGTTTATTCATCGCTGCTTTCGTTTTGTCGATTGCTTGTTTGATATGACTTTTCCAAGTAAGTCCTTTGTCAACCGTTACTCCTAAATATTTGGCTTAATTTTTCCAGTCGATTTCTTCGCCGTCAACATCCAGTTTCGTTGTGGGTCGCAGTCTTTTCTTCTGTAGTAATATTGCTTGGCTCTTTTGTCCATTGAGCTTGATTTTCCACTTTATGTACCAGTCATTTGTTTCGTCAATCGACTCTTGTAGAACTCGTTCTATTAATTCTGGGTTGCGGTGTCGAGTTGCTATGCATGTGTCGTCAGCATATAACGTTAGCATGGTTCTTGGATTTTTCGGAATATCGTGGATGTATATGTTGTACAGAAGTGGCCTAAGTACTGATCCTTGGGGTACTCCAGCCTCTATATCTCTTGTTGAGGAGCATTCTCCTCCCATTTTCACGTAAAATCTTCTATTTTTGAGATAATTCCTGATCAACTTGCATATTTTGATCGAATATCCAGCACATCTCATCTTATATATTAATCCTTCATGCCATACTCTGTCGAATGCTCTGGCGACGTCTAGTAAAACAAGACCTGTAGCTTGTTTATTTTGGAATCCCTCTGTTATGTACTGTGTGAGCCTTAATAATTGTTGTTCTGTTGAATGCTCTCTTCTGAATCCGAACTGTTCTGGTGGTATTAGTTTCAGATTTTCGGTTTCCTCATTTAGCCTCGTGGCGATAATTCTTTCTACTACTTTTCCTAACGCCGACAGTAGACTTATCGGTCTGTAGTTTTGTAGAAACTTCTTCTCTTTGAATGGTTTATTGAATGCTATGACTTCTGCTGTTTTCCATTTTTCTGGGTAGTGTTCTTTCCTCATAATTCCATTCGCGATATTTGTTAGAGCGGCTATACCTTTTCTAGGTAATTTCTTTAACATAACATTCATTATTTATCGCTTCCGTGAGCTTTCCTCTTCTTCAAACTTCTAATTATTTCCCTGATTTCATTTGGCGATATTGGCTTGTCTATTTCAGCAGTCGCTGGTAATTCATCCATTTCTTCATCATTTTCTTCAACCAGTTCTTCCAAATCTTCATTATCGTCGTCTATCCTGTAATTTATTCTCGATTCTCGTTCGATCGAGTCCGCCAATGCATCTGCCTTATCAGTATTGGTATACGCCATTCCCCTTTCTCCGTGTAAGGGTGGAATTTTAGTCTTTTCTCCTCGTAGATGATCGAATCGTATTTAGTTCTTGAACCCTTTTGTTCCATCTGCTTGTTCTTAGATCTTTCAGGGCATTTTTCAGAACTTGGCTATGTCGGTTGAGGTTCCTTCTATTCAGATCATTTTAATTCATCCTATATATTCTTCTGAGTCTTCGATTTTTTTGTATAAGATCTTTTACTTCTTTAGGCGTATCGCCATGCGGATGACTTGGTGCTGGTCTCTTCACCCTTCTCGTGCTTTTTTCGTAAGCTTTCAACATAATCTCTTCCAGTTTATGAACCGCACATTCCAGATCGTCTGGAGTGCTTATTGTTGGAATTTCTGTTATTTCCGATCGTATTAAATGGCTGCATTTAGCCCAATTGGTATATTCTCTTATTTCCAGCAGTTTTACTCTTGGTTCTTTTCCAATTGTCAATTCCACGGGATTGTGGTTTGAGGTTCCATCTTCAAAAGTTTCAATCGAGAATTCTTGAATTATATTTTTCAATATCGCGATATCTATTACATCTGGTATTTCTCTACCAAAAGCAAGATATGTCGGTAGCTCTGGTCCAATCACTATGGCATTTTGTTTTTCGGCGAAATCCGTGAGATTTTTGCCATTTCTATTTTATGTTATGCTGTTCCATAATGGGGATTTACAGTTGAAATCTCCGATGGAGATTTTCGGATTTGATCCCAAGAGATAAACAACATGTTGGTTGTTTATCTCTTCTTCCAATAAATTGTTTTGTGGTGGCTTATACGCCGAGGTAATTTCGACTCTTTTCCGATTTAATTCGGCAACAATCGTCACTTTTTCTGTTTTTCCTTGTGTTTCGTCGGATCTACTTTTAAAGTGGTGGGTTTAAGGGGGAAGGATGCGTTTTATAGCCTCTCCTCTCAAATGCCAACCTCACCTACTCGCGGTGCACCCTGTTCTTACGGACGAGGCTCTGGCGACCGAACATGAGCGGTATAACTCTGTTTCCCACAATTACGTAGCCTAAACATTGGCTTGAGCAGGAAATGGCTCTCTGCGTTGCTCAAGTTACGTCTCAGACCTTGTCGTCTCAGGTTACCTGTGCCACAAGATAATCTAGTCGTAGCCGCAACCAAAGTTGCACTGACAGCGTTACCAGTGCAGCTTTTGAACACCTTCTAACGCAGCTCCTACAAAAAGATGGATCAGTCGAACAGGACAAAATTCGTATCCGGAGGTAAAATACCCTCCCATTCGGATCTCCGGGGGAGGGTGCCTGAGCGAGTGAATCATCGAACAAACACCAATGAAAAGCACATAGCTTTTGCAGCATGGAACGTCAGAACCTTGCTAGACAACCGTAAGGCCGACCGACCAGAGAGGCGTACTGCCCTAATCGATAAGGAACTGCAACGAACATCCATTGCAATAGTTGCTTTAAGCGAAACACGCTTTTCGGACGAAGGTAGCTTGGTAGAACAAGCGTATACATTTTTCTGGAAAGGCTTGCCGGAAGGCGAAATCAGACAACATGGCGTAGGCTTTGCCATTAGAAACGACCTGGCCGCCAAACTTACCGAAAATCCAGTTGGTATCTCAGAAGGTTTAATGACCCTACGTTTTCCTGCAGCGAATAACACGTTTGTGAACATCATTGCAGTATACGCACCCACTTTGAACTCCTCTGACAACTTAAAGGACACTTTTTACGAAACACTCGTTGCTACATTAAGTAAAATCCCAAAACGGGAACGAATAATTCTCCTTGGAGACTTCAACGCTAGAGTGGGCAGAGGTCAAGACTCAGAACTATGGCCGGGAATAATAGGGAAACACGGCACAGACAGCATCAATTCGAATGGAGAACGTCTGCTGGCTCTTTGTGCAGAACACAATCTGTGTATAACGAACACCTATTTTATTACGAGACCCAATTCAAGGGGGACCTGGCGCCACCCGCGCTCAGGGCATTGGCATACCCTCGACTATGTGATCGTGAGAAGGAAAGATCTGAAAGAGGTGTTGGTCACTAAACCCAGAGCAGATCTGGAGTGCTGGACTGATCATAGGCTGGTAATCTCGAAAATGAAAATCTCAATGCGCCCAAAATATCAACGCAAGCCGAAGTATCTAAGAGAGCGCCTTCAAATATCCAAACTACAAAACCCTTCTACAAAGGACAGATTCACAGCTGCCGTCAAAAGTAGCCTAACACCACCGGATTATAACGACGACATTGAGACTCATTGGCTCCGTTTCAAGTCATCCCTTACAAATACAGCGAAGGAAATACTGGGCACGGAACGCTCCCGAAAACCCCCAGACTGGTTTGCCGACAGCGAAACTCATATCGCACCCCTTTTGGATGCAAAACACAAAGCGATGAAAACCGCAATTAACAAGCCTGGCGATGTTTCAGCCCAAATAGGTTTCATAAACATAAAACGCGAGGTCCGTCAAGAAATAAGAAAAATCAAGGACAGCTGGTGGAAAGAAAAAGCTAGAGAAATACAAGCTTACGCCGATAACCATGACTACAGGCGTTTTTTCGAAGCTATTAAAACTGTTTACGGTCCAAGCAGAAAAGCTAGCTTTCCTATAAGAGATGCTCATGGAGCTATTCTAACTGAATATTCTCGAAAGATGGAAGGAGCATTACTCACAGGTCTTGAATCAAAATAACGACTCGGATTTATCCATTTTAGAACTGCTTCCCGCGTATAGTCCGATGACATCGCTTGATGACGAAATTTCAATGTCGGAAATCATAAGCGCGATTAAAAATATGAAAAATGATAAGTCCCCTGGTCTAGACGGCATTCCGGCGGAGATATTCAAAGCCTTGGATGAGGACATTGTCAATAGTCTCCTAATACTATTCCGCAAGATCTGGGAACAGGGAGATGTGCCACAAGACTTCAGAGACGCTTTAGTTATCAACCTCTATAAGAACAAAGGCGATACGTCGAATTGCAACAATTACAGGGGCATATCGTTGCTTAATGTGGCCGGTAAAATTCTCTCGAAGATTATGGCTAATCGTCTGGTTCCACTCTTAGAGAGGCTTTTACCTGAATCCCAGTGCGGCTTTCGACCAAATCGAGGTACGGTGGACCTAATTTTTACACTTCGACAGCTACAAGAAAAGGCCCGTGAACAACAATCAAGGATTTATACAGCCTTCATCGATTTAAGCAAGGCATTCGACTCGGTGAATCGGAGAGCGCTCTGGAAAATCATGGCACGTCTAGGAGTACCCGAAAAATTCCTAGCAGTGTGTAAAAGCCTTCATACCAACAACACCGCTAGAATACAGCATAATGGCTCTACAACCGACCATTTCTCAACCAACTCTGGAATAAAACAAGGCTGCGTATTAGCGCCTTTACTGTTCAATATTTTCGCCATAGCTGTATCGATAATTGCTGACATGAGCATGCCCGTAAGAGGTGTTGGGATAAGATTCAGATTTGATGGAGGCCTGTTTAACCTGAAGCGCCTCAGAGCAAAAACCCGTACCAAGTTTATCACGGAACTTCAATATGCAGACGACTGTTCACTCATCGCTAGCAGCTCAGAGGATCTACAGATAATGATGGACACCTATAAACATATATACGAAGCTTTAGGCCTTAGACTCAATATTGACAAGACCAAAATCCTGGTGAGTCCGCCAGAAAGCCTTCAAACAGATATCAGCCTGGACAATGAAACTCTAGAACAGGTTGAGCAGTTCAAATACTTGGGAAGCTTCATAAATACTAGGGCTAACCTTGACACGGAAATACACAACCGTATCAATTCGGCATCACGGGCATTCTGGAAGCTGAAGGACAGAGTGTTCCAAAATCACGACCTCAATCTGAAGACCAAGACAGCTGTTTACAGAGCAGTGGTCCTCCCAACGCTTCTTTACGGAAGCGAAAGCTGGACTCCCTACAGGCGACATATTAAACAGCTTGAACAGACGCAGCAACGTCATCTAAGACAGATAATGCACATCAGATGGTTCCACAAAGTTTCGAATGCAGAAGTCTTGCAGCGCGCGAGTTGTACAACAATTGAGACTCAAGTAACGAGGGCCCGACTCAGATGGAGCGGCCACATTCTGAGGATGCAAGACACAAGACTCCCCAAAATAGCTCTATACGGCGAACTCACTGAGGGAGCCCGGAAACCAGGAGGCCAGTATAAGCGGTTTAAGGATACACTACATCAATCCCTAAAATCAGTTAATGCTAATCATAACTGGGAACAACTAGCGTTAGACAGGTCACAGTGGAGGTCTTTGGTCCACAGTTATAGTGGAGAATCGAGAAGGATACAGCGGCGGCCAGATCTGGTTGGAGACTATCCGTGCCCTGAGTGTGGAAGGATCTGCAGGTCACGGTTGGGTCTCTTTAGTCACAGGAGGGCACACAGTCGCAACTAGCACTAAGAAGTTACAAGTCTGTTCGAATTTTTTTTTTTTTTTTTTCCTTCTTCTTTTTGTAGATTCATTCCCGGTAACGGGATACAGCAATGAATGAATGAATGAATTTTTAAAGTAGTGTTTCAGATCTGTTCTCACCAATATTGCTACTCCTCCTCCGGTGTTTGTAATTCTGTCACATCTATATGTTTCATAATTCATGAAATTCAGTCTTCTGTTCCGGTTTATTCTTGTTTCCTGTAGGGCTATAATATCAGGTTGTCTTTCTGATATTATTTGTTCTATCTCGGCTTTCCGAGTGTTGATCCCGTTTATTTTTCACGAGATTATCTTGAGGGATTTCTTCCTAATATCCGTAAGGTCCATTAATTCAGTTTACTAAATAATGAAGTATTAATGGAAACAACAATTCCGAAGGAATTGTTCCAATAATGTGAGTTAGTCATGAACTATCATAGGAAGTCCCAGAGAAGTCGAAAAACTCAAGTGCAACTGTAGACCGGTTTCGGGATCATTTTCCCTCGTCAGTACAGTATAGCACTGAATCATCCGAGCGGAGGATGGTAGTCTTATGCGATCTTGGGACGTCGCTTTGAGATACCTCATCACGATACGCCACCTGTCACGCAAAGACTGAACCAAACCTCACTTTCTCTGCAGACTCCTACAACAGTTCATGGCTCCCAAGTTCAACTACTTCCCGCAGTCATCGAATGTGCTAACACATATGATAGTTCATGACTAACTCACATTATTGGAACGACAATTCCTTCGGAATTGTTGTTTCCATTAATACTTCATTCCTTTTGTTTACTAAATAATGCTTGGAATTTTTTCTCCATTTCCCTCTCAATTTTCAACATTATCTTGTTGAGAATTTTTTCCGTGAAGATATCTAAATCATCCACTGATTCAGATATCTTTTTCTTCTCCTGTTGACTGTTCACAGCCTGTTTCATTGTAAGCTTCTTCTGTCCTTCTCTTTTCTGAACGTGTTTTGGAGTTTCCCTCTTGTTTTCCTGCCCTGTAGGTTGGGTATTCACTACTTCCTGAATTTTTTGTTCAGAAGTTGTTGTTTTTGTTACCTTCTTTTTCTGTTCAGCTGATTTTCGGGAATTCTTCTTTCTGGTCACCAACTTGAACTCGCTACATCCTTTGTAGCTAGCTGGATGGCCCTCTTCTCCACATAAGACGCATGTGGCATTTCTCTCTTCACCTTTTCTGGTGAGTGTGCAGTCATTGCTGCTATGACTTCCTGAGCACTTCACGCATCTCCACGGAAAGGAGCATTTGTTCTGCGCATGTCCGTACCTTTGGCACCTAAAGCACTGGCTTGGACTTTCAGGCCTCTTTTTGTGTTCAACCACAATACAGAGTTTGTAGAGTCGCTTCACTTCGTAGATTTCCTTTTTCTGGGTTTCAACCAGGTAGAGAGGTATGGGCTTCTTCGTCTTGTTCGATGTCATTCTGGACACCTCAGCGTCTGATATTCCCTGGAACACAGGTCGTCCTTAATCAACGCAAGATCAGCGTCGATTGGTAAATGCCTAATGACGGCATATATCTTCTTCTACTCCTCCATTTGGTAGGTAAAAAATTCTTTACCATGCTGCTCGAAGAATGTAGTGATTTTTCTAAAATCATCTACGGTTGACGCGATGATTTTTATACCGTCTTTAACTACAGTTGCGCGGTTGTAGTTTATCTTTTTTGTGTAGAGAGCTTTAGATATCTCTACCCAATCTGAGGTGACCATCATCGTGATGGGTGGAATTTTATCTCTTTTAGGCACTTCCGTTGCCTTCTTGACAGTCTCCTCATCAGAAGAGGAGCTTTCTTTTCGCGCGCGTTTAGTTGGGGGCGCGTTTGGGGCCTTCGCAACCTGCGTTGAATCATTTTTCCTTGTTTGGGGTTGTGAAACAATTACTTTAAGGGAATTATTTTTGGAACCCGCTACCGGCTTTGTGATTGCAGCGTAAGTGGGAGATTTCGGCATATTATTGCGGGTCATTTCCTCCCTCAAGAGGCGCATCTCACCGACCAACTGTGACACAGTTTCAGTCAGTTTGACTATTTGAGCTTTCAACTGCCCTTTTTCTTCAATTTGAAAATAATATAATATGCACAAATCTTCACTGAAATTGTCTAATATAAAACTATGGTATAAAGCCAAAAGTTTTCTACGCTATGAGAAAAATCATAAAAAAGATACGAAAAATAAGCTCACCTGATGTTTTCTGCAGTACCAACGAAAAAAAAGAAATTGTGGACACTGAGGATGAACACCAACTTTGAAAATTTTATCGAATTAAAATTCCGATAACAAATATAGAACCTACACAAACTTCACAGTCGGAATCAAATATTCCGTAGCTTTGTTAGTGGGCACTTTCACTCCGAATTTTTCTTCCGCTTTCTCTTTTATAGCACTAGGAGCACTATAGCACGTCTTCTTTTGTCGATCGTTCAATGTTTGTACCTACTAGAAAAAAATTTGAATTGTTGGTATCTTCGGAGGGGAGTTGCCCACTTCCCCAGCTGCGCCAGAGCCTTTGTTCTAATGACTGTTTTTATGTTCATTAGAAATTTATTTTCGTTGTTTATTGTATTTTTTTTTGAAATAAAACATGTTCAGTTTCTCACAGAAAAAATATTTTTTATTTTTTCAATGGTTCTAGTTCTGATTTCACAGTACTTGTTGGTCTTAGGACTCAAAATAGATTTTTTTTTCATCTCATCTGATACACTTCCACCCTCGTATAGTAAAAGTGAATACGAGAGTGAATATCCATTGATTTCTAAAATGTGATTCACTTCACCCCAAAGTACGAGGTGGAGTGGATCGCACTTCAACCAAAAAAATTTCAAAAACTGTGCCGCCAAAAATTTTGGTAAATAGGCCAATCGATAGCAAAAGAATCATAGAATCTATATTATAGATTTGAGGAACTTCTACATGAGCTAGAGCTTCGCAATGAGCGTAAATTCAACCTCATAATTCATGAACTCCCGGAGGGTGAGGTTGATCTATCTGGAAGTGAGCGAATGACCAAGGACTGTGACTTCGTCAATAATATGCTCCAATCCACCATATCCGATCTTCAAACACTTAAAAGAACGAAATTTAAGCGCTTGGGGAGATTTCCTCCTGCCAATGGGAGACCGCTCAAGGTGATTATGGGCAATGTGAGTGATGTTAGAAAGGTGCTCAGGCAGTCTAAGATTTTCAAGAGAAACTTTGATGTATTTATTTCATCACATAGAACTCGCAGACAGAGGGAACATTTCAATAGGATCAAGACGGAACTGAATCAACGAAAGGAACATGGTGAGAATGTTGAGCTGAGATTCGAGCGAGGTTTTCCAGTTATCAGGTCTTTAAACTCAACCAACCCAATTACAGTGTGAAAGAGTGCATAGGATACTATCAGAATGTTCGTGGACTCAATACTAAGTCGCAAGAACTTAAAAATTCGGTCCTGAGTAGTGACTTTGATTTTGTGTGTTTGTCTGACACTTGGATACAGGATGGGCTGCTTGACAGTGAGTTGTTTCCCCCGGAGTACGATGTGTTTCGGTGTGACAGCGATCTATTGAGAACTAATTCCTCCAAGGGCGCAGGAGTACTGTTTGCGATCCGGAGTGAATATTGTGCGGTAAAACTCGATCTATCGATTTTGTTGAATATTGTACCCTCTGTTGATAGTGTGGATGTTAGAATTATTTGCATTATTTGCAATTTCAGATCAATAATTGTAATTGTGCTCTATATTCCACCTCATATTACTGATGAACTGTACGAATTATTTTTTGAAACACTGTCCACACTGGATTGCTTATTGAATGGTCAAGTTGTCATAATTGGAGATTTCAATTCTATACATTGAGAATTCTTCGACTGATCGGCGCACTATTTCAATTGATATGATATGTTCAAACAATCACTGAATCTGTGTCAGTTCAATAACTTGGTGAATTCTAGTGGAAGAATGTTGGATCTGGTATTTTCCAATGTGGAGTGTAGAATAACTGGTTCGGACCTTCCACTAGTCCCAGCTGACTCTCATCATCCACCCATGGAGATTTTGTTATGTTCCAGGCAGTCCAGGGGGGTTTGTGATCTTGTATTGATAGAAATGTTTCAGTGATTTCATCATATAATTTTCGTAAAGCTGATTATTTTGTTATGTTTGAACGTTTTCTCAATGCTGACTGTTCGAGTGTTATGAGTATTTGTGATCCTGAGGTGGCATGTTCTGAGTTTTATAACATCCTTGGTGATATATTTGATCGAATTGTTCCGGTAAAGATCAGCAGAAAACGTCGCTTTCCATCTGGTACACCTCCGAGATAATTCGGTTGATCCGCTGCAAGCATAAGGCATTGAGAAATTGTAGAAAATATAAAAGTAGTTAAAATATCCTGAAGTATAGGTCTCTGCGTAAGTTGCTTAAATCAAAGATCAGTGTGGCGCATAAAGGTTTCATCAACCCTTCCGAGGAATCAATACGGGGCGAACCTGCAGCTTTTTGGTCATTTATACGCGAGAATAGGGGGTCTTCTCGCTGACTATTTTTCTAGTGTGTATGAGAGTCCTATTGAAACATCAGCTGAGGGTCAGGTGATTGATGGCACTTTCATCGAAATCGGAAACATTACCGAGGATGATGTTGTTAAAGCGTCCAAAAAGCTTTCTAATAAGCGTACAGCTGGACCCGATGAAGTTCCTAGTTTCTTGGTCAGGGACTGTATTGCTGTGTTGGCTGCCCCCCTGGCACATATTTTTAATATGTCTACTGTCATGGGAGAATATCCTTCTCTGTGGAAATTGTCGAAGATTGTCCCAGTTTTCAAAAAGGGTGAGAAATCCGATATTCATTCATTCATTGTTCAGCCTTCGATGTGTATGTAGTTCATCTGGGATTGCTCCGTATACACGAATATTTAATATCTAATTTCACTGTAATCGGTTGAAGATCTAAGTAGTTCTTGCTTATCTGTATTGGCTTTAAAGGTTTAAAATGCCTAGTAGGGGAACAAGATTGCAAAGAGGTGATCAGGTTGAACTGAGTGTCCGCGTTGACAAGATGGAGGAAACTTTACAATCCGGACTGTGCGAGCTGAGACACGAAGTCACCAATATGTTGAAAAATTCAAGACAAGATACTCCTGTTTCTGAACCTGATTCCATCATTGATGTAATGAATAAGATAAGTGGTTTTGAAAATACTATGAGAGAGAATTTAAACTCCCTAAAAAATCACATAGAGACAATCAAATTACAAATGATGACGGCAGGAGAGGTTCAACAGTCATCTAATCTTTCATGGGGTGAAGGAGAATGAAAATGAAAATTTAAATGAGAGAGTGTGTGATATTGTAAACAGTCAAATTCTCAAAAATCCACCTACAAGTTATCAACAGATGACCTGCATGTATGTTATCGGTCAAAAAAAAAAGTGGTCAACGAGGGAATTCCCTTCCTATCATAGTTCATTTTATTCACCGATGGAAACTTGATATTGTTTTCGACAACAAACGTCGTCTTAAGGGTTCTGGTGTGGCGATCAGTGAAAGATTGGTTTCAAGTAAATTAATGTTGTTTAAGAAGGTGCGTACAAAATTTGGGTCTTCTCCTTGTTGGACATCTAGAGGCAATATATTTGTTTTGGTGAACAATCAAGTGAGAAAAATTACGTCTGAAGATGATCTTGTTGACGCGTAAGTCTAATTAACGTGAGATACTGTCTGTGGTGCGGAGCTATTCTTGAATGTCTCATTTATTGCTTGTTTATAGTATATCTACCCTTTAGGTTAAGGATATACTATCACATATATACATATATTTTTTTTTTTCTGTTGCATCCATTATTATAGTTTGCTCACTTCACCACTGTTTACATTACTTACACTCAATTCGTTTTTATATATTGCATATTTTCTATTTCTGATTTGCTTTTTGTTGAACTGTTTATATAGTTGCTATACTTGTTCACGTCTACAGAATATATGGTTAATAATAGAAAAGGCTTGCTGAAGGTTGCTCATGTTAATACGCGCTCATTAAACTTGCATTACAGCGAAATCAGAGATCTTCTGATAACCAATGATTTTGATATTTTTGGTTTGATTGAGACCTGGCTCAGCGAGGAGGTTCCGGATGCTTCTCTTGCCATTGATGCATTTAAGTTCATACGAGGTGATAGAGGTAGTCGAGGTGGAGGGGTCGGGATATACAGGGTGATTCCGGAGGAGACCGTCAGATTTTAGATGAAGTATACACTAGTCAATATAGTTTCGGAACAATGTTGAGTTTATGGTTCGGGGCCTTCATTGAGAGACTACAGGGTGATATGTCCGATTCGACCGATTTTTCTTTTATTCATAACTTTGGTATGGCTTGATCAATCATGATGAAATTTTCTGTGTAGAACAATATGATTATCTTCTTTCAATACTTTCAACACTTGTTCAAAAATACAGGGTGGGAATTATGATAAGTTCAGATTAAGTATGCAGGTTGAAAAAACACCCTGTACATTCCGTTTTCAGAAATTTTCTACTTGCTTCAGCATAAGTTTACATTACTGGAGCGTTTTTATTTTTTTTGGCACACGTCTATTTTTCCTAGAAAAATTTTTCAAAGATGAACAATATCGTTTTTTCGCTCCAAGGCATTGAGTATATTCTGAACTAGATGGTAAAGCTGTATCATCCAATAATACAAAGCTCTTCCTGAGTCCTAAAATAAATTTTCCAAATTCGAAATTTATATTTGATCGCTCATATTCAGATGTATAAAATCATTCAATTCAAAAAATTTCTTTATACGTACGTGAACCAAAAAAATCTACATACTACTACTACAAATACAGAATAAACATCCGAAACATATGAAAGGCAAAATTATGGATTAACATAAAATTGAGTCATTATTCAGGTGATTTTCGGCACACTTCCGGTTTTCTATGAAGCGAATATTCCTAAAACATAGTAGTTTCGTTCAAAAATGTACTCACTTATGGCCTTATGGTCGCTGGGTTATTAGTCATCAACGAAATATTTTTCGTATTCTATTCAGCGACGAGGCTATGTTCACTAAGAATGGAATTTTTAATATCCACAATTCCCACGAATGGGCAAGAGACCACCCGCATTTGAAGAAGAGTCATAATACACAACACAGATTTTCAGCCAATATTTGGCTTGGAACAATAGACGGAAATTTAGTTGGCACTCACATTTTTGCGGAAAGATTAAATGGTGAAATTTACCTAGATTTTTTGGAAAATATTTTACCAAATTTATTGGAAAATGTACATATCCGCTCTATGTACCTTCAGCATGACGAGCAACACCTCACTTTGCATTGAATGTGAGAAATCACCTGGATGTAAATTATCCGAACAGATGGATTGGTCGTGGAGGCCCTATTGCTTGGCCACAAAGATCGCCTGATTTGAACCCTTTAGACTATTTTGTGTGGGGATATCTGAAAACAAGAGTTTATAAGGTTGAAATTAGAAGTAGAGAACACCTAGTTGAAAGGATTTTCGAGGAATGTAATATCTTGAAGTAAAATCAATCCCTCATTAGAAGGTCAATTGGAAATTTAATAAAAAGGTCTCGAATATGTATTCAAAAAAGGGGAAATCATTTCGAACATTCCATGTAAATTTTATGTTAATCCTTAGTTTTGCCGTTCATGATATGTTTCGAATGTTTATTCTGTATAAGTTGTAGATTTTTTGGTTTGAGTAGGTAGGTATAAAGATATTTTCTGGATTAAATGATTTTATACATCAGAATATGAGTGATTAAATATGAATTTCATATTTGAAAGAACTACTTAGGACTCAGGTAGAGCTTTGTATCATTGAACGACACCGGTTTACATTCCAGTTCAGAATATTCTCAATGCCTTGGAGCGAAATAACGATATTGTTCATCCTTGAAAAATTTTTCTAGGAAAACTGGATGTGTGCCAAAAAAATTAAAAACGCTCCAGTAATGTGAACTTATGATAGAATCTGAAGCATGTAGAAAATTTTTGAAAACGGTATGTACAGGGTGTTTTTTCAACCTGCAAACTTAATCTGAACCTATCATAATTCCCACCCTGTATTTTTGAGAAAGTGTTGGAATTATTGAAAGAAGACAATCATATTGTTCTACACTGAAAATTTCATCAAGATTGATCAAGCCACACCAAAGTTATGAATAAAAGAAAAATCGGTCGAATCGGACAAATCACCCTGTAGACTCTCAATGAAGGCCCCCAACCATAAACCAAACATTGTTTCGAAACTGCCTTAACTAGTGTATACTTCACCTAAAATCTGACGGTCTCCTCCGGAATCACCCTGTATATTAGGAATAACTTAAGTTTCAAGATATTCAAATATGATGTTGAGATTGAACAGCTTGGGATCATCTTGAGATTAGGAGGTGTGAGTGTGGCAATATCTATTGTCTATAGGTCGCCCTCATATAACTATAAACTTTTTCTTGACGGTTTTGAGTCGATGATCTCAGAGATGATTACTTCTGCTGATTATGTTGTCTGTCTCGGAGATTTTAATATGGATTTTTTCATTAAAACTAGCCCAGAAGTTAAGGGATTTATCCGAGTAGTAGAGAGTGTTGGTGTGAATCAAATAATTGATGAAGCTACTAGAACCACTCCCACCTTCTCGACATTAATTGATTATATACTCATATCTGACATTGATATGGTGAAGGATTCTGGTGTTTTTCCTGTTCCACAGGTTAGTGATCATGATCTTGTCCACTGTATTCTTAATGTGGAAACTCATGGGACCGGCTCAATTTTGAAAACTTATAGGGACTTCAAAAATCTTAACTATGACCAATTTAAGTCTGATCTTATATCCATTCCCTGGAATAATATTTATGACAAGTCAACAGTTGATGAAAAGGTTGATTTCCTATCCTCGAATATAATCACGCTATTAGATTTGCATGCGCCGTTCAGAACAATCAAGATATCGAAAAATTATTCACCCTGGTTAACAGACACTTTACGAGATATGATCAAGACTAGAAACAAAGTTCTTTCTAAGTTCAAAGCATCAGGTGAGACTGCTGACTGGAATGCGTACAAAGAACTTAGAAATGCTATCACAGCTGCAGTCAGGAGGGAGAAAAGAGCCTATTATAGTAAATAATAGTAATGCAGTAATTTGAGGACAACCTGGTCTTATCTGAGAAGATTGGGCATAGGTTAGAATAAGAGTGTAGATCTAGACCCAACACTTTGCGATGTTGATCGAGTGAATCAACATTTTCTGAAATCTGTGCCTTGCCTCTCCCCTGACAATGATCTTCTGTCTTTTTATGCCAATCGGGATAATTGCATCACTACTAGTTATTTCAAATTTTTGGTGGTTGACAAGGTTGAGGTCTTGGAATATATCAGATCCATCAAGAGTAGAGCTATCGGTCATGATGGCATAAACATACTAACTCTACAATTGTGTGTTCCCCACATTCTGCCCCATATCACTCATATAATGAATTTCTGTTTACATTTCTGTCTTTCCAAATCAGTGAAAAAAAGCCATTGTCATACCTGTACCGAAGGTATCTTGTCCAAAGGACATGAACAACTTGCGACCTATAAGTATTCTACCCACGTTATCGAAAATCCTTGAGAAAATTATGAGTAAACAAATGTTGTCACATTTAAATACGAATGAAATTATTCCACCTATGCAGTCAGGATTTAGAAAGAATCATAGCGGCACCACGGCTTTGTTAAATATAACAGATGACATTATGAGGGCGACCGATCAGGGTAAACTAACTTTGCTCACTCTTTTAGATTACTCCAAAGCATTCGACTGCCTCAATAACGAGCTGTTCGAGGCTATTTTAGTTCATCTTGGTTTTTGTGGGGGTTCAATTCGGCTTTTGTCTTCTTATCTTGCTGCACGGTTCCAAGCGGTATGCTATGATGGTAAAATTTCATCTTTTTTGAAAATATGCAGGGGAGTACCGCAGGGGTCAATCTTAGGGCCAATTTTGTTTATCATGTACATTTCACAGTTTGTAAAGTTTATTATTTCCTGCCTGATGCACTACTACGCGGATGATAGTCAACTATATATCTCCTTTTATTTGCATGAATCTGCTCAGGCAATTTCTGCCCTGAATTTTGATTTGAACATCATCAATGATTTATCTACCAAACATTGTTTGCAGCTTAATAAGGATAAGACCGTTGCCATTTTATTTGGAAGGAGAGGAGATAGGATTAAATTTTTGAACCAAAATAATGTTGTTGTATTTGGTTCAGATACTGTTGGATTGTGTGACAAAGTTAAAGACTTGGGAGTCTGGTTGGATATCGACTTGCGCTTCACGGACCACATTTCTGCCTGTCTGCGGAAGGCCTATGCCATGCTGAGGATTCTTTATAGAAACAGGGAAACACTTGAGCGAAAAGTGAGAGTGCTACTATGTGAGTCGTTGGTTCTATCACATTTAAATTATGCAGATTGTGTATATGGCCCCTGTCTGAACTACTCTGATAGAAAGCGGATACAGAAACTTCAGAACTCTCTCTTGTCTGCGACTGATTTTTGACTTGAGAAAATTTGACAGGATTAGCCATGCTCTGCGAATTGTTAATTGGCTTAACATGGAAAGAAGGAGATCTCTTCATGCTTCTTTACTATTTATGAAAATACTAATTAACCGAACTCCTCCATACCTCTACAACAAAATTACCTTCCGCTCTGATGTCCATTATTTGAATATTCGATTCAAAGGAACCCTTACTCCTCCTGTATTTACAACTGAGCTATTCCGACGATCATTTTCATATTATGTTCAGGGGCGGTTAGAAACATAAAACTTTTAAGAGCTATGATCTTCAGCAAACTTATGAATGAGCAAGTGGCAACTCTGCGAGTGTGATATACAAGTGAAAAAAAATTTTTTTTATTCATTCTCTGATATAGAGCATAAGTTCCTATAACCATTATTTCTTTTTTGGGTGGTGATGCATCTTCTATATTTATACTGTCATTGTCATGAGCATGAGTAATTACCATTTTTATTTTTTTATTCTTGTCAATGAATCATGGGGTTAGATTGAACAGTACACTTGAACAGTGTTCTGGATCTTGTCTTTTCAATTTTTTTTTTAGTGTTGTAAGAGTTTGTATTTAGTTTCCATGAAATTGATTGAATAAAGACCTTTATTATTATTATTATTATATAAAAAACTACCGACCAATAGCTATTCTATCTAATTTCTCAGAGTTATATATTTGGCGGTATGTGCTGGGGTGAGTTCACGCCATTTGAAGAATGGCGTGCTCTTGGGGTGATTGTTTCGTCCCACTGCTAGGGTCGGACTCATCAGGTAGGTTAATGAACCCTAGCAGCTACCTACGACAATCGCCGAAGCAGCGTAGTTTGTGCCTGCTATAAACGCCGGTTACGTCGAGGGTATAGAGTGTTGCGTCGCCGGTGGCGCCATCGTTTGGCGTATGCTGCACCGCAATAGACGTATAATCTACCCTGTGATCGCAACCGTCGTGCGCAGTGATGCCATCGTTTGGCTACCCTTGGTACCATCATGGTGAGATGAAGTATTCCTCTACCATGGGTACAACTACGCCGCCACAACACTCCCCCACACGCCGCCACATATATATATATATATATATATATATATATATATATATATATATATATATATATATATATATATATATATATATATATATATATATGTGTGATCTAATACATACTAATCAATCCCCATACCCCTCAAACTTTTCCATATATATATATATATATATATATATATATATATATATATAAATTGAGATTATTTTATCCAATTCAATATTTCCTTATATTAAGCAAAGTATTAAGCCTACTCAACATGGTTTCATGCCAGGAGGATCAACATGTATCAACCTTGTATGTTTTTTCGAACAACTAATTGATTCATTGGATTCATCCGGTCAGGTAGACGTAGTATATACGGATTTCCAGAAGGCGTTCGATAGGGTCGATCATAGAATTTCGTTGAATAAATCAAGATCTCAATTTGGATTTGGGCCTAGGTTAGCACTTCTAATCGAATCTTATTTGGATGAGAGAAAATTCTTTGTGGAGGTTGAACATTCAAGATCCTTTCAATTCTGTGCTACATCTGGCATTCCTCAGTTCTAACTTGGGACCTTTATTGTTCCTTCTATTCATAAATGATGTCACCGATGATATAGAGATATACATTTCGACTTTGATGTTTGCTGATGACCTCAAACTGTTTTGCAGGATATTTTCGGTTTTGGACTGTGTCAGATTGCAGAATGCACTTGATGTTTTGCTGCAGTGGTGTAAATTGAACGGACTGTCTCTAAATGTGTCTAAATGCTTAGCGATGTCATATTCCAGGAAAAAAATATGGTTTTGTATGATTATTGCATGGAAGGTCATATGTTGGCTCGTGTAACTGAGTACAGGGGTTTGGGTGTTTTGTCCGACAGCCAGTGTTCCTTTGTGCCACACCTGAATAGCCTCATTTCCTCCATCAGTAAAACTTATGGGTTCATTATTCGTAGTGGAAGGCGATTTCAGAATACGTCCACATTAATTTCTATCTTCAATAGTTTCATTCGTAGCAGGTAAGAATATTGTAGTATAATTTGGAGACCAATTTATAGTTGTCATAGATAGCGTATTGAATCGGTGCAGAGAAGATTTTATAAATATCTAGTTTGGAAGGAAGATGGCATCTATCCTCCGCCCGGTTATGATAATGAGGAGCTGCTTAGTCGGTTTGAGGCCCAGTCAATAGATCATAGGGTCGGAGTGGCTGCAATATTATTTATTTATAAAATTGTTAATGGTATTGTTGACTGTCCGGAACTGCTTGCTAATCTAGCATTTTTGGTGCCGCGCTCCGGTTCTAGGAGCGGTAGTGTATTCTACTGTGCAGCGGGAAGAACTAATGCCAGTTTGAGATCGCCAATTACCTATATGTGCAAACTGTTCAACTCCATTGCTAACAGATGCGATATTTTTCATGATTCTCCCCGCTGTATAATGTCAGCATTTTCGTAAGTCATGGGCAGGGTTTGATTATTATTACTGTTTCTTTTGTTATTGTTTCCATTGACCATATTCGAAGAATAATTTTGAGATTTTTTTTATGAATTTGGAATGTTTGAATTGTAAATTTGTTTTCTCTATTTAAATTGTATTTTCCTGTAATTGGGATATTGTTCCTGTTGGAAAAAAAAGGCTTATTATTATGACTTTAACCTTGCCGCTTTCACACTCCTCTCCAGAGGAAAATTCACTTATCCCAGATATCTCAGATATCATAAGGATTAAGCTCTGTTGGAGCCCTTTCCAGGTATTCGGGCTCGTGGTAGTGGTCGGGTCCAGGTCGCTCCTCGCCTCCCTGCTGTAGGTTGGATTCCTGCTCCATCCGCACTTCCTGTCGGAGCAGACGGTGTTCCTCTGAATTTCCCATGTACTTGCGTACAGTTCTCGCCGTTCCCAGCAGTACCACCTTCTGCATGACTCTATAGATATTTTCGTCCTGCTGAAGTTTCCCCAAGTTCTCTAGTAGTTTCTTCGGTATCAGGCCTGTAGATGAAATGACAATAGGGATGGTCTGGACATCTTTCAGCTTCTACTGTCTCCTGGTTTGCTCCTCGAGATCTCTGTACTTTGAAATTTTTTCAGTGTGCCTTTCTAGAAGATTGTTATTATTTGGAATCGCCACATCGATGAAAAGTGCTCTGTCCTCTTCTTTATTGAGCAATATGAGGTCTGGTCTATTGTGGGTTATTTTCCGGTCTGTGAGAACCGTGCGATCCCAGTATAGCTTGTGATGTTCATTTTCCAATACAGCATCCGGATGGTAATTGTAATAAGGAACCTTTTTCGAACTTAGAAGTTGGTGTTTTAGTGCCAATTCTTGTTGAGGAATCTTGGCAACAGCATCATGTCTATTTTTGTACTCCGTGCCCGCGAACTTCTGACATCCCCCGGTGATGTGCTGGATAGTTTTATGTGTCGCACAGCCATAACGACAGCTATCGTTCGCCACTGAGGCATCCTTGGCGATGTATTTCATGTAATTTCTTGTTGGAATCACCTGATCCTGGATGGCGAGCATGAAGCCCTCTGTCTCAGGAAACAACCTTCCGGAAGTCAACCAGTAGTTCGACGCAGATATGTCGACTTAATCATGGTTGACCTCGTTTTGGTGCCTCCCATGAAAAGGTTTGACAATCAGTTTCTGCATTTTACTTTCTGCAGAGGGTTCGACGGTTTCCAAGTGGTCCTGCTGTAGCTTTAACGGTGTAGAAGTATCAGCAACACAAACTACTTGATGTAGTTTTGATGAAGTAGCCTTGCTCAGAAAATATTTTCGAAGTCCTTCAATTTCCTGGGTCATACGGTTGGACAAATCGACAATTCCTCTACCCCCAAGATGTCGTGGCAGCTCGGTCCGTTCTATTGAGCTTTTGGAGTGATGTTTATTGTGTTTCGTCAGCATCGTCCTTATTTTTCTCTGTGAGGCTGCTAAATCGGTGGTGGTCCAAGAGATGATACCGAATGAGTAGCTCAGCGCCGAGCAAGCGTAGGTATTGATAGCTTTTATCAGATTCTTGCTGTTAAGGCCAGTTCTCATTATCCTTCTCAATCTTCGGGTGAACTCCTCCGTTAATTCTTTCTTCATCTGGGTCTGATTGATTTTTCTTGCCTGTTTTATGCCTAGATACTTCTATGTGTCTCCTTACTTCAATGCTTCAATTTCTTCACCTTCCTTGAGTTTGAACGAACCATCTTCTATTTTCCCTCTCGTTATGTTTAGCATTAAACATTTTTCTAGGCCAAACTTCATTTCGATGTCTTCCGAAAATCCTTCCACCATTTTCAGCATCAGTTGCATTTGTTTTTTGGTAGATGCGAAGAGTTTCAAATCGTCCATGTAAAGGAGATGATTCAGTTTCATCATAGTTCTACTGCCGCTCTTGATGGAAAATCCGTAGTCCGTAGAATTCAATCTATGAGACAAGGGATTCAGGGCCATGCAGAACCACAGAGGGCTCAGCGAGTCTCCTTGGAAAATTCCGCGTCTTATTGAAATAGGTCCTGTTATAATGGAGCAATCTGCTGCTTTCATTTGAAGACTAGTACGCCAGGTTGACATGGCGTTTTTTAGGAACTTAACAATATTGGGATCCACCTTGTAAATCTTCAAGATCATCAAGAGCCATTCGTGAGGTATAGAATCGAATGCTTTTTTGTAGTCTATGTACGCAGCGTAAAGATTCCTTCGCTTGGAGAAGGCTTGATTGCAGATAACTGAATCTATTATTAGTTGTTCTTTGCACCCTCGGCTGTCTTTGGTGCATCCTTTCTGTTGCATGGCGATGATGTTATTCCTTTCGCAGTGGTTGTGAATTCGGTTTGAAATGCACGATGTGATTAATTTGTACATCGTTAGAAGACATGTGATTGTTCGGTATTTGGATGGGTCTTCTGTATTCCTTTGGTCTTTAGGTAGCAGGTACGTTGTGCCATGTGTAAGGAATATTGGCATTCTTTCAGGATTTTCAATGACATCATTTATTGCGGAGGTCAATTTGTCATGCATGATCCAAAGTTTCTTGATCCAGAAGTTCTGTAATCCATCAGGCCCAGGTGCTTTCCAGTTGTGCAGTCCTATGATAGCTGATTTCACTTCTTCAATTGTGATCATGTCATGCTGCATCGGCTCATATTTTATAGCTTCAGATTTTTCATCTTCAATCCATCCGGTATCTCCATTTAACTGAGGTTTCGTTGATAATTGTTCGGTCCAGAATTGTTCAATGGCTTCCTTTGGTGGTAACTTTCCATTTTCTCCATCCGACGATGTGAGTGACCGGTAGAAAGATTCTTCCGACTTTTCGAATGAATTATTGTCTCGAGGCAATGGTGAGCTGTAGCATTCTCCGTCTCTCGTTCTTCGTTTATTATTATTATTATTATAAAAGTCAGCCGGCTCGCACTAATACTTTGAATCTTATTGCTTAAAAACCTCGATATTTGATCCACTTCACCCCGTTTGACGGTAACCTTTTCAAGATCTAAATTCTGACAACGGATCTGATCTTTTACACTGTATTATAGGCGGATGATACATGAATTCGAAAACTTAGATTTCGTCATCAAATTTTTTTTATTGAAACCTGATTCAATGATTCTTTCACAAGAAACATCAATAATAATAAACGAATTAATTCAGATGCATAACATCCGCAGATAATTAAATCAACGAATGTCACGATCCAAATCGAACTAACAAACTACCATCGCTCCGAGCATTACCAGAATTTTCGTCTGCTTTTCGATGCTGTAGCATCTACTTTTTGTCGACGAAATGAAAATTCTGGTAATGCTCGGAGCGATGGTAGTTTGTAAGTTCGATTTAGATCGTAACATTCGTTATTTTAATTATCTGCGGATGTTATGCATCTGAATTAATTTGTTTATTACTTACCTGCCTTACTGTTGAAGGCGTGATCCATTTCTTATTATATTAATAATGATCCAAATGTAATATTTTAACTTTTCTGTATGTGATCAATTTTCAGGTGCTTGGAAAAAGGCAACGAAAATGACAGTATTCCCAAGGGTTGGAAGAAACTCTCCTAAACTATATACAGTAAGCGATTGCAATAACAGACACGCTACAAGGGACACAAGTTCTGGCCTTTGGTTCGGACCTCGTCTTGGAGTACACAAACGTGCTGATTATGAAATGCCCCTATCCTATATTCTTGTGAACGGTGAGCTCAAATTTTTATGAAAAAGCATTTGATAGTTACGGAAAAATGTCAACCCCTTATTTCATCGTTTGGTTTCAAACTAAAACTTTCCTTTCATGCATTCGAAAATGTTTCATTTTCGGCAGTGTTGCAGAGAAATTACGATAGTTGTAGGATCCACAATTGTGTAACATAAAAGTTGTAAATAAATGTTGTCGTGCATGGAAGACTTTAGAAATTCGAACTTTCCGAAGTCTTTTCGTTGTTGAAAATATGGTCCAGCTTTGCGCCTTGAAACAAAACAGATTTCTATAGAAATCTGTTTCCTATAGAAACAATAGATAACTAGATTTATCGTCAACCCCTACAGATGTTAAGAGAAAGGTCTAAACTTTATGGCAACAGCATGTGTAACATTAAGTCATTGACGCTGGCGTGAACAAAGCTTCTTTTAACATTGAGATACGCCAGATGACGTTTGCTGATTGATGGGACAATTTGAAGACGGGGTAAGTACCATCCCAAGACTTGGTACTGCTGGAGTCCCATTGGTCCAAAAGTAAAAGAGACATCCCCTAAGTTTTCCAATCAGAAATGTGGGTGGGCCTTGAAGCTTTAAAATCATTGTTCTTTCCGGAAAACATTTTCACATTCCGAGTCATTCGTTTGACAGGAGAAGACGTGCTATAGTGCTCCTAGTGCTATAAAAGAGAAAGCGGACGAGAAAGTCGAAGTGTCACAGTGCCGTAAAAGTGAAAGCGGAGGTGAAAGTGCCCACTAACAAAGCTACGGGATATTTGATTCCGTCTGTGAAGTTTGTGTAGGTTCTATATTTGCTATCGGAATTTTAATTCTTTAAAATTTTCAAAGTTGGTGTTCATCCTAAGTGTCCAGAGGATTTTTTTTCTCGTTGGTACTGCAGAAAACATCAGGTGAGCTTATTTTTCGTATCTTTCTTTCTGATTTTTCTCATAGCGTAGAGAATTTTTGATGAGTCGTTTTGTTTTTATGCATGATATACATTTTTCTTTTTTGTCTTGAAAAATTTTATTTCCAATTTCTTTGAGTAGCAAAGTAATTATTAATCAGATTTTAAAATGTCTGACCATTCGGACTGCGATTCCCTAATGGAAGAAGACGCGCCAGAAATCGCTAATGTCGTGTCCGAACACGATATTTTGAGAGAGGAGAACGCAAGTTTGAAAGCGAGGGTGAATGAGCTAGATAGATGCGTATCTAGCTTAGTTGCTGAGATTAAAAATCTCAGGGAGAGTCTCGAGTTGCAGGAGGGAAATAAGGAAAGTCCTTACTCCAAAGCACTAAAAAAGAACATTATTTTGAAAAATGTCCAAGAAGTGAACTTATCGGTTCAAAAAGAGAAGATGGAGGTGGTCAAAACCCCTCAAAACAAAATTTCCCCACCCGCCAAAAGAGTGAGAAAGGATAGCTCCTCGTCCAATGAAGACTCAAACAAAAAAAGAGTGTTGGAAACCCCAGCCCAAGAGAAAACCACTCCAGTGGAGAGAAAAGAAAAAATCCCCCCAGTTACCCTGAGAGGTACGTCCGAATGGACGTCAATTTCAAACGCCTTGATGCGGAACGGTATTAAATACCAAAGAGCGACGACAGTAAAGGACGGTATAAGAATCGTCCCACAAACCGCCGATGATCATCGAAGGATGACTGAATTCCTCCACAAAATCAACAGAGAGTTTTACACTCTCCAACGAGAGGAGGAAAAGAAAATTTACGCGGTAGTGAGATACCTACCGCTGGATGCAGATATCCCGACGATCCTTGACGACCTCAAGGATCAAGGGATCGTCGATGCTGAGGTCATAAGGATGACCTCAAATATAACAAAAAAGCCGATGCATTTATTGCTGGTTAAAACCCAGAATAAGGGTATCTTCGAGGTGAGAAGGCTCTACAACATGAACTGTGTTGTTGAACCTAAGAGAAGGACGACCGGGCCTGGACAATGTTATCGCTGTCAGCGATATGGACATGCCCAAAGTAAGTGCACTTTTCCATGGAGGTGCGTGAAATGCTCCGGTAATCACAGCTCCAAGGAGTGTACGCTTACCAGGGAGAACGAGGAGCGAAATGCTTCTTGTGTTCTCTGTGGAGAGCAAGGACATCCAGCCAGCTACAAGGGATGTAGCGAATGGAAATTGGTCACTAAAAAGGCCAAGAGATCGCCAAGATCAAACCAAACCAGCTCGAGGCCAACACAAAATACTCCGAAGCCAGCCCAAAACTCTTCGGAAGTGAAGAAACCCCAGGAAACTGCAACTAAAGCAGTCAAAGAGACGAAGAAACCAGAGAAAAAGACGGAAAAGGCAAAAACCGTCAAAAAAGCCGAAACCAGAAAAGGAATTTCTGGAATCACTGAGGAACTGGATAAGTTCACGAAAAACCTCCTCAGCACGATGATGCAGAATCTGGAGAAAGAGATTGAGAAGAAGATGCAGCAAATTATTAAGAATATTTAATGGCTGATACGACGATAAAGAACAATCTCATAATCGTCTCTTGGAACGTCGAAGGATTGAGAGCCCGCCGACCAGAATTCGAAGAACTGATTGAAGAGAAGAGACCAGATGTCATAGCTCTTCAAGAAACAAGACTTAATCCCAACGTTCGGATAGCATTTCCCAATTACGATATCTACAGAAATGATAGACCTAACAGCACAGGAGGCGTTGCTATACTGGCTAGAAGGAATATGGATCACCATTTCGACCAAATATTCAATGGTCAAGAAGTAGAAGCAATATCGATTATTGTGATTACCAATCGAGGACAAGTGAAGATTATTTCGACTTATAAATCACCGGATAAGGACATGCTGGAAGAGGATCTGAAAATGCTACTAGAAGGAAGACACCCGAAAATCATAATTGGTGATCTTAACTGCAAATCGCAGGAATGGAACAGTAGGGTGGAAAATACCAACGGGAGAAGACTGAAGATTTATGCTGAAAAACTTGATGCATTTGTGATAGGACCTGATATACCGACCTACATACCAAGAGTAAATGGACTACCCGATGTACTGGACATTGTCGTAATGAAAGACATCACTGAAGAAATCAGCATTGATACAATAGAAGACGGAACTTCAGACCACAATCCCATAGAATTCATAGTGGGATATGGCCCAAGAAACGAAGAAGAGACACAAACCAAGGATCGCACAGACTGGGAGAAATATAAGAATTTACTTCAGGAGAAAATCACGGAAATTTCCCAAATAGACACCCGGGATGAATTAGATGAAGCAGTTGAAAAATCAAATAAAAGAAGCCTATGAAGAAAGCACCAAGAGAATAAGGAAACCAATTCCGAAACATTCACATGGAGATACGCCAAGGGATATAAAGGAACTTATAAAAAAGAACAGAAGACTCAGGAAAATCTACAGAACAACAAAAAGAGAAGAAGACGAGAAGAAACTGAATAAGCATAGTCAGATATTGAAAAATGCTTTAACAGAACTGCGTAATAACAGATGGCACCAGAGATTAAGGGAACTGAATACAATAGATCACTCGGCTTGGAAAATGGAAAAACGCTTACGACGAGAACAGACAGTTATACCTCCACTGCATGGAGCAAACGGAATGGTATATACGGGACTTGAAAAAGCCGAAGCACTTGCCGACTCGATTGAGAGAGAAGCCAGAATAACTTACAGAAATGATGATGACAATGAAGATCTAGAAGAAGAAGTGGAGGCAAACGAAGAACTGATGATGGAACCACCGGAAACCGAAATCATTCCAAAACCGGCTTCACCAACAGAAATCGAAGAGATAATAATGAAACTGAAAAACCGGAAAGCACCGGGAGAAGATAGGATAACGAATTATATGTTGAAGAAATTGCCTAGAAAAGGAATAGCAGCCTTGACGAATATAACAAACGGAGTGATGAGGACCGAATACTACCCAAAGAGATGGAAAACTGCAGAAATGATAGTTTTCAACAAGCCTGGAAAGGAACGGAAATTTCCTCAAAATTATAGACCAATCAGCCTACTATCAGCACTAGGAAAAGTCGTCGAGAGGGTTATCGCCAAAAGGCTGAATGAGGAAACAGAAATGTTGAAGATAATTCCACCCGAACAATTTGGATTTCGACGAGAACACTCGACTGAACTCCAATTACTACGGCTCATAGAATACGTCACCGAAGGAATGCAGACCAAACAGGCCACAGGATGAACACAAAATGAAGCAACATACCTAGGAGTGACGCTTGACAGAGGACTTACATGGAAAAACCACATCAAATGTGCTGTTGATAAAACAAAAGCCGCAATGAGTAAACTTTATCCACTCATAGGCAGAAGAAGTCATATGAATAAGAACATCAAGTTGACGATGTTTAAAACTATTGCGCGACCACAACTCACATATGGATCGGCGTATGGGGCTTCGCAGCCAAGACCCACATCAAGAGAATACAGGCCACTGAGAATAAACTCCTTAGAATGGCGATGGACGTACCCTGGTTTGTTAGGAACAAACAAATCTACAAGGACTTGGAATGGGAACCAGCTACAGAATTTATGAAGAGAAAGGCAGAAAGGATATTCGACAAAGCCAAACAACATCCAAATGAGGAACTACGAAGATTAGTCGACTACGATCCAACGGAAGAAGCTAGAAGGTCAAGAACCTACCACCGAAGACCGAGAGATCAGTTAAGGATTTAAATGTAACCAAAGAAGATCTTAACCTATAAAAGCTATAGGCAGCATACAACTATCAACACGACTATGATCGTGTGAGAGTCCAGAAACCATAAGAGTCAACTGGTTAATAGGCAAAATGCCCGGAACCTATGAAGAAGCATTTAAGGGTTTTTAGTGGGTCTCGAGCTCAGAGAGTGAGAATCCCCACACTGTTCCCCCTCAGCAGAGGGTGTGTTCGTCTGTTTGCAGATTTTCCCTCTGCTACACCAAAAAAAAACATTCATTCAGAGATTCAGAGAGATAGATTCAGAGATTCAGATTCAGATTGATTCGCATAAGTGTCGGGTTCAGTTTTGAATAAAGACGAAAGACGAATAGACGATTCAATATTATTAGATGTTTAGGCGATTAGACGATAAGAGTTTTGTTTAGAAGTAAAGACGAAAATAGTCAGCAATCGGTCACAATATATTTAATATATTGTGTAGAGTGTAGATTCCAACGTGTATATTTGTGAATAAACTTGTAAATAGAGTTCGAGTTTTATTTACAACATCACCAAGAAGAAGGGAAATATAGGTTTACTTTTGTCTGAAAGAGAATCTAGACCAGATAAAAAAGCCTACATATATGTAATGTTCATGGAAATTTCAAACATCTTCATCTGGGTATATTAACACTGGAGGCGCTAGACAAACGCCAAATAAGTTAGTAATCCAAAACAAGTCTTTTTTGGAAGTAGGTAAATAGCTTTATGAAGAAAAAGGAGGGTTTCTATGCACTATATTATGTGTATTACTCATCACCTACCTTGCTTAATTCGGCACACGAACTTGAGTTTTCGTTGGTCTTCTGGTTGCAATCGAAAAGAATTGGCCTATTCTGAGGGCACTCAGGATTCAAACGGCAAGCACTTGTTTCAATAAAAGTACTACCTGTGAGGGTATCGTGAAGGCTTTTCGACTTCGAGTCGGATGTCAGTGTGTTTTTAAATCTCTCTACTGAGGAGAGATGAAGAGTTTGGCCACAGACTTCACACAAGATTTTTTTCTTCTTTTTTTGGCGCACTGATCTCAGTAAATAATAAGTGCATATCCTCAAAGATTACTAACTCGGTCCCGGACATACCGCCCACCAACATATAACAAATATCCTCATAAAATATCTCTCATATCGTCGTCAGATCCTCGAAGAGTAAACACGTACTTTCGGAGACGCAACAGTTTGTAACAATTTTGGCTTATGATTGTGAGTTTGGACAGAGCGAAAGTACCGTTAGTTGTCATTTCAAAAAATTTCACAAGCTAAAATGAAAGATATTACACAGCAAGATGGAGCATCCCTTTATGGGATACATAGAATGTTGTGTCCTGATAATAAACACTGGATGTTCACCAATGTTGACAAACGTGTCAACAGTAAACAGAAACCAGTGGCGTAGTTGAAAAGTTGTGAATAATAATCTGTAATATCTCTGATTAAAGCGGTGTGAAGAATATTCATGATGGGTATATGTATATGAATTTGATAATTCCATCAATTCGTTTGAAAATAAAATTGTTCGATATAATTTCTAGATAAATTTAACAGAAATGACCCGAGGCACTAATTTTAACTAATAAATAGTAAATTGTGATATTAGAACACTTTGAATATGAATATGATGATATTTGAGAAAAAAAAATGAATAAATAAATGAAAAATTGATTAAAAAAAATGTTTCTGGGAAGGAATGTGTGGAGTGTGCGTTCACTTTTTTCACTCATCATCAGGGGTGAATTTTCACGATATGACAACACGTACAAGAGATGGCTTCCAGCTGGAGCTACTGTGATGTCGTTTCATCTTTTTATTTGTTCATATATTACTTTATATATTGTTTGTACTTTAGAAACTTTTTGTCATAGTGAATAAATGACTTTAGCCTTGCGGCTTTCACACTCCTCTCCAGAGGAAAATTCACTTATCCCAGATATCTCAGATATCAAAAGGATTAAGCTCTGTTGGAGCCCTTTCCAGGTTGTCGGGCTCTTGGTGGTGGTCGGGTCCGGGTCGCTCCTCGCCTCCCTGCTGTAGGTTGGATTCCTGCTCCACCCGCACTTCCTATCGGAGCAGACGGTGTTCCTCTGCATTCCCCATGTACTTGCGTACAGTTCTCGCCGTTCCGAGCAGTACCGCCTTCTGCATGACTCTATAGATATTTTCGTCCAACTGAAGTTTCCTCAAGTTCTCTAGTAGTTTCTTCGGTATCAGGCCTGTAGATGAAATGACAATAGGGATGGTCTTGATATCTTTCAGCTTCCACTGTCTTCTGGTCTGTTCCTCGAGATCTCTGTATTTCGAAATTTTTTCAGTGTGCCTATCTAGAAGATTGTTATTATTTGGAATTGCCACGTCGATGAATAGTGCTCTGTCCTCATCCTTATTGAGCAATATGAGGTCTGGTCTATTGTGGGTTATTTTTCGGTCTGTGAGAACCGTGCGATCCCAGTAGAGCTTGTGATGTTCGTTTTCCAGCACAGCATCCGGATGGTAATTGTAATAAGGAACCTTTTTCGAAGTTAGAAGTTGGTGTTTTAGTGCCAATTCTTGGTGAAGAATCTTGGCAACAGCATCATGTCTATTTTTGTACTCCGTGCCCGCGAATGTGATATATACAGATATGATATATTATACTTTATAAGAGTGGAACACATCCCTTATAGTTTTAAAGTGATTGTCAGAAATAAAGCGGTCAGTCAACAGCCAACCGTCCTTTGATTGACGTATCCTCTATCCTCTATGACACGTTACATGGCGCAGTCTCAAACGGATTGAACAAAACGCATTTGAGGTTAGAACTGCTAGAAAAAATTTCGCCATCTTTAAAAGTTTCGAACAATTCAATGAAAAAGTGGTAAAAGACACTATATTCTACTGGAAACATTTGATATTCTGGTACCAACTATATCTAAAATGGAATTTCGAGGAGTACCACCCATGAGATTCACCGGGAACTTGTCGGAAAATTGGAGATTCTGGAGGCAGCGATTCGAGACCTACCTTTTAGCCACCGAAATAATTAAAAAGGAGCAAACAACACAATGTGCTCAACTTCTGACTCTAATAGGAGATGAAGGTATGAGAATTTATAATACTTTCACTTTCACAAACGAAGAGAAGAACAAAATCAACCACTTGCTGACGAAGTTTAAATCCTACTTCAATCCAAGGAAGAATCTAACTTACCAAAGGAACAAATTTCTGACGTGCAAGCAAAAAGAGGGAGAAACTATTGAACAATACATCACAAATTTGAAAAACTTAGCCCTGGACTGTGAATTGGGTACACTGAAAGACGGTCTTATCAAGGATATCTTGATATGTGGAATTAGAAATGAAGAAATGAGAGAAAAATTGCTTCAAGAGGACCATGACAACCTCGATGATGCAGTGAAAACTTGCATAAATATTGAAGGTGCAAAGGAGCGAAACAAGGATCACAGGTTCGTCAGAGAATAGTTCAGCACATGTTGACGCAATCAAGAACAGAGGTGACAGAGGTGTACTTTTCCACGACAAGAAGTACAGAAGAGGCCCCAGTACGAGCACATATAATTCCAAGTCCCTGGCATCTTGTGGAAAATGTGGACGAAACCATGGAAGAGGAAAATGTCTAGCCTATGGTCAAGAATGTATGGTCTGTGGAGGAAGAAATCATTTTGCTGTGATGTGCAGATTCAAAAAGAAGGAAGGTATTAATTTTAACAAATTTACTAATAGAAAACAAAAACATTTTAGTAGAGAAGATAGTATTCAGGATAAATTTGCAGAAAGAATAGATGATTCTGTTGAACAAAATTATTCTGATGATTGTTTGTTCATAGGAACAGTGGAAAAAAGAAAATCTGGAGACCTCGGGCGAGATTCGTGGATCGAGACAATCCTGATAAATGAACATCATGTTCCAGTCAAGCTAGACACGGGGGCAGCAGCCAATGTCATGTCTCGGACAACCTTGAGTAAGATCAATTTTAATTTGAAAGAAATATTAAGTCAAATGTAAGCCTTGCTTCATTTACTGGTGACAGATTGCCATTACTGGGACAGTGTAGCTTAAAATGTCGTTATAAAGATAAGGTTGAAAATCTCACTTTTCATATTGTTGATTTTGATTGTATTTCAATTTTGGGATTGAAAGATTGTGTAAGGTTAGGCATGATAAAGAGAGTTGACTCCTTGCGAGAGAATATTGTAGACCAGCCCCAATTAGATATTCTGTTGAAGACTTTTGGTCATTTGTTCCGGGGAATAGGTTGCTTGGAGGAGCCATATCATTTGGAACTCAACAATGATGCAAGGCCAGTTGTGCACTTGCCAAGAAGGGTACCTTTTGCTGTTCAAAGTAAATTAAAAAAGACTCTCGATAAATTAGAGAGTGATGGAATAATAATTAGAGATGAAGGTAGCGCTGAATGGGTAAATCCGATAGTGTTGGTTCGGAAGCCCTCTGGGGACATTAGAATTTGTATAGACCCAAAGTACCTGAATGCTAGTATTAAGAGACAATATTTTCATATACCAACAATCGAGGAGCTGACTGTGAAATTTGCTGGGTCTACAGTGTTTAGTACCCTGGATTGCACACAGGGATTCTGGCAGGTGCGATTGGACCATGAGAGCTCCAAATTATGCACTTTTGCCACACCAATGGGCAGGTATCGTTTTTTAAGAATGCCTTATGGCTTATCCAGCTCTTCAGAATTGTTTCAGGAGCGGATGCAGGAGATTTTCGGTGATATTGATAATTGCGTGGTGTACATTGACGACCTGATTATGTTCTCCAAAGACATGGAAGATCATATAAAACTATTGGAGAGAGTTTTCAAAAGAGCTCAGGACTATAATTTACGATTCAATCTGGAGAAGTGCAGGTTGGGTCTCAGTGAGGTCAAGTATATGGGTCATGTTTTCTCTGCTGAAGGTATAACACCTGATACCTCAAAAACGGAGGCAATCAAAAATTTGCCAACTCCTAAGGATAAAAAAGATGTACAGAGATTTTTGGGACTTGTTACATATGTCGGCAGATTTGTTGAAAACTTATCAGAGAAAACAGCTGATCTAAGAGCCTTACTGAAGAAGGACATCATATTTGAATGGAACGAAAAACAGAATAGATGCTTCAATGAATTGAAAGAATTAATAAGTCAGGCTCCATGTCTGAGATATTTCAATCCGAGGGAGCCAATGGTGATATCTGTTGATGCATCTGGGGAAGGAATGGGTGCATCACTGATGAAGAGCAATTTACCTTGTGCGCATGCTTCCCGAGCTTTAACTGAAGCTCAGAAGAACTATGCACAAATAGAAAAAGAGTTGCTGGCAGTTTGGTTTGGTTGTATCAGGTTCCATCAGTATGTTTTTGCTAGTCACTTCAAGGTCGAAACTGACCATAAACCACTCATACAAATTATTAAGAAGCCTATAAGCTCTTGTCCAGCCAGGTTACAAAGAATGCTGGTGCAGTTGAAAAAATATGACTTTGAATTAGTCTATAAGCCTGGAAAATATTTAGTGGTTGTTGATGCACTTTCTCGAGCATATGAGAGGCAGATTTTCGACGAAAATATAGATCTTGACTTGGAGGCTCAAGTCTGTTTGATCGAGGAATCTTTGAACGCAACTGAAGAAAAAGTCAAGGAGATTGTACAACTCGGTCAGGAGGACGCTGAAATTGGCGCTCTCAAATTGCAAATAAAAAATGGATGGCCAAGCAATATAAAGGCAGTGCCAGAAATAATCAGATTTTATTTCAAGTTCAAAGAAGAAATAACGGAAAATAGGGGGCTTGTCTACAAAGGAACTAAACTCATAGTTCCGAAATCTCTCCGCAAGGATATTCTAAATAGGCTACATATTGGTCATCTTGGAGTTAACAAATCGATCATCAGGGCAAACAGTTCATTTTTTTAGCCCGGTATGAGTAAGGCTGTTCGGGATATGGTTTTGTCCTGTGAAACCTGTCAAAAATGTAGTAAACTCAACAGGTCGGAGCCCATGATTCCGCACGAAGTCCCTAGGTTACCATGGTGTAAGGTAGCCGCTGACCTCTTTCATTTTAACAATGAAGTGTTTTTAATTGTGATTGATTACTACTCAAAATTTTTCGAGATTAGAAATCTGCAAGGGGATCTCAGTAGTGAAAATGTAATTTCTAACTTAAAATCCATCTTTTCTAGTCAAGGGATTCCAAAGGTATTTATATCAGATGGGGGACCAGAGTTCAGTAGTTTAATATTTCACAAATTTTCCATGAAATGGGAGTTTGAACATGCATATTCATCTCCCAGGTATGCTCAATCTAATGGAGAAGTTGAACGGTGCATACAAACGGTGAAAACAACTCTGAGAAAATGTAAATCTGATAACACAGATCCCCATTTAGCCTTGTTGGCTCTTAGAAATACACCTGTTGACAAAGAGAATTCTCCTGCTAATATTTTATATTCTAGAGATCTGAGAGAACTCTTACCAAGACGAAACTCACTGTATAAGTCCAAGCAGATTGATGTTGAGAAATTTGATGATTTCATTGCCAAATCGCAATGCAAGCAAAAAATGTATTATGATAGGAGAAAGTCGGTGAGAGAGCTCCCAGAGTTAAGTAAAGGAATGTTGGTTCTAGTCAGAAAGCAAATTGACAGTGGGTGGCAGAAGGCTACTGTTTTAGAAAAAGTTGGAATTCGATCATATAAATTAAGATTACATAATGGAATAATATTGATAAGAAATAGAAAGTTCATTAAATGTTTAAAGTTAAATTCAGAATTTAAAAGACCCAGGGTAGCTACATCAAAGGCTACTCAAGGTCCTGAAGAAAATGATAGAAATCTCTACTTACCAGTACAAACTGATAGTTGTCAAAAGAGGGATGAAGTAGGGACAAATAAATTCCTGAACAATCAACTTTCAGATCAGAATACAAATTTTGATATTGAAACTCCACCAGTACTAAGTTCCTCAGATGAGTTATCTTGTACTACAGACAATGAGAAAGAAATTGTACAACCTAATGACAAAAATACTGCTGTGCTCTCTAGACAAACCACATCTACGAAATCAGGTCGAATTAGTACATTTCCTAAAAGATTTGATATATATTCAACTTTTGAGTAGTTGTTAGATGTGTTAATCTGTAGTTGTGAGATGTGTAAATCTGTAGTTGTAAGATGTATAAATCTGTAGATGTAAGATGTGTTAATCTTGTTGTTCAAAAAGGGAGATGTGATATATACAGATATGATATATTATACTTTATAAGAGTGGAACACATCCCTTATAGTTTTAAAGTGATTCTCAGAAATAAAGCGGTCAGTCAACAGCCAACCGTCCTTTGATTAACGTATCCTCTATCCTCTATGACACGTTATAGCGAACTTCTGACATCCCCCGGTGATGTGCTGGATAGTTTCATGTGTCGCACAGCCATAACGACAGCTATCGTCCGCCACTGAGGCATCCTTGGCGATGTACTTCATGTAATTTCTTGTTGGAATCACCTGATCCTGGATGGCGAGCATGAAGCCCTCTGTCTCAGGAAACAACCCTCGGAAGTCAACCAGTAGTTCGATGCAGATATGTCGACGTAATCATGGTTGACCTCGTTCTGTTGCCTCCCATGCAGAGGTTTGCCAATCAGTTTCTGAATTTTACCCTCTGCAGAGTGTTCGACGGTTTCCAAGTGATCCTGTTGCAGCTTTATGGTGTAGAACTATCAGCAACACAAACTACTCGATACAGTTCTGAAGAAGCTGCCTTGCTCAAGAAATATTTTCGAAGTCCTTCAATTTCCTGGGACATACGGTTGGACAAATCAACAATTCCTCTACCCCCAAGATGTCGTGGCAGCTCTGTCCGTTCTATTGAGCTTTTGGGGTGATGTTTATTGTGTTTAGTCGGCATCGTCCTTATTTTTCTCTGTAAAGAAGCTAAATCGGTGGTCGTCCGAGAGATAATACCAAATGAATAGCTCAGCGCCGAGCAAGCGTAGGTGTTAATCGCTTTCATCAGATTCTTGCTGTTAAGACCAGTTCTCATTATCCTCCTCAATCTTCGGGTGAACTCCTTCGTTAATTCTTTCTTCATCTGGGTCTGATTGATTTTTCTTGCCTGTTTTATGCCTAGATACTTGTATGTGTCTCCTTCCTTTAATGCTTCAATTTCTGCACCTTCCTTGAGTTTGAACGTACCATCTTCTATTTTCCCTCTCGTTATGTTAAGCAGTCGACATTTTTCAAGTCCAAACTTCATTTTGATGTCTTCCGAGAATCCTTCCACCACTTTCAGCATCAGTTGCATTTGTTTTTTGGTAGATGCGAAGAGTTTCAAGTCGTCCATGTAAAGGAGATGATTCAGTTTCATCATAGTTCTACTGCCGCTCTTGATGGAAAATCCGTAGTCCGTAGAATTCAATCTATGAGACAAGGGATTCAGGGCCATGCAGAACCACACAGGGCTCAGCGAGTCTCCTTGGAAAATTTCGCGTCTTATTGGAATAGGTCCTGTTGTAATGGAGCCATGTGCTGCTTTCATTTGAAGACTAGTACGCCAGGTTGACATGACGTTTTTCAGGAACTTAACAATATTGGGATCCACCTTGTAAATCTTCAAGATCGTCAAGAGCCATTCGTGAGGTATAGAATCGAATGCTTTTTTGTAGTCTATGTACGCAGCGTAAAGATTCCTTCGCTTGGAGAACGCTTGATTGCAGATAACTGAATCTATTATTAGTTGTTCTTTGCACCCTCGGCTGTCTTTGGTGCATCCTTTCTGTTGCATGGCGATGATGTTATTCCTTTCGCAATGGTTGTGAATTCGGTTTGAAATGCACGATGTGATTAATTTGTACATCGTTCGAAGACATGTGATTGGTCGGTACTTGGATGGGTCTTCTGTATTCCTTTGGTCTTTAGGTAACAAATATGTTGTGCCATGTGTAAGGAATACTGGCATTCTTTCAGGATTTTCAATGACATCATTTATTGCGGAGGTCAATTTGTCATGCATGATCCAAAGTTTCTTGATCCAGAAGTTCTGTAATCCATCAGGCCCAGGTGCTTTCCAGTTGTGCAGTCCTCTGATAGCTGATTTTACTTCTTCAATTGTGATCATGTCATGTTGCATCGGCTCATATTTTATAGCTTCAGATTTTTCAACTTCAATCCATCCGGTATCTCCATTGAACCGAGGTTTCGTTGATAATTGTTCGGTCCAGAATTGTTCAATGGCTTCCTTTGGTGGTAACTTTCCATTTTCTCCATCCGACGATGTGAGTGACCGGTAGAAAGATTCTTCCGACTTTTCGAATGAATTATTGTCTCTTTTCCGACTATAATTGCTTTTATATCTCCTCAGGCGTACTGCATACAGACTTAATTTTTGCTTCAGAGTGTCGAGGCAATGGTGAGCTGTAGCATTCACCGTCTCTCGTTCTGTGTGTGTCCAGTTTCTATCCATGATCTCTTTGGCAGCTTTCACAACCTTTCTTCCTCGATTCCCGTTCAAGTACTCCGTCAGTCGTCCAATGTCTCTTCTTAGCCTTTTTGTTTTGTGTTGAAGACGTTTCTGTCATGCTGGCGCGTGTAATTTGTGTAAATTTGGACCGTCATTGTTTGTTCGGCGAATTTTTGCCCCTATGGTTTTCGCTGTCGTTAGCGCTGCACAGTGAAAAACTAGATGCAGATATTCCAATGAACTTCCGTTCTGTAGGTATTCAGGTAAAACGTCCTTATTCAAGATGTCGATTATAAGTGACAGTTTCTTGGATGTATTGAGCCGTGGAGGTGCTACTCGATGAAGAGGATCTGTTCCTTCCAGTTCGGCAAAGTATCTCCTCATGTCAGAGTCAACTTGTCGGTGGAGCTCTTCCCTATCGTCCTGGTGTTCAGGCTCACTTGCGTTGCAAGATGGACTTTCAGTATTAGTTTCTTCTGCCTGTTGTTGCCCAGGCATGTGAATTTCATCAGAGGTGTTGGTGTTATTCTCTATTGCAGGCGGACGCTGAAGTTAATTGCTCCGAAGACTACAAGGAAAGTGTTATCAAAGTTTTTCGAAACTCTACAGCTAATGAGTTGCAGGAATATGTTTTCGAAAGGTCTAATCGCAAATTTAATCCATTCGCACATAGAATTCGTCAACGCAAGAGCTGCAAAAAATGCTGAACGTCGGAAGCTACAAAAAGATCCAACCAAGAGAAAGGCAAGTTCATCTGCACTATCAGCAGACGAATTGAGAAAGATTATTGAGCTTTGGGACGAAAACACTCCGGAAGGATCGCAAAGAAAGTTCTTCCACATTTCTGCTCATGAATTGGCCTGGAGAGGAAATGAAGGAGCAACAAAAGAATATTTTGTGGAGGAAATTGATCATCAAGGGGAACCAACAGGACGCATTGAGTAAAACCCGGTTTTCTCCAAGATCATCCAAGGCGGTTCAAAAAGAATGGCCGAGAGTAAGTAGCTGGTACCGAATGAAGAATTATGCCCAGTAAGACTGTTCAAAAAACTAAGAAGCAAGCAAGACCAACTCATGAAAACGAATCGTTTATTTCCAAACTGGCAGGATTCCACTTCCAAAGGCTGGTACAAGAACAGCCCGGTTGTACAAAATACAATATCTTCCTGGTTCAAATCGGCGGCATCAGTGATTGGAATCGATGTCAACAAAATCAAGATAACAAATCATTCTGCGAGGGCAACTGCTGTTTCAACTTTAGCCAAAATGGGAATTGGAGAACAGCAATTAATTAAAATAACAGGGCATGGTAGCAGTCACTCCATAAAATCATATCTGCAAATTGATTCGGCCCATAATCGGGATATAATTGACGCAATGAGGTCTGCTTCAACTTGTGAAAAGACAATCCAATAATCCCTGAATCAAGAACAAGCAACTTCCAATCAACCTGCCATAGTATGTAATAATTGCGTTTTTAATATAAACATTAATCATAATGGTCCAAAGAATTTAGAAAACATCTAAGCTTGTAGTTGAAATGAATCAAAATTATCATGTGAACCAATAAAAATTAGATTGTCAAAAAAAAAATTCTGCCATTATAAATGTCAGAAGAATTTCCAGTTTAATTCGCTGTCCGGTATCCAAGAGAAAAATATTCCACTAAAATTCATCCGTTGCGAAGGAAATAAGTACACGTTCTGATTGGTTAAAAATCACATGTGCGGAGTTTATTTCGATATATCTTCGCCAGTCTCGAGTGAAATCTTGACAAAAGAAGACGTGCTATAGTGCTTCTAGTGCTATAAAAGAGAAAGCGGAAGTGAAAGTGCCCACTAACAAAGCTACGGAATATTTGATTCCGTCTGTGAAGTTTGTGTAGGTTCTATATTTGTTATCGAAATTTTAATTCTTTAAAATTTTCAAAGTTGGTGTTCATCCCCAGTGTCCAGATTTTTCATCGTTGGTACTGCAGGTGAGCTTATTTTTCGTATCTTTTTTCTGATTTTTCTCATAGCGTAAAAAACTGTCGGCTTTATACCATAGTTTTATATTAGACTATTTCAGTGAAGATTCCTGAATATTTTATTACTTTCAAATTGTTTGATATTTTGAGAAATCTGAGTATAAAACCATGTCGGAAACCTCAGATAGGAGATTTTCGAAATAAGACACCACTACAATCTCTGCATTGTAGTGGAATCAAAAAGAAGGGCAGAAAATACAAGCCAATGCTTTCAGTATGGACATGACCAAAACAAGTGCTCTTTTCCTTACAGATGCGTTAAATATTTGGGCAATCATTGCACAAAATATTGCGAACTTACCAGAAAAGGTGGGAGGAGAAATGCCACATGCGTTCTGTTCGGCGAAGAGAGCCATCCAGCAAGCTACAAAGGATGTAGCGAATTCAAATTAGTGACAAGGAAGAGGAAAGCAGGCCAGAAATCGGCTCAGCAGAGCACGATTCCTCAAGAAGTCCAGGAGAAAAAGAAGCCCACCCTCTCCAAAGTAGACGACAAGAAAAAGGACTACCTAAACCAGTACAGAAGAAGGAGCAACAGAAAATGCCCCAAGCTAAACCTACGATCAACAAAACAAAAGGAAACAGAAAAGGGTCTGAATCCGCCGACGACTTAGACACTTTTACTGAAAAAATTTTCAACAGAATCATGTTGAAAATTGAAAGAAAGATGGAGAAAAAACTCCAAGGAATGTTCAGAAAACTGAAATAATGGAACATACAACTAGGAAAAATTCCCTTGAAATAGTCTCCTTGAACATAAACGGGGTCAGAACTCGAAAATCGGAGATAGAAGAAATAATATCAGAGAGAAAACCTGATATTATAGCCTTACAGGAAACAAGAATAGAACCAAATACGCTATTGAACATCATGAATTATGAGATATATAGATGTGACAGAATCACAAACACTGGAGTAGGTGTTGCCTTAGGCGCGGTTCTCACTGGAGCGATACGATAAACGATGGGACAGGTGATTCGATAAGCAACCCGACCCTGATTCGACACGGCTCTCTTATAACCGTGCAAACGTAATGGAAGCAACTAATTCAGTGCACACTGAAGCGATCGCGATACTACATCGATAAATATCGAAATCGCGTCGGTTTGGGCGACACAGCTGCCGTGTCGCTTCAGCGACAGAAAGGTGATTGAGAATCAAATCGGAAAAAGTAGCATAGAATTTCGTTATTGATTGACAATTAAGCGCTTAATTTGGATATCGTATCGCTTCAGTGTGCACTGGAGTGTTGCGAAGATAAAATTTGCATCGGGCGATAAAAGATTGCTCATGTTGCATCGCTTGTCGTATCGCTCCAGTGAGAACCGCGCCTTACTGTTTAGACGAGATCTGAAGGAGAGACTGACTGAGATTTTGAAGGAAGATCTGACGAGTCACAAATAGAAACAGTGACGATTGTTGCTGAAATAAATCGGCAAAGAGTCGAAGTCACATCGGCATATGAAAGATCCCCAAATAACTTATTGGAAGAAGAAATCAACAACTTACTAGATGGAACAAACCCGAAAATCTGCATCGGAGATTTTAATTGCAAATCTCCAGAATGGAACAGCAGGATGGAAAACAGTGATGGCAGAAAACTGAAAGATCTCGCTGAAAAACATGAAGCTATCGTTATTGGACCTGAAGAACCAACGTACTTAGCATTCAGAAATGGATAACCAGATATAATTGATATCGAAATTTTGAAAAATATCACTAGATAATTCTCAATAGAGACCTTGTGGGACGGAACATCTAACCACAACCCCATCGAATTAACTCTATAGGAGAATGGCCAAGAAGAGAACTAATGCAAACAAGAGAATACACCGATTGGACTAAATATAGCCATCTGATACAATCGGAGGTAACAGAAATACCAACAATCAACACACCGGAAGACCTAGAAAGAGCAGTTGATAAACTATTATAGAAAAGAAAATACTAGATGCCTACAGAAGGAGCACAAAGAAAATAAAAAGACCAGCACCGATACATCTACACGGTGATACACCCAGAGAAATCAAAGATCTCATCAGGGAAAATCGGAGACTAAGAAAAACATACAGGCTCAACAAAACAGATATAAATAAGAGAAATCTAAACCGACACAGCCAAGTTCTAAAAAATACCCTGAAGGACAAATAGATGGAACAAAATAGTTCAAGAACTAAATTCTATCGATCATTCTGCATGAAAAATGCAAACATGTCTGAGAAGAGAAAAGACTAAAATACCACCTCTCCACGGAGAAAGAGGAATGGCATATACGAATATCGAAAAAGCAGAAGCACTGGCGGACTCGATCGAAAGAGAATCGAGAATAAATTACAGACCTGATGTCGATAATGATGATCTGAAAGAACTAGTTGAGAACAACGAAGAAGAAATGGACGAACCACCAGTAGACGACAAAATAGAAAAACCAACATATCCATTCGAAATAAAGGAGATAATCAGAAGCTAGAAAAATAGAAAAGCTCCCGGAAATGATCAAATAACGAATGTTATGTTGAAGAAATTACCTAGGAAAGGTATAGCTGCTCTCACAAATATTGCAAACGGTATAATGAGGACTGAACACTATCCTTAAAAGTGGAAAATTGCAGAAACATTGTGTTCAACAAACCAGGCAAAGATAAAGAATTCCCCCAAAACTACAAGCCGATAAGTTTATTGTCCGCCCTAGGAAAAGTAGGAGAAAGAGTAATCGCTAGGAAGCTTACAGAAGAAACTGAAAATCTGATTCTCATTCCAGCAGAGCAATTCAGATTCAGAAGTGATCACTCAACAAAACAGCAATAACTGAGACTCAGAGAATACATAACAGAAGGATTCCAAAATAAACGAGCAACTGGTCTTGTACTACTAGATGTCGCCAGAGCATTCGACAGAGTATGGCATGAAGGATTGATTTACAAAATGAGATATGCTGGATATTCAATCAAACTGTGCAAGTTGATTAGGAATTATTTGAGGAACAGAAGATTCTACGTGAAAGTGGAAGGAGAAAACTCCACAAGCAGATATATGGAAGCAGGTTTGCCTCAAGGGTCAGTACTTGGGCCGTTATTGTATAACATATATATTCACGATATCCCAAAATCTGCAAGGACTATGCTGACATCGACGACACGGGAATCGCAATGCGACATCGCAAGCCAGAAATCATAGAAGGAATATTACAAGAAGCTATAGATGAAATGAATGATTGGTGTATTAAATGGAGAATAAAGCTCAACGGACAAAAGAGCTAAACGATATTACTGCAAAAGAGGAGACTGAGAACTACAACAGATGGAGAAGAAATCGAATGGAAAAACGAAGCGAAATATTTAGGTATCACCCTAGACAAAGGTCTAACTTGGAGAAGCCATATCAAACAAGCCGTTGACAAAACCAAGGCAGCGATGAATATGCTCTACCCGCTGATAGGTAGAAAGAGTCACATGTCAAATGAGACAAAATTGAAAATAATCAAAGCCGTTGCTAGACCGCAACTGACTTATGGATCAGTTGCTTGGGGATTCGCGGCAAAGAGCCATATACAAAGAATTCAGGCAACAGAAAACAAGCTACTACGATGTGCCATAGATGCGCCTTGGTTTGTCAGGAACAAACAGATATATCGAGATTTGAAGTGGGAAAGCGTCACCGAATTTATGAAGAGGAAAGATGAAAAGTTATTCGAAACAGCGAAGGAACATCCAAACGAAGACCTCAGGAGACTAGTGGACTACGATCCGGAGGAAGACAGAGGAAGAATGAGAATCTACAAAAGGAAACCGCGAGATCAATTGAGGAGAGATTAAAATGAGTACGGTTACTTATTAAAACTATACTAAAAAGAGATATCCGAAATGGACGAACATGAAAACCGTAGCACGACAATGTGCAAGAAGAAATTAACCGACCAAGGGAAAAATAGTTTATAGGCAAATGCCCGGAACCAAAAAAGCAGGTTAGGTTTAGTGGGTTGAAAACTCGGAAGATTGAGTAACCCCACAGTGTCCCCTAGAAATGGGTTCCTCTGGGCGAGAGATAGGGCCCCGTGTTTTTCACGGTCGCAGTCCCCCCTGCTATAAAAAAAAAGATATATCTTCGAAATTTGAACGACTGTCAAAAATTAATTTTAGCATTAATGGTTGGGATATTCCGTAAAAAATTTTCTTTTACTGCTTGCAGAACGCCCCTATTCAACCCTGATATATCAATTCGGGTTACCAATCTGAAGCACGAAGATTTTCAGACTGTCAAAACGAAATATTCATATAAGATTGTTGAGTATTGAAAAATTTTCGCGACTCAGATTGGTGTTTCTCAGAAAAAGAAATAATTTTGTTTAGTATAGTATAACATTGCCATAAACCGTGTCATCGTGATATTTCAGGTTTTACACTAGACCGTTCGCATATTGCGTTAGTGAAAATTTTTTAAAGCAGGAAGATTGTAATAAACTGTGTTGTTTGATTTCTTTACGAACTTAATTTGCTCTTATTGGGCATAGATGGAGAACCATCTTAGGAAAATAAAACGAGCAGTGTAACTTGTACTACGTCTATTTCTCGATTCATTGTTCTACAAAAAAAATCATTCACCTATGCTTTCGACCTACTTATTGACAATTTGTTGTATCATCAGAATGTGGATACACGGAAGACAATGGCTAAATTTATTAACAAACTAGGTGAAATAATTGGTTATCCTATTTCGAATAATGCTTACTGTGAAAAGGGGATTGGACTCTAAGGAATTACAATATTTTCGTTTGAACAATAACTATGATTATGAGTCCATTACACCTCCCCCGGTTAATTAAAAAAAAATTTTTACCCTAGTACAAGTTTTTTTTTTTTTGATAGTAATGATCATGAAAATTCAAAAAACAATATTGACACAATTGGTTAACCTTAACACACTTAACTCACTAAATAAAACATATAATTATATCAATATTTTTTTTTCATTACATATTTTATTGAATAAACAACTTAACCCTATTTTTATGAATTTCACTAGTCTTATTACCTATTTTAATAACTACATTAGGGCCCTTATCTTCTAACACAGCGAATGGTCCTTTAAAAAGTTCATCATTCTTGTTGCCCGCTGCATCATTTCTTATTAATACACTATCGCCTATTTTAAAACTAATTTCCTTTCTAGATGGATCTAGTTTTTCTTTTCTTTTAATTTTTGAGGTTAACAAATTATTTGACGCATCATTCCATGCTCTTTGCAATCTATATTTCAATTCAAGTGGGTAATTTTCAAATGTATATATTGGATCCACTCTGTTCAAAAGATTGGAGGGTAGTTTGCAACTTTTTCCAAATACTAGTTCGAAGGGGGTGTATTTTGTATGAGTGTGAACAGTATTATTATAAGCGAAACACCAAAATTGAATCCAAGAGCTCCAAGAATCTGGATGGTTTTGACAATGCATTCGCAAGTACGCACCTAAGTGTTTATGAGTATTTTCAATAGAGTCTAGTGATTCATGATGATATGCTGTCGAATTGATATGCTTGACTTTGAGTAGTTCACATATGTTTTTGAAAATACCGGAAATGAACTCAGTTCCCTGGTCAGTGGCAATGACCTCTGGGATACCATACTGTAGTATAAAATTTTCAACAAATGCCTTAGCAACACATTTAGTTTCTTTGCTTGGTAAAGCATAACACCCTACAAATTTTGTTAATTCACACTGCGTAGTAAGAATATATTTATTTTCAGATATATCGGTTGTAAGTGGACCCACGAGATCTAGAAATACCTTTTGAAAAGCTGAACTTGCAGTTGTTGTGATTTGAAGCGGTTGCTTCGTTATAATTGAATGCTTATATTTTTGACAAGAATGACATCGTTTGACATAGTTGACTATGTCTTTTTTTATGCCTGGCCAAAAATAATATCGTCTGATATTGTTGAACATTCTATTGATCCCAGCATGTCCTCCAGTGGGAAGAATATGAAAGTCATTTAGTATTAATTGTTTACTGTCATTATCTTCAATTTTCTGGACGTCCTTAATAATACAAATTTTCAAATTGTTGTCTTCAATTTCCTTCCTTGCGTTAGCTAACTCTTTTATTAAATTTTCGGTACCTTCGTTTTTCGTAATGAATATCTCTGCTATTCCATATTTATTTAAAATGAATTTCAAGTCTGTCAACGAAGTCCCTAAGGCAATCAGCGTTGATCCAGAATCTTGTTTCATGAATAATTTTTGTTTCTCAATGTCGTATACAAAGTCATTTAGTTTGAAATATTTATTATTGTCGCGACTTTTATTGTACTTATTGATGAAGGATTTGTCTCCAATCGGTATTAATTCTAGGGAAGGTGGTTTTTTCAATAACTCCACAATTCCAGGGTGATCAGGCCTGTAATCGTGAGCTAGTTTACTAGAATTGTCTTCAACGTTATTCTTTGAACTGTCAGTAGCTTTTAATTTTGCTCTCGTCATAACGAGCACTTTGTCATTGTTTGCTAAGTCTTTTAAATTCTGCGAGTCTAATGTTATTCTTGATAATGAATCTGCCAAAATATTATTTTTCCCTTTGATATATTCGACCGTAAAGTCGTATTCCTCTAATATTAACCGGAATTTTGTTAATCGACTAGATGGGTTTTTCATACCAAATAAGTAAATGAGAGGGCGGTGATCTGTGAAAATTTTAAATTTTCTGCCGTAAAGGTAAGGCCTAAATTTTTTGACTGCCCACACAATAGCTAATAACTCTTTTTCTATTGTGCTATAATTTTTCTCAGCTGGATTTAATGATCTGCTTGCATAAGAAACCGGTCTGTCATTGTCATTACACAAAATTGCCCCCAAAGCCACTCCTGAAGCATCACATTTTAAAATGAATTGTTTGTTTTCTGAAAAATCTGGAAATTGTAAAATTGGAGGTGATATAAGGCATTGTTTCAATGTTTCGAATGAATTTTGACATGCGGCTGTCCATTGAAAAACAACCCCTTTTCGCGTTAAGAAATTTAATGGCGAAGCAATTGTAGCAAAATTTGGAATGAATTTCCGATAGTAATTCGCAGATGCAACAAACCTTTTAACTTCCTTACCATCTTTCGGGAGGGGAAAATTTTGCATAGCTCGTATTTTTTCAGGATCTGGAGAAATTCCTTTTGAAGTAATAACGTGGCCTAAATATAAAATTTCTTTTTTCAAAAATTCACATTTGATGGGATTTAATTTCAAATTTACTTCTCGAAGTCTTTGGAATACTTTTATCAAATTTTGATTATGATCTTCCAAACTATTGCCAAATACTATCAAATCATCTAGGTAAATGAAACAGATATCATAATTAAGTCCTGACATGGCTATAGTCATAGCTCTTGAAAAAGAACTTGGGCTAGTTTTTAGACCCATCGGTGCTCTGGTCATCTGAAATTGACCCCGATCCGAGGTAAAAGAAGTATAAGGTCTAGAAGTATGATCTAATTCTAGTTGATAATAGCCTTGGTACAAATCCAAATGTGTGAAATAAGTCGCTCCTGATAGTGAATCCAAAATTTCTTCTATACATGGCAAGGGGAACTTATCATCTTCGATCCGTTTATTCAATTGTCGGTAGTCGATAACAATTCTCCATTTTTTATTTCCGTCAGGCCCAGTTTTCTTTGGCACAATTAGTAATGGAGCTGACCATTGCGAATTTGAGGGTTCAATGATATTGTCTGATAATAATTTTTCTATTTGTTTATTTATTTCCGTTTTCTGAGCGTGCGGTAACCGATACGGTTTAATGTAGGCAGGTGATGCTCCTGGCTGCAATTTAATCTTTTGTTTACAAACATTCGTGACCGTCAGACTATCATTTTTGAGGTGAAATATATCTGCGTATTTCGCACAAATTTTATGAATTGATGTTTTCTCTTCTTTATTCAGATTAGATACATTTATTGAATGGAGTAATTCCTCAATACGATCTACTGTCATATGTTTTTCATCGAATTCACAAATCGAATAAAAATTCAGAGGTTCGACGTATGGCTTGAAATTTCTTATTTTTATTTCTTTTTCGTTCGTATTTAAAAACCTGATTGGAATATGATTTTCTACTGGTCTGCTAATGCAACCGGCTACAAAAACTCCTTCGCAGATTTGGTCTGGTATAACAACACAATCTTCGGCAATATCGCATTTTAAATATTTTATTATTTCACATCTAGCTGGAATTGTAGTAGTTACATCATAATCGGATTCAAGTTGCAAACAGATTCTTCCACCGCGAATATTTAAACTCATTTTGAAATCTTCATAATCAATTGCAGCTGAAAATTTTGTGAAAAAATCTGATCCCAACACTCCATCTACATTTTCCATGAAATGCTTCATTACGATAAATTCATGAAATAGATTTATGCCATTTATTTCAAGATTGACACCAACGTTACCCAAGGAAAATACGTATCCTGCGACACCTTGTACTTTAATTTTCTCTCTTCCATCTACTCTGAAATTACCATCCAAGCTTGACTCAAAAATCACACTAGCAGTCGCACCTGTGTCTAATAAGAATTTCAAAACATTCGCTCCATTTCTCATACATACGTAATTCAAACCATTCATACTCAAAATAGTTACATGTTTTTCATTAATTTTGTCTGTATTCACGAAAAAACAAATCGTTATTTTCTTGGGTTGCGGTTGATGCGTTCGGCGTTTCTGAATGTCCTTGAGTTTCTAGGAAAAAAGACCTTTGATTATAATTATTTCTGAAGTATCTAGATCCTCTATTAGAACCACGACCCCTATTGAATCTACCGCGAGAGTTTTGGTGATAAGAATTGGTTGGGTTGTTTCTGTTATTAGATGAATTATTATCAATTGCTCGAGGGGGATAATTTCCACGTTGATTGAATTGCCTTGAACCGCGAAAGTTTCTAGTACTGCGTTTGTTTCTAGTTGAATATCGAAATATTTGTTCAGAAGCACCGGCTCTATTAGAAATCTCTTCGTCTTTAGCTTCGCTAATAGCATCTTTTAACGAGGAATAGTTACGTGCTTTAATAATGGTTCTTAGATTCGGATCTCGTAATCCGTTTGCGAAAGCCGTTATTGCTAATTTCTCATTAATTTGGGGAAGACATTTCAGAGCATTTTTATCACCGTCAGCTTGTGATATTGTAAGATTCAACATCATTTGTTCAATTTCTTGACCGAATTCATTTATGGATTTTTGTTTCTGTCGTGCCGAGTGTAATGATGCAGAAAGTGCTGATGCAGATTTTTTTTGATAATAAATGTTTAGAAATATCGTTTAGAAGTTCTTGAACACTCTGATAATCAGGATTTAATCGAATTTTGGCTGCTTCTGTTAGTTTAGTTTTTAGAACAAACCTTATGAGGAGTTGCTTACCTGTATCGTTTAATAGAGATTCGTACAATTCAATTGCGTCTATCAATCGGCGAGTGCCATTTTCCGAACCATCCATGCATGGAATTAAACTAGTTGCAGTTTTCAAATCAAAAGTCTCACTCATTGTTGATATTTCTGTTGCAATACCTGTAATTTGACTTGAATTATTGCTACTAGAGCCGTTGGAATGATGTACCAAATTAGACAATTTCAATCTATTCTCTAAAGTAACAAATATATCAGTTTGAAGTCGTTCTATTTTAACAATCAATCGCTGAAATTTTTCTTTAGCCTCTGGTTCTAAATATTTTTCATTGATTTCTTTACGAATTTCCTCAAATCTTGTTTTTAAATCCTCTAACCTACCTAAATATCTCTCAGTTATTCTAGAATCTTCTCTCCTATCTTTATTATCTTTTCCTAAATTGTTATGAAATTTGGAAAATTCGTCATATAAAAGTTTTAGACTTTCGAATTTGCTCATCTAAGGAACCTTAACTATACGAGTTTAGGATGTAGTACTTAACTAGATTTAAATTAGAATTAAAATATAGGTAGCTTACATAACACTTGCACACTTTGTACTCACGCACTTTTTTTTTTTTTGTTTTTTTTTTTTTTTTTCCACACCAGCTATGTCACTTTCTTTCCAGATTTTGTTAGATCAGTTCCTGGCTGCGTCTGATTTCTGTCCTAATCTTCCTCTGAATGCGCTTCTTTATCCATTGAACCATCAGGTAAATGAATAGACCCAGTGAAAGAACTATTGCGATGATGGAGCAAACTTCACCCATTGACAAATTTCCACTGCCTACCTTCGTAGATTCTCCTCCAGAGTTACCTGCTTGAGCAATTATCACTTCTTCCTTCGATTGGGATTTTCCCATGTTGGATTTTTATTTTTCTTCTTATTTCACTTGATTCGAAATGGCAGGATCGCCATGTAATAAACTGTGTTGTTTGATTTCTTTACGAACTTAATTTGCTCTTATTGGGCATAGATGGAGAACCATCTTAGGAAAATAAAACGAGCAGTGTAACTTGTACTACGTCTATTTCTCGATTCATTGTTCTAAAAAAAAAATCATTCACCTATGCTTTCGACCTACTTATTGACAATTTGTTGTATCATCAGAATGTGGATACACGGAAGACAATGGCTAAATTTATTAACAAACTAGGTGAAATAATTGGTTATCCTATTTCGAATAATGCTTACTGTGAAAAGGGGATTGGACTCTAAGGAATTACAATATTTTCGTTTGAACAATAACTATGATTATGAGTCCATTACAAGATCCCATTTAAAAGAATTGCTGAACCAATGATGTGAGATAAATTGATATTTACGTATCATATTACAATTAATTATTATAGGATTTATTCTAATGTCCTTAGATTTAATTAAAGGGGGGGGGTAATTTCAGTCCTGAAGAAATCAGCAGAGACTAATGAAACGTCGACTTAGTTAAAAGTACAGAGTTTTTTCTCTGTTAGTCCTCTGACCAATTACCCCCCCCCCCTTAATTAATTATTATACTTTGCTTTTGTATTCGAACAGACATATAAGAAATATTCTTATAGAAGAAATGAACAAACTCCTATATGAACAAATTTTAATATGTAATAACAATCCCATCGATAGACATTACAGTTCGATGACATAAATTAATAGGTCAATAAGGAGGTCAAAAAATTAAATGAGACTGCCGGTATTAGACAATTCTCAAAATAGTTATCCCAGATATGCCCAGAAAAAAAAAACGTACCGGATTTTGAAGCTAGAATTCTTCGAAAAGACGAAAAGAAGAATTTCAGAAATTGTTACATTAACATTCTGAACACAATGGAATAATTCCTTCATTACGAAGATACTGCGACAACTCGAATCCGCTGACAATAAGGTAGAAAAACTTGTTCAGAACTGCAACCAGGTAGGATAAGAGAGTTTTTCTGATAATTAAATCGGAATTTCGAAAATTTATCTGCATCCAATAATGGACATTTCATATTTATGAAGAATAAACATTCATGCTGAAAATCCGTTTTGTTTTATCCTGTTTTCAAGAGACGAAACGGAATCGACGATTGTGAACATTTTGTATGCCTATAGTGAATTAAACGCTTTTAATTGAAGACTTTATTAACTTCAGTGATGTTATTTTGAGACTTATTCAGACTTTATTGGAAATATAAAACTTATGCTTTGCTTCAAAATGAACAATTACAGTTTATTTTAATTATTTGCTTTACCAATTGCTTTATTGTAGTCTGCTTTAACTTCGCAGTTGTTATAATAATTTATTGTGCTGAAGGAAATTATTGAAATTTAAGTACTTGCTGGCATTATCAATTTATGTATTTGAAATATTTTTTCGTTCTGCAATGAAATGCACTTACTTGCTTACATTATCAATTTGTGAATTATATATTTTTTTTGTTCTGCCATTGAAGGGAAGCTATTGTACTTGAATTTTACTGTTTCTATTTGTAGAGACAGTTATGAATTTGATTGGTTGAAACTTGCTTTATTATAATTTCGTATTTCTTTTCGGAGAATTACTCGAAGTCGAAGTGAAAGTGTACATTAGCGAAGCTACAAAATTTTTGATTCCGTCTACGAAACTTCCGAAGTTTTTTGTGAGTTCTATAAGTGTATGTGTTATAGAGCGGAAATTCGTTCAAATTCAGTGTGTTCAGTGTCGAGTCCAGATCACCCCCAAGATCGCTGGTTCCACGGATATCACTGGTGAGTCGATTTGTTTTTCTCATAGTATAGAAAATATATAACTTAGCCACATAGCTTAGAAGTAACATATTAGTGAGTATTTCCAATATTCATTATTACACAGAAATACCTTATATAGTTCAATACGGACAAAAAGCCATGTCGGAGGTCTCAGACAATGAGAGCTCCTACATGGAAGCTACGGACACCGAAGAATTCAGCGATAGAGAAGCAGAGGAGCTTGTAAGGCTCAAAGAAGAGAATGAGCAATTGAAGGCTCAAATAAATAAATTAACTGAAACCGTAGCTCAGTTGGTCGGGGAGATACGCCTCTTGAGAGAGGAAGTTAATAAGAATAAAGCGCCTCAATCCCCTAGTTTTGCGGAAATTGCAAAACACATTTCGGCACAGAAATCTCCCACATTTGCAGAAATTGCAAAGCCGGTAGCAGTCCCCAGAAATTCCTCCAAACAGGAAGTAGCTCCAGAACCGGAAAAAAATAAAAATTTTGCAACTCGAGTTGCAATAACCCAGATCGCGCCACCAACAAAACGCGCGCGTAAAGAAAGTGCATCTTCAGACGAAGAGACCGCAAAAACAGCAACGGAGATACCTAAAAAAGGTAAAATTCCACCCATCACGACGATGGGTACAGCCTCAGCTCAACAGAAAAACACTCCAGTGGAGGAGAGGAAAGAAAAAATCCCCCCTGTCACCCTGAGAGGTACGTCCGAATGGACGTCAATTTCCAACGCGTTAATGCGAAACGGTATTAAATACCAAAGAGCGACGACAGTAAAGGACGGTATAAGAATCGTTCCACAAACCGCCGATGATCATAGAAGGATGACGGACTTCCTTCATAAAATAAATAGGGAGTTTTACACTCTTCAACGGGAGGAAGAAAAGAAAATCTACGCGGTAGTGAGATACCTACCGCTGGATGCAGATATCCCGACGATCCTTGACGACCTCAAGGATCAAGGGATCGTCGATGCTGAGGTCATAAGGATGACCTCAAATAAAACAAAAAAGCCGATGCCCTTATTGCTAGTTAAAACCCAGAATAAGGGTATCTTCGAGGAGAGAAGGCTCTACAACATGAACTGTGTTGTTGAACCTAAGAGAAGGACGACCGGGCCTGGACAATGTTACCGCTGTCAGCGATATGGACATGCCCAAAGTAAGTGCACTTTTCCATGGAGGTGCGTGAAATGCTCTGGTAATCACAGCTCCAAGGAGTGTACGCTTACCAGGGAGAACGAGGAGCGAAATGCCTCTTGTGTTCTCTGTGGAGAGCAAGGACATCCAGCCAGCTACAAGGGATGTAGCGAATGGAAATTGGTCACTAAAAAGACCAAGAGATCGCCAAGATCGAACCAGACCAGCTCGAGGCCAACACGAAATACACCGAGGCCATCCCAAAACTCTTCGGAAGTGAAGAAACCCCAGGAAACTGCAACCAAAGCAGTCAAAGAGACGAAGAAACCAGAGAAAAAGGCGGAAAAGGCAAAAACCGTCAAAAAAGCCGAAACCAGAAAAGGAATTTCTGGAATCACTGAGGAACTGGATAAGTTCACGAAAAACCTCCTCAGCACGATGATGCAGAATCTGGAGAAAGAGATTGAGAAGAAGATGCAGCAAATTATTGAGAATATTTAATGGCTGACACGACGATAAAGAACAATCTCATAATCGTCTCTTGGAACGTCGGAGGATTGAGAGCCCGCAGATCAGAATTCGAAGAACTGATTGAAGAGAAGAGACCGGATGTCATAGCTCTCCAAGAAACGAGACTTAACCCCAACGTTCGGATAGCATTTCCCAATTACGATATCTACAGAAATGATAGACCTAACAGCACAGGTGGCGTTGCTATACTGGCTAGAAGGAATATGGATCACCATTTCGACCAAATATTCAATGGACAAGAAGTAGAAGCAATATCGATTATTGTGAATTCTAATCGAGGACAAGTGAAGATTATTTCAACTTATAAATCACCGGATAAGGACATGCTGAAAGAGGATCTAAAAATGCTACTAGAAGGAAGACACCCGAAAATCATAATTGGTGATCTTAACTGCAAATCGCAGGAATGGAATAGTAGAGTGGAAAATACCAACGGGAGAAGACTGAAGATTTATGCTGAAAAACTTAATGCAGTTGTAATAGGACCTGATATACCGACCTACATACCAAGAGTAAATGGACTACCCGATGTACTGGACATTGTCGTGAAAGACATCACTGAAGAAATCAGCATTGATACAGTAGAAGACGGAACTTCAGACCACAATCCCATAGAATTCATAGTGGGACATGGCCCAAGAAACGAAGAAGAGACACAAACCAAGGATCGCACAGACTGGGAGAAATATAAGAATTTACTTCAGGAGAAAATCACGGAAATTCCCCAAATAAACACCCGGGATGAATTAGATGAAGCAGTTGAAAAATTGGAAAATCAAATAAAAGAAGCCTATGAAGAAAGCACCAAGAGAATGTTTATTCATCTATAAACATGGTTTACGTTACAGAGATCATACCAGATATAGTATAATCTGTGTGTAACTATTAATTATAACTTAATTTAATTCTACAATATATAATTTCAAACATAAATAAATCTTTCCTAACATTCACTTCACTGTGAAGGCACTCCTGGCTCTTATTCAAAAGTCCAAACCGGGTTTTACGTTGCTCAAATTGGTGAAATTATCCTGTCATAATCGGTGAGTAGTTTGTCCTAATCGGTGAGTATATTTGTCCTAATCGGTGAGAATGTTTCGTCATAATCGGTGAGTATTTGGTATTATAGTTGGATGTTCTGATGTATTTTGTTTCATTCATTGAATTTATTAATTAAATCATTTGCTTCTCTTATGTTCAACTGAACTAGCCATTCCCTGGTTGTCCTCTTAAATTTCTTATAATTTCTAATTTTTTTCAACTGAATTGGGATCACTGCATATACTTTAGAAACAAGGAATTGAGCTGATCTCTGTCCTATTCGCTTAAAACATTTTGAGGTATAGTAGGTAAGGTAAGGAAACCAATTCCGAAACATTCACACGGAGATACGCCAAGGGATATAAAGGAACTTATAAAAAAGAACAGAAGACTCAGAAAAATCTACAGAACAACAAAAAGAGAAGAAGACAAGAAGAAACTGAATAAGCATAGCCAGATATTGAGAAATGCTTTAACAGAACTGCGTAATAACAGATGGCACCAGAGATTAAGGGAACTGAATACAATAGATCACTCGGCTTGGAAAATGCAAAAACGCTTACGACGAGAACGGACAGTTATACCTCCACTGCATGGAGCAAACGGAATGGTATATACGAGACTTGAGAAAGCCGAAGCACTGGCCGACTCAATTGAGAGAGAAGCCAGAATAAATTACAGAAATGATGCTGACAATGAAGATCTAGAAGAAGAAGTGGAGGCAAACGAAGAACTGATGATGGAACCACCGGAAACCGAAATCATTCCAAAACCGGCTTCACCAACAGAAATCAAAGAGATCATAATGAAATTGAAAAACAGGAAAGCGCCGGGAGAAGATAGGATAACGAATTATATGTTGAAGAAATTGCCTAGAAAAGGAAAAGCAGCCTTGACGAATATAACAAACGGAGTGATGAGGACCGAATACTACCCAAAGACATGGAAAACTGCAGAAATGATAGTTTTCAACAAGCCTGGAAAGGAACGGAAATTTCCTCAAAATTATAGACCAATCAGCCTACTATCAGCACTAGGAAAAATCGTCAAGAGGGTTATCGCTAAAAGGCTGAATGAGGAAACAGAAATGTTGAATATAATTCCACCCGAACAATTTGGATTTCGACGAGAACATTCGACTGAACTCCAATTACTACGGCTCATAGAATACGTCACCGAAGGAATGCAGACCAAACAGGCCACAGGATTGGTTCTGATGGATATCGAGAGAGCTTTTGATAGAGTATGGCACGAAGGCCCAATCTACAAGATGAAAAAAGCAGGATATTCGACCAAGCTATGCAAGATTATAAGGAACTATCTGAGGAATAGAAACTTTTATGTGAAAATAGATGGAGCAACCTCTCAAACCAGACAATTGGAAGCGGAAGTGCCTCAAGGATCGGTACTTGGACCTCTGCTTTACGTAATATACGTCTATGATATCCCGAAGAATGCTAGAAATATGCTCACCTTGTACGCAGATGACACAGGAATAGCGTTAAGACATCGACGCCCAGAGATCATACACCGGAGACTGCAGGAAGCCATAGATGAATTACTCAAATGGTGCATCAAATGGAAAATACAAATCAATGGAAGAAAGACTCAAGCAATATTACTGCAAAAGAGAAGATTGAGGATGGAAGAAAACCTTGAAGTTGATGGAGAAGAGGTTGAATGGAAAAATGAAGCAACATACCTAGGAGTGACGCTTGACAGAGGACTTACATGGAAAAACCACATCAAATGTGCAGTTGATAAAACAAAAGCCGTAATGAGTAAACTTTATCCACTCATAGGCAGAAGAAGTCATATGAATAAGAACATCAAGTTGACGATGATTAAAACAATTGCGTGACCACAACTCACATATGGATCGGCGGCATGGGGCTTCGCAGCCAAGACCCACATCAAGAAAATACAGGCCACTGAGAATAAACTCCTTAGAATGGCGATGGACGTACCCTGGTTTGTTAGGAACAAACAAATCTACAAGGACTTGGAATGGGAACCAGTTACAGAATTCATGAAGAGAAAGGCGGAAAGGATATTCGACAAAGCCAAACAACATACAAATGAGGAACTACGAAGATTAGTCGACTACGATCCAACGGAAGAAGCTAGAAGGTCAAGAACCTACCACCGAAGACCCAGAGATCAGTTAAGTATTTAAATGTAACCAAAGAAGAGCTTAACCTATAAAAGCTATAGGCAGCATACAAATATCAACACGACTATGATCGTGTGAGAGTCCAGAAACCATAAGAGTCAACTGGTTGATAGGCAAAATGCCCGGAACCTATGAAGAAGCAGTTAAGGGTTTTTAGTGGGTCTCGAGCTCAGAGAGTGAGAATCCCCACACTGTTCCCCCTCAGCAGAGGGTGTGTTCGTCTGTTTGCAGATTTTCCCCCTGCTACACCAAAAAAAAAAAAAAAAAGAATTACTCAATTTGAGTTGCTTTGTTATAATTTATGCTTGCTTTGAAAACTTATTCGAGGAAATTTGCTTCCCAATAATCGTTTCCTTAGATCTCCTATTTTTGAGCTGTTTGCATATTTCGAATAATTCTCAGTGGAGATTTCCTTAATTTACAATTTTGCTTAGTATTTGGTTACATTATAGTAGAGATTTCTCAATTGTGAATTTAAACTGCTAAGATACTGTTGCATGAAAGTGTTTTCTGATTTTTTGGTAAATATTGTTTGGGGTTTTTCATTATTTGATAGAATGTTTATAATTTTCTTTCCTCTGATATTAAATAAAGGCTTGGATCGATGCTCTATAAGAATTTTATCAATTTTCTGGAAGTATACAGTGATAGAACAATAATCTTACCTATAAAAATCGAAACAACAAGCCAATACTCGTTTAATCTATATCTTGTCATTAACTATGACACATTAGTTCTAAATTACAGAACAATCAACCCAACATCTTAAATCATAGAACATCAATAAAATCATCAGAAAATAATTGCAAATTATTTTACATCTCCCCCCCTAAAGTAACAATTAGAAATTTAAATTGTTTCTGAAAAAACATCAAGGCTGCAAGGTAATAATTTTGTGACATGACACAAATTCGATTCTAGCTTTTTATGATCAGAATCTATTTCTACAACAGAATCAGAAATTATTCTTCGAATACGATAAGGACCACAACGAATTTCATCCAACTTTTTTCTGTTCAGTTTATTGCTATTTTCTATATAGACGAAGTCTCTCTCTTTAAACCTTGCCAATTTTCTATTTTTATCAATTCTTGTTTTATTTTTGTTAAGATATTTAATAGAATTCTGTAAAGCTATAGATCTGTCAGTCTCCAAAATTCTTCCTTTTCGTAATTCTTCAGGTATTATGGGACTATCTAGTCCAAATAACAAATACACGGGAAAAAATCTGGTTACTGTACGTACAGTTTTATCATATTCATCTAGACATTCTTTAGCTATGGTTGACCAGGCTCTCTTTTTTTTTCCTCATTCATTTTACATCGAATACGATTCACCAGAGTTTGATTTAACCTTTCGTTCAAGCCATTTGAGAAAGGACAATTAACCGCTGTGAATACGATTTCAATACGCCTCTTTGTGAGATAATTTTCTCACACATTTTCTATCACATTTTCTATCACATTTTCTCAGTGTAGCTCCAAGCATCAACAATAAGTACCCCAATGGTGATAGTAACATCAACATGAAGAGAGTCGAGAAATCATTGTTCATCTTTGAGGTGACTCCAGAAGAAATAGTAAAAACTATTAAACAAATAAAAAACCAATTCTCTAGAGGCTACGATGACATCCCGATGAGTATAATAAGAAGAACAATATCTCCAATTGCACCCATAATAGCATACATAATGAATAAAGCTTTTATAGAAGGAATTTTCCCAGAGACACTCAAGATGGCAGTGGTCAAACCTATATATAAAAAAGGTTGCAAAGAAGATCTAAATAACTATCGTCCAATTGCTGTCATCCTGGGCAAAACTATTCGAGAAAGTATTAGCAAATCGATTAATCTTGTTTTTTAAGAAGCATAAGATCTTCTCAAGGCATCAACACGGTTTTGTAAACGGTAAAAGTACTGAAACAGCAATGTACGAACTGACTCAAATGACATTTGATGGATTAGATTGTGGAAATATACCAGCTGCACTGTTTCTGAACATGTCAAAAGCTTTCGACTGCGTAGACCATACCAGACTGGGTCCATTGCTATTCATTGCCTATATCAATGATCTACCAGATGAGATAAAAACAAATAACCACGACATCAATTTTAACACCACTATTTATGCTGATGATATAAGTGCTATTACAATCGCAAGAAGCCTTCAAAGCGTGACACATAATTGTGAATCTATTATGAAAGAAGTGGAGAAATGGTGCATCTCAAAGAAACTCAAACTTAATATCAACAAAATGGAGTTTGCCATATTCCACACTGACAGAAGTAGATATACTATACCTATATATCAAATATGAAGTGGAACGCCCAAATAGAAAACTTGAACAGTAAACTCAACACCATAATAAATACCCTCAATGTAATGAAATGCCACGTCCAACAAGATACATTGAAGCTCCTATACAATTCCAACTTTCAGTCAACCCTATCATATGGCATTATTTACTGAGGAAATTGTACATCTTCGAACAGAATATTTCAAACACAAAAGCGAGCAATCAGAGTTATGTATAAAATGAAATACAGTGAGACTTGCAGAGGTGTTTTCAGAAGAAATAAAATATTGACGTTGACAACAATATATGTGTTGAAGTGTGTTATCTTCCTACAAAGCCACAGTGAACTGTTTAAACAGTTTGAGAACAACAACCATACTAGGAGAATTGATCCTTACATATACCCCAGGCAACAACTGACACTAGTACAGAACAATGCAAAATACATGTTCATGAAGATATTCAATGCTTTACCTAAACAGTTTCATTTGATGAAAAATATTAATATATTGAAAAACCAATTGATGAAATTTTTGCTGAACATTGAACCATACAATTTACCAGAATATTTTGAATCTTGCAAAGTAAAACTCACAGAAATTTTGTAAGGAGTAATCATTGAGATTAACTCACTTATTCCCTCTTGTTGTATCACAATAATTGTAGGAATTGAATAAACCTTATTATTATTAATTCTTAAATTCTTTGGAATTGATACCGCTTTATTGATCTGTGAGCAATAGATTTATTTTATATTCTGACACTTTTTCCAATAAAAGTATGAAATCTAAGCTATTCTGATTTTTTGAAGTGTGTATGAAAGCAAATCGGGTGAAATGATCTACCAATAAATGTAAATACTTCTTAGTAGATCTTCTACCCCCAAAACCTCCTATTGTATCCAGGGATACAATCAGAAAAGGTTTTGTAGCAGGTCCTAATTGAGATAAAACTCCATATTTCTGTTCTCTCCGAGATTTATTTTTCAAACAGGTATCACAATTCTTGCAATAATTTTTAATTATTTCATCCATCTTCTTAAAAAAATAAAATGGGCTAATTTTTAAAGCTATTTGATGACCTCCAATATGACCATAGAATCTGTGAATTTTATCTACTAAGGACTTTCCTAAATTTTCGGACACAATAATTCTTTCTACGCCTCTTAATTGTTTCTAAAATATATCTTTTCTTCTAATAATTTTTTCTTCTTCCTTTATAAAATTTTCAATGTTTTTTTGATCTCTCTGAATATCTTCTGTCTCAATCATATTAACAACCCTTGAAATCTCTTCAGAATTATCAGAAGGACTAAGTACAGCGTTCCTAGAAAGGCAATCTGCTTCCAAGTTTTCCGATCCTGGAGAATATTCAACATTAAAATCGTATTGCGACAGATAATAATATATCATATCCCCCAACTCCTCATCGGTGCGTGATTTTATATTCAAATTTTCAAGAGGTTTATGATCTGAGAAAACAGTATATTTTGAACCAATCAAAAAGTATTGCCAGTATCGAATAGCCTCCTTTATTGCTAGACATTCTAAATAGATAGCTTTTTTCCTTTTTTGACTTGTATTCAACTTCTCCGAGAAATAAGCCACTGGCAGAATCTCCCCATTTTCTTGTTTCTGTTTTAATACTGCCCCAATTACTTCTATGCTAGCATCTGTATAAATGAATATTGGTAAATTTTTATCAAAAATCGTTAAGATTGGCGCAGAACATAAATAATCTTTTATTTCCTGAAATGCTCTTTCGCAATGATCATTCCATATAAAAACTGAATCCTTTCATAACAAGCTATGGAGAGGCTCTAATATTTTATTACTGTTCTTTATGTATTTATGGTAAAGATTAATTTTTCCTAAAAATTGGCGTACGTTCTTTTTCGTCTTTGGTGTAGGAAATTCTCGAATAGACACTAAATTATCTTTAATAGGCATTACCTGATTGTTTAGATTATATGACCCAAATATTTGATCGAGTGTTTTGCAAAATTACATTTCAAAATTTCAGTCGAAAGCCTTCATCATAAATTGCTTGCAATAGCTTCGTTAAATGAACCAAATGTTCCTCAAATGTTTTTGAGAAAATCAGAATATCGTCTAAATAATTTATACAAAATGAATGCAGATTATGTTTTCGTATAATATTACTCAATATTCGCTGAAAAATGGCGGGAGAAACCCTCAGTCCAAATGGCAAACACTTCCATTGCCAATGTCCCTGTTGAGTCACAAAAGCAGTTTTACTCCTATCTTTCTCTCTGACAGGAATGGCCCAGAATGCAGAGTTTATATCTAACGCAGTGAACCAACGACAGTTTCTTGTTTTTTGAATTATATCATCTATGAGAGGAAATGGCTGTGCCTCAGGTACTACTAGCTTATTGAGCTCCCTGAAATCTACGCATAGACGTGTTTTTTCCCCTCTTCTCTCTTAAACGCCAAAGTCACCGGAGCCGGAAATGGCGAACTAGATTCTTCAATCGGATCAGCTTTCAGTAATTCGGCTATCTGATGCTCTATCTCTAATTGATCTGGACCGGAGCACCTATAGGGTTTTTTAGAAATATATTTATTTTCCAATAATTTTATCTGAGCTTCATGATTTTGAACTCTGCCGATATCGTACTTATTTCTAGCAAAAATTGAGTCATATTTCGTCATCAATTCAAGAATTAATTTTTGTTTGTCTTTTTCTAAATGATCTAAATTTGCTTTGAACATGGAAATATCTTTATTTTCATTGAAATTCACTATAAAATGTTTTAAATTTTCTTCAGCTTTATCTAATGTAGAAATCTGGTTTTCAGATTTTTGGAATATTTCCAAATTTTCTCCCTGTATAAGTTTGAACTTTCTTATTGAATCTAGTCCTAACAACATATTGAAACAAAAATTATTATTATCTACTACAGAACCTTGAATAGAATCCTCTATGTTTCCAATTTTTGAATTTATCTTAACTGTACTGTTTATTGATTGTGCACCACCGATAGTTCTGAATATACTTTTATTTTCAAAAGTTGTTTGATTAATTTCTTTTACAATTTTTTTTATTTATGAGAGTTATATTAGAACCTGTATCATAAATACTGTAACAGTTTTCTTATTTTCTATTAGTACATTCAGTTTTATCAGTGGTGTAAGATCTAGTTTTTTTGTTCCGGAATCTCTAAATTAAGCCTTTCTTCCATTTCTAAATTATTTACAGATTTAATTTCATTCTGTCTACTTTTGTTACGACAGAGTTCAGTTGGATGAAATCGCCCTGGTTTTCCTAATCTTTCACATATAATACAATTGAAGATGGCGCCTACCTGTGTTGTTTGTTCTAATACGATAAGTCGTTCAACTGAGTATATAACATGCACGAAGAACAGTTTTCATATGTATCATTTAAATTGTGCCCAACTGGAAGTCCAGGAATATGAAAGTATGAAGAAAACGGGCCAATTAAAGGTATGGAAATGCACTTTGTGCAAAACACTCACCATAACCTCAAAATGTCCTGGAAACAATTTGCTAGAGGAGTTGATTCCTGTGATTACCACGATGATCGAATCATCCATAAGAGATAATCTGGAAAAACATCTACTTTCCGCTATCGGCGAGCTGAACAAGGAAGTCGAATCGCTCAAGAAGGAAAACTTGCAACTTAAGTCAATAGTGAAAAAACTAGAACCTCAAATCACGAATCCTATACCAACCAAGGCAATAAGGAGTACGATAGATACAGATGGCTGTCCTAAGCCCGAAAAGAAGGATAAAATTACAGAAAACACCAATTTATGGTCTACGATAGTAGAAAAACCACCCGCTCATATTAACGGTGAAAGTGAAGAAATTTCATCACCGCATACATCCGATTCTGATGGGTTTGTCCAAGTGAATAAGAAAAAAAGGAATCAAACTAAGCGGAACCGAGGTATAATTGGTACTGGAAAAACAGAAGAGATCAAGGCAATCACACAGTATTCACACGCCCACATCAGTAACCTAGATCCCCTTATCACAGAGGAAAAAATAGTCGACTATCTGAAGAAAAATGATTTCAACGTTGTGCACTGCAACAAACTACAGACGAATCGTCATGAAGAATATTCATCTTTCAAAGTTTCAGTACCGTCAATATTATTCGATAAATTGAAGGATCCCAACTTATGGCCTGAAGGGACAAGAATTAATAATTTTTTATTTCATCTTCAGAAAAATCGATCAACTACAGGAATAAACCTCAAGAACAACCGAAAAACTTAAAATTAATTCATTCGAACATACAATCCTTAAATACCAGCTATTCAAGATTGGATTATTTCATAAACAAACAAAACTGTCAATTCCTGGCTATTACCGAACACTGGTTGTCAAAAGATAAACTCTGTGCCTACAGTTTGACAAATTATAAACTCGCCTCATCATTCTGTCGGAATTATGGAGCACATGGTGGTAGTGCAATATATATATCAGAGATAACCTTATGGAACAGGTGACAGAAATGAAAAATGTAGTTCACATGAGCGTACCATATTCTTTCGAATGCGCGGCCATATCAATGGAATTAGTAAACAAAAACATTATCATTGCTTCAGTGTATAGATCCTCCAATGCTTCAAAAAGTGATGTAAATCTCTTCTTCGAGAAGTTGATAATCCTCCTACAATTGTTATCTGATATGAACGTGGACTACCTGATAGCAGGCGATTTTAATATTCATACTGAACCATCATCTAAAGATTCCAACAAATATAAATTCTCACATATCATTGAATCATTCAATGCTAAATTGCTTATGAGCACTCCTACACGAAAAATATCATGTATCGACAATATAATTACAAATCTCGACAATGTACAATCAGCCTATACAGAACAACCACACCTTTCAGATCATTTGGCACAAATTGTATCCTTCGAGCTTGTTAGTTCGCAGAAGTCATACAAATCAACAACTGTACGTACAATAAATGAGGTAGGCCTTACAATGCTTAATGAATATTTGTCAGAACTTAACTGGGAGTTTGTATATAGTATACCTCCAGAAGATGTAAATTCTCAATGGGACCAATTCATAGCTTTATATAAAGATATGTTTCAGATTTATTTTCCAACAAAAGTGATCAAATTAACACCTAAAAATAAATTCGCACCATTGAATAATCCAGAAATCAAAAGGCTTAAAAGTATATTAGATAGTTTTTATGTAATTTCAAGCAATAATACGGAACTGGAACCAGCTTATAAGAAACTTAAGTTAACATATGATGCGACAATCAAAAAAGCGAAACAGGATTTTTACTTTGAAAAATTCAACAACTCGGCAAATAAAAATAAAACAATTTGGTCACTCATCAATAACAAAACTGGTAGAAACACTAGCATAAATCAATTTGACAAGCTAGGTCCTCCCCAAGAAGTTGTAAACAATTTCAGTGATGTGTTTCGAGGTCCTGAATCACATTCTAACTTGCATTCTCCATCACATGTTAATTTTGTAAAGCGCGTGGAAAATTCATTCTATATGTTCGACGTAACTGAATCTGAAATTCATCAAGTTGTAAAAATACTTAGCAATAAAAAAAGTACAGGCCAAGACGGAATACCAATAAATGTCATAAAAAAAACTATAAACAACATAGTCCAGCCTCTTGCATATATTATTAATAATAGTTTTAAATATGGAATTTTTCCTGAAAAACTCAAAACAACTGTTATAAAACCAGCTTTCAAAAAGAATGATCCTACTGATCTACGAAATTATAGACCAATTAGTTTACTTGACAGTTTCTCGAAAATATTTGAAAAAGTTCTATACAATAGACTATATAGTTTCTTCAGGAAGTTTGGTGTGCTCAATAGTCAGCAACACGGTTTCATTCCCGGTTAAAGCACTGAAACGGCCATTTACAAACTCATTGAGACATTGACTGAGGGTTTGGAGGGAGATGATATATTGTTGGGGTATTTCATTGACTTCTCCAAGGCTTTTGACTCGGTTATTCATGAGGTACTCATAACGAAGCTCGAAATCTATGGCATTAGAGATAGACAGCTGGATTTAATTAAAAGTTATTTGCGAGGACGCTTTCAATATGTTGAGTTGAACGTAAATGGAATCGACTATAGATCCACCATAACGGAAATAATAAGAGGTGTGATTCAGGGCAGCATTCTGGGTCCATTATTTTACCTTATTTATGTGAATGATATGCCAGAAGTAATTCCTCGATTGTATGATTTCTTCTTTAATTACTCGGATGACACCAATATCATACTTCGCCAGAAAATTCTGGCGGCCCTACAGGAATTTCTAAATGCCACATCCGAGTCAATTGAGCGATGGTGTCTGTCGCATAATCTTACCCTCAATGATAACAAAACCGAGTTGGTCCTTTTTTCTCACAAACTAAGAAAATCCGAAAACTTATCGATTACTCTCAATGGTAAGCCAGTTGAGCTGAAAGATCATACCAAATTCCTTCGTATAACCATCGACAAACACCTTGAGTGGGCCGAACACATTCGTGAACTTCAGGGAAAACTGAACAAGGTAGTATACACACTGCGTGTACTGCGCACTGAGTTTACTGTCGAATTTCTTATGGCAGTTTATTTTTCCAACTTCCAGTCCCTTTTAAGTTATGGCGTTATGTTCTGGGGAAATAGCCCACACGCTTTATCTATATTCAGAATACAGAAATTCGCCATTAGAAGTATATTCAAGATGAAGTATAGGGAGACCTGTAGAGGTGCATTCAAAAAAAACAATATACTTACTTTACCTGCCCTTTATATATTTAAATGCCTACAATTTGTGTATAAACAGCCACAATATTTCACAAAGTTCGAAAAGACCCGTTCTTCAGACTATCAAAAACACAGAACGGTCAGAATTACTGGGCCTATAAATTTTACAATAAACTGCCTTATACAGTCAGAAGCCAAAAAAATCAGTTCAGTTCTAATATTAAACAATACCTTATTGAAAATTGTTTCTATTCCATAGAAGAATTCCTTGCTAAGCAAATGTAATAATGACGAATGTAAATCCAAGGATAATAGCATGAATAAACATTATTATTATGACTTTAGCCTTGCGGCTTTCACACTCCTCTCCAGAGGAAAATTCACTTATCCCAGATATCTGAGATATCAAAAGGATTAAGCTCTGTTGGAGCCCTTTCCAGGTTTTCGGGCTCGTGGTGGTGGTGGGGTTCGGTTCGCTCCTCGGCTTCCTGCTGTAGGTTGGATTCCTGCTCCACCCGCACTTCCTGTCGGAGCAGACGGTGTTCCTCTGCATTCCCCATGTACTTGCGTACAGTTCTCGCCGTTCCGAGCAGTACCGCCTTCTGCATGTCTTTATAAATATTTTCGTCCAACTGAAGTTTTCTCAAGTTCTCCAGTAGTTTCTTCGGTATCACGCCTGTAGATGAAATGACAATAGGGATGGTCTTTATATCTTTCAGCTTCCACTGTCTTCTGGTTTGTTCCTCGAGATCTCTGTATTTCGAAATTTTTTCAGTGTGCCTATCTAGAAGATTGGTATTATTTGGAATTGCCACGTCTATGAATAGTGCTCCTCTGTCCTCATCCTTATTGAGCAATATGAGGTCTGGTCTATTGTGGGTTATTTTTCGGTCTGTGAGAACCGTGCGATCCCAGTAGAGCTTGTGATGTTCGTTTTCCAGCACAGCATCCGGATGGTAATTGTAATAAGGCACCTTTTTCGAAGCTAGAAGTTGGTGTTTTAGTGCCAATTCTTGGTGAAGAATCTTGGCAACAGCATCATGTCTATTTTTGTACTCCGTGCCCGCGAACTTCTGACATCCCCCGGTGATGTGCTGGATAGTTTCATGTGTCGCACAGCCATAACGACAGCTATCGTCCGCCACTGAGGCATCCTTGGCGATGTATCTCATGTAATTTCTTGTTGGAATCACCTGATCCTGGATGGCGAGCATGAAGCCCTCTGTCTCAGGAAACAACCTTCCGGAAGTCAGCCAGTAGTTCGACGCAGATATGTCGACGTAATCATGGTTGACCTCATTCTGGTGCCTCCCATGCAAAGGTTTGCCAATCAGTTTCTGCATTTTACTTTCTGCAGAGTGTTCGACGGTTTCCAAGTGATCCTGGTGTAGCTTTAACGGTGTAGATGTATCAGCAACACAAACTACTCGATGGAGTTCTGACAAAGCTGCCTTGCTCAAGAAATAGTTTCGAAGTCCTTCAATTTCCTGGGACATACGGTTGGACAAATCAACAATTCCTCTATCCCCAAGATGTCGTGGCAGCTCTGTCCGTTCTATTGAGCTTTTGGGGTGATGTTTATTGTGTTTAGTCAGCATCGTCCTTATTTTTCTCTGTAAAGCTGCTAAATCGGTGGTCGTCCAAGAGATAATACCAAATGAATAGCTCAGCGCCGAGCAAGCGTAGGTGTTAATCGCTTTTATCAGATTCTTGCTGTTAAGACCAGTTCTCATTATCCTCCTCAATCTTCGGGTAAACTCCTCCGTTAATTCTTTTTTCATCTGAGTCTGATTGATTTTTCTTGCCTGTTTTATGCCTAGATACTTGTATGTGTCTCCTTCCTTTAATGCTTCAATTTCTGCACCTTCCTTGAGTTTGAACGTACCATCTTCTATTTTCCCTCTCGTTATGTTTAGCAGTCGACATTTTTCTAGTCCAAACTTCATTTTGATGTCTTCCGAGAATCCTTCCACCATTTTCAGCATCAGTTGCATTTGTTTTTTGGTAGATGCGAAGAGTTTCAAATCGTCCATGTAAAGGAGATGATTCAGTTTCATCATAGTTCTACTGCCGCTCTTGATGGAAAATCCGTAGTCCGTAGAATTCAATCTATGAGACAAGGGATTCAGGGCCATGCAGAACCACAGAGGGCTCAGCGAGTCTCCTTGGAAAATTCCGCGTCTTATTGGAATAGGTCCTGTTGTAATGGAGCAATCTGCTGCTTTCATTTGGAGACTAGTACGCCAGGTTGACATGGCGTTTTTCAGGAACTTAACAATATTGGGATCCACCTTGTAAATCTTCAAGATCGTCAAGAGCCATTCGTGAGGTATAGAATCGAATGCTTTTTTGTAGTCTATGTAGGCAGCGTAAAGATTCCTTCGCTTGGAGAACGCTTGATTGCAGATAACTGAATCTATTATTAGTTGTTCCTTGCACCCTCGGCTGTCTTTGGTGCATCCTTCCTGTTGCATGGCGATGATGTTATTTCTTTCGCAATGGTTGTGAATTCGGTTTGATATGCACGATGTGATTAATTTGTACATCGTTGGAAGACATGTGATCGGTCGGTACTTGGATGGGTCTTCTGTATTCCTTTGGTCTTTAGGTAACAGGTATGTTGTGCCATGTGTAAGGAATACTGGCATTCTTTCAGGATTTTCAATGACATCATTTATTGCGGAGGTCAATTTGTCATGCATGATCCAAAGTTTCTTGATCCAGAAGTTCTGTAATCCATCAGGCCCAGGTGCTTTCCAGTTGTGCAGTCCTCTGATAGCTGATTTTACTTCTTCAATCGTGATCATGTCATGCTGCATCGGCTCATATTTTATAGCTTCAGATTTTTCATCTTCAATCCATCCGGTATCTCCATTGAACTGAGGTTTTGTTGATAATTGTTCGGTCCAGAATTGTTCAATGGCTTCCTTTGGTGGTAACTTTCCATTTTCTCCATCGACGATGTGAGTGACCGGTAGAAAGATTCTTCCGACTTTTCGAATGAATTATTGTCTCTTTTCCGGCTATAATTGCTTTTATATCTCCTCAAGCGTTCTGCATACAGACTTAATTTTTGCTTCAGAGTGTCGAGGCAATGGTGAGCTGTAGCATTCTCCGTCTCTCGTTCTGTGTGTGTCCTGTTTCTATCCATGATCTCTTTGGCAGCTTTCACAACCTTTCTTCCTCGATTCCCGTTCAAGTACTCCGTCAGTCGTCCAATGTCTCTTCTTAGCCTTTTTGTTTTGTGTTGAAGACGTTTCTGCCATGCTGGCGCGTGTAATTTGTGTAATTTTGGACCATCGTTGTTCGTTCGGCGAATTTTTGCCCCCATGATTTTCGCTGTCGTCAGCGCTGCACAGTGAAAAACTAGATGCAGATATTCCAATGAACTTCCGTTCTGTAGGTATTCAGGTAAAACGTCCTTATTCAAGATGTCGATTATAAGTGACAGTTTTTTGGATGTATTGAGTCGTGGAGGTGCTACTCGATGAAGAGGATCTGTTCCTTCCAGTTCGGCAAAGTATCTCCTCATGTCAGAGTCAACTTGTCGGTGGAGCTCTTCCCTATCGTCCTGGTGTTCAGGCTCATTTGCTTTGCAAGAAGGACTTTCAGTATCAATGTCTTCTGGGTGTTGTTGCCCAGGTATGTGAACTTCATCAGAGGTGTTGGTGTTATTCTCCATTGCTAGCGGACGCTGAAGTTCTCGTTTAATTGCGTCGATTCGGGCTGTTGGTACTAGTTCATTTCTCAGAATTACGCGGTACTGGTCTGCCACTCGTTGTTCAGTGACATTGACATTTGGGTAGGCAATGCAGAATTCCTCATGGAGCCTTTTCCTATAGTTGTTCGTGTTCTGCCCTAGTCCCGTGATGGAGTTATATATGCGCACAATAGTTTCATTCATGGACGTTGTCCACTTCATGCGCTTTCTCACTAACCCCGCTTGGGTGAGCACTGGCTGAATATCCTGCGCAGCACCTTCAGCGGTTCGAGTCGGCAATTGAATTGGACTCGTTGGTTGCTGTTGTTGCTTTGGAGCTGTAGCTTGTTTTGCAGCAGGAGCCCGCTTCCTCAACATCCTGCCACCGACGTCCCGAATGCTGTCATGTCCAGCGCCGGCTCCAGACATGCCCTGACGATCCCCAGGCAGCGACTTGTTTCCGAGGCTTCTCGTAATCACCATTTTCATGGGTTTGTGCTCCCCTTTCTCGGTTTGGGTGAGGGGTAGAGAAATGAGAGCAGATTATTATTATTATTATTATTATTATTATTATTTAACACAAGGAACGACTACTTCATTTATCCTCAGCATAACCTCTCTTCCACCGAAAAATCTTGTACTTATATGTGTATCAAACTGTACAACGCACTGCCAAGACGCATAAGGGAGATTGATAAATTCAAAAAATTTCGCAGAGAGATTCATGAACTCTTAATACAGCAGGAACCCTACACCATACTTGATTTTTTGTCAGGAATGAGTCAAACTTAAGCATAATCACTCTTGTGTATTTTCTGTTTTTGACATTTCCCATTTTCATTGTGAATGATGTAACGATGATGTTTGTGAATAAAGTTATTATTATATTATTATTATATTATATTATATAAGGTTTTTTTTCTACACTATTTACATTAGAATTTGCAGGAACACTTTTAACAGTAACTTTTTGGGGTTTTCTATTAACTAATGACTCTAGTTTTCGAAGGTAACTCATTAAATTCTCTGTTGTATTTATCTCCGCTTTATCTATTCTGTCTTGAACATAAATGGGTAATCCTACTACTATAGAATAAATCCTAGTCTTAATAGACATTTCTGGATCAACTTCTAGAAGAAGTTTTTCCTTCTTTAATGCATAGTCTAATAAGGAACCCCATAAAAATTTATAACCAAATGCCATCCTGACGTTAATCCAACCCTTGTCTGTAAAAGTTTCTAAAAATGACTCACGGTAGGCAATCCAGGTTCCAACTGAAGATAATTTCACATGGGTCCCTGAAAACCACTCATTCCCATTTTCTACCAGAAATAATCGGAGTACTTCGATCTTCTTTTCATCCGACACAATCCCATGGCGATCACATTCAAGTTCAAAATTTTGTAACCAATAAGAAATGGATCACGCCTTCAACAGTAAGGCAGGTAAATAATAAACAAATTAATTCAGATGCATAACATCCGCAGATAATTAAATCAACGAATGTTACGATCTAAATCGAACTAACAAACTACCATCGCTCGAAGTATTACCAGAATTTTCATTTCGTCGACAGTTCGATTTAGATCGTAACATTCGTTGATTTAATTATCTGCGGATGTTATGCATCTGAATTAATTTGTTTATTTGTAACCAATATTCAGCATTCTGTGACTTTCCTTTGAAAACCTCCAACACAAAAGATCTAGTAGCAGCACCTAAATAAATTGTCTTCTGCTGTAAGCCGGTAATGAATTGTTTGAATTCGCTTATAGAATCATTCTCTAGTTCTTCACTCTTATCCATTTGAAACTCCTCCAGTGTGTAATCCTTGAATATAAAATTACGATCGTTATCCATATACAAAGGTACTATGTTAGGAGGCAAAGAAATTTTCATATTTCTGAACTGGTTTCTTTTCTTCAGCGATGAACATGTTCTCCTCACTGTTTGGAGTTGGCTAAGTTATGTATGTTGGTCTATTTCTTGATACTCATACGGAAATGCATAAGTTTTAGGATCATTTATTTCTGCTATCGATAATATCCTGATTTTCATCGTTTTCCCATCTGGTTCTGTTTTTAACACGAGGTGAAGGTTAACCTGCACAGGTGTTTCCATCGTGACAATTGTTTCGATTTATAATTTTCTTCCTCTGATATTAAATGAAGGCTTGGATCGATGCTCTATAAGAATTTTATTAATTTTCTGGAAGTATACAGTAATAAAACAATAATCTTACCTATAAGAATCGAAACAACAAGCCAATACTCTATCTTCTAATCTATATCTTGTCATTAACTATGACACATGAATTCTAAATTACAGAACAATCAACCCAATATTTTTAATCATAGAACATCAATAAAATCATCAGAAAATAATTCCAAATTATTTTACAAGTTATATTGCATTATTATCATTTGAGTTGCTTGGTTGTTGGAAGCTAGCTTGGTTCTTATATTTCTTTCATATTGCACATTTCATATTTCTTTGAAATTATTCAAAGTGTTTATGGCCTTGTTGTGTACATAATTAGTGCTTTTTCATCAGAATTGCTTTGTATATGATAGTTTGTCGTATCTCGTTAAGTATCTACTCGCTTGTGCAAATTTCTTTTTAATATAGATGCATTGCTGACTGAACAGGCCACTTTACATGGCAGAATTGATCGTACCTATAGTAACTTTAAGAAAGATGGAGCTGGCAAGATGAATGTGAGTAATTGCAAAACAAGAATTCAAAATTTGGAAAAATTGTGGACTACCTTCGAATCTAATCATTATGCTCTGCTCCGTCTGGAATCGGCTGAAACAAAAAGTATCCCATATTTCAAAGACAATTATTTCGATGTAACTGAGGAACTGTATTTGCGAAGAAAAATTGAATTTCAAACCTTATTGGATTCGCAACCAGAGACTTCGAAGTCGGGTAGTTCCCGGGTTTCAAGCGGTCCAAATGCTAGCAGGCCGATGAAATGGAAAGACTAGAATTTCCTTGCCCACCTTCAGTGGTGACTTTTGCGGGTGGGAGTCATTCAGAGACTTGTTCACTACTTAAGTTATTAAGAAACAAAATATCTCAAATGTTACAAAGCTTCACCATTTGAAAACCAGCTTATGGGGAGATGCCAAGCGTTTAATAGACAGTTTTGCTATCACCTAAGTAACTTTGAGTTAGATTTCGATTGAAATTTATTCTGGGAGGATTCTGCATCTCTCCATGAACTGTTTAGGGTTTTCACTCCCAATCTCTGAAACAAAATCAATTAAAAATGAATTCAACGATTTGCTCCTGCGTAAATTCTTGCACTAATTTGTCAGGAGCACATTTACTAGAAAAAATTGTTGCCTGACAATGAACTGAAAATAAATAACGTTGAAATTATAATTCTAAGTTGTAACGTTTCGGAGTCTATATCAGACTCCTTCATCGGACGAAAAATCTATTTTTGAAAATCTTCTGAATTGTGGCTTTTGTTTGACATTAATTGTCAACACACAGAAACAGAGACTGCATAGAAACGTTGATTCATTTAATTTTGAAATTACCGGATGACAGTTCCTTCTTTAGTAAATTGATCGAAATATGATCTATTCCTACCGAACAATTTGCCAAATTATTATCTTGATCTAATAGAATACACGTAGACTCTTTAATTTTTCGTTTAAAATGGTCTGGTTCCGTCATTAAAATTTTAGTATTGTTCCTATCCATCATGTGGTCTCCCGTATTAGAACAAAAATGTGATCTGCGATTTGTGATCGATAAATTTCTCTATTTTTAATATTATTTTTATGTTCGCGTTTTCTTATTTCTAGAGGTCTGGACGTTTCACCTGTATAAGTTTTACCACAAATACAGGGTATGTTGTAAATACAATTTTTTGATTTTTGTTAGCCTGGAATACTCTCAAGGACAGATACGAAAATAAGCGCAGGCTAGTTCCATCTTACCTTAATGCTATTTTTGCTGTCAAATCTGTGATAAATTTAGAGGGTATTGTGCTTAATATCATTCAGATACGAATTCTGGAAGTCAACTTGTTTTATTTCTATAAGTGGGTACCATACATGCGTGTGTCCCGCGTGTGCGCGAGTACATGCGCCATATAACAGTTTATTATAATATGTACAGTACAGTCTGGTCTATAAAATCCTAACACCTTCACCCTTATTTAATATACATCTCATTTATATTAAACAAGTATCTATATACGTTTTATATACATAAATCATCAATTTCACTTACAAATAGGCCGAGGCCTCAAATTGTACGTTTTGACATTTTCATTATTTGGTGTTGATTCGAATCGTACCTTTGAATCTTCACCGTTTTCATTATCATTTTGTATATCCAAAGTAATTTCATTATTTGAATCTGAATTGACATAGTCTTCGTCCTTAACGAATTTTTCTTCGAAATTTTGTGAAATACTCCCCTCTGATGAAGGTAAATGAACTGGGTGAATTAATTTCTTTATCTGATCAATATGTTTTTTAGATATTTTACCATCATCAGAAGACTTTACTTCATATAAAACATTTCCTTTTTTATTTATGATTTTGCCTTTCTTCCACACTAGTTTATTTTGAATTGAAAAGTCTTTGAAAGCGACAATATCACCAATATTACATTCTCTATACTTTCCCCCATAAGTTAGGGTTTGATAATCTCTTTTTGATTCGAATAAAGTGGTTTTATTTGGTATCGAACTATCTAGTCTACCTTTCAAATTTCGACCAAACATTAATTTAGCTGGACTATATCCTGTTGTAGAATGCTGGACGTTTCTATAATCAAATAGAAATCTTTGAAGAAAAGTTCGTATATTTTGTTTTTCCGTGTATGCCTTCTTAATGGCTCTTTTAATTGTTTTGACGGCGTTTTCTGCTGCGCCATTACTAGAAGGATGATACGGTGGTGGATACAATTGCCGAATACCGTTCATTTGTAGATAATTTTTTAATTCCTCTGAACTAAAAGGAGGTCCATTGTCAGAAACTAACGTGTCAGGCAAACCAAATCGGGAAAAAATGGTTCTTAGATTATTTATGACACAAAAAGCGGTTGTCGATTTCATTTCGATGACTTCTATCCATTTTGAATAGGAGTCGACAATTACTAAATATTTACTATTAAATATGGGACCAACAAAATCGATGTGAATTCTAGACCACGGTTTGTTCGTATTTGGCCAAGATGATAGAATTGACTTTTCGGGGTTGTCACTGACCCTGATACATATATCACAATCTGTACACATTTTTACGATATCCGAGTCTATGTTCGGCCAATAAACATATGAGCGAGCAATAGATTTACATTTATTCATACCTCAATGCGTCGTATGAATTTCTTTTAAAATATTTTTCTGTAAAACCTTGGGTACAACTACACGGTAACCCCATAAAATACACCCTTGATCTACATTCAATTGGTCTTTCTAATCCCATAATAATTTTATATTTTCATCGACATTTTCTTTTGGCCAACCATGTAGACAGTATCTCAAAATTTTATTTAAAATTTGATCCTTTTTTGTTTTTTTAGCTATGACCTTCCAATCTATCATTAAACCTTCATTCAAATAAAACATATGAGTGAGATCATATTTTTCGTTATTTTGACATTTAGAGGGTAAACGAGATAACGCGTCAGCAATGCAATTTTCATTAGATTTAATATATCTGATTTGGAAATTGTAAGTGGAAAGAATTACACTCCATCTTTGTAATCGACTCGCGGCAAAAATAGGTATTCCTTTTTTATTTCCAAAAATACTGATTAATGGCTTATGATCAGTTAGAAGAGTGAATTGCTTACCAAAAATATATTGGTGAAATTTCTTCACACCAAAGACAATCGATAAAGCTTCCTTATCTATTTGACTGTATTTTCTTTCTGCTACATTCAATGACCGTGAAGCAAAAGCTATAGGCTTAGAATATCCTTCTTGAAATTCGTGAGATAACACCGCTGCTATTCCATAAGATGAAGCATCGCAGGCTAAAATCAATGGTAACTTTTCGTTATAATGCGTCAAAATTGGAGAAGACGTTAATTCACCCTTGATATTTTGAAATGCTGCTTGTTGCGATTTACCCCATTTGAATTCACTATCATTTTTCAACAATTTATATAATGGTGCTAATTTTTGTGAAATGTTATAGATGAACTTAGAATAGTAGTTAACCAGTCCCAAGAAGGCCCTTAATTCTTTAATATTCGAGGGAGCTCTGGCATTATTTATGGCCTCAATTTTCTTTGGACAAGTGTGAATTCCAAATTCATCAACAACAAAACCTAAATAGCTTACTGACTTTTGAAAGAAATTGCATTTGTCCATTCGTATTTTTAAACCATATTCATTTAATATCGAAAATACCTCCATCAATACCTCATAATGTTCTTCCTTAGTTTCAGTTGCTATCAGAATATCGTCTATAAAAATAATTACGTTTTTCAAACCTTTAAAGATACCTTCTATTGTTCTTTGAAAAATTCCAGCAATTGAAGAAACTCCATAAGGTAAACGATTGAATTTAAATAAACCCTTATGAGTATTTATCACAACTAATTCTTTCGATTCGTCATCTAGTTCTATTTGGGCATATGCTTGTGCAAAATCTAATTTAGTGAAAAAGCAACAATTTTCAAGAGAAGCCAATAAATCGTCAATCTTTGGCACCGGGATTTATCTATTTGTAAAAACGGATTTAAAGTGACCTTGAAATCACTACAAATTCTAATTTGGCCATTTCTTTTCAAAAGTGGGACAATAGGAGTTAGCCATTCACTGTAATGTACGGGAGTTAATATACCTTGCTCAACTAGAGAATCTAATTCTTATTCAACTTTACTTTTTAATGCAAAAGGTAATGACCTTGATTTGAGAAAAACCGGTTTAGTATTAGGTTTCAAATATAATTTAACTTTAGCAGCAGCGGAATATCCTAATTTATCTTCGAATACCTTTGGAAATTTAGATTCTAAGATTTCTGAAATGTTCTTCGATTCACTTTCAATTGAATTTAAATTTAATACTTGATCGATTGAAATGTCCAACATTCTCAACCAATTTCTCCCTAATAATGGAGGTCCTCCTCCAGGCATGACGTATAATTTCAAATTTTGTTTAAAAATATTTCCTCTTTGCACGTCTACCTCAAGAAAACCGAATGATTTAATTTCCGATCCGACATAAGATTTGAATTTAGTATCAGAAGTGTTTATTTGGATATCAGGAAAGTTATTTTTGTAAAACTCCTCAGATATAGCTGAGATGGCTGACCCTGTATCGATTTCCATTTCTATTATTTTTGAATTTACTACAATTTTCAGTTTAATAGGATTATCTTTCTCATTTTTAATTTTGAACAAATTTTCTTCAAAATGGAGATCATCATCAGTGTCATCATCATCATGCTTACCATTGGTCTCAACGTAATTGTTGGAATGTACGTTATATTTTTGCCGGCACAATGCACTCACATGACCCGATTTCTTGCACTTATGACACTGGGCAGCTCGAAAGTAACACTTCTCGGACACATGATTCGATTTTCCACAATGGCGGCACTTCCTTTGATTTCCTGGTGTACCATGTGCTTTGGCCGTTGCAAATTGCTTCTTCACGTCTGGCTTCCTCCAAAATGGCCGCTCCTTAGTTGGACGCTGATGATTTATTTTATTTATCTCGCTCCTTTCCATGAGGCCAGCGTTCTTCTCGGCTGCTTCCATACTAGTGGCTATTTGAACTGCGGATTGATATGACAGCGAAGATTCTGCAAATAGTCTTTGTCGAACTATTTCGTTTCTCAATCCGAATACCAGCTGGTCTCGTAAATTAGTTTCCAGTGTACTCTCAAAATTGCAGGTTTTCGCCAAATTCTTGAGGTTTGCGATGTAGTCCCCAACGGATTCTTCTGCTTTTTGCATGCGTTGACGGAATTTGTAAGGCTCAGCCATTTCTGATGCCTTTGGCTCCAGATGATCCTTCATAATTTTTACGAGTTCTTCGAACGATTTCTCTTCAGGAGTTTTTGGTGCACATAAATCAGTCATGAGTTCGAAGGTTTCATCCCCCACAACTGTGATCAGCATCGCCGTTTTCAATTTATCGTCCACTTCATTTACTTTAAAGTATTGGTTAATACGTGAAATATGTGTACTCCACCTTTTCTCCGCCAATTTGAATTCTTCAATTCTTCCGATTGACATTTTAGATTTAGATTTAACTATTTAATAATGTGAAATTTAGGTTTTTCCCCGTCGCCACTGTGATAAATTTAGAGGGTATTGTGGGTAATATCATTCAGATACGAATTCTGGAAGTCAACTTGTTTTATTTCTATAAGTGGGTACCATACATGCGTGTGTCCCGCGTGTGCGCGAGTACATGCGCATTTAACAGTTTATTATAATATGTACAGTACAGTCTGGTCTATAATATCCTAACAAAATCAATGAGAAAGGAAGCATCTACCGAGATTAAGAGACTTTTATCTGAAACTACTCCTCTAGCTTCTCTTAGAGCTCTCAAGCGCCCGGGATGATATTTTAGTTCACTTGGTGGTGTCGTTATTGGTAGCTGAAACTAGAAAGCATTGGGAAAATCACATTGGGAACAATTCGGCTCCTTTTGAACCTCCCAGTTTCAATTTCTTGTCTGGTTTCCTCGAAAGTCAAATTTCCATTCTGGAAGCGTTAGAAGATACTTCTCATAAAAACAGTCCAAAATTTATTTCAGTTAGATTATCATCGAAGTGCAGAAGTGGTGGAAATTCATGGTTTTGCAGATGCCAGTAAGACTGCTTACTCAGCTGTCACTTACTTTCGTGTGATCTTTGAGAACCAAGTAAAAGTTCACATTCTGCAGGCTAAAACTAAGGTATTTCCGGTAAAGCCTATGCACACTATTCCAAAGTTAGAGTTATGTGCAGCTACACTACTTGCAAAACTTGTCAAAAAGGTACAAAGGGCACTCTCAATAGAGAAATGCAGTGTACATCTGTGGACTGATTCCACTGATGTGCTTTGCTGGTTAAAGAAGCACTCTTCACATTGGCCTGTATTTGTCGCTAATCGCTGCTCCAAAATCCATTCACAGTGTCCTCATGCCACATGGAGACATGCCAAGTCCCATGAAAACCCTGCCGACTGTGCTTCTAGAGGAATTAGTGCTCAAGCGTTGATAGATCATGAGCTCTGGTGGGCAGGCCCACCTTGGTTACACAAATTTCATTATCATTTAGTGTCGAATCAGACAGCAATTCTGAAAGAGATAATGCGAATGCTCTTGTTGTTTCATGTAAGAGTGATGTTCCTCAAACTTGGAGTGTACATGAGAATTACTCTTCGCTGCCCAGGTTGGTTCGAACTCTGTGCTATGTGCTGCGTTTTATATGCATCACTTCCAACAAGGTACCATCATTGAAGGCTCGATTGACTTTAAATTACTGTGAATAGTTTTCTTTCAGCGAAACTGTTTACTCTTCTCCTAAATTAACCACTGACGAACTCACTAGATCTCGACTTACATGTGTTTACATTGTTCAACGCACCTTTTCCGATCAAGAATTGAACTTTCTTTCAAGAAACCAACAACTCTCTAAGTCCAACTCCCTCACTAAACTTGACCCTTTTATTCACGAAGGATTATTGAGAGTAAATGGCCGCTTACATAACGCTAATTTGAACTCAGAAGAAAAACATCCGTTGATAATACCGTTTGATAGTTACTTCACTTTGCTTCTTATTAGAAATTCCCATGCTAAATCTTTGCACGGTGGTTTGAAGCTAACCATCAGTAGTTTGAGGCAGGAATATTGGATTATTCGCTGCAGACAGCTAGTAAAAAAGGTGATAAGAGAATGTACAACCTGCATCCAATATCGTGGTACTGTTAGTTACCAGAAGCTTGGTGCATTGCCTTCCTTCCGAACAAAACCTTCCAGGCCGTTTTCAAAGTCTGGTGTTGATTATGCCGGCCCATATCTCATAAGGTCCTCCAAGGGTAGGGGTAAGACTGCGTCAAACGATTATATTGCTGTGTTCATTTGTGTGTGCACGAAGGCCGTACACCTCGAATTGGTGTCCGGTTATAGTAGTACCGATTTCATTGCTGCTTTTTGTCGGTTTACTTCAAGGCGAGGTCATTGCACAGATCTCTATAGTGATCAAGGAACTACGTTCATTGGCGATGACAAAGAGCTCAAGGAGCTGTATGAAAAATCATCGTTCTCCATCGAAGACATCACCAAGAAACTCAGTGATGAATCCACGCAATGGCATTTTAACACACCTGCTGCCCCCCATTTTGGTGGCATTTGGGAGGCTGCGGTTAAGTCTACCAAACACCACTTACGTGTTTGGTGTGATCCGATAAACTAGTTAGAGTTTTAAAGATACGTACTGCTTCGACTGAGCTAGTAAGACCTATAACTAAGCTTGTACTGCTTTGTAAAGATGCTTGTTAAGGTTATATTCACATTTATGTACTTCTGTATGTTGCATTTTCTTGTCACGCCAGTTCTTTTAAATCTATCATTTTATAAAATAAAATGAAGTGGGTGGTAATGTTTGAGCCACTCTGTATAGCATTTCTCTTTTCTGTGTTTCTCTTTTTGTCTACCAAACACCACTTACGTCGTGTTGTGGGAAGTCGCACACTTACGTTCGAGGAGTTTTACACTCTTTTGACTCAGATCGAGGCCTGTTTGAACTCTCGTCCACTTTTACCGCTGTACGAGGATTTGTCAGATATCTAGTCACCGACTCATGCTCATTTTGGTTCCAAGAGTACTTGCTCTTCAAACGCGGTAAAAATGGCAAACTGAACAGTCAGTAATTCGAGCGGGTGATCTCGTTCTTTTAACGAACGACAATTGTCCGCCTGCTAAGTATCCTCTTGCCAAGGTAATTGATACTTATCCTGGATCCGATAAACTAGTTAGAGTTTTAAAGATACGTACTGCTTCGACTGAGCTAGTAAGACCTATAACTAAGCTTGTACTGCTTTGTAAAGTTGCTTGTTAAGGTTATATTCACATTTATGTACTTCTGTATGTTGCATTTTCTTGTCACGCCAGTTCTTTTAAATCTATCATTTTATAAAATAAAATGAAGTGGGTGGTAATGTTTGAGCCACTCTGTATAGCATTTCTCTTTTCTGTGTTTCTCTTGTATATGTATATGTATATGACATATTTTTTGCGATAACCCCTTAATCGTCCGGCCGCGGACAGATGTGTATCGAGTATCGGCTTGGCATGTTGTAGAGTTGGAGAAATAAATCAATTGAATAATCAAGGTCTATTATTCGATCTTCGAAAAATGTAACAAAATTATTATGCTAATTAACATTAAGTTTTTTTTTTGATATATTGCATCAATATAAGAAACACAAGAAAAATTTTGAAGAAAATCTTGTATTGGTGTTTTAGAAAAAAACGGGTGTTCTTTTTAAAGGACAGTGGACAGACGTAACACCTATTCCACCAATAATACAAAGAATTTGTTGTGACGAATTATTTTTTTTTATTAAAAGATAACATAAAAATATATCATTATTTCTTGTGGTAGGAAATAAAACACTCTACATGAAGAGAAACATCATATTTAACGCATTTCTTTGATACCTTGTTATGGCAGATTCTGCATCGTATTTACTGCTCTTGATGGGTGACGAAATGATTAAAACCATCGAATCTTGTTGATGTATTCTCAAATTGAAAAGGTCCTGTATTTCTTTGACCTAGATTGGCTACTCTGTTTCTCGTATTTCTTTGAAGCAGTGATAGAGCTACATGTCTCCTGAAATAAAGGTGATCTTGTTTTCCGTTTTGTTGTCTGTGCAATTGTCAAGCGTTTTGTTCTGCCGCATCTATGAGGTGAGCTATGAGAGGAAAGTACCACTTATTTCCTTAGATTCCAATTCTATACAATCCAATATTCTGATCACTGCGATCGACACCTCCATACATTTGTTATAAACATGAATGCCGTGGGGCTGCAATGCAGAAATTCTTTTCTTTTCCTTCTGAGAAAATCGTGTAACTGGATGCAAAGGTTCCAGGCCAAAAAAATTTGATATCATATGAACTATGCTCTTATCAGACCATTTGATAACTTGTATTGATCTAACTTCAGTCACCTTATATGCGTATGAGCCACGATTTTTTTCATTTCTTTGTCTGGAGGTAATGTGTAGTTTTTAATTCGACTTCTTCGTATAGTACCTGAAGCTTTTATTTTTCTTTTAGTAAGCTCGTCAATCAGTGGTAGGGAAGAAAAAAAAATCGATAATAGAGAAAAAGGAAGGCTGGAGGATGATAACAAAATATCAACGTATTGTAATACCACAGATGGGCCCAAGCCTAGCAACCTATAGCACTCTTTGATTTCTGATTTGGCTCCTTGATAAGGTTCATAACAAACATTATACCCTTTTGAAGTAGAACCAACCCAAAATTTGTAACCGTAGCGCAAAGCTTTCCCCCTGATGAATTGCTTGCACCAATGACGCCCAAAATATGGCACCATGGCTTCGTCAACACAGTGCTTTTGCTCTAATGTTGCAAAATTAAAAAAAAATATTCATATATTCGTATATGAGACAAGCAATGAAATCGAAAAATCTCTGGAAAAGTTCCAAAAGAGTGTTATTATTCTCAGCTGTGGAGATATCTGGCCATTGAGACTCGATTTCCGTAATGTTCAATCCACCTGCGATCCATTTATAGTTTTTGTTATTACTTCTACCTTACTTTTTTTGGCAAGTTGGGATAATCGAATAAGGTCTTCTTCTTCCCAATATTCATCTTCTTCTAATGCATATCATTTCAGCTTCGATCAAAAGTTGACTTCCTGGTAAGTTGTTTATATTTACATTTTCTTCATTACCAGAATCCTGATCTGTGACACCATTATCGTTTGGCGGCATCAGATTAATTTCTATTGAGTCTCCATCGGGTAAAAAATCATCTTCTTCTGATAACTCCAATTTCTCATGAAGCTTGAGTCCACTGCAAATAATAAAAATATGTGTTACATTTGCCCACCGTCCTTTTGAAAGGACACAAATATTTATATATGTTTATATCATAGCAAGAGTGAGTTTTAAAGAGTGATAATTAGATCAATTCGATGCATTGAGAATGCATTTTCATTATTGTATCATAATATATTTGGCAGAAAATGAAAGATACTTCGAATCCGTTGTGCGTTGATCTAGCAGATGTATAAAGTGAGCGCAATCTGTTGAATAGTGTTTGAATTTCTTCAAGTCGTTTTTTAACAGAAGCCTGCAAAGTGTCCTTATCGAAGGACGGTGGGCATATCTGAGTTTTAATGCATTTTCATTAAAATTATACTTGAAATCTGATGTTTTAATAAATGATTGAAAACTTAATACTGACTCTATAAAAACATATCACAATTATCATGTAGCTCAAGATTTATATGCAACATTAATAACAATACGAAAGCATAATTTTTTCATTTCGTTGAACATTACTGAATTCATTGCTGAAATTGAATCGAGTATTATTTTGTTTTCAACTATATTGCACAATTGAATATTAGGTAAGTATCACACTATTACATGAAAAAAATATTATATTAATGATTGAAATTCTGAAAAGAAATAATGTAATAACAATCCATAAGTCTTGAAATAATCATTATTGTGTACCACTTTTTTGTTGAATTTAAAGATGAAATATAATAAATGACCTTGCAGCACCTTTTCATTCAGAGTTTGATTTTATGGAAGAAAATATCAAAATTTCTTCTCTACAGTTTGTTTGCATTATGTGCCAATGAAGCACATCGTTCCATATTCAGCTGCCTTCTTATTCCAGTGGCAAAGGATATAAATCTATTCCCGATGTTGAAAATTGTAATGTCAGATTTAACAAATTCAAAGATTCATTTCAAAATTTGCTCAGAAAATAATTAATGTTTCCATTTGAAGTACTGCCGTTTGACGAACCTTTTACTCTGTAATGTATTTTTCTTCTAAGGCTTGGAATCATTATGTATCCGAAGTTTTCAATAATTCAGAAGCACTCAGTTTCGAGGATTCCCCAACTCTACCAACATCTGATGAGTCCTGGGGGTCATAGGCCTTTTGTCTGAAGCTGCTAATATGTTACTTGAGCTGAAATCAAAACATTAGATAAAGGGGTTCTTATTACGCAAGATTCATTATAGTAACATTATTTAAATGATTGATTTCACTTAATATATTCACAATTTTCAGTACACTCACCAGGATCAGGCGATGAAATCCTGAATAGCTTCAGTTTTCAAACATTTTTCTCTAATATAAGGATTGAATCTTCATTATAAAAATGGTCGAGCAAACATATACTCGTTTGGAAGAATTTATAATTTTCAGTTTTAATTGGTTTACCCACAATCTTTGTCGATCACTATCACTAGGCATTCTAATGAGAGGAAAAATTCTTTGGTGAGGAATTAAACAAACAATACTAAAGTTAAAAGTGTATTATTATTGTGTATCAAATGAAATTTACTTAATTTTTCAAGATTTATTCATTCCACGTGCACAAACTACAAGCTCTATTGTTGCTATGTCATGCATAGACATACATATCTTTATTGACATTTCTAACGATAGAAATACATAAGTTTTCTTTATTATATTATTATTCTTATATCTTATACATCCTTCCTCTTTATTTTTTAATTATCTCACAAATTGAACTTTTAGACAGGTTTGATTGCCCGCCCTGATCGCGTCATCGTCTTTCTGAGAGAGTTGCTGGTGTTTTAAAAACTACAAACACCATGATATCCTTTAAATCAAGCAACACAGTCAAACAATTATACTTCAATATGAAAACTAAAACACCAAAAGTAATGCTGTCCAATATAATTTATGAAATACCTTGTAAGGACTGTGAATGTGTTTACATTGTACAGACGGGTCGATACCTTGAAACGAGAATTAGTGAACATCGCAGGGACATCATTAATGTGCACAACCCAAGCAAAAGAAAGGAGAATAACACGGCTTTAGCTGAGCACTCCTACAGGGAGCTTCACGCTTTTGATTTCGACAATATAACAGTAATAGACGTCAGCAAGTTAGATTGATACATGGAATGGAATCAATTCAACAAAATAACAAATCCATTATTAAAAGGTCGGATATTGGGGGTTTGAATACAGCTTATTTCAATATAATTGCCAGGTTAAAATTTTTATTAATAACTTGTTCATTGCCTGCCTATATCTATTTATCTATTTATTTTTGATTCATTTTATTTCATTCAGATTGTCAGAAAAGTTTCCTATATATGTGAGATCGAATAGGGCGCATTTTTTGAGCCGACCGGTGATGTTGAGGAGTATTGGTCGGTGTTCTCATCAATCCTCCGGAGCTTGATTGATGAATGCTCGTATGAGAGAGATATTATCCAGGTACCATCAAAGCCATGGATTGATCAAAACATTCTCAAGATGATACGTCACAAAAAATCTCTATGGCAACGTTATATACGTCGTAAACTGCAGAATGACTACAACGCTTACCGACGTTTTTCTAACTCTCTTTCATCTCTCATAAAAACGCGAAGAAGGATAACGAAACTGAACTAGTTAGATCGAAGGACCACAAAAAATTTTTCGATTATGTGAGGCCAATTCTCAATTCCAAAGTTGACACTCCCCTTGTCTTCAACAGCAGCAATCAACCGTGTTTAAGTCCTGAAGAGTCTGCAAATGTACTGGCCGACTATTTTGCCTCATCTTTCACCACAGGAAGCCCCAACTCTCCTATGATGCTAGATCCATTCAATTCCCCAGAAGTTTTACTCCTTCTATCGTTGAAGCTCATCTCCCTACTCTCAATATTAAATCTTTCCCAGGAGTTGATGGTTTCTCTGCAAAATTGCTGAAAGAGTGTGCTAGGCCGCTATCTTACCCACTTTCTCTCATATATGAGCGTTCATTCGAGACTTCCTGTTTACCGTCTACTTGGCGTAGTGCAATGGTGACACCAATCTACAAGAAGGGAGCATGAGATACATTTTTCTTTTTTGTCTTGAAAAATTTTATTTCCAATTTCTTTGAGTAGCAAAGTAATTATTAATCAGATTTTAAAATGTATGACCATTCGGACTGCGATTCCGTAATGGAAGAAGACGCTCCAGAAATCGCTAATGTCGTGTCCGAACACGATATTTTGAGAGAGGAGAACGCAAGTTTGAAAGCGAGGGTGAATGAGCTAGATAGATGCGTATCTAGCTTAGTTGCTGAGATTAAAAATCTCAGGGAGAGGCTCGAGTTGCAGGAGGGAAATGAGGAAAGTCCTTACTCCAAAGCACTAAAAAAGAACATTATTTTGAAAAATGTCCAAGAAGTGAACTTATCGGTTCAAAAACAGAAGATGGAGGTGGTCAAAACCCCTCAAAACAAAATTTCCCCACCCGCCAAAAGAGTGAGAAAGGATAGCTCCTCGTCCAATGAAGACTCAAACAAAAAAAGAGTCTTGGAAACCCCAGCCCAAGAGAAAACCACTCCAGTGGAGAGAAAAGAAAAAATCCCCCCAGTTACCCTGAGAGGTACGTCCGAATGGACGTCAATTTCAAACGCCTTGATGCGGAACGGTATTAAATACCAAAAAGCGACGACAGTAAAGGACGGTATAAGAATCGTCCCACAAACCGCCGATGATCATCGAAGGATGACTGAATTCCTCCACAAAATCAACAGAGAGTTTTACACTCTCCAACGAGAGGAGGAAAAGAAAATTTACGCGGTAGTGAGATACCTACCGCTGGATGCAGATATCCCGACGATCCTTGACGACCTCAAGGATCAAGGGATCGTCGATGCTGAGGTCATAAGGATGACCTCAAATATAACAAAAAAGCCGATGCCCTTATTGCTGGTTAAAACCCAGAATAAGGGTATCTTCGAGGTGAGAAGGCTCTACAACATGAACTGTGTTGTTGAACCTAAGCGAAGGACGACCGGGCCTGGACAATATTATCGCTGTCAGCGATATGGACATGCCCAAAGTAAGTGCACTTTTCCATGGAGGTGCGTGAAATGCTCCGGTAATCACAGCTCCAAGGAGTGTACGCTTACCAGGGAGAACGAGGAGCGAAATGCTTCTTGTGTTCTCTGTGGAGAGCAAGGACATTCAGCCAGCTACAAGGGATGTAGCGAATGGAAATTGGTCACTAAAAAGGCCAAGAGATCGCCAAGATCAAACCAAACCAGCTCGAGGCCAACACAAAATACTCCGAAGCCAGCCCAAAACTCTTCGGAAGTGAAGAAACCCCAGGAAACTGCGACCAAAGCAGTCAAAGAGACGAAGAAACCAGAGAAAAAGACGGAAAAGGCAAAAACCGTCAAAAAAGCCGAAACCAGAAAAGGAATTTCTGGAATCACTGAGGAACTGGATAAGTTCACGAAAAATCTACTCAGCACGATGATGCAGAATCTGGAGAAAGAGATTGAGAAGAAGATGCAGCAAATTATTAAGAATATTTAATGGCTGACACGACGATAAAGAACAATCCCATAATCGTCTCTTGGAACGTCGAAGGATTGAGAGCCCGCAGACCAGAATTCGAAGAACTGATTGAAGAGAAGAGAGCGGATGTCATAGCTCTCCAAGAAACAAGACTTAACCCCAACGTTCGGATAGCATTTCCCAATTACGATATCTACAGAAATGATAGACCTAACAGCACAGGTGGCTTTGCTATACTGGCTAGAAGGAATATGGATCACCATTTCGACCAAATATTCAATGGTCAAGAAGTAGAAGCAATATCGATTATTGTGAATACTAATCGAGGACAAGTGAAGATTATTTCGACTTATAAATCACCGGATAAGGACATGCTGGAAGAGGATCTGAAAATGCTACTAGAAGGAAGACACCCGAAAATCATAATTGGTGATCTTAACTGCAAATCGCAGGAATGGAACAGTAGGGTGGAAAATACCAACGGGAGAAGACTGAAGATTTATGCTGAAAAACTTGATGCAGTTGTGAAAGGACCTGATATACCGACCTACATACCAAGAATAAATGGACTACCCGATATACTGGACATTGTCGTAATGAAAGACATCACTGAAGAAATCAGCATTGATACAATAGAAGACGGAACTTCAGACCACAATCCCATAGAATTCATAGTGGGACATGGCCCAAGAAACGAAGAAGAGACACAAACCAAGGATCGCACGGACTGGGAGAAATATAAGAATTTACTTCAGGAGAAAATCACGGAAATTCCCCAAATAAACACCCGGGATGAATTAGATGAAGCAGTTGAAAAATTGGAAAATCAAATAAAAGAAGCCTATGAAGAAAGCACCAATAAGCACAAATAAGGAAACCAATTCCGAAACATTCACATGGAGATACGCCAAGGGATATGAAGGAACTTATAAAAAAGAACAGAAGACTCAGGAAAATCTACAGAACAACAAAAAGAGAAGAAGACAAGAAGAAACTGAATAAGCATAGTCAGATATTGAAAAATGCTTTAACAGAACTGCGTAATAACAGATGGCACCAGAGATTAAGGGAACTGAATACAATAGATCACTCGGCTTGGAAAATGCAAAAACGCTTACGACGAGAACAGACAGTTATACCTCCACTGCATGGAGCAAACGGAATGGTATATACGAGACTTGAAAAAGCCGAAGCACTTGCCGACTCGATTGAGAGAGAAGCCAGAATAAATTACAGAAATGATGATGACAATGAAGATCTAGAAGAAGAAGTGGAGGCAAACGAAGAACTGATGATGGAACCACCGGAAACAGAAATCATTCCAAAACCGGCTTCACCAACAGAAATCAAAGAGATAATAATGAAACTGAAAAACCGGAAAGCACCGGGAGAAGATAGGATAACGAATTATATGTTGAAGAAATTGCCTAGAAAAGGAATAGCAGCCTTGACGAATATAACAAACGGAGTGATGAGGACTGAATACTACCCAAAGAGATGGAAAACTGCAGAAATGATAGTTTTCAACAAGCCTGAAAAGGAACGGAAATTTCCTCAAAATTATAGACCAATCAGCCTACTATCAGCACTAGGAAAAGTCGTCGAGAGGGTTATCGCCGAAAGGCTGAATGAGGAAACAGAAATGTTGAACAAAAAGAAAGAGTACTGTTGAAGATAATTCCACCCGAACAATTTGGATTTCGACGAGAACACTCGACTGAACTCCAATTACTACGGCTCATAGAATACGTCACCGAAGGAATGCAGACCAAACAGGCCACAGGATTAGTTCTGATGGATATCGAGAGAGCTTTTGATAGAGTATGGCACGAAGGCCTAATCTACAAGATGAAAAAAGCAGGATATTCGACCAAGCTATGCAAGATTATAAGGAACTATTTGAGGAATAGAAACTTTTATGTCAAGATAGATGGAGCAACCTCTCGAACCAGACAATTGGAAGCGGGAGTGCCTCAAGGATCGTTACTTGGACCTCTGCTTTACGTAATATACGTTTATGATATCCCGAAGAATGCTAGAAATATGCTCACCTTGTACGCAGATGACACAGGAATAGCGTTCAGACATCGACGCCCAGACATCATACACCGGAGACTGCAGGAAGCCATAGATTAATTACTCAAATGGTGCATCAAATGGAAAATCCAAATCAATGGAAGAAAGACTCAAGCAATATTACTGCAAAAGAGAAGATTGAGGATGGAAGAAAACCTTGAAGTTGATGGAGAAGAGGTTGAATGGAAAAATGAAGCAACATACCTAGGAGTGACGCTTGACAGAGGACTTACATGGAAAAACCACATCAAATGTGCTGTTGATAAAACAAAAGCCGCAATGAGTAAACATTATCCACTCATAGGCAGAAGAAGTCATATGAATAAGAACATCAAGTTGACGATGATTAAAACTATTGCGCGACCACAACTCACATATGGATCGGCGGCATGGATCTTCGCAGCCAAGACCCACATCAAGAGAATACAGGCCACTGAGAATAAACTCCTTAGAATGGCGATGGACGTACCCTGGTTTGTTAGGAACAAACAAATCTACAAGGACTTGGAATGGGAACCAGTTACAGAATTTATGAAGAGAAAGGCGGAAAGGATATTCGACAAAGCCAAACAACATCCAAATGAGGAACTACGAAGATTAGTCGACTACGATCCAACGGAAGAAGCTAGAAGGTCAAGAACTTACCACCGAAGATCGAGAGCTCAGTTAAGGATTTAAATGTAACCAAAGAAGAGCTTAACCTATAAAAGCTATAGGCAGCATACAACTATCAACACGACTTTGATCGTGTGAGAGTCCAGAAACCTTTTTTTTTTTTTTTTGGTGTAGCAGGGGGAAAATCTGCAAGACAGACGAACCACTCTCATCTCCTGAGGGGGAACAGTGTGGGGTTTCTCACTCTCCTGAGCTCGAGACCCACTAAAAACCCTACTGCTTCTTGAATTTTGGTTCCGGGCATTTGCCTATAAACCGTTCATCTCTTGGTCGGTTTTCTTCTCGCACACTATCGTGCTGGGATTTATGTGTTTATCCTCTATTGGATTAACACTTTTTTGAATTTTTCAATAAGTTGTTATTTTAATCTCTTTTTAATTGATCTCTTGGTCTCCTTCGGTAAATTCGCATTCTCCTTTTGTCTTCCTCTGGGTCGTAGTCCACTAGTCTCCTGAGTTCTTGATTCGGATGGTTTTTCGCTGTTTCGAATAATTTCTCTGCTTTTCTGTTCATGAATTCCGTTATGGTTTCATATTTCAGGTCCTTATAAATCTGTCTATTCCTGACAAACCAAGGTGCATCTATTGCACATCGTAGCAGCTTGTTTTCAGTGGCCTGAATTCTTTTGATATGGCTCTTTGCCGCGAAACCCCAGGCAACTGATCCATAAGTCAGTTGAGGCCTAGCAACGGCTTTGATTATCTTCAATTTTGTCTCTTTCGACATGTGGCTTCTTCTTCCTATCAGAGGATAGAGTCTATTCATCGCTGCTTTCGTTTTGTCGATTGCTTGTTTGATATGACTTTTCCAAGTAAGTCCTTTGTCAAGTGTTATTCCTAAATATTTGGCTTCATTTTTTCAGTCGATTTCTTCGCCGTCAACATCCAGTTTCGTTGTGGGTCGCAGTCTTCTCTTCTGTAGTAATATTGCTTGGCTCTTTTGTCCATTGAGCTTGATTTTCCACTTTATGCACCAGTCATTTGTTTCGTCAATCGACTCTTGTAGAACTCGTTCTATTATTTCAGGATTTCGGTGTCGAGTTGCTATGCCTGTGTCGTCAGCATATAACGTTAGCATGGTTCTTGGATTTTTCGGAATATCGTGGATGTATATGTTGTACAGAAGTGGCCCAAGTACTGATCCTTGGGGTACTCCAGCCTCTATATCTCTTGTTGAGGAGCATTCTCCTCCCACTTTCACGTAAAATCTTCTATTTTTGAGATAATTCCGTATCAACTTGCATATTTTGATCGAATATCCAGCACATCTCATCTTATATATTAATCCTTCATGCCATACTCTGTCGAATGCTCTGGCGACGTCTAGTAAAACAAGACCTGTAGCTTGTTTATTTTGGAATCCCTCTGTTATGTACTCTGTGAGCCTTAATAATTGTTGTTCTGTTGAATGCTCTCTTCTGAATCCGAACTGTTCTGGTGGAATTAGTTTCAGATTTTCGGTTTCCTCATTTAGCCTCGTGGCGATAATTCTTTCTACTACTTTTCCTAAAGCCGACAGTAGACTTATCGGTCTGTAGTTTTGTGGAAACTTCTTCTCTTTGAATGGTTTATTGAATACTATGACTTCTGCTGTTTTCCATTTTTCTGGGTAGTGTTCTGTCCTCATAATTCCATTCGCGATATTAGTTAGAGCGGCTATACCTTTTCTAGGTAATTTCTTTAACATAACATTCGTTATTTTATCGCTTCCGGGAGCTTTCCTCTTCTTCAAACTTCTAATTATTTCCCTGATTTCATTTGGCGATGTTGGCTTGTCTATTTCAGCAGTCGCTGGTAATTCATCCATTTCTTCATCATTTTCTTCAACCAGTTCTTCCAAATCTTCATTATCGTCGTCTATCCTGTAATTTATTCTCGATTCTCGTTCGATCGAGTCCGCCAATGCATCTGCCTTATCAGTATTGGTATAAGCCATTCCCCTTTCTCCGTGTAGGGGTGGAATTTTAGTCTTTTCTCCTCGTAGGCTTTTTTGCATTCTCCATGCAGAATGATCGATTGTATTCAGTTCTTGAACCCTTTTGTTCCATCTGTTTGTTCTTAGATCTTTCAGGGCATTTTTCAGAACTTGGCTATGTCGGTTGAGGTTTGTAACGGGTTTGGTCCGGAAAAAGGATTAATCTCGAGCGCCAGCTATTCTTTTAATAGGGAGAAATAGCAAACCCACCCAGGTACCTACTAGTCGGAGACAGAGTTGGGTTTATCTAAGGTGGTAGCGATAACAAGTACTTTAAAACCGAATTTATTACAACAATCTAAATTACAGTGAACTATACAGTTATTTCCAAGTCAAGAAATATATTCAGCTGATGACCAAGTTCAAAAATAAGGAAAACAGAAATGTAATAACTTATCACGGTGATCAGAAAGTGAAACCAATGAATCGAAGAATATTCTAATCAACTATATTCAGTCAAACTATCAGGTATTAAAGAAAGCAAACAATTAATAGCAGTTACTTTGATTCCTTCTGAGACAATAACGGATGTACGGGGTTTACACAAAATTTACAGCAACCGGGTGTCTCAGAAAGATCCAAGTCTCTGTAATCGGTTAATTTAGCAATGGGTTTGATCCCGAGCACTTCCAGTGATTTTCAGTGTACAGGCCAATCAGAATTGAAACTATTCAATTAACGGGACGGGGTTGATGCAGGTGAAACACAATGCAACAATTTACAGGATAACGGGGTAGTTTATCGTGGTCTCTCCGTGGCAACCTTGGGTGTACACGCCAAGCATTACCAGTAGAAAAACTTCGAGACTTCTGCCGATTGGTTTCTGTCACAAGATAGCCAGGCGAGAGAAGTCTGCGGTAAACGGGAAATCTACACGGAACACAACAGGGGTAGTACGGTATAGTTTACTGTGGTCTTTCTGTAGCAACCTTGGGTGTCACACGCCAAGCATTACCAGTAGAAAAACTTCGAGACTTCTGCCGATTGGTTTCCGTCACCAGATAGCCAGGCGAGAGAAGTCTGCGTTAAACGGGAAGTCTAAACGGAACACAAATGGGGTAGGACGGGATAGGTTACTGTGGTCTTTCTGTGGCAACCTTGGGTGTCACACGCCAAGCATTACCAGTAGAAAAACTTCGAGATTTCCGTCGACTGGTCTTGGTTCACCAGAGAACCAGGCGACAGAAGTCTGCGTTAAACAGGGGGATTATCAACAAGGATTAACACAATTAAACAAATAAAAGAATGCAACTTTGAATCACGAAGTATGCGGTATCAAGAAAAGACTTACAGTTTGTTCCGGTACGGTAACACCACCACTTAGCGAAAAAAAATAAAGCAAAGCAAAAGAAAACTCTAATAGGAAGAAAGACTTAAAAAGCGGAAAGGAATTAATTACTGAATCAAGAAAAGAATCAATTACAGAATCACTACCGAATCAAGACTGAAAAATGAATCTAGAATACAGAATCGCAGAATGACTACCGAATGAATAATAACGAATGACTACCGAATGAATAATAATGAATAATCTTCGTCTGGTGGTGCGGCCCTATTTATCAACTCTCCAACATGTGGACGGTCACGTGATCAAAATTGCACTCAAATTTCGGAATTCTCGAATATTCTCCCCAGAAGAAATATTCTCGGTGACGGTTATCTCTTTATCGGTAAAAGAAACTGTCGTTATCTGCAATCCACGTTGTTTTATATTGAATTCGGTGTGTTTTTGTGGACGGAAAAACAACGCCGAATGCAGAAAGACACTTTTTCTTTATTTTGGATTCTAACGGCGGATTCATGATGAAAATTTCAATTATACGGAATTTGAATTTAATAATCAGGATTCTGAAAAATATTTCCAAAATGAAACGGAATAACTATATCGAAACTGAAATCTCCATCAGACGGTGTTGCATTGTTTCAACTGGAAAATTCAGGGAAACGGATATCTAAAACGAGGCTTGATTTTTATTAAAAACAATCAAGTATCGTTACATCCCCCTCCCCTGGGAAAAATTGAAGTTGCGTTGAAGACACAAGTTCAATTTAATAAGGGGTAACTGGCCCATCAAAAAAAAAAACAAATAAATAAAATTAATCGGTTAAGTGCTCGCTATCTCACCCTTACAGAGTTCTCATCCTAATCTGAACAGTACAATAGAAGTGACATCCGGATCTGCTCACAGACGTAGTTCAGTAATCGTCCGGTGTGCGCTCCTTCCAGAAGTGTTTCTCTCCGATCCATGATCCATGATCCATACTCTGCGCTCTGCGTTACGCTCCGTGATCGGTGTCGTCCCTGGCTATGGACCGAAGTGCATGTGATCTTTGATCCGATTGTTGGTAGACGTTTGACATAACCTTTTCCGTGGCACTCTATGACTGTCGTTGGTTCGGTGGCATCTGTCAGAAACAACGTGCTTTTAGTGAAATGAAATTAATCCAGAATTGGGAAATGAAATCGACGGCAACATATAACGGTGAGTACTCCATATCGATTGTTCCATTTCATATTAACGGTTGGATTTTAGGGAACCATCATTCACGACGAAATGGGCCGATGAGGCATCTTTGACGTTGACCACTTGGCACTGTTTCTTTCTGGGATGTTGTTTCGGTGCATCATTTGATCACGAAGATGGGTCAAGCAGGTGAGTTTGGAATAACCTCTTCATCAAACCAACGTTCTTTCGATTAGTACTTCAAGTGGGAAGAACCATTCACTAACTTGTGTTCTCGTTGTAGGTGGAAATGTACCCAAGCTTGAAATCACTCGTTGTTGGAGGTGAATTGGACCCTCCCACCACACTGGAGGTGGATGTGGACATTCACTGTGTGCCAGAATATTGTTCGGAGTTGGAACGTAGTCCCTGACGGAGGAATGGTGGAGGCTCTCTGATCCGACCGTCCCCGCTAGGTAGGTTAACAGCTGAACTTTCATTTAAATCTCGTTGGAGTAATTGATATCCTAGAACATACTTAATTGCCACATAGGTTATGTTTTAACAGTAGAACATTGACAGTATACAGAGCTTTTTCCAGTTTTCTTGGGTAGAATTAATTGAACAGATCACGGATATGCACTTTCACCAGTATCGGTGTTACAATTTCATAGAAAAAGTTATACAGGAGAACAGTAGTAGAGAACTAGATACAATTCAGACTATCTATCCAGTTTTTAAGGTAGTACGGTTAGTATTTGTTAATCGTTATTCATCTTAACTACTCTGAATACAATATTTAAAGCAACGGTTTGTCTCGGAACCTTGTGAATTCACAGACTAATTAATGTAACGGATTTCAAGCTGTGCTTTGCTCTGTCTACAGGATGTACCTTTCAGAAACACAGACAGTTGACAATTTATATCGTTTTAACATGTCGGTGCTGCTGAACGGATTGGCTATATCTAGATGAATTTGACCATTTGATAATGTTTTCCAATTGTAATTGCAAAGCTTGAACGGTATCATGAATCCATTCAATCCACTGAACAAAATGTAGAAAGAAAGTATTGTTTCTAGTTAGATGACATGGTAGATACTGATTTGTTCGGTGAACTGAATAGGATATGAAATCTTATACGGTGACGGTTGCTGTCAGGATATTGACAAAGGGTTTGTCAAATCACCGGTGTGATGGTTAACGGAACGGTAATAAAACGAAATTTCACATGACTGGGGATCATGTTTAATTAACGGGTGAACAGTAAAAATATCTCTATCCTGAGTGAAACGGTTTTAAATCTTTAATATGGATGTTGGTAACCTTCTTACCCTTTTCATCTTTTAGATCATACACTGCAGGAGAGACTACCTTAATAACGGTATACGGTCCGGCGAACTTTGCAGCCAGTTTAGCTGCGAAACTGTCGACAGCGGATGATAACGGATTTGTGCGACGGAGAACTTTGTCACCTACATGGAAGCGAACTTCTCTACGGCGTAGGTTGTAATGATGAGCCTGCTGTTCAAAAGCCCTGTACAAGCGAGCTTGCACAAACTCATGTGCTTCCTGTAGGTGCCGGATTTGTTCTGTACGGTGAGTCATGTCTCTATTTATTTCGGTTGGGTTACTGTTTTCCTCATTTTAGGGTTTTGTCGAATAAATCGCCCTAGGGACATTTAGTTCCCTACCAAAATTCAGAAAAGCCGGAGTAAACCCGGTAGACTCTTGTTTAGCGGTGTTAATAGCAAAAACTAATTCCCCTAACTTTTCATCCCAGTTTCTCTGATCGGTTTCGCAAAATTGTGCAATCATAGTTTTCAGGGTTCGATTTGCCCTTTCTACCGGATTACACTGTGGCGAGTACGGTGGGGTAAATCTGTGAGCTATATTCAGTTCCTGAAGGCTGTTTTTAAATAACTTACTATCATACTGTACTCCATTATCGGAGATAACAACGGACGGACATCCATATTTCAGGATGATTTGTTCGTATAACGCAGAATAAACGGTTTTGGCTGTAGCTTTTCGCAACGGGCGGCACTCGATCCACTTCGTGAAGCGATCTTGCATGACCACAATGTAAGAATTACCTTTTTTACTTCGGGGTAACGGTCCGACGATATCCGTAGATACTTCCCTGAATGGTGCATCTGCCATCCTGTGTGGTTGCATCTTCCCAGCAGTTTTTTGTTGCGAAACTTTGTAGCGTTGGCACGAAGTGCAGTTTCTAACATATTTCGCAATGTCTCGGAACATACCAGGCCAGTAGTAATTCCGGGCAATCCTGGAACTTGTCTTGGCGATCCCCATATGTCCGGCTAGTTCCGAATCATGATTCTCCTTCAGTACTTCGGAACGCTGTTCGGTGGGTACGCATAATTTCCAGGGTTGTCCAGTTCCAATTTCCGTGAAGTCTGATGCATCCCAAAAATGTCGGAACAGTTTCCCATCGATTATGGCATAATCTGGGAAATTTCCTGGGTCCTTCTGAACCTCCTGTAGTTTCCTGTTGTACCATCGGCAGTGAATTCCCACTTTGGCCAGGTGTACGGAATCTACGGACGGTAACGGTTTGGGAGACGGGCTGTCAGCAGGTGTATTCAGGGATTTTCTCCGGCCCTGTACCTCAACAGCTTCTCCAATTTCCGGTGTTGGTTTGGCAATCAGTCGACCTTCCAGGTAACAGTCGGCGGTACTGAGGTTAATGGAAAAATTGAACCTTCCTAGTACGTCCATTCCTAGTATGAGGTCTACTGGTAAATTAGGCACCAACAAAAATTTTATATCGGTCAAGGAATAATCAGCCAGGTGGACGGCGGTAGTGTAGAGTTTGGGTGTTGTCGTGGGTTGACCATTTGCGACCACCACGAAACCATTCTCAACATGTTGTCCGGTGATTCCCTTGTTTTCACATTGTTCTGCCACTTTCCGACTTACGAAACTCTTCGTGGCTCCAGTGTCAACTAATGCATTGTAGCGCTTCCCGGCTATTTTTACTTCCACCAGCGGACGGTTGTCGTTACACACGGTCGATGCCATAGGAGTCAGCGTCCCCGGAGATATGGTCGACCCCTTCTCCATACCTCCCTTTAGTTTTCCGGACGGCATGGACAATCGCGTGAGCGAATGTTTTTCCTCTGGCAACGAGAACAGAACAACCTCGGTCGTCCTCGACATTCCCGTCGCATGTGGCCGTATTCACCACATCGGAAGCACTGTGTTTGGAAAGATACTTTCCTCGTCGGTGGATCAGTCCGGTTTCCCTGTGTTTCCTGTCGGTCTCCTTGTTGGTTTGATCGTCGTGTTGGTATAGGTGATGGAGTTCGGTTAGGTGAACCTGTATTTTGCTTGTCGACTCGTGCCGTTGGTCGATCCGGTCTTGGCTGGGTGTTTCTAAGCGGTGACGGCGGTGTTTGTGGTCTGTTGTGACCTACTGGTACTGATGCTTCTGAGTTTCCTGATATGTTTTCGGTGTCCAAGGAGAAACTGGCCTGTTGAAGGTTTTGTTGGGACGGACGATACGTCAGGTGGGGCTCGTCAAGAAGACCTGGTTTCGACGGTGGCCTGGTGTACTGGCTCATTTGCCACTGTACTAACTCGAAAACCTTTCCTTTTCGCAGGAGCTCATCGTAGGTGTTAGTCTCCTGGAATGCTAAGGCCTGTTGAAGGGTCGGTAACAGCCTCTGCCTGATGATTCGGATTTGTTTCGATTCGGTTGGTCTACTGTATGTTAGCTTCTGGAACAAATTCTGCATTCGAGTGACGTACATCAGCAGCTTTTCATCAGGGCCCTGCGTTCTCCTTTTTATTTCTTCCAACAGGTTCTCCTCATAGTTCACCGGTAAAAATGCTTCCTTAAGTTGCTCCTTGAAATGCTGCCAGTTCCTGAATGTACCCCTCCTGGTGATGAACCAATCCCTGGCATCCTTCCGCAGTAGTTCATAAACTGACTCGAATACTTGTTCTAGGGACACCTTACGAGATTCGGCCAATCTCTCCACCTCCTCGATGAAGCCGCTCACACTACCTGTGCCACCAAATGAAATATTCCATTTGTGGACAGGAATGGTTGGCACCGGTGACGGTCGAGGTTCCGGTTCCAATGGTACTCTCTCTTTGGTCATGGTCCTGCCAGAGCTGACACAAGATGTAGGTAAGTGTGGAAAAGACACTCTGCGGGTAGAATTAATCCATCTTCTTGGTGTCTGATCTTCAGGTGATGCTGTCCCACAGTCCTGTGACTGGGTGACAGGTAATGCCGGTAACTGCCGCAGTAATGCTGTACATGTCCGCCTTGTCTCGTTCATGACATGTTCTAATGTTTTATTCCTTACAGGTGTACCAGTATGTGAGACATCAGCAGCTATCGGAAGATTGACCCCATCTCCAAGATCAATCAGGGATGTTTCAGCTCTGTCCGGTTGGATCGGGGACATCCCAGGTGAACTGGGAACCTCCACATCCAAGAGGGACCGTTCCTGCTGACCGGATGGCTGTCCACGGGTGTTGCTACTACTCAGTTGCTCCAGCGTCTCCAAGGCCTTAGTTGTAGTCGCCTTCAGTTGTTCGATCAGTTGTAACTGTGTTTCATCGGAAGTGATAATAAAATTCAGTCTTCCCTGAATGTGTGTTAATCTTGTGAATATTCGCGAAAATTCGTTAGCCGCATTAGCGTGGTTGAAATTCTGAAGTGCTTCTACTAGATCGGTGAGTTTATTTTGGCAAATGTCGATATCCAGTGTGGGGTTCATTGATGTGCAAGGCTGTAGCGGTATGTCTGACTGTAACACTTGTTGTAGTAGACTCCGCTTTGTCATCACAGTGCTTGGTATTGACTGTCCTCTCAGTTCTAGTTCATAAGTCAATTCATCACTGAGCAGCCTGTTCACATCCATGTTCAATGACATATAGTTCAACTATCTTGCCACCCGACTCACGATCCAGCAACACACTCAACAAGTTCGATGCCCGGTATGAAATAATGTAAAGTTAAAGTTCAAAGCTAACACACGGAATAATTCAACACTGGTTATAATGTTTCAGTATCACTAAGTCCGATTAAATATCACTGTCACTAAAGCCCGGATGAACAACTAACTCAATAAAATTCACTGAAGCTCGGATGAATAATCAATTCAAAAAAAAAAAAATTTACTAAAGTCCGGATGGATAATTAATTCAACAAAATTCACCAAGGCCTGGATGAACAATTAACTCAATAAAATTCACTGAAGTCCGGATGAATAATCAATTCAAAAATTTACTGAAGTCCGGATGGATAATCAATTCAAAAATTTACTGAAGTCCGGATGGGTATAATTAATTCAATAAAATTCACTGAGACCCGGATGAATAATTAACTCAACAAGATTCACTGGAACCCGGATTAATAATCAACGTCCAATCGAGGAAGCACCTATTATTCTATCACTCACTATTTATCGGTCACTTGACAGCTCACTGTTAACCTAAGACTTGTTTGAAGAAATAGGTTACCTGTCAACAAAATATTTCAGACCAAGTCCACTATCGGTTTTAACAGCCAAGAAAATTATTTCGGTTCATGTTCACTTGAAGTTTTACCTTTCTGAAGCTATTTTCAGTTCAAGCTCACCTAATTCAAAGGGAATAATTCACCAACAGTGTATCAACGGTTTCAAATAAAATAAAGTAATCAGAGAAACAACAAGTCCAATGCGGTTATAATCACAATAAACTATCAGAGTTATAATGAACACTTGTCAACCAGCAAATAAATCAAAGGGGGAAAGGGAAAAGAAAACACAGTCAGTTTTATTATTCAAGTGAAAATCATAAGCGTGTGAAAATCATAAGTCAATTCAATATTGTGCGGTTATCAGAAATAGCTGGTTAACTGTTCGGTTCTGTTTAAGGTTACCAGTGATGTTCCATTATAACTCAAGATAGGTTAACTCAACGCAATCAGCAAATCGCTCACTCAACTGATCTAAATAAATTATATTTCAGAAATATAAGCCGGATAAAATATTTCTTGCAAGTCAACAGCTGAATAAATTGGTTTGTATGGTTCACCGTTCAATACTATTCTCCTCGGTTAGATAAAAAAAAGAAGTTATTCCAAAATTGAACCCGGTTTTAAGAGTCCCAACGCTCGGGCGTCAATTTTGTAACGGGTTTGGTTCGGAAAAGGGTTTTAATCTCGAGCGCCAGCTATTCTTTTAATAGGGAGAAATAGCAAACCCACCCAGGTACCTACTAGTCGGAGACAGAGTTGGGTTTATCTAAGGTGGTAGCGATAAAGAGTACTTTAAAACCGAATTTATTACAACAATCTAAATTACAGTGAACTATACAGTTATTTCCAAGTCAAGAAATATATTCAGCTGATGACCAAGTTCAAAAATAAGGAAAACAGAAATGTAATAACTTATCACGGTGATCAGAAAGTGAAACCAATGAATCGAAGAATATTCTAATCAACTATATTCAGTCAAACTATCAGGTATTAAAGAAAGCAAACAATTAATAGCAGTTACTTTGATTCCTTCTGAGACAATAACGGATGTACGGGGTTTACACAAAATTTACAGCAACTGGGTGTCTCAGAAAGATCCAAGTCTCTGTAATCGGTTAATTTAGCAATGGGTTTGATCCCGAGCACTTCCAGTGATTTTCAGTGTACAGGCCAATCAGAATTGAAACTATTCAATTAACGGGACGGGGTTGATGCAGGTGAAACACAATGCAACAATTTACAGGATAACGGGGTAGTTTATCGTGGTCTCTCCGTGGCAACCTTGGGTGTACACGCCAAGCATTACCAGTAGAAAAACTTCGAGACTTCTGCCGATTGGTTTCTGTCACAAGATAGCCAGGCGAGAGAAGTCTGCGGTAAACGGGAAATCTACACGGAACACAACAGGGGTAGTACGGTATAGTTTACTGTGGTCTTTCTGTGGCAACCTTGGGTGTCACACGCCAAGCATTACCAGTAGAAAAACTTCGAGACTTCTGCCGATTGGTTTCCGTCACCAGATAGCCAGGCGAGAGAAGTCTGCGTTAAACGCGAGGGGTCTTTCACTGCGGAATTTTAGTGTACAAAATGATGGAATTGAGGCGGAATTGCACGCAATTCTATGGAATTACACGGAATTATATCGGAATTCATTAGAATGGAACTGAAGGACATTTTATAGGAATTCAATGGAATGGAACGGCATTCTGAAGAAATTGTTAAGGAAATGAATGGAATTGTAAAGGAATTGAATGGAAATGAACATGCGCAGAAAGATGCTTTTGCATAATCGTGTCACCTAAGAATCGTTTTGATGTAACCTATAAAAGCACTTTTTTGTGAAGTCGATGATGCTCAAGCAAAGTAGACATATCTCTATCATCACTTCAGTAATATTTAACATATTATACAAGGTGGCCATGTCAAACAATCCATAGTCGAACATTGCCATATATTGAGTGTTTCTGGAAATAGCTATTTATGTAACAAGTACATAAATTAGGTCTTTATGGACGAGTCCAAAAGTTTATGGCAGATCGAGCAAATCGAGCGAGGCCAATAACTTGGGCAAGTCCATGAAGCCTAATTAAGAACGAGTTGCATACAAAGCTTTATGTTGGACTGCAATGCAGAAATTTTATTTTCTGAAATGGCTTATTACTGAAAAACATTAAGTGTGCTTTTGATTTTCTTACCTTAGTAACCAGCGACCGTAGCAACCTTAGTAAACAAAGTTGTTTACTTCCCTAATTTTGTGACAAACGTCATAATAATCCAAAAAATAGATAGTACTGCAGAAGAAAGCGTAGAAAATTCAGCCGTAAGCGCCAAAGAATCTCTCTTACCCACTAAATCTAAAAGTGCTTATGAAAATATGTATGCGGCCTATAACAAGTGGTGTAAAACAAAGAAAATTGTAAAATCGACAGAAGACAGTATTCTGACTTACTTCAATAGTGAATTGAAAGCTCACAAAAGTTCTTCGCTATGGACTACATAGATGAATCAAAAAGTACTAAAATAAGTGTTGCCACCATAATATTGGGCCAGGAAGTAGTTGATTCAAGCATCAAGAGTATTGCAGATCGAAAACTGTGCTTCCACTTCGAGCTCGACTTCCTCAGGCATGCATTTTTATAATGACAAAGAATGTGTTTTTAATATTCACTACCACACTAATGTTTAGAGTAGTAATTCATGATTTTGTTTTTAGGTCGAATTTCAATTCTTCTCCCTTGAATAAAGTGTTGTTTGCATCTAGTATATTTATTTGACAGAATGATAGTGACAGTTGAGTCCAATAAAGTGGTGTCCAATAAAGTAGTCAATTATGGACTCTAAACGAATTCATAAATAAAGTGTTTATGATGCAGTCGAACATAAATGTGATTTTAATTTTATTTATGAATTAATATGGCGTTCGTTTCGATGTCGAAAACTATATAGTAGGAAGTGATGGGTGACATGCATTGTGGACGAGTTTCTGAATTTGTCATAAATGTCCAAATGGAAATTGAGCCTTCTAGCCGATTTCCCAACAAACTTTTTTATTTACGGAAATATTCGACTGGAGTATTTTACGCGGGCCACAATGTAGGTATAATATGTTGAATATATTTTTGAAATGAAAAATAATAGGGATTTTTTCTAAGTCATACTTGAATCGAAAATAAAAGTCATTATGAGTTTCTCAAAAAAATATGCCACTCATTTTCCTAAATATATTGAGTCTTAGGGTAAAATAATTTTAGTTCATAAGTTCATTCACCTATTTCGCCACCCTAATTTTTTCAGCAGTTTTTTTGGTTTGAAGAAATTCCCTTAATTTAATTTTCGCTGAAATTATCTTATTGAGAATAAATGGCTGTATTGCCAATAATACAGTTCTACTGATATTTCGATTTTTGGTTCAATCTCAGATTAGATGCACTAGTAGATTCAGTCTAGGATAAATTATACTTCAGATGGAGCAAGACGAAACTTTGAGCTCACAGCTGGGGAACATGAGACATATCAAAATTCGTACTTATTTGACGGCAACTTGATATGATTCACTGTTGGGTTCGACAAAACTGAGTGAAGATGATTTCAACAAAATAGAGAAAAATTTTTTTTTTTGTCTTAGGTTTTAATGTTGAGTTATACAGTGTTCTTTATAGGTGATATTTATTCATTCGAATTTTTATTTGTCCTAATTACTAATATGTATTAGTGATTAGAGGTTTCTTTTAGGTCGAAATTTCAGAAACTCAATTAGACAAAATGCCGACGTTTCGATTTTATTTTAAAATCATCTTCAGGGCTCTAAAACAAATGACAAACTTTATAGTAAAAACAAGTAAAAATTCAAAGGAATAGAGAATAGAAGTCTCGAAACAGGAACATATAACAATTACTGAATAAGAACATTAATCAGACTAACAAAGTAATAAATATGATGAAAAGTATCTTTGAAATTATCACATATATACAAATAACAATTAGAAGCTACTCACATTGCCAGTTGGTCTCTATTGTCAATTCGAAAATTAAAAACAACGAGGATGAAATAATAAAAGACATTATATGGTTGACTAACTTGTACGAAATAAAATACGTCAAGGAAAACGAGCCGGACGGATGACATTCAGTGTTAATCATCTGATAATTATCAAATAAGAAAAACGAAATAATATGTAGGTAAATTCAAGCGAGCACGAACAATACAAATCTGTGGATGTTATAAATCTCGTATTCTCTGTATGAGATCAAAATAGGCCGTATTCAAGTTATCAATGTCGCTTCTCTTGTTAACAGAATTCGCATCTTTTTTAATTTCAAGCATTTCACAGAACAATCTTTTTTTCAAGTTGGTTTGAGTATCTAAAATAGTGACACCTTCAAAATCAAAGGAGTGTAACGTATTCAAAGTATGTTCAGCTAATGCTGTGTTATTATCTTTATTTTTAATGGGATTGCGAATATTAACACAGTCTCTTTTGTGTTCAGTTATCCTCGTTTTAAGGTATCTATTCGTTTGACCTATGTATACCTTGTTGCAATCACGGCAAGGTATTCTATAAACAACATTTGATTTTGAGTCTAGTGCAGTTTTTGACTTCAATCTGGAATAAAATGCCTTAACTGTATTGACCGGTTTGTACGCTATTTCTACTATTTCATCTCTTAGGAGATGACCGACCCTCTCAGATAGACCTTTAATATAGGGAACCTTGAAAAATCTTTTTGCCGTGGAGTGCGTTCTGGGGTGATGCGTATCATTTTTATTTAAAATTCTCTTAATCAGTGTTACAGGATAATTGTTTTTTATCAAGAGACTTCTGATTTTATTCAAATTATCACAACGAAACTCCGTGCTAGCTAAACGGGCAGATCTGAATTTGAGATTTTCTATAAGGTTTATTTTTTGTGTGAAAGGATGTTGAGAATTAAAATTCAAAAATCTTCCAGAAAAGGTTGGCTTATGATACCAGTCCGTCTTTAATCCGTCTGATGACCTAATGACAAGTACATCCAGAAAAGGTAATTTGTTGTCATTCTCGATCTCTGAGGTGAATTTTAAGCGTTGATGAAAAGAATTGAACGCATTAAGAACAATATCAATGCTGTCGGCTGGTATTGAGGTGAAAATATCGTCAACATATCTTTTAAAAATTGGAACCTCGAAAGGTAACTGCGACAAAGCGAAATTCTGCAATTCCGACATTACTACATCAGAAACAATTGGTGCCAAACAGTTACCCATGCCAAGCCCGAAAGTCTGGCAAAAGTACTAATCATTAAAAACAAAATAACCGTTATTAACACAAAACTCGAACAATTGAATGAACTCATCAGCGGTCAGACGAGTGTGTGGTTCTACTTTGTCCCAATACTTTCTAATAAGATCAATCGCGAGTTCTATCGGTATATTAGTGAATAATGAACTAACATCTAATGAAATTAAAATGATGTCATCTGGAATGTTGACATTAGTCAGATCTTCGACAAAATGAAAAGAATCCACAACATACTTTTCATCCTTCTCAAATATATTCATCAAAAGTTCAGCTAAGTATTTGCTTAAATTATAGAGGGGGGAGCCCAAAAAGCTCACTATAGGTCGTAGGGGGCATTCGATTTTGTGAATTTTTGGTAGGAAATAAAGTTTGGGGCAAATGCCATTATTACATTTTAAAAATTTAAGGCTAACATCATCAATTCGCCCCTGTTTATGTAGATTAGTCACCAACTTGTTAAGTCTGTTCTGTATGCTAGTGGTTGGATCTTTTGATAATTTCTTGTACGTATTCTGATCATTGAGCAAAGTGAGAGCTTTCTCATTATATAGATCTACTGGCATAACAACCGTGATATTGCCTTTATCAGCCTTAAGGACTAATAATTCACTATGTTCTCGCAAAAAATGTTTAGTCTCTATTATGCATTTAGTCAAAAACCGAGTAAATCTGGGTTGTATAGTAGAACTACGATGAACTAGCAAGTTGTTAAGATAATTTGTGGTGATGTTAATGATTTTATTTCGCTTTTCTGTGATGTCCAACTCATTTGTCCGAGAACTTAAACAAAACTCTGTATCAATCAATAGTTGTTGTAATGGGGGGGGTTTATATCTATTGTAGGGTAAGTTATATTTCTCTCCAAGACTCAGAAGATATTGAACATTAACAGGAATAGGAACATCAGAGAGATTTCTGAACCATCCTGTATGTGAGTCAGGATTGTCACCCCCATCGAATTCATTATTAGGTAATTGGGACAACCTTAAATTTGTGAGTTTACGTATTTGTCTTTTTTTCACGATTGAAAATTCTTTTCTGTAAAAAATTATTTGGTGATTATTAAATCTGCTGTAAATTTCTTCTGGTAGTGATTGCAAAAGCCTTGTTTTAACTGTCTCAAGATGTCGCTCAAGAAGACCAACCTTCCAATGTGAATAACTTACCTCCAAATTCAAAAGCTTTCTCTTGAATTCGTCAATCACTCTGTTACATCTGTTCCTGAAAGGGTTGTCAGAGTCCGTCATGATGGCGAGAGTGCATTTCGGAATTTTCAATATGTGATTAGGAAACACAGCCTGGTTTTTACATGTCAAAAGAAATTTTTTGTGGTTTATACAATGTGCCAGCTTCTTATTCAAACTCAGCCAAGATTTTAGATCCGTGACTATATCATTCCCATACTTTTCTTTTATGTGTTCGAAGAAACTAGTAGTATCATTCATCCTCGAGTCCGTGATTACTTCCCTCGATTGATAATTTTGATATTTTTGATGACCTTGGTATCAATATGTATTAGTGATTAGAGGTTTCTTTTAGGTCGAAATTTCAGAAACTCAATTAGACAAAATGCCGACGTTTCGATTTTATTTTAAAATCATCTTCAGGGCTCTAAAACAAATGACAAACTTTATAGTAAAAACAAGTAAAAATTCGAAGGAATAGAGAATAGAAGTCTCGAAACAGGAACATATAACAATTACTGAATAAGAACATTATTCAGACTAACAAAGTAATAAATATGATGAAAAGTATCTTTGAAATTATCACATATATACAAATAACAATTAGAAGCTACTCACATTGCCAGTTGGTCTCTATTGTCAATTCGAAAATTAAAAACAACGAGGATGAAATAATAAAAGACATTATATGGTTGACTAACTTGTACGAAATAAAATACGTCAAGGAAAACGAGCCGGACGGATGACATTCAGTGTTAATCATCTGATAATTATCAAATAAGAAAAACGAAATAATATGTAGGTAAATTCAAGCGAACACGAACAATACAAATCTGTGGATGTTATAAATCTCGTATTCTCTGTATGAGATCAAAATAGGCCGTATTCAAGTTATCAATGTCGCTTCTCTTGTTAACAGAATTCGCATCTTTTTTAATTTCAAGCATTTCACAGAACAATCTTTTTTTCAAGTTGGTTTGAGTATCTAAAATAGTGACACCTTCAAAATCAAAGGAGTGTAACGTATTCAAAGTATGTTCAGCTAATGCTGTGTTATTATCTTTATTTTTAATGGGATTGCGAATATTAACACAGTCTCTTTTGTGTTCAGTTATCCTCGTTTTAAGGTATCTATTCGTTTGACCTATGTATACCTTGTTGCAATCACGGCAAGGTATTCTATAAACAACATTTGATTTTGAGTCTAGTGCAGTATTTGACTTCAATCTGGAATAAAATGCCTTAACTGTATTGACCGGTTTGTACGCTATTTCTACTATTTCATCTCTTAGGAGATGACCGACCCTCTCAGATAGCCCTTTAATATAGGGAACCTTGAAAAATCTTTTTGCCGTGGAGTGCGTTCTGGGGTGATGCGTATCATTTTTATTTAAAATTCTCTTAATCAGTGTTACAGGATAATTGTTTTTTATCAAGAGACTTCTGATTTTATTCAAATTATCACAACGAAACTCCGTGCTAGCTAAACGGGCAGATCTGAATTTGAGATTTTCTATAAGGTTTATTTTTTGTGTGAAAGGATGTTGAGAATTAAAATTCAAAAATCTTCCAGAAAAGGTTGGCTTATGATACCAGTCCGTCTTTAATCCGTCTGATGACCTAATGACAAGTACGTCCAGAAAAGGTAATTTGTTGTCATTCTCGATCTCTGAGGTGAATTTTAAGCGTTGATGAAAAGAATTGAACGCATTAAGAACAATATCAATGCTGTCGGCTGGTATTGAGGTGAAAATATCGTCAACATATCTTTTAAAAATTGGAACCTCGAAAGGTAACTGCGACAAAGCGAAATTCTGCAATTCCGACATTACTACATCAGAAACAATTGGTGCCAAACAGTTACCCATGCCAAGCCCGAAAGTCTGGCAAAAGTACTGATCATTAAAAACAAAATGGACATCACAGAAAAGCGAAATAAAATCATTAACATCACCACAAATTATCTTAACAACTTGCTAGTTCATCGTAGTTCTACTATACAACCCAGATTTACTCGGTTTTTGACTAAATGCATAATAGAGACTAAACATTTTTTGCGAGAACATAGTGAATTATTAGTCCTTAAGGCTGATAAAGGCAATATCACGGTTGTTATGCCAGTAGATCTATATAATGAGAAAGCTCTCACTTTGCTCAATGATCAGAATACGTACAAGAAATTATCAAAAGATCCAACCACTAGCATACAGAACAGACTTAACAAGTTGGTGACTAATCTACATAAACAGGGGCGAATTGATGATGTTACCCTTAAATTTTTAAAATGTAATAATGGCATTTGCCCCAAACTTTATTTCCTACCAAAAATTCACAAAATCGAATGCCCCCTACGACCTATAGTGAGCTTTTTGGGCTCCCCCCTCTATAATTTAAGCAAATACTTAGCTGAACTTTTGATGAATATATTTGAGAAGAATGAAAAGTATGTTGTGGATTCTTTTCATTTTGTCGAAGATCTGACTAATGTCAACATTCCAGATGACTTCATTTTAATTTCATTAGATGTTAGTTCATTATTCACTAATATACCGATAGAACTCGCGATTGATCTTATTAGAAAGTATTGGGACAAAGTAGAACCACACACTCGTCTGACCGCTGATGAGTTCATTCAATTGTTCGAGTTTTGTGTTAATAACGGTTATTTTGTTTTTAATGATCAGTACTTTTGCCAGACTTTCGGGCTTGGCATGGGTAACTGTTTGGCACCAATTGTTTCTGATGTAGTAATGTCGGAATTGCAGAATTTCGCTTTGTCGCAGTTACCTTTCGAGGTTCCAATTTTTAAAAGATATGTTGACGATATTTTCACCTCAATACCAGCCGACAGCATTGATATTGTTCTTAATGCATTCAATTCTTTTCATCAACGCTTAAAATTCACCTCAGAGATCGAGAATGACAACAAATTACCTTTTCTGGATGTACTTGTCATTAGGTCATCAGACGGATTAAAGACGGACTGGTATCATAAGCCAACCTTTTCTGGAAGATTTTTGAATTTTAATTCTCAACATCCTTTCACACAAAAAATAAACCTCATAGAAAATCTCAAATTCAGATCTGCCCGTTTAGCTAGCACGGAGTTTCGTTGTGATAATTTGAATAAAATCAGAAGTCTCTTGATAAAAAACAATTATCCTGTAACACTGATTAAGAGAATTTTAAATAAAAATGATACGCATCACCCCAGAACGCACTCCACGGCAAAAAGATTTTTCAAGGTTCCCTATATTAAAGGTCTATCTGAGAGGGTCGGTCATCTCCTAAGAGATGAAATAGTAGAAATAGCGTACAAACCGGTCAATACAGTTAAGGCATTTTATTCCAGATTGAAGTCAAAAACTGCACTAGACTCAAAATCAAATGTTGTTTATAGAATACCTTGCCGTGATTGCAACAAGGTATACATAGGTCAAACGAATAGATACCTTAAAACGAGGATAACTGAACACAAAAGAGACTGTGTTAATATTCGCAATCCCATTAAAAATAAAGATAATAACACAGCATTAGCTGAACATACTTTGAATACGTTACACTCCTTTGATTTTGAAGGTGTCACTATTTTAGATACTCAAACCAACTTGAAAAAAAGATTGTTCTGTGAAATGCTTGAAATTAAAAAAGATGCGAATTCTGTTAACAAGAGAAGCGACATTGATAACTTGAATACGGCCTATTTTGATCTCATACAGAGAATACGAGATTTATAACATCCACAGATTTGTATTGTTCGTGCTCGCTTGAATTTACCTACATATTATTTCGTTTTTCTTATTTGATAATTATCAGATGATTAACACTGAATGTCATCCGTCCGGCTCGTTTTCCTTGACGTATTTTATTTCGTACAAGTTAGTCAACCATATAATGTCTTTTATTATTTCATCCTCGTTGTTTTTAATTTTCGAATTGACAATAGACACCAACTGGCAATGTGAGTAGCTTCTAATTGTCATTTGTATATATGTGATAATTTCAAAGATACTTTTCATCATATTTATTACTTTGTTAGTCTGATTAATGTTCTTATTCAGTAATTGTTATATGTTCCTGTTTCGAGACTTCTATTCTCTATTCCTTTGAATTTTTACTTGTTTTTACTATAAAGTTTGTCATTTGTTTTAGAGCCCTGAAGATGATTTTAAAATAAAATCGAAACGTCGGCATTTTGTCTAATTGAGTTTCTGAAATTTCGACCTAAAAGAAACCTCTAATCACTAATACATATTGATACCAAGGTCATCAAAAATATCAAAATTATCAATCGAGGGAAGTAATCACGGACTCGAGGATGAATGATACTACTAGTTTCTTCGAACACATAAAAGAAAAGTATGGGAATGATATAGTCACGGATCTAAAATCTTGGCTGAGTTTGAATAAGAAGCTGGCACATTGTATAAACCACAAAAAATTTCTTTTGACATGTAAAAACCAGGCTGTGTTTCCTAATCACATATTGAAAATTCCGAAATGCACTCTCGCCATCATGACGGACTCTGACAACCCTTTCAGGAACAGATGTAACAGAGTGATTGACGAATTCAAGAGAAAGCTTTTGAATTTGGAGGTAAGTTATTCACATTGGAAGGTTGGTCTTCTTGAGCGACATCTTGAGACAGTTAAAACAAGGCTTTTGCAATCACTACCAGAAGAAATTTACAGCAGATTTAATAATCACCAAATAATTTTTTACAGAAAAGAATTTTCAATCGTGAAAAAAAGACAAATACGTAAACTCACAAATTTAAGGTTGTCCCAATTACCTAATAATGAATTCGATGGGGGTGACAATCCTGACTCACATACAGGATGGTTCAGAAATCTCTCTGATGTTCCTATTCCTGTTAATGTTCAATATCTTCTGAGTCTTGGAGAGAAATATAACTTACCCTACAATAGATATAAACCCCCCCCATTACAACAACTATTGATTGATACAGAGTTTTGTTTAAGTTCTCGGACAAATGAGTTGGACATCACAGAAAAGCGAAATAAAATCATTAACATCACCACAAATTATCTTAACAACTTGCTAGTTCATCGTAGTTCTACTATACAACCCAGATTTACTCGGTTTTTGACTAAATGCATAATAGAGACTAAACATTTTTTGCGAGAACATAGTGAATTATTAGTCCTTAAGGCTGATAAAGGCAATATCACGGTTGTTATGCCAGTAGATCTATATAATGAGAAAGCTCTCACTTTGCTCAATGATCAGAATACGTACAAGAAATTATCAAAAGATCCAACCACTAGCATACAGAACAGACTTAACAAGTTGGTGACTAATCTACATAAACAGGGGCGAATTGATGATGTTACCCTTAAATTTTTAAAATGTAATAATGGCATTTGCCCCAAACTTTATTTCCTACCAAAAATTCACAAAATCGAATGCCCCCTACGACCTATAGTGAGCTTTTTGGGCTCCCCCCTCTATAATTTAAGCAAATACTTAGCTGAACTTTTGATGAATATATTTGAGAAGGATGAAAAGTATGTTGTGGATTCTTTTCATTTTGTCGAAGATCTGACTAATGTCAACATTCCAGATGACTTCATTTTAATTTCATTAGATGTTAGTTCATTATTCACTAATATACCGATAGAACTCGCGATTGATCTTATTAGAAAGTATTGGGACAAAGTAGAACCACACACTCGTCTGACCGCTGATGAGTTCATTCAATTGTTCGAGTTTTGTGTTAATAACGGTTATTTTGTTTTTAATGATTAGTACTTTTGCCAGACTTTCGGGCTTGGCATGGGTAACTGTTTGGCACCAATTGTTTCTGATGTAGTAATGTCGGAATTGCAGAATTTCGCTTTGTCGCAGTTACCTTTCGAGGTTCCAATTTTTAAAAGATATGTTGACGATATTTTCACCTCAATACCAGCCGACAGCATTGATATTGTTCTTAATGCGTTCAATTCTTTTCATCAACGCTTAAAATTCACCTCAGAGATCGAGAATGACAACAAATTACCTTTTCTGGATGTACTTGTCATTAGGTCATCAGACGGATTAAAGACGGACTGGTATCATAAGCCAACCTTTTCTGGAAGATTTTTGAATTTTAATTCTCAACATCCTTTCACACAAAAAATAAACCTTATAGAAAATCTCAAATTCAGATCTGCCCGTTTAGCTAGCACGGAGTTTCGTTGTGATAATTTGAATAAAATCAGAAGTCTCTTGATAAAAAACAATTATCCTGTAACACTGATTAAGAGAATTTTAAATGAAAATGATACGCATCACCCCAGAACGCACTCCACGGCAAAAAGATTTTTCAAGGTTCCCTATATTAAAGGGCTATCTGAGAGGGTCGGTCATCTCCTAAGAGATGAAATAGTAGAAATAGCGTACAAACCGGTCAATACAGTTAAGGCATTTTATTCCAGATTGAAGTCAAAAACTGCACTAGACTCAAAATCAAATGTTGTTTATAGAATACCTTGCCGTGATTGCAACAAGGTATACATAGGTCAAACGAATAGATACCTTAAAACGAGGATAACTGAACACAAAAGAGACTGTGTTAATATTCGCAATCCCATTAAAAATAAAGATAATAACACAGCATTAGCTGAACATACTTTGAATACGTTACACTCCTTTGATTTTGAAGGTGTCACTATTTTAGATACTCAAACCAACTTGAAAAAAAGATTGTTCTGTGAAATGCTTGAAATTAAAAAAGATGCGAATTCTGTTAACAAGAGAAGCGACATTGATAACTTGAATACGGCCTATTTTGATCTCATACAGAGAATACGAGATTTATAACATCCACAGATTTGTATTGTTCGTGTTCGCTTGAATTTACCTACATATTATTTCGTTTTTCTTATTTGATAATTATCAGATGATTAACACTGAATGTCATCCGTCCGGCTCGTTTTCCTTGACGTATTTTATTTCGTACAAGTTAGTCAACCATATAATGTCTTTTATTATTTCATCCTCGTTGTTTTTAATTTTCGAATTGACAATAGAGACCAACTGGCAATGTGAGTAGCTTCTAATTGTTATTTGTATATATGTGATAATTTCAAAGATACTTTTCATCATATTTATTACTTTGTTAGTCTGATTAATGTTCTTATTCAGTAATTGTTATATGTTCCTGTTTCGAGACTTCTATTCTCTATTCCTTTGAATTTTTACTTGTTTTTACTATAAAGTTTGTCATTTGTTTTAGAGCCCTGAAGATGATTTTAAAATAAAATCGAAACGTCGGCATTTTGTCTAATTGAGTTTCTGAAATTTCGACCTAAAAGAAACCTCCAATCACTAATACATATTGATACCAAGGTCATCAAAAATATCAAAACTAATTACTAATAGTGGACAACACACTCATGTTGAGTTTTCACTGAAAATAACTGCGATAAATTGAACGGAATTTAGTGGAATTGAGCGGATTTATGATGAATTTAACGGAATTGTGATGAATTGAATGGATTTAGGTGAATTGAACGGAATTTTCCTGAATTTAGTGGAATTAATCTCGAAATTGGAATTTTAGTGTACAAAAAACGTCCAGTGATAGACCCCTCGGCTAAACGGGAAGTCTAAACGGAACACAAATGGGGTAGGACGGAATAGGTTACTGTGGTCTTTCTGTGGCAACCTTGGGTGTCACACGCCAAGCATTACCAGTAGAAAAACTTCGAGATTTCCGTCGACTGGTCTTGGTTCACCAGAGAACCAGGCGACAGAAGTCTGCGTTAAACAGGGGGATTAACAACAAGGATTAACACAATTAAACAAATAAAAGAATGCAACTTTGAATCACGAAGTATGCGGTATCAAGAAAAGACTTACAGTTTGTTCCGGTACGGTAACACCACCACTTAGCGAAAAAAAATAAAGCAAAGCAAAAGAAAACTCTAATAGGAAGAAAGACTTGAAAAGCGGAAAGGAATTAATTACTGAATCAAGAAAAGAATCAATTACAGAATCACTACCGAATCAAGACTGAAAAATGAATCTAGAATACAGAATCGCAGAATGACTACCGAATGAATAATAACGATTGACTACCGAATGAATAATAATGAATAATCTTCGTCTGGTGGTGCGGGTCTATTTATTAACTCTCCAACATGTGGACGGTCACGTGATCAAAATTGCACTCAAATTTCGGAATTCTCGAATATTCTCCCCAGAAGAAATATTCTCGGTGGCGGTTATCTCTTTATCGGTAAAAGAAACTGTCGTTATCTGCAATCCACGTTGTTTTATATTGAATTCGGTGTGTTTTTGTGGACGGAAAAACAACGCCGAATGCAGAAAGACACTTTTTCTTTATTTTGGATTCTAACGGCGGATTCATGATGGAAATTTCAATTATACGGAATTTGAATTTAATAATCAGGATTCTGAAAAATATTTCCAAAATGAAACGGAATAACTATATCGAAACTGAAATCTCCATCAGACGGTGTTGCATTGTTTCAACTGGAAAATTCAGGGAAACGGATATCTAAAACGAGGCTTGATTTTTATTAAAAACAATCAAGTATCGTTACAGGTTCCTTCTATTTAGATCATTTTTGTTCATCCTATATATTCTTCTGAGTCTTCGATTTTCTTGTATAAGATCTTTTACTTCTTTAGGCGTATCGCCATGCGGATGACTTGGAGCTGGTCTCTTCACTCTTCTCGTGCTTTTTTCGTAAGCTTTCAATATAATCTCTTCCAGTTTATCAACCGCACATTCCAGATCGTCTGGAGTGTTTATTGTTGGAATTTCTGTTATTTCCGATTGTATTAAATGGCTGTATTTAGTCCAATTGGTATATTCTCTCATTTCCAGCAGTTTTTCTCTTGGTTCTTCTCCAATTGTCAATTCCACGGGATTGTGGTTTGAGGTTCCATCTTCCAAAGTTTCAATCGAGAATTCTTGAGTTATATTTTTCAATATCGCGATATCTATTACATCTGGTATTCCTCTTCCAAAAGCAAGATATGTCGGTAGCTCTGGTCCAATAACTATGGCATTTTGTTTTTCGGCGAAATCCTTGAGTTTTTTGCCATTTCTATTCTCTGTTATGCTATTCCATAATGGGGATTTACAGTTGAAATCTCCGATGGAGATTTTCGGGTTTGATCTTTCCAACATGTTGTTTATCTCTTCTTCCAATAGATTGTTTTGTGGTGGCTTATACGCCGAGGTTATTTCGACTCTTTGCCGATTTAATTCGGCAACAATCGTCACTTTTTCTGTTTTTCCTTGTGTTTCGTCGGATCTACTTTTAAAGTAGTGTTTCAGATCTGTTCTCACCAATATTGCTACTCCTCCTCCGGTGTTTGTAATTCTGTCACATCTATATGTTTCATAATTCATGAAATTCAGTCTTCTGTTCCGGTTTTGTAACGTGCGTTTCTCGGAGAAGCCTTAATCTCGAGCGCCAGCTATTCTTTTCAATAGGAAGAATAGCAAACCTACCAGAGTAGCTGCTAGCCAGAGACAGAGCTCGGTGTTGTCTAGGGTAGTAGCGACAACGAAGAAGTCAAAATCGAACTATGTAAAAGTTTATTCACAACTTCGGAAACTAATCACATGTACAAGGGAGATATGTGTGATATAAAATATGAGTGACTCTATCAGTGAAAATACATTCGGGAAATCTTATCCGGTCACGAGCACTTTATGAAATTTGTACCGGGTGTAGTGAAAAATTAACGGTTCAATAAAAATGCGCCAACCAGAACTGACGAATGCTAAGGTATCGGTGTGTAGTTGTATTTCTCCGGGAATGAAACACAATAAGGGCGGGTCGGTTCGAGAATTTTATTCGCTGCCCCAAGGGTTATAGCACACCATGATTGACAGCGAAGAAAATGTCTATTTTTAACGCAACTACGGGATTTCACTGATTACGTGCGGTATCTCTTATTCTCTGCCCCAAGGGTTATAGCACACCATGATTGACAGAAAAGAAGAGATTTCGGATCTAACACTTATGACGCGGAACGCGGACAGGGTAAAGAACGATAAAATACAACAGGAAACGATACAGTACAGCAGTGTCAAAGTTAAAGAAGTAACGGCGTAGGTCTAACAAAGAAACTGAACGGTACAGACGGGGACCTACCTCCTTTGTTTCAAGCACTCGAAACTCAAAGGATTTAAAAAGAAAAACTAAAAAATTAATTCTAAGCACTGATGCAAATAACACAAAATGATTATTCTCAACGGCGAAAGTACTACGGAAAATCAACTGAATTTATACTAGAAGTTAGAAACCACGTTAGAAAGCGAAATAATACTCAAGCGAAAGGAAAGCACTGAAGTAAAATTCAAAAGTGACCGTCGCGGGGGGAAAATTTGCTTTTATAGGCATATCCCCTCCCACGGTAAAAATCTGAAAATTCCAGAATGCGACAAGACTGAAAAACGTCGTCAGCTCTGGTTTATCGCATATCAACAGATGAAAAACGTTGAAATCTTCAGCGGCATGTAAGAAAAACAACGTGAAATACAGATAAGCGGTTTTTTACATTTACTCTGCCCGTCGGAATGAACGTACGGAATATTCGAGAATTAAAATATTTTCAAAGACGGAAATTTAAAACGAAAAAATGCACTAAGATGAACTCCAATTTTCCTCAGAAAACTGGGGTTCATTACAGTTTATTCTTGTTTCCTGTAGGGCTATAATATCAGGTTGTCTTTCTGATATTATTTGTTCTATCTCGGCTTTCCGAGTGTTGATCCCGTTTATGTTCCACGAGATTATCTTGAGGGATTTCTTCCTAATATCCGTAAGGTCCATTAATTCAGTTTACTGAATAATGTTTGGAGTTTTTTTCCATATTTCCCTCTCAATTTTCAACATTATCTTGTTGAAAATTTTTTCCGTGAAGATATCTAAATCATCGGCTGATTCAGATATCTTTTTCTTCTCCTGTTGACTGTTCACAGCTTGTTTCATTGTAAGCTTTTTCTGTCCTTCTTTTTTCTGGACGGGTTCTGGAGTCTCCCTCTTCTTTTCCTGCTCTGTAGGTTGGATCTTCGCTACTTCCTGAATTTTTTGTTCAGAAGTTGTTGTTTTTGTTACCTTCTTTTTCTGTTCAACTGATTTTCGGGAATTTTTCTTTCTGGTCACCAACTTGAACTCGCTACATCCTTTGTAGCTAGATGGATGGCCCTCTTCTCCACATAAGACGCATGTGGCATTTCTCTCTTCACCTTTTCTGGTGAGTGTGCAGTCATTGCTGCTGTGGCTTCCTGAGCACTTCACGCATCTCCACGGGAAGGAGCATTTGTTTTGTGCATGCCCGTACCTTTGGCACCTAAAGCACTGGCTTGGACTTTCAGGCCTCTTTTTATGCTCAACCACAATACAGAGGTTGTAGAGTCGCTTCACTTCGAATATTTCCTTTTTCTGGGTTTTAACCAGGTAGAGAGGTATTTGTTTCTTTGTCTTGTTCGATGTCATTCTGGACACCTCAGCGTCTGTTATTCCCTGGAATATCAGGTCGTCCGTAATCAACGCAAGATCAGCGTCGATTGGTAAATGCCTAATAACGGCATATATCTTCTTCTCCTCCTCCATTTGGTAGGTAAAAAATTCTTTACCATGCTGCTCGAAGAATGTAGTGATTTTTCTAAAATCATCTACGGTTGACGCGATGATTTTTATACCGTCTTTAACTGTAGTTGCACGGTTGTAATTTATCCTTTTTGTGTAGAGAGCTTTAGATATCTCTACCCAATCTGAGGTGCCCATCATCGTGATGGGTGGAATTTTATCTCTTTTAGGCACTTCCGTTGCCTTCTTGACAGTCTCCTCATCAGAAGAGGAGCTTTCTTTTCGCGCGCGTTTAGTTGGGGGCGCGTTTGGGGCCTTCGCGACCTGCGTTGAATCATTTTTCCTTGTTTCGGGTTGTAAAACAATTCCATTAAGGGAATTATTTTTGGAACCCGCTACCGGCTTTGTGATTGCGGCGTAAGTGGGAGATTTCGTCATATTATTGCGGGTCATTTCCTCCCTCAAGAGGCGCATCTCACCGACCAACTGTGACACAGTTTCAGTCAGTTTGACTATTTGAGCTTTCAACTGCCCATTTTCTTCTCTGAGCTTTACAAGCTCCTCGTGTTCGCCTTCGCTGAACTCTTCAGCATCGGTCGCTTCCATGTAGGAGCCCTCATTATCTGAGGTTTCCGACATGGTTTTATAATCAAAAATCTCAAAATATCAAATAATTTGAAAATAATAAAATATTCAGAAATCTTCACTAAAATAGTCTAATATAAAACTATGGTATAAAGCCGAATGTTTTATACGCTATGATAAAAATCAGAAAAGAGATACGAAAAATAAGCTCACCTGATGTTTTCTGCAGTACCAACGAGAAAATAAAAAAATTCTCTGGACACTTAGGATGAACACCAACTTTGAAAATTTTAACGAATTAAAATTCCGATAACAAATATAGAACCTACACAACTTCACAGACGGAATTAAATATTCCGTAGCTTGGTTAGTGGGCACTTTCACCTCCGCTTTCTCTTTTACGGCACTGTGACACTTCGACTTTCTCGTCCGCTTTCTCTTTTATAGCACTAGGAGCACTGTAGCACGTCTTCTCCTGTCAAGCGCATGACTCGGAATGTCCAGAAACCATAAGAGTCAACTGGTTAATAGGCAAAATGCCCGGAACCTATGAAGAAGCAGTTAAGGGTTTTTAGTGGGTCTCGAGCTCAGAGAGTGAGAATCCCCACACTGTTCCCCCTCAGCAGAGGGTGTGTTCGTCTGTTTGCAGATTTTCCCCCTGCTACACCAAAAAAAAAAAGAAGGGAGACATTATACGTTCGAGTCATTCGCTTGACAAAAGAAGACGTGCTATAGTGCTCCTAGTGCTATAAAAGAGAAAGCGGAAGAGAAAGTCGAGGTTTAAGTGCCCACTAACAAAGCTACAGAGGTTCTATATTTGTTATCGGAATTTTAATTCGTTAAAATTTTCAAAGTTGATGTTCATCTTCAGTGTCCAGAATTTATTTTCGTTGGTACTGCAGAAAACATCCGGTGAGCTTATTTCTCGTATTTTTTGTCTGATTTTTCTCATAGTGTGAAAAACTTTCGGCTTTATACCATGGTTTTAAATTAAACTATTTCAGTGAAGATTTCTGAATATTTTATTATTTTCAAATTGTGTGATATTTTGAGATTTTTGAGTATGAAACCATGTCGGAAACCTCAGATAATGAGGGTTCCTACATGGAAGCGACCGATGCAGAAGAATTCAGCGAAGGCGAACACGAGGAGCGTGTAAAGCTCAGAGAAGAAAATGGGCAGTTGAAAGCTCAAATTGTCCAACTGACCGAAACTGTGTCACAGTTGGTCGGTGAGATGCGCCTCTTGAGAGAGGAAATGACCCCTTGGCGTCATGGCGGGCGGTTCAACATCCGATGCTACTGACAAGAAGTGTCGATTTTGTTCTAAATTTACTGGTTCGAATGATATAAAGTGTAAAACTCAAGACTGCGAAGTTGTTGTGCATGATAACTGCTTGAATGCTATTGGAAAAATAATTTATGTGGACAAAAACAATTTTCGATGTCGAAGTTGTTCCGAGTTGTCGGATAATCATGGCTCATGTGCAAATACGGAATGCATTGTTCTGCAGAAGGAGACTGAATGCTTGACCCGTGAGAAAATTCTATTAGAAAAGTATGTATCTGAACTAGAATTCACAAATAGTATTCTGAAAACTTCCAAAGGTATCCACGTTGAAAATATTTCAAGGTCACGCAGTGATCAGTTGCCCGTAAATCCATATGAATCACAGCAATCGTCTTATGCATCAGCTGTTAAAAAGAATGATCGGGATTCCCATGTGTTATTGGTGAAAACAAATGATAAAAGTGTAAACAATGCTGCGATCGAATACGAAATAAAAACGAAAGTGAATCCATCCTCCGCTCAGGCCTTGGTTTTGGGGACTAAAAAAATTAAGGATGGAATGCTGATATCCTGTGGCGACAATAATTCGCTAGAGAAACTAAAATCCCTTATAAGTGAAGAAACGAAGGGTGTATACAATGTGACCATCCCGAAAAGGTTGAAACCTCGTATTATGGTTTATGGTGTCGATTCATATACAGTAGGTGAACCCAATTTCCTGGAAAAATTGATTTGTAGTAACAATTTGAATTGCTCTGTTGATGATATCAAACTTATCACTAAATTCAAGTTCAAAGACAGATTTAATGTCGTTCTTGAAGTGGCTCCATTCCTGTTAAATAACATCATTAAGGGGGAATTTCTTTATTTGGGTTGGTCTAAATGTTATGTTAAAGAGCATTTTAGCTTAATAAGGTGTTTCAAATGCTGGAAGTTCGGTCATTACCGGCGTGAATGTAAAAGCGACAGTGACGTATGTCCAAAATACTCAGGTTCTCATGACATAAAAGCTGCGAATCGAGTGATCTTTGCTGTGTAAATTGCAAGTTTCTTAATTCAAAGTTCAAAACAGCATACGATATAGGTCACAGCGCTAATAGCTCTGTTTGTAACTATTTTCTGTCGCAGTTAGGTAAACTTAAGTCTAGAATCGATTATGCAGAGTAGAACACGTGCATATTTGAAATTGGCACATTTTAATGATCGTTCGCTCTTCGCTAAATTCGATAAATTTTGTGATGTTATTGCTGCTGAAAATGTTGATGTGGTTCTTTTAACTGAAACCTGGCTGAGCCAAAGTATTCCCGATGAGAGCGTCATCATTTCTTGTTTTCACGTCTTGCGTGATGACCGTGTTGGACGGGTTGGGGGTGGAGTTGCTTTCTATGTCAGGGACACTTTCATCGAGAAGGGTGTTGGTTGATTTTGTTCCGCCTGATGGGGTTGAGCATATTTGGATTGAGCTTAGGTTGGGTAGGGAGACTCTTCTGCTGGGATCCGTTTATCGAACATCCGATTGTAATACTTCAAATTTTATCCGCTATTTGGATGATTTTTTGTCGGTGGTTTCTTCCAGATATGGACATATAATTATCGCGGGGGACATAAACGAAGATCAGCTTGTTGAGACAAATTTTACTGATTGCGTGGTATCTTATGGTCTTGAACAGTTTATTAATGAGCCAACACGTATAACGGCCACATCTCAGACACTGCTGGATGTGATTTGTTCTAGCAGACCTGACCTGGTAATTGATTCTGGGGTCATTGATCATTCGATGTCTGACCACAGGGGAGTTTTCTGTAGGATCAACTTGAAAAAAAAAATTAATTCCCCAAAGATGATACGTTATCGTGATTTTCGTAGTTTTGACCTTCAGAACTTTTTGTCTGACCTTTCCAGTTCATCTATAGATGATGTTCTCTATGTAGGTGATGTTGATACAAAGATATCCATTTTTTGTCGTTGTCTGACCGAAGTATTCGACAAACATGCACCTTACGTTGAATCTAGAGTTTCTAAACCGTTTGCCCCTTGGATAACTCCCACTGTGAGAGAAATGATGAGGTTGAGAGATAGGGCCCTGTTGAGAGATAGGGCCCTGTTGAGAGATAGGGCCCTGTCAAGATATAAGCTGACAAAGAACTTAGCTGATTATAGGTACTATACTAGTCTGCGCAACACTGTAACGTCGGCTGTGCGAAGTGAAAAATTTAGTTTCATGTCCCGGGCCCGATCTCAGGGTTCGAAGTTTTTTTGGAAATCTTTTAGATCATTGCACACTAATTCTGTGGTAACTGTGCCAGAATGTTTTGTTGACCCTCAGGAATTCAATGATTATTTTCGCTCAGTCTTCAGCTCTCCGAATGTTTGCCCTGATGCAACTAACTATTATGGTTCTTCTAGGTTTGATCCAGATACAGAATTTTCGTTCAGACTTGCGACTGTGGAGGAGATTCGATCTGTTGTGCTCAATCTTCGTTCGAACGCATTGGGTGTTGATGGTTTGTCTGCAAGAATGCTTAAATTGTCTCTCAGTATTACTTTGCCCTTCATAACGCATATCATCAATGTTTGCATTGAGTCTGGGTATTATCCGGATGTTTGGAAGTGCTCTATTGTGAATCCTCTGCCCAAGGTTGCTGATCCTAAGGATCTTTCCGATTTTCGTCCGATTAGTGTGTTGCCAGCTATGTCGAAGGTTCTCGAGAGGGTATTGTTTGTTCAGATTTATGACTATGTCACCCGTGGCGGAATTCTTACTGAGCATCAGTCTGGTTTTCGAAGGGGTTTCAGCACTACCACTCTTCTTTTAAATATTGCTGATGACATTCTGAGATCTCTGGATGGGGGGTATGCTTCAGTTCTGGCCCTGTTAGATTTCGCAAAAGCGTTTGATACCCTGGACCATGAGTTGCTCTGTGCTAAGTTGGGTTTCTATGGTTTTGATGAATCTGCTTTGAGATTTTTTAGGTCTTATCTTTTTGGTAGATATCAATGCGTTGAGTTGCGTGATGCGTTTTCTTCTGCCCAATAACTTCAGGTGTGCCTCAGGGTTCCATTCTTGGCCCTCTGCTATTTCTAGTATACATAGCAAATATGAACAAAGTTGTAAAATTTGTTGTCATCTATTTTTATTGCGATGATACTCAGGTTCGTCTCTCCTTCCTTCCATCCTCTATTTCTGCAGCTGTTGAGCAGTTCAATGAAGATTTATCTGCAATGATGCAATATTGCAGGAGAAATAGCCTGAGGGTCAACGTGAAGAAATCTTTTTTTATACCTTTCTTTCCGAAAACGCTAAATGCGGAGTTTGACATTAAAATGGGTGATGATAAAATTCCATCCTCCACCTGCTGCAGAAACCTTGGGATCTTTTTCGATTGCCGGCTGAGGTTCAGGGAGCATGTCTCATTTTTGTTGAGGAGTTCTTTCCTGGCTCTTCGATATCTAAATATATCATCAAAGACATTTTCTGGACCTCCAATCGAGAAAATATCTCTGCGAAACCTTAGTGCTGTCTAAGCTTAGTTATGGATTGACCGTTTTTTATCCATGCCTGGATTCCATTGAAAAGTATAGGTTGTAGAAATTGCAGAATTCATGCTGTCGCTATGTTCTTGGTCTGAGAAAGTATGATAGGGGTATTGGTAGGGGTATTAATAGGTTGGAATGGCTCAGGGTCGAGAATATTTTTAGGCTGCATATGGCGACTTTGATATATCGAATTTTGGAGACGGGTGTTCCTCCCTATTTGAGAGGAAAGCTTGTCTTCAGGCGGGATGTACATGATGTGTCTGTGAGACATGGGGGGAGGCTTATGTTGCCTCGATTTGGTTCGGCTAGGTTTCAGCGCTCTTTCACCTTCAATGCAGTAAAGCTGCACAATGAAGTTTTAGTTGATTCTGAGAGAGTAATTATCGGGTCATTGAAGAGGGAACTGAAGTTGAAGCTGTTTGTGAATCAGTCCTTGCAATATAGTTAATATTTTTTATTTTGTTTTTTTTTACATATTCAATTTCAGTTCGCTCTATTTTTGTACTCTTTTTTTTCTTTTTGTGATATTTATCTTTCTTTTCATATAATTTTTCGTTTTTCCTCTGTACTTTGTCGGGGGTTGAGTGGAGTAGCAGATGCTAGACTTCTCCTCAAATATGTTTTTTTCTGGTTTTTTTTCTTTTTTGAATAAAGGCACTATTATGACTTTAGCCTTGCGGCTTTCACACTCCTCTCCAGAGGAAAATTCACTTATCCCAGATATCTCAGATATCAAAAGGATTAAGCTCTGTTGGAGCCCTTTCCAGGTTTTTGGGCTCGTGGTGGTGGTCGAGTCCGGGTCGCTCCTCGCCTCCCTGCTGTAGGTTGGATTCCTGCTCCACCCGCACTTCCTGTCGGAGCAGACGGTGTTCCTCTGCATTCCCCATGTACTTGCGTACAGTTCTCGCCGTTCCGAGCAGTACCGCCTTCTGCATGACTCTATAGATATTTTCGTCCAACTGAAGTTTCCTCAAGTTCTCCAGTAGTTTCTTCGGTATCAGGCCTGTAGATGAAATGACAATAGGGATGGTCTTGATATCTTTCAGCTTCCACTGTCTTCTGGTCTGTTCCTCGAGATCTCTGTATTTTGAAATTTTTTCATTATTATTATTATTATTATTATAATAATATGCCAAAATCCCCCACTTACGCCACTATTACAAAACCGGTAGCGGGTTCCAAAAATAATTCCCTTAAAGGAATTGTTTCACTACCCAAAACAAGAAGAAATGATGCAACGTTGGTTGCGAAGGCCCCAAACGCGCCCCCAACTAAACGCGCGTGAAAAGAAAGCTCCTCTTCTGATGAGGATGTCAAGCAGACAACGAGAGTGCCTAAAAGGGATAAAATCCCACCCATCACAATGATGGGAACATCAGATTGGGTAGAGATCTCAAAAGCACTCTATACCAAGAAATTCAGCTATAACCGGGCTACTGCAGTGAAAGACGGAATCAAGATTATAGCCACAACTGTAGATGACTACAGAAAAATAACTGAATTCTTCGACCAACTTGGAAAGGAGTATTTCACATACCAGATGGAAGAGGAAAAGAAAATTTACGCCGTCATTAGGCATCTTCCAATAGACGCAGATCTGGAATTGATTAAAAATGACCTGAAATTCCAGGAAATCCATGATGCTGAGGTGTCTGAAATGACATCAAACAAAACGAAAAAGCCGATACCATTATATCTGGTTAAAACCCAAAAGAAGGAGATATTCGACATCCAACGACTCTACAACCTTTGTATTACAGTCGAACCAAAAAAGAAGGCAGAAAGTCCAAGCCAGTGCTTTAGGTGCAAAAGGTACGGACATGCACAGAACAAATTCTCCTTCCCGTGGAGATGCGTGAAGTGCTCAATAAGTCATAGCAGCAATGACTGCACACTCACCAGAAAAGGTGAAGAGAGAAATGCCACATGTGTCTTATGTGGAGAAGAGGGTCATCCAGCTAGCTACAAAGAATGTAGCGAGTTCAAGTTAGTGAGCAGAAAGAAGAATTCCCGAAAATCAGCTGAACAGAAAAAGAAGGTAACAAAAACAACAACTTCTGAACAAAAAATTCAGGAAGTAGCGAAGACCCAACCTATAGAGCAGGAAAAGAAGAGGGAGACTCCAAAACCCCTTAAGAAAAAAGAAGGACAGATGAAGCTTACAATAAAACAGGCTGTGAACAGCCAACAGGAGAAGAAAACGATATCTGAATCAGCCGATGATTTAGATATCTTCACGGAAAAAAATTTCAACAAGATAATGTTAATAATTGAGAGGGAAATGGAGAAAAAACTCCAAGCATTAATTAGTAAACTGAATTAATGGACCTTACGGATATTAGGAAGAAATCCCTCAATATAATCTCGTGGAACATAAACGGGATCAACACTCGGAAAGCCGAGATAGAACAAATAATATCAGAAAGACAACCTGATATTATAGCCCTACAGGAAACAAGAATAAACCGGAACAGAAGACTGAATTTCATGAATTATGAAACATATAGATGTGACAGAATTACAAACACCGGAGGAGGAGTAACAATATTGATGAGAACAGATCTGAAACACTACTTTAAAAGTAGATCCGACGAAACACAAGAAAAAACAGAAAAAGTGACGATTGTTGCCGAATTAAATCGGCAAAGAGTCAAAATAACCTCGGCGTATAAGCCACCACAAAACAATCTATTGGAAGAAGAGATAAACAACATGTTGGAAGGATCAAACCGAAAATCTCCATCGGAGATTTCAACTGTAAATCCCCATTATGGAACAGCATAACAGAGAATAGAAATGGCAAAATACTCAAGGATTTCGCCGAAAAACAAAATGCCATAGTTAATAGACCAGAGCTACCGACATATCTTGCTTTTGGAAGAGGAATACCAGATGTAATAGATATCGCGATATTGAAAAATATAACTCAGGAATTCTCGATTGAAACTTTGGAACATGGAACCTCAAACCACAATCCCGTGGAATTGACAATTGGAGAAGAACCAAGAGAAAAACTGCTGGAAATAAGAGAATATATCAATTGGACTAAATACAGCCATTTAATACAATCGGAAATAACAGAAATTCCAACAATAAGCACTCCAGATGATATGGAATGTGCGGTTGATAAACTGGAAGAGATTATATTGAAAGCTTACGAAAAAAGTACGAGAAGAGTGAAGAGACCAGCTCCAAGTCATCCGCATGGCGATACGCCTAAAGAAGTAAAAGATCTTATACAAGAAAATCGAAGTCTCAGAAGAATATATAGGATGAACAAAATTGATCAAAATAGAAGGAACCTCAACCGACATAGCCAAGTTTTGAAAAATGCCCTGAAAGATCTAAGAACAAGCAGATGGAACAAAAGGGTTCAAGAACTGAATACAATCGATCATTCTGCATGGAGAATGCAAAAAAGCCTGCGAGGAGAAAAGACTAAAATTCCACCCCTACACGGAGAAAGGGCAATGGCTTATACCAATACTGATAAGGCAGATGCATTGGCGGACTCGATCGAACAAGAATCGAGAATAAATTACAGGATAGACGACGATAATGAAGATTTGGAAGAACTGGTTGAAGAAAATGATGAAGAAATGGATGAATTACCAGCGACTGCTGAAATAGGCAAGCCAACATCGCCAAATGAAATCAGGGAAATAATTAGAAGTTTAAAGAAGAGGAAAGCTCCCGGAAGCGATAAAATAACGAATGTTATGTTAAAGAAATTACCTAGAAAAAGTATAGCCGCTCCAACAAATATCGCGAATGGAATTATGAGGACAGAACACTACCCAGAAAAATGGAAAACAGCAGAAGTCCTGATAATCAATAAACCATTCAAAGAGAAGAAGTTTCCACAAAACTACAGACCGATAAGTCTACTGTCGGCATTAGGAAAAGTAGTAGAAAGAATTATCGCCACGAGGCTAAATGAGGAAGCGAAAATCTGAAACTAATAATACCAGAACAGTTCGGATTCAGAAGAGAGCATTCAACAGAACAACAATTATTAAGGCTCACAGAGGACATAATAGAGGGATTCCAAAATAAACAAGCTACAGGTCTTGTTTTACTAGACGTCGCCAGAGCATTCGACAGAGTATGGCATGAACGATTAATATATAAGATGAGATGTGCTGGATATTCGAATAAAATATGCAAGTTGATCAGGAATTATCTCAAAAATAGAAGATTTAACGTGAAAGTGGGAGGAGAATGCTTCTCAACAAGAGATATAGAGGCTGGAGTACCCCAAGGATCAGTACTTGGGCCGCTTCTGTACAACATATACATCCACGATATTTCGAAAAATCCAAGAACCATGCTAACGTTATATGCTGACGACACAGGCATAGCAACTCGACACCGCAACCCAGAAGTAATAGAACGAGTTCTACAAGAAAAGATTGACGAAACAAATGACTGGTGCATAAAGTGGAAAATCAAGCTCAATAGACAAAAGAGGCAAGCAATATTACAACAGAAGAGAAGACTGCGACCCACAACGAAACTGGATGTTGACGGCGAAGAAATCGGCTGGAAAAATCAAGCCAAATATTTAGGAATAACGCTTGACAAAGGACTTACCTGGAAAAGTCATATCAAACAAGCAATCGACAAAACGAAAGCAGCGATGAATAGACTCTATCCTCTGATAGGAAGAAGAAGCCACATGTCGAAAGAGACAAAATTGAAGATAATCAAAGCCGTTGCTAGGCCTCAACTGACTTATGGATCAGGGGTTTCGCGGCAAAGAGCCGTATCAAAAGAATTCAGGCCACTGAAAACAAGCTGCTACGATGTGCAATAAATGCACCTTGGTTTGTCAGGAATAGACAGATTTATAAGGACCTGAAATGGGAACCCATAACGGAATTCATGAACAGAAAAGCAGAGAAATTATTCGAAACAGCGAAAAACCATCCGAATCAAGAACTCAGGAGACTAGTGGACTACGACCCAGAGGAAGACAAAAGGAGAATGCCAATTTACCGAAGGAGACCAAGAGATCAATTAAGAAGAGATTAAAATAACAACAGACACTTATTGAAAAATTCAATAAAGTGTTAATCCAATAGAGGATAAACACATAAATCCCAGCACAATAGTGTGCGAGAAGAAAACCGACCAAGAGATGAACGGTTTATAGGCAAATGCCCGGAACCAAAATTCAAGAAGCAGTTGAGGGTTTTAGGTGGGTCTCGAGCTCAGGAGAGTGAGAAACCCCACACTGTTCCCCCTCGGGAGAGGGTGGTTCGTCTGTATTGCAGATTTTGCCCCTGCTACACCAAAAAAAAAAAAAGAAGGGAGACAAGCGTGATGCTGCCAACTATCGGCCCATCAGTTTGATTCCGATTGTAGCAAAGATATGCGAGAAACTCATAGTCCGGGAGCTGGCAGCAAAAACAACTACCTCATAAGTTACCAAAAGTTTGGTTTGGCACTTTGGTTCAACTTTATTACCAAAACTTGAAACCGCTCGTCTGCCGGGCGTGAGTGGTCGCCTTATGGGATAAAAAAAATTGAAAAGATGAGAAAAAATCGATTGGAACTTCCTAATAGTTACCAAGATGAATGTTGTGTTAAAATGGTCTAGGATCTTAACTGAATTGAAATCGTAAGCGTCTGCCAACAGGGGTGGTCGCTATTTTGAAACAGACGCTGTCAAATACAGGGTGGTCCAGATCGAAACCAAGAAATTTAAACCACGTATTCTAAATCAAAAATAAGCCCTAGTTTGTCATATAAACATATGTCAAGTAATGTTTCCTCTCCGAGATACGGGGTGTTAAAATTATAGAAAAAAAAATGTTTTTTATTAATAACTTTCACACTGCTTGAAATATTTTTATGAAATTTGAGACATAGGTTTTGACCGTCAAGGAGCACTTTTTGCATGATATCATTTCTTTTCTATTTTACCAGTGGCGTCCGTACTGCAGCGAGACTGAATATTTTCAGATAAAAAAATGATACGCCACTGGTTTTTCCGACAATAAAAATTACTTTTCAAATTCTTATTCAATTTGGAGCAAATTCGGTCTCTTGACTTTTTGCTGTACGAGGCACCGTTTCCGGTTAAAAAAATAAAACACATTCTCATGCAGGAAGAAATCGCAAAAATTTGATATAGCAATAAAGAGCTTACTACGGTTTTGTAGCAATTTTCTCCTATTTTTAGGGTAGATTAATTTGATTAGAAAACTTAAATGACAGTTTTGGTTTCCAATTACTCGTTTCAATACAAGCATAACCATAAAAGACTGTAATTTCTTTATTGTGGAAAGCAAAGTGTGCCATGGAGGATACTTCGTGAATTTGATAGGAATCCAACAACAAGCAGTCGAATAGCAGCTCGCACAATTCGATTTTCTAAATCAAAAATTCTTGCAACCCGTCCAAGGTTTACGAGAAGGTGATGAATAGCGAAGGTTATTTTTTTGCCAATGGATTCTTCGTTCAATTGAGCAGAATAGAGACTTTTTAAATACTATATTATGGACTGATGAATCGTGTTTTAGTCGTCGGGGCGTGGTAAACTTTCATAACCAGCATGTATGGGCCACGAAAATCCACATCCCATTCGACCAAGAATTTAGTGTTAATGTTTGGCTTGGTTTCAACTTGACGGTTGTCCAGCCCACTTTCATAGAAATGTGAGGAACTGGTTGGATAATAATTTTCCAGAAAGATGGATCGGACGTAATGGGCCAGTCAGTTGGCCTCCACGGAGCCCCGATATTACCCTTTGGACTACTTCGTATGGGGGTTTTTGAAAGAAATCGTATATATGACTTCTGTGAACTCAAGGGAAAAACTTATTGGCCGTATTTAAAATGCTTGCGACGAATTAAGAAATCGAAATTTAGCTGCTGCTGTCGGATCTATTAGACGTCGATGTGAATTATGTGTTCAGCAAAATGGGTCATACTTCGAACATCTTCTTTAAGTTCGTTTCGACTGTGGTTGTTAATGCTAATTTTTTTTTAAGTTACACGTTTCATTCACAAAAATAGTCTTATTATTATAATATACCTACCATATCAAATTTTGGCGATTTCTTTATGCATGATAATGTGTTGTATTTTTTTAACCGGAAACGGTGCCTCGTACAGCAAAAAGTCAAGAGACCGAATTTGCTCCAAATTGAATAATGATTTGAAAAGTAATTTTTATTGTCGGAAAAAACAGTGGCGTATCATTTTTTTATCTGAAAATATTCAGTCTCGCTGCAGTACGGACGCCACTGGTAGAATAGAAAAAAAAAGATATTATGCAAAAAGTGCTCCTTGACGCTCAAAACCTATGTCTCAAATTTCATAAAAATATTTCAAGCAGTGTGAAAGTTATTAATAAAAAACATTTTTTTTTCTATAATTTTAACACCCCGTATCTCGGAGAGGAAACATTTCTTGACATATGTTTATATGACAAACTAGGGCTTATTTTTGATTTAGAATACGTGGTTTAAATTTCTTGGTTTCGATCTGGGCCACCCTGTATTTGACAGCGTCTGTTTCAAAATAGCGACCACCCCTGTTGGCAGACGCTTACGATTTCAATTCAGTTAAGATCCTAGACCATTTTAACACAACATTCATCTTGGTAACTATTAGGAAGTTCCAATCGATTTTTTCTCATCTCTTCAATTTTTTTTATCCCATAAGGCGACCACTCACACCCGGCAGACGAGCGGTTTCAAGTTTTGGTAATAAAGTTGAACCAAGGTGCCAAACCAAACCTTTGGTAACTTATGAGGTAGTTGTTTTTGCTGCCAGCTCTCGGACTATCATTCTCGACAAAGTTCTCCATTTTGCCCTTGCTAACTCTCTTATACCTGACTTCCAGCATGGTTTCCTGCCAGGGCGTTCTGTGATCACCAACCTTGAATTGAAGCCCTCAATTCCTGGTCTAAGTCACTGGAGAGGTCCCATCCAGTTGACGTGGTCTATCTGGACTTTTCACGCGCATTCGACCGTGTGCCCCATAGACTTCTCCTTCGCAAGCTTAGACATTTTGGAATTCGTGGCCATCTATTCTGTTGGATTGAGGCATTTCTAACCGATAGATCATTTCAGGTTCGTGTTGGAGAGACCTTCTCAACGTCAAGATCTGTTTTAAGTGGAGTTCCTCAGGGTTCCGTATTGGGACTTCTTCTCTTCATCCTCTACATCTCCGATTTGCCGAAAATCCTCAAGTCTAACTGTTCTCAATTTGCCGACGACACCAAACTGTTCGGAAATCCTAACGACGCAGCTCACGAACTTCAACAGGACCTAGAAAAATTGAGCCTCTGGTGTCGAGACTGGCAATTGCCACTTAATATGGAGAAATGTGTTGTGTTACACCTGGGCACCTGGCTACCTGCAGTAGCCACTGTGACCTCGGCGTGGTTGTAACCGAGAATTTGAGCTGGTCCGATCATATTCTCACTGCAGTCAACAAAGCTAAGCGTTCTCTTTTTCTGATTCGGGAAGCTTTCGAAAGATGTGATCCACCTTCTTGCTCTGTCTCTCCCGTTATTATCAGATCCTCAAAATGAATTCCAATTCCTTAAATATCTCCGAATAACTCATTTTTTTTTTTCTGAAATACCTCAGGAGCTGAACGTATGCCAAATGGTGGTCTTAGAAACCGATACCTTCCAAATGGTGTGCCAAAACATAAATAATCTGTTCTTTCATCTGTGATTTTAACTTGAAAGTATCCATCTTTCATGTCTAATACCAAAAAATAGGATTTGTTTGATAAAGTACTAGCTATTCCATTAACGGTGGAAATGAGAAAATGCTCACGACTAATTGCTTCACTCAAAAATTTTGGATCCAGACATAATCTCAAATCATTGTTTTTCATTTCTACTATAACCAACGGGTTAAGCCATTCAGTTGGTTTATTAACTTTAGCAATAATTTCATCTTTTTCTAACTGTTCCAACTTGAGCTTCACCCTAGAATGCAATGCTTGAGGAATTCTCCTTATCGGCTGCACATGAGGATCAGCATCCTTTTTCAAAACAATTTTATGTGGTGTTGAAAACTCTCCTAAACCCTCAAAAACCATCGGGTAACTTGAGATAACATCATCAAGCTTTTCAAACTTATCAATTTTCAAGAAATCTGTTCTTTTAACTAAATTCAAATCTACACAGCCATTTAGTCCTAAAAGTGGTAACTGACCTCAACTGTCAACAACAGTGAATGATATCTTGGCTTGGTTTTATGGTAAAGTCACTACTTTCATATGCCACCAAAGTTACATTGGTTTTTTTAAAATTCTTCTTATAATCAAGTCCATGTAAGAGGTGAAGAGGTAAAACACTCACTTCTGCTCCTGTATTCAACTTAAATTCTATTGTCTTAAGCCCGTTTGCAACAGCTGAGAATTCTCTAGAGAATTTACTCGAAAATTCATGCGCCGTGAATTATGTACCGTTACATACGCACTTTCGGTAGAATTCTCTGTTCAGTTGCATACAAAATAATCTCTGCCGTTTTCTTGCGAGAATTTTGTGGAGAATTCTCCAGAGAATTCTCGGCTGTTGCAAACGGGCTTTATCGTGTACATTTACGCTTTTAAGCCACATTACTCCACTAACTGATTTTTCCATTTTGTTCACAACACCGATCTGCTTTGACACCGCACTCACAAAGAACTGGTCTCCCTGGCTTCCAGAATCTTCTTCCTGCGCCACTTCATGTCACCTCGTGCTTCTTCGCTTTCTTTGGATCTGCAGACTGTTGCAAAGTGATGAAGTCTATGACATTTCTTACACTTTTTTCCATAAGCAGGGCGTTTGCCTTTCATATGGCTAGTGCCTCAGTACTTGCATGACTTGCATCTTTCCAATATCACATTTTTCTTGGATGAATAGTGAGCTTCAAATCTCTGTATTACCAGTTCTAATGACTTCTTTTGCTCATCCGTCATATCGAAGGTGTTGAATAATTCCAAGCCATAATCTCCAATTAGGTTAAGGAAAACAGCAACTTTTGTTTCCTCAGTCCCATGCTACGCCTATGGAAAAATAATGTTCGTTATTGTTTACTTACCAGTGCATGGATTTCCCATTCCCACCGCCTTTACTGCCGATTTTTTTGCAAACCTCAGAGCAATTCACCAGTTTTGAAGTATATTGTAGTATTCCTGCTGGGAACTTTTGGGTTTTCAAAAAGGTTCTTCTGACACAAGGTGGTTTTTTAGAGAAGACCCCAAAACTCGTCGAATGGTCGTTGAAATTGAAAGTATGTACTTAACTTAACTTGATTTATTCACTGTTATGGTTTAAGGCACCTTTACACTCAACTGTTACTTATTTAGTTGAAACAGAACATAGAACTAGTATACTTATGAATTACAATGGACGATACGTGTGGTATACTTAAGCGGAACTAACGTTCGGTATGACACTCTGGGAGGAACTAACGTTCTATATGACGGTCTGGGCGGAACTGCTTCGCAGTTTAAAGAACTTTCTTTTATATTTTAATGTTGCTTATTCAGCAGAGTTATTTTTAGTAACAATAATATTTTTTTGTATAAAACAATATCTTTCCAAATAATCAATGTCTACCACCATTCTCACACAAATCGCCTTATATCTTAGGTCTATTTATTTAGATTTAAAAATATGCAAACATCTCGACCATTCGAAGTGGGTTGTTAAATAAACAACGTTGCCAAACTTCTTTCTTCGTCTTTTTTTATGAATATTAAATTTATGAACATAATTTCATTTTGTAACTTAGCTTAGAACATATCCTAAATTCATAAAGCATTGGTATTGTCAGTATTATTTTTTATTCAATAGCCGATACATTTTCAATCGAAATAATGTCATATTTCCTGTCGAATGGAAGCGAAAACCTGGGATCAAATACATTTCCACAAATATTGCCAACGCTGCTTAACATTTCGTCATCATTCGGATAGCTTCGGAAAACACGATTCTTTCAAGCAATCGTGGCATGTGATTTATTGTTTTGGTTTTGATCATCATTCAGATAGTTTCGGAAAACACGATTCTTTCAACTAAACGTTGCATATAGTTTATTGTTTTGGTTTTGATCAAAATATATATATATATATAGCTATCATATTTCGAGGACGTTTTCTCTCTCACTATGCTCTGTCTTGTTGTGTAATATCTTTGGCCACAATATGGTTTTATCTTATTGTTACCAAAATACTTGTCTATTTGACAATACATCGAGCGTCTCTTGCTCAAGGTTACGCTTCACAACTGAGAATGACATCGATCTTGATGTTTTTAGAAGGTGCATATGAGGAGCGCCCCCTTGTGTTATTAGTGTCAACTACAGTTATACATATGTAACGTCTCCATCTTTTATAAAAAACAATGTGAAACATTGTAAGAAAACTTAAAGTTAAAGTTACAGTTTAGTCTCTGAATCTCATCGGCTTAATACATTACGTCCAGATCGAGTTTTATATGCTGCACTAGCAGGTATAGTCTCAGTCATAGGTTCAACTGAATTCTGACTCATTTCACGGCATTCACGATGAGCAACAGGCTCATTCGAGTTCAGCACACTCAACTTAGCATTATTCCTACATTCTGCTGTATCATTATTCTTATGTCTTAAGGTGCATTTACACCAAACGAGCATTGTTTTCGAACGTTTCAAAACGTTTCGAAACGTTTTGAAATGTTTTCAATCGTTCGAGAACTCAGAATGGGAGGTGTTCACACAGCCCGCGCCTGTCCGAACGAGCAGTTGTTCTTGATAATTCAACGAGGTCTCTCTAAAGTGCACCGACATGGCACCCTCATTATCTATAATGCAATTAGTAAAAATTGCAATAAATTGCAATTTTTACTGAATCTATAGTACTCAGAGTCTCTGATAGTAATAATCTCTCAAATGAACTCTACGCCAAAGGAGGGGACGAACAACCTGGGTGAATTCTTTTCTGAAAGGATATACCCAGCTGCTAGATGACTTGAGAGCGGACGAAACTGAACTTTTTAGAAATTTCTGCCGCATGTCATTATCGGACAAAATTGAGGAAAAAGTGTCAAGAAAGACACCAATCATCGAGAGAGCATTCCAGCGTCGGTTAGACTGGCACTAACGATTTTTGGCTACGGTAGGGTGACCAGACGTCCGTCATTGTGACGGACAGTCCGTCAATCGTCCAAGAAGTCCGTCACTGGAAAACGTCCGTCAAAATGTCCGTCAAAATCTTAAATTTAATTCAGTATTTTTCTCAATTTTATTTGAGATGGATATTAAAAAAGAAAGTGCAAATTTATGGAAGATCTTTCGAAAGAATTTCCATTTTTTAAAACACAAAACTTGATTCTGAAGTCCAATGTACGAAGTGTTTGGGCCGATTCAGATTGCATTTGGAGGAAGAAGAGATAATGTACGGCATGTTTCAAGTTACGAACATAAAAAAAAATTTAATGCAGCAGCGTCTTCTTCCCTGACCAAATATTTGAGGCATTCAAATTTTGGGGATGAAGAAGCTTCTCTAGAACGCCTGAAGCACTCTTCTCATTCCACAGTGTAATGCACAACCATTATATTAATATTATTAAATTTTCGTTCTTGTGTTGTAATAGACTTTTATTATTTCTCTATTTTCAATAAATAGAGTTTTTTATCGCCATACCTTGTAGGAAACTGAGTAGCTGGAATCATATACAGGGTGAGTCTTCTAGACTCGTACAAATATTTCACAGTAGAATCTTGAGGTCAAAAGAAACACTTTTTTCCTATACCGTTTTTTCCGAATCGGCTCGGTTTAAAAGATACAGGTTGTTAAAAAATATAAAAAAAATGTTATTTCTAGGCTTTATCGAATGAAATGAATTTGGAAATATTGTTTTCGAGTAATTTGAAGTTCAAAAATAAAAGATATCTGTGAAATTCGAAAAATTGGGTAATTTTGACCGAATGCAACTCTTTTTGAAAGATCCACAGCATCACAGATTCATTTAGTTATTTTGAAGGTAATTTGTTTTTCCAGGGGTGGCACAGCTCATTATGAAAACCTAAAATGGCTATATCTTCTTATCAGGGCTGAATCGGAAAAAATGGTAAAAAAAAATTTTTCTTTTGATCAGGTCCGTCCGTCATTGAACATTGGATAATCTGGTCAGCCTAGGCTACGGGAGATTCTTATGGTGTCATGTACCTTTACCGAATTTCAAAACCATCAATATCGAAAATTATTATCGTCTGTCTGTGAAGCCATCGTAAATGGACTCCATTTCAAATGGATTGATTAATTATAAAATCACGATTCAGGAGATCTCACCAAAATTCAAAATAAATTAAATATCAAGACCCAATAACTTATCACGGTCCACCGGTGATTTCGATGATATGACCCAGATGTGCAAGGAAATCTGAATCCCTTTGATGATTCGTCGGTTTACCGACATGAGATGGAACGGGATCGAGCATTTTAAAACGTTTTGAAACAGGCTTCGTAAACTTTATTCGGCGTCGATGAGTGTTTACACCGCCTGTGCATATTGCGTGCATTGTTCGCAAACAGTTCCTTATAATGAAACGTTACTTTACCGGCATGTGGCGAAATGAGCTCGAACTCTCTGAAACGTTCGAAAACAGGGTTTGCGAACTCTGTTCGGCGCCGATGACTGTTTACACCGCCCTTACTACTGTTTGCAAACAGTGTTCGCGAATAATGCTCGTTTGGTATAAATGCGCCTTAAGAGCAACCTCATTTGGATTTGGTCTAATGAATGTAGAATTTTGCCTCATCACCCTGTCTAGGTTCTCTCTAATTAAATAAGACCTAGGTGTTTCATGTTTAGCCACAATTTTACCTGGCTCATCTTTCTCCCTTTTGCAACATTATATTTTGCCCCTCACAAAACTCTGCTCTAGTCTTAGCATGTCTTTCATAATAAACTTTTGCATTTGTTCGTTTTTTTTTATCGTTTTTCCGAGGATATATTGATATCTAGTTAGCCTAGACCAGTTCCATGAATAAAAAAAATATTGCATTACCATAGCAACGAACAATAACTCATTAGAAGTGTCAGTGTGAAGTTTGAGGTCGAAAAAGTAAACCAGAGTTACGCAATAGATTTAAAGAAAAAAGATGTCTACTGAAATTGTGAAAATCGAAAAATTAGAGTATCAAGCCATCACCTGTATTTAAAAGGGTTAAGGGGCAAGCAGATTGGACGAAGATATGCTTAATACCCTTGGTGATCAATGTCTTTCGTATAAGAACGTGAAAAATTGGACTGCAAGCTTCAAAAGAGGTAAATTTTCCATTGAAGATGCTGACCGATCGGGAAGGCCAGTTTTTGTGTCAGCCCCCCGAAAATATCGATGCAGTTCATTACATGATTTCATCAGACCGTCGAATTGGTCTAAAGCGGATATCTGAAGCACTGAATATTTCATACGAACGGCATTCATCATATAGTTCACGTCAATTTGGACATGAGAAAAATTGCTACAAAATGGATCCCCAAATTTTGAATGTTGACCAAAAGCGTGCAAGGGTAGAAGCATCGCGTTCGATCTGTGCTCGATTTGAAAACGATGACGACTTCTTAAACCGAATTGTTAATATGGATGACAATTGGCTACATCTCTTTGCCGCGAAACCCCAGGCAACTGATCCATAAGTCAGTTGAGGCCTAGCAACGGCTTTGATTATCTTCAATTTTGTCTCGTTCGACATGTGGCTTCCTCTTCCTATCACATGGTAGAGTCTATTCATCGCTGCTTTCGTTTTGTCGATTGCTTGTTTGATATGACTTTTCCAAGTAAGTCCTTTGTCAAGCGTTATTCCTAAATATTTGGCTTCATTTTTCCAGTCGATTTCTTCGCCAACAACTTCAAATTTCGTTGTGGGTCGCAGTTTTCTCTTCTGTAGTAATATTGCTTGGCTCTTTCGTCCATTGAGCTTGATTTTCCACTTCATGCACCAGTCAGTTGTTTCGTCAATCGTTTCTTGTAGAACTCGTTCTATTACTTCTGGGTTGCGGTGTCGAGTTGCTATGCCTGTGTCGTCAGCATACAACGTTATCATGGTTCTTGGATTTTCGAAATATCGTGGATGTATATGTTGTACAGAAGTGGCCCAAGTACTGGGCCTCTATATCTCTTGTTGAGAAGCATTCTCCTCCCACTTTCAAGTAAAATCTTCTATTTTTGAGATAACTCCTGATCAACTTGCATATTTTGATCGAATATCCAGCACATATCATCCTATATATTAATCCTTCATGCCATACTCTGTCGAATGCTCTGGCGACGTCTAGTAAAACAAGACCTGTAGCTTGTTTATTTTGGAATCCCTCTATTATGTATTCTGTGAGCCTTAATAATTGTTGCTCTGTTGAATGCTCTCTTCTGAATCTGTTCTGGTGTTATTAGTTTCCGATTTTCGGTTTCCTCATTTAGCCTCGTGACGATAATTCTTTCTACTATTTCTCCTAACGCCGACAGTAGACTTATCGGTCTGTAGTTTCGTGGTAACTTCTTGACTTTGAATGGTTTATTGAATACTATGACTTCCGCTGTTTTCCATTTTTCTGGGTAGTGTTCTGTCCTCATGATTCCATTCGCGATATTTGTTAGAGCGGCTTTACATTTTCTAGGTAATTTCTTAAACATAACATTCGTTATTTTATCGCTTCCGGGAGCTTTATTCTTCTTCAAACTTCTAATTATTTCCCTGATTTCATTTGGCGATGTTGGCTTGTCTATTTCAGCAGTCGCTGGTAAATCATCCATTTCTTCATCATTTTCTTCAACCAGTCCTTCCAAATCTTCATTATCGTCGTCTATCCTGTAATTTATTCTCGATGCTCTTTCGATCTAGTCCGCCAATGCATCTGCCTTATCAGTATTGGTATACGCCATTCCCCTTTCTCCGTGTAGGGGTGGAATTTAAGTCTTTTCCCTCGTAGGCATTTTTGCATTCTCCATGCAGAATGATCGATTGTATTCAGTTCTTGAACCCTTTTGTTCCATCTGCTTGTTCTTAGTTCTTTCAGGGCATTTTTTAGAACTTGGCTATGGCGGTTGAGGTTCCTTCTATTCAGATCATTTTTACTCATCCGATATATTCTTCTGAGTCTTCGATTTTCTAGTATGAGACCTTTTACTTCTTAAGGCGTATCGCCATGCGGATGACTTGGAGCTGGTCTCTTCACTCTTCTCGTGCTTTTTTCGTAAGCTTTCAATATAATCTCTCCCAGTTTATCAACCGCACATTCCAGATCCTCTGGAGTGCTTATTATTGAAATTTCTGTTATTTCCGATTGTATTGAATGGCTGTATTCAGCCCAATTGGTATATTCTCTCATTTCCATCAGTTTTTCACTTGATTCCTCTCCAATGGTCAATTCCACGGGACTGTAGTTTGAGGTTTCATCTTCCAAATTTTCAATCGAGAATTCTTGAGTTATATTTTTCATTATCACGATATCTATTACATCTAGTATTCCTATACCAAAAGCAAGATATGTCGGTAACTCTGGTCCAATCACTATGGAATTATGTTTTTAGGCGAAATCCTTGAGTTTTTTGCCATTTCTATTCTCTGTTCTGCTGTTCCATATTGGGGATTTACAGTTGAAATGTCCGATGTAGATTTTCGGGTTTGTTCCTTCCAATATTTTTTTTTCTCTTCTTCCAATTCATTGTTTTGTGGTGGCTTGTATGTCGAGGTAATTTCGACTCTTTGACGATTTAATTCGGAAACAATCGTCACTGTTTCTGTTTCTCCTTGTGTTTCGTCGGATCTATTTTTGAAGTAGTGTTTCAGATATGTTCTCGGCAATATTGCTACTCCTCTTCCGGTGTTTGTACTTCTATCACATCTATATGTTTCATAATTCATGAAATTCAGTCGTCTGTTCCGGTTTATTCTTGTTTCCTGTAGGGTTATAATATCAGGTTGTCTCTCTGATATTTTCTTGAGGGATTTCTTCCTAATATCCGTAAAGTCCATTAATTCAGTTTACTGAATAATGCTTGGAGTTTTTTCTCCATTTCTCTTTCAAATTTCATCATTATCTTGTTGAACGTTTTTTCCGTGAAGATATCTATATCATCGGCTGGTTCAGTTTTCTTTTTTTTTTCGGTTGACTATTTACAGTCGGTTTTAATTGAGTCTTCTTTTGTTCCTCATTCCTCTGCATAGGCTTAGAAGTTTCTTTCTTCTTTTCCTGTTCTGCAGGTTTGGTTTTTATAGTTTCCTGAAGTTTCCGTGCAGGTATTGCTTTATTCGACGGCTTTTTCTGTTCTCTCTGTTTTTGGCCGGCTCTCTTCTTTCTGGTCACCAGCTTAAATTCGCTACATCCCTTGTAGCTTGCTGGATGGCCTTCTTTACCACATATAACGCATGTAACGTTTCTTTCTTCACCTTTCCCAGTGAGTTCACAACCTTTGCTGCTATGGTTTTCCGAACACTTCACACATCTCCACGGGAAGGAGCATTTATTTTGTGCGTGTCCGTACCTTTGGCATCTGAAGCATTGGCTTGGACTTTCTGCCTTCTTTTTTGATTCGACTGTGATACAAAGGTTGTAGAGTCGTTGGATGTCGAATATCTAGTTTTTTTGCGTTTTAACCAGATATAATAGTATCGGCTTTTTCGTTTCGTTTTATGTCATTTCAGACACCTCAGCATCATCTATTTCCTGGAATAACAGGTCATTTTCAATCAATTCCAGTTCTGCGTCTATTGAAAGATAATGACGGCGTAAATTTTCTTTTCCTCTTCCATCTGGTATGTGGAATACTCCTTCTCAAGTTGGTCGAAGAATTAAGTTATTCTTCTGTAGTCATTTACAGTTGTGGCTTTAATCTTGATTCCGTCTTTTTTTTATTATTATATCAGGGGGAATCTGCGACCGTGAAAACACGGGGCTCTATCTCCCGCCCAGAGAAACCCAATTCTAGGGAACACTGTAGGTTTACTCTTCGTTTGGATGTTCCTTCGCTGTTTCGAATAACTTTTCAGATTTCCTCTTCATAAATTCGGTGATGGTTTCCCACTTCAAATCTCGATATATCTGTTTGTTCCTGACAAACCAAGGCGCATCTATGGCACATCGTAGTAGCTTGTTTTCTGTTGCATGAATTCTTTGTATATGGCTCTTTGCCGCGAATCCCCAAGCACCTGATCCATAAGTCAGTTGCGGTCTAGCAAAGGCTTTGATTATTTTCAATTTTGTCTCATTTTACATGTGGATCTTTCTATCTATCAGCGGTTAGAGCATATTCATCGCTGCCTTGGATTTGTCAACGGCTTGTTTGATATGGCTTCTCCAAGTTAGACCTATGTCTAGAGTGATAACTAAATATTTCGCTTTTTCCATTCGATTTCTTCTCCATCTACCTCTAGATTTGTTGTAGTTCTCAGTCACTCATTTGCAGTAATATCGCTTGGCTCTTTTGTCCGTTGAGCTTTATTTTCAATTTAATACACCAGTCATTTATTTCATGTATAGCTTCTTGTAATTTTCCTTCTATGATTTCTGGCTGTCGATGTAGCATTGCGATTCCCGTGTCGTCGGCATATAGTGTCAGCATAGTCCTTGGAGATTTTGGTATATTGTGAATGTATATGTTATACAGTAACGGCCCCAGGACTGACCCTTGAGGCACCCCTGCTTCCATATATCTGGTTGCGGAGTTTTTTCCTTCCACTTTGACGTAGAATCTTCTGTTCCTCAAATAATTCCTAATCAACTTGCACAGTTTGATTGAATATCCAGCATATCTCATTTTGTAAATCAATCCTTCATGCCATACTCTGTCGAATGCTCTGGCGACATCTAGTGGTACAAGACCTGTTGCTTGTTTATTATGGAATCCTTTTGTTATGTATTCTGTGAGTCTCAGTAATTGCTGTTCTGTTGAGTGATCTCTTCTGAATCCGAATTGCTCTGCTGAAATGAGATCCAGATTTTCAGTTTCTTCTGTAAGCCTCCTGGCTAGAACTCTTTCTACTACTTTTCCTAGGGCGGACAATAAACTTATCGGCCTGTAGTTTTGGGGGAATTTTTTATCTTTGCCTGGTTTGTTGAACACTATGATTTCTGCAGTTTTCCACTTTTTCGGATAGTGTTCAGTCCTCATTATACTGTTTGCAATATTTGTGATAGCAGCTGTACCTTTTCTAGGTAATTTCCTCAACATAGCATTCGTTAGTTTATCACTTCCGGGAGCTTTTCTATTTTTCAAGCTTCTGATTATCTCTTTTATTTCAAATGGAGAAGTTATTTTTTCTATTTTGTCGTCTACTGGTGGTTCGTCCATTTCCTCTTCGTTGTTCTCAACTAGTTCTTCCAGATCATCATTATCGTCATCAGGTCTGTAATTAATTCTCGATTCTCTTTCTATCGAGTCCGCCAGTGCTTCTGCTTTATCGATATTCGTATATGCCATTCCTCTTTCTTCGTGGAGAGGTGGTATTTAGTTCTTGAACTCTTTTGTTCCATCTATTTGTTCTCATGTCCTTCAGGGCATTTTTTAGAACTTGTCTGTGTCGGTTTAGATTTCTCTTATTTATGTATATCTGTTTTGTTGAGCCTGTATGTTTTTCTTAGTCTCCGATTTTCCCTGATGAGATCTTTGATTTCTCTGGGTGGATGCATCGGTAGTGGTCTCGTTATTTTCTTTGTATTTGTTTTTGTAGGCATCTAGTATACTCTTTTCTAGTTCATCAACGGTGCTTTCTAGGTCTTCCGGTGTGTTGATTGTTGGTATTTCTGTTACCTCCGATTGTATCAGATGGCTATATTTAGTCCAATCGGTGTATTCTCTTGTTTGCATTAGTTCTCTTCTTATCCCTTCTCCTAATGTTGATTCGATGGGGTTGTGGTTAGAGTTTTCGTCCCACAAGGTCTCTTTCGAGAATTCTCTAGTGATATTTTTCATAATTGCGATATCAATTATATCTGGTTATCCATTTCCGAATGCTAGGTACGTTGGTTCTTCAGGTCCAATAACGATAGCTTCATGTTTTTCAGTGAGATCTTTCAGTTTTCTGCCATTTCTGTTTTCCATGCTGCTGTTCCATTCTGGAGATTTGTAATTAAAATCTCCGATGCAGATTTTTGGGTTTGTTCCATCTAGTAAGTTGTTTATTCCTTCTTCCAAAAAGTTATTCGGGGATTTTTTATATGCCGATGTGACCTCGACTCTTTGTCGATTTATTTCAGCGACAAACGTCACTGTTTCTATTCGTGACTCGTCAGATCTTCCTTTAAAATAGTTTTTCAGATCTCGTCTAATCAGTAAAGCAACACCTCCCCCAGTGTTTGCGATTCTGTCACATCTATATATCTCATAATTTATGATGTTCGATCGCGTATTTGGTTGTATTCTTGTTTCCTGTAAGGCTATAATATCAGGTTTAGTCTCTGATATTATATCTTCTATCTCGGATTTTCGAGTTCTGACCCCGTTTATGTTCCATGGACTATTTTAAGGGGATTTTTTCTAGTTGTATAATCCATTATTTGAGTTTACTGAACATTCCTTGGAGTTTTTTCTCCATCTCTCTTTCAATTTTCAACATGATTTTTTTGAAATTTTTTTCAGTAAAAGTGTCTAAATCATTCATTCATTCATTCATTGCTGTATCCCGTTACCGGAAATAAATCTACAAAAAGAAGAAGCAAAAAAAAAAAAAAATTGGAACAGACTTGTAACTTCTTAGTGCTAGTTGCGATTGTGTGCCCTCCTGTGACTAAAGAGACCCAACCTTGACCTGCAGATCCTTCCACACTCAGGGCATGGATAGTCTCCAACCAGATCTGGCCGCCGCTGTATCCTTCTCGATTCTCCATTATAACTGTGGACCAAAGACCTCCACTGTGACCTGTCTAACGCTAGTTGTTCCCAGTTATGATTAGCATTAACTGATTTTAGGGATTGATGTAGTGTATCCTTAAACCGCTTATACTGGTCTAAATCGTCGGCAGATTCAGAGACTTTTCTGTTTTCTTTTGTTTTGTTGATTCTAAGTTTAGCTTGGGGCATTTTCGGTTGCTCCTTCTTCTTTACTGGTTTGGGTACTTCTTTTTTTTTCGTCTACTTTGGAGAGGGTGGGCTTCTTTTTCTCCTGGACTTTTCGAGGAATCGTGCTCTGCTGACCCGATTTCTGGCCTGTTTTCCTCTTCCTTGTCACTAATTTGAATTCGCTACATCCTTTGTAGGTTGCTGGATGACCTTCCCCACCGCAGAGATTCCATGTGGCATTTCTCTCCTCACCTTTTCTGGTAAGTTCGCAATCTTTTCTGCAATGATTGCCCAAACATTTGACGCATCTGTATGGAAAGAGCACTTGTTTTGGGCATGTCCGTACCTCTGGCATCTGAAGCATTGGCTTGGATTTTATGCCCTTCTTTTTGATTCCACTACAATGCAAAGATTGTAGAGGTGTCTTATTTCGAAAATTTCCCTTCTCTGAATTTTGACCAGGTATAAGGGTATAAACTTTTTGGTTTTATTGGATGTCACTCTGGACACCTCGGCGTCATGGATTCCTTGGACCTTCAGATCATTTTTGCTTATATCTAGATCAGCATCTATTGGAAGATGCTTTATGACTGCGTAGATCTTTTTCTCTTCCTCCATCTGGTAGGTGAAGTACTCCTTACCAATATGGTCAAAATATTTCGTAATGTTCCTGTAGTCGTCCACAGTCGAGGCTACGATCCTGATTCCGTCTTTTACGACGGATGCTCTGTTTTACCTGAATTTCTTCATGTAGAGATCTCTACCCAATCAGTTGTACCCATCGTCATGATGGGTGGAATTTTATCTTTATTAGGCAACTCCGTAACTTTTTTTGCGGTGTCTGAAGATGAACTTTCCTTACGCGCGCGTTTTGTGGGCGGCGCGTTCTGGTTTTTTGCAACTTGAGTTGCAAAATTTTTTTTCATTTCCGGTTCTGGAGCTACTACCTGTTCGGAGGTATTTTTGGGGACCACTACTGGCTTTGCAATTTCTGCAAATGTGGGGGATTTCTGTGCCGCAATCTGTTTTGCAATTTCTGCAAAACTAGGGGATTGACGGTCTTTGTTTTTATTAACTTTCTCTCTCAAGAGGCGTATCTCCCCGACCAACTGAACCACGGTCTCAGTTAGTTTATTTATTTGAGCCTATATGAGGTATTTCTGAATAATAATGAAATATTGGAAATCCTCACTACTATGTTACTATTGAGCTATGTGGCTGAGTTATATATTTTCTATACTATCAGAAAAATAAATCGACTCACCAGTGATATCCATGGAACCATCGATCAATGATCTGGACTCAGACACCGAATACACTGAATTTGAACGAATTTCCGCTCTATAACACATACACTTATAGAACTTACAAAAAACTTCGGAAGTTTCATAGACGGAATCAAAAATTCCGTAGCTTCGCTAGTGTACACTTTCGCTTCGACTTTCTCTTCCACTTTCTTTTTTACAACACGTCCGCTCTTGTCGAGTTCTCACACAACAATGTTTTCGTCTTTCAATACAGAAGCCCGGTTATAGCTGAATTTCTTGGTATAGAGAGCTTTTGAGATGTCTACCCAATCTGATGTACCCACCATCGTGATGGGTGGGATTTTATCCCTTTTAGGCACTCCCGTTGTCTACTTGACGGTCTCCTCATCAGAAGAGGAACTTTTTTTTGCGCGCGTTTAGTTTGGGGCGCGTTTGGGCCCTTCGCAACCAGCGTTGCATCATTTTTTCTTGTTTCGGGTTGTGAAACAATTCCTTTAAAGAAATTATTTTTGGAACTCGCTACCGGTTTTGTAGTTGTGGCGTGACTGGGGGATGTCGGCATATTATTTCGGGTCATTTCCTCTCTCAATAGGCACATCTCACCGACCAACTGGGACACAGTTTCTGTCAGTTTGACAATTTGAGCTTTCAACTGCCCATTCTCTTCTCTGAGCTTCACAAGCTCCTCGTGTTCGCCGTCGCTGAATTCTTCAGTACGGTCGCTTCCATATAGGAACCCTCATTATCTGAGGTTTCCGACATGGTTTTAAACTCAGATTTCTCTAAATATCGAACAATTTGAGAACAATAAAATATTCAGGAATCTTCACTGAAATAGTCTTTTATAAAACTATGGTATAAAGCCATGAGAAAAAATCAGGAAGGAGATACGAAAAATAAGCTCACCTGATGTTTTCTGCAGTTCTAACGATCAAGACCTGGACACTGGCAGATGAACATCAACTTTGAAAATTTTAACGAATTAAAATTCCGATAACAAATATAGAACATACACAAACTTCACACAGACGGAATCAAATATTCCGTAGCTTTGCTAGTGGGCACTTTGACTTCGACTTTCTCTTCGCTCTCACTTTTATAGCACTATGAAGCACTATAGCACGTCTGCTCGTGTCAAGATCTCACTGCTGACTGCATACTGACGAAATGACACCCTTTCCGTCATATCAGGATTTCAATTATCCAATGAGAATTGGCCGCGTGAAGTTAGCGAAAAGTTGGAAGAACAAATTCTGAAACTAAGCTCAATATTTAGTACTCAATTTGTTCTACTTTGTTGCGTAAAAAACTTTTCAAGCACCGGTCTGGTTTTTGACTAATTCGCATCTCTATGATTCAGTGCTGCCTTCACACTCAGCACCAACATTTTCAAATTTCGAAAAAATTTCAATACCAATATTTAGTACTGAATTTGTTCTAATTTATTTTGTTGAAATTATCTAAATATCTCAAATGGGTATTTATGTATTCGCATTCATAACTCTTAGTGCTGACTTCACACTCAGCAACAACACTTTCTGGTTTCGAAAAAATTTCAATGCTAATATTTAGTACCGAATTTGTTCCAATTTGTTCTGTTTAAATTACTTCAATATCATTTTTGGTTTTCCAGCAATTTGCTGTTGTTTTGAATTAGCGTGATGTTAGCGAAAAAGTTTAAAATTTCTACTTTTTTTTTGAGCCATTAATTTGTTCCCATTTGTTCCGTTGGAATTAGTTCTTTATCATTAGTAATTCTTGATTTATTCAGGATTTTCTCTGTGTCACACAACTAGAGTTGTTACGGAACAGATAAATTCAAGGAACAGTTCCGAACTGTTCTGTTCTTTTACGTGAACCTGTTCTTTTAACCTGCTCATCTGCTCACCTGTTCTTTTAACTTTCGGAACGCCTAGCCTATATCGCTCCAGGGAATGGTGACGCACGAAAGGGTCGTCAGGTTCGTCTGACGAAATGTTCCATTCTTATGGAATTTACAACTCGCTTTCTACTTACAATACTTACTCTTCAATAAAGATTTGTTTATTCAAAAACTAAAAACTACCCTCTCAATAAACGAAGAAAGACGAGCCGACAAGATGTAGATCCGGTTCGGTCTGCATCGGGTTTTATTGCATGTTGAAGGAAGAAAAAAGGTTTGGTTTCAAAATAAAATTTCTGGTTCACCCATTCTAGCGTTGTTTTTTGAATAGGAAGAGTGGTCGCGAATTGGGAGTTTTCGATTTTAATTTGATAATTTGTTTCTTGTCTTGTTTTTTGTTCTGCTTCTGTTTGTTTTTTGTCTAGTTGTTGAGTTTTGTTCGTATTTTGTTTTGTTTTTCGGTTTTTGATTAATTTTGATAAAATGAGTAGAAGATCTAGTCCAGTTTGGAATTTCTTCACGATTCGTGAGAGATCAAAACAATTGGCTGAGTATGATATTTGCAAGCAAGTACTCTCATTCAAGTCGTCGGTGACTAATCTGAAAAGACACATTCAGAACAAACACCCCTCAGTGAGAATTGTGCCGGATGTTGTTGCAAATACGCACTCAAATGAAGAAAATGATGCGACAGAAGAAGTCACAAGTGTGGCAAACACTAGTAACACTACTAGTATCCAAAAGGTAGGTGCTGTTTACTGCGATAATATGTAGAGTGTTGACCATATTTAGTAATTCCAAAAAATAAACCTCGGTAAATTCCAAAATGATTTTGATTGTGTGATGGAATTTTGTATTTTGAAATCCTATTGTTTTCCATATAACTGGATAAATACTGTTTCACACAAAATATTTATTTTCAGGATTTAACTTCTTCAGCTTCCCCTACCCCTACTGGCCCTACTTCTCGCGAATTGGCATCAGGATCCAGAAAAATTCAACAATCCATTTCTGCGTACATACCGAAAAAGGTATCGATGTCTACAAAAAAAAATTGATGCTTAGCTACTAAAGCTGTTTTACTGCGATTTCCAACCATTCAGAATAGTTGAAGACGTTGGATTTCGCGATTTCGTAAAAACTCTGAATCCATCGTACGAGCTGCCTTCACAGCAAATTATTTCTAGAGTTTTATACCAAGTTTTTACGAAGAATGTCTTCTTCGCGTCAAAGAAGTGGTGAAAAATATTGAATTCGTTTCTTTAACTACAGTTTGTTGGACATCAACAAATAATGAGAGTTTTTTAGGAATCACCATTCATTTTTTTAGATGGCGACTTTAAATTCCGGTCGGTTCTGCTGAAATGTGCCGTTTTTGGCGAGGTGCATACAAGCGAAAACTTGGCCAAAGAACTCAAAATCACCACTGATGAATGGGGATTGACAAAAAAAAATATTTTTGCAGTTTCCAATAATGCAGCCAATATAAAAAGTGCGATTTCTAATAACTTGCAATGGAAATTTTTTGGATGCTATGCACACACTTTAAATTTAATAGTGAAAGATGCGCTGATATCGGTGAAAGATCTGATCGATAGCTACAGGAAAATTGATGAATGCGCAAAAAATGCCGGCATCGATAAATGTTACTAAAAATTGTTACAAGATATAGCAACAAGGCGGAATAGCACATATTATATGATCGAGAGGTTGATTGAGCTGGAGGAATACGTGCGTTCCACGGTTGCTCTTCTTGATGCTAATCTGCCACAAATTTCTTCGAGAGAGTGGAAAATTATGAAGGACTTGAAACAAGTGCTAGAGCCCTTCGAAGATGCTACACGAGCTGTGAGCGGTCAGCAATACATGACAGCTTCATTAGTTATAATAATTACCGGTGGTCTCTTGGAAATTTGCCAAGAGTTAATGAAAATCGATGTCGAATCAGAGGTGAGATGTGCGGTGAAAAGTTTGGAACGGGGATTGAAAGAACGTCTCAGCAACGTGTAGTAAGTATACTAATACGTTAGCTTTTTGCACGTTACTCGATCCGCCTTTCAAAATTTTTGTATTTAAAAATAGAGATGCTGTTGAGCGTGTACGGAAAAATGTGATTTCGGCCTTAGTGGAGATCATTTCTGAAAAAGATGCAAATATCGACCGACAAGTCCCGCTTAGTCAATTACTACAAATAGTGATGAGGTGATAAATCCCACGAAAAAAGCAAAACTGTCGATTTGGTCATCGATAGACCGGATTGTCAGTGATGAAAGCAATAAATCCTCAAACAAAACGGCGAGTTCTAGAGCGATTATTGAATTTCAAAGATATATGGAAGATGAAGTCCTTGATAGGAAAAAAGATCCGTTGGTGTGGTGGGGTGAAAATAAATTCATATACCCAAATTTGAGCGATCTTGCGCGACGAAAATGCTGCGCAGTAGCAACATCTGTTCCTTGTGAAAATCTATTTTCGAAGGCGGGTAATATTTTGACAGATCGAAGAATCCGCCTGAGTGCCAAAAAAGTTCAACAACTTTTGTTTTTGAACTTCAATTATAAATTGTTATAATGTTTCTACATGTATTTTTATATTTTGTGTCGTTTTTTATTATTATTTATGTGTAGGTACCTGAACTGACGAGCCACAATTTTTTTTTCGTTATTTGTTTGTAACTTGACATTTTTATTTGATTTGAAAATATCTGATGCAATAATAATAATCTATTATAATTATTATAGATTATTTTGATATTTTCATATGTGTTTTACATTTTTGTGTCTGCCACAAAGTACAATCAAAAAATTTTAACTTATAGTACTATGTATATATTTGTTGCATTTTACTCTGTTCGTCGTTCATATAATAGAACATTTTTATTCAAAGTATCCAAAGACCTACATTTCTCGTCATTTTTCTGCTCATTTGTGATATTTTCTTCAGTTTTGAGTAGATATGCAAATGGATATTTTCCATTGCAATAAGTAATATCGTGATATCTATTAAGTTTTTATAATGTATAATTATATTTGAAGATTCAATATTTTTTCTGTTTTGATTTTCGTTCCTATTTTATGTTGATTTTATATGTTATGGATTTGATGAAATTATGGTGGAAAGAATAATAACATTTTTTTTTATCTCTGCAGGCTCTGCATGGTTTCATTATCAACAAGTCTCATTTCACTTTTTCCATTCCACTCCAAGTAGTTATATAATCCTTATTCCATCAGAGTATCCCCGAACATTTAATTCGAATGTTTCATTATTCTGAAAAATTTTAACTTAGCTATTTCCTGGAATAATTCGAATTATTTGGTCATGAACTTCAGTAGAAATCAATAACGAAGTTATCGTTTAACTGTTGCAAAATAAAAAAAAAACCATCAAAAATCTGAACTAAATATGATACCATTTTTTCATTTACCCCCAAATCGTTAGTCGTTCCTTTTTGCGTCCGCCAAGCGCCCAAGCAGCAATAAAAAATAAAAATGCGCATACCGTACCCTTGAGGGCCTGTTCCGATATTGCTGGTTTTACTGGCCCGCAATCGAATAACAATAGAACTCGTACGACTGGGCCAATAGTCATCGTTTCTGAAATACTGACAGTACTGTTCAGGAATATCGGAACAGACGGTGAGTCAGAGTTCAACTCACAGAACAGAACAGATTACAGAGTACTTCAATGACTACGGCCGACTACGGCGGGCGACCACCCTGTCCCCATATGTTTCCGTTCATAAAAGTACAGGTAGTACAGGAACAGATTCTCCGTAACCGGCGACAGTCAACTGGCGTATTACTCAGCGGAACAGGTTCCGTTCTTTAAAAAGAACAGGTTTGCAAAGCAGTTTGAGCTAATCTGTTCCGTTCTTTTCGTAACATCTCTACACACAACTCGCCATCTATGAAAGCCAATGTGTACTTCTAGATCCTGTTGATCCCATCATATCAGTATCAGTAGTAATCAGTAGGAAGGGCTTCTCGAAAGCAAGCGCAATTTTGTCGTAAATCAAGTGCATGACATGCTAACTTACGGGTGGCCATCTGAAGGTATTCAAATGCACCAATAATTTTTCTACCGATATACCGTTTCTTCATGTGAATTTTGAAAGAAGACAATTCGGTTACCACGAAATGAATTTGTTTCATGCTTTTTCATACTACAGTAAGCAATTGTATCAAGCAGAATTGAATAATAATAAATTAATTTCACTTGAATCACTGATCTTTATGACTTAGAGTGAGTCGGATCAAAATGCTCATATTCTGAAGGTTTATATTATACAGAGGGATTCACTGGGGAGGCCTATTAGATATTTATGGAGAACTTATCATAATTTTGTGCTGGAGATTAACATGTTAGAGTTTTCGCCAATGAACTTTCAGATCTCTGCAACATCTTGTTATACAAGAACAGCCTTTTTCTTCTTTAATCCAAATGGCACAAGTATATAGTATATCTTTTTCTCGTTAAGTAGCTAATTTGATGACATTTTCAACAGTATATGTAAACAATTAAACGATTTATGAGTTATTGTTCTTATGAAAAAAATGTTGAAAACGTAATATTTTTTACTAAATTCCGACTTCAAAGCCGGAGTTTTATTTACTTGGAACCGATACAGGCTATGACGACGTAGATCATTTCTCGATATATACAGAGGTATTTATGAAAGGTTTTAGTTTCGTAATATGTGTTGGTTTTTTTAGCGAATGCTGAAATTCATTTTTATTGTGTGTTCACACCTTTATCATGAATGTGATAATTATGTATAAAGGGTGTTCTTTGATTGTATTCACTTTCGTTCTATGAGGAGATCATAACAACGATATGAAAACCAGGCTGTTCTTCGACAAAATCGGTCATTTTTCGATTCTCGTTTTCCTTTCATGAAATAATAGTAGATAATCCTCTCATGAATACCTAACATTATATCTGGAATTGACCCAAGTCATCATAGAGCAGCGAGCAGCCTATATGAGGTTTTCTTGACGCTGAATTGACTAAGAATCCTGAAAGATCATTGAAGAACATAGAGTTTACATATTCCTTGTCCATTGCGAATAGCCCTCATGAGCATCTTGTAGGTAGGTACATATGAAAAACAAATGTTTTTATAAAACATCCGGAATATGATGAAAATTTTACAAAAAGTTATGGAACACCTGTATAAGATTGTCATTTCGTTGTTATGACCTCTCATAAAAGAAAACTCAAATAAAATCGAAGACACCTAGTGTACTTATATAATCATCAATTCGTCATAAATGTGATATTATATGAATAGGAATATTCGTTGAAAAAGTAACCTGTGTTACGTCGTCATAGAACAAACACCCTACAAATGGTGAATTTAGTTAAATTACGACTTCACACGAAAAATATTTCAAAAAAACAGGGTGCGGCATAGCCTATTGACCAGTTCCCAAGGGTCATTGCTTGAGCTGAGATTGGGAGAGGAAGGTGCGGAAAGGCTTTCTGCAGTTTTCAGTTGGCACCAGAGTGCATCGGGACTTCTCTTACGTTTTACGAAAATAACATGTGGTCGCGATCCAGCGATCGTTTCGGCGCCATTTTGGTATTCCTGTCAATATTTCTATCCCCCCTGCAATGACAATCAAAACAGAAAGTATACGACGAGGACGAGGCCATCATAGGCTCCTACTCTTTCGAGGAGGAAAATGTCACCGTCACAGTAATTTCACAGCGTAACGTTTCGATGTTGGAAACCTCCCTACAGCCTGATTTGAGACAACTTGCGATCACACACGATCAATGTGGGTGATATCTGGTTCTAGCAAGATGGGGCTACAGCCCACCCAGACGTCATTAGCTGTTTTGAGACAGATATTCCCGGGACTACTAGTGTAACTAAGAGAGAATTTTGACATTTCGTAAATTGCAATTTTTTACGGTTTCTCAACGATCAGCCACTGACTAATCAAACATTAAAAAATACTTAACAAATGTAAGTAGTAATTTGAAAATCTTGAGTTTTGATGAATTCGATTTGTTCAACTCGATGATCTTCTCATAAACACCCTGTACATCTTCTGTGGAAACAGCAAACAGTATTTATAATACTCTCCAGCATTAATATTCCCAAAAGTGTGAAAATTTTTTTCATAAGAATTCCAATAATTCGTATGGCATACTGTTGAAATTGCAATCAATTTAACCCTGCAAAGATAAACTGGGTGTGCTATTTGAAATATAACCGAAAGTTGCAGGGTTCTGCAAACAATTCAGGGAGAAAATGTACTGTAGAAAACCCCAATATGATTTTCAGCACGAAATTGTGATTACTTTTCCAAAAACGCCCAATAGTGTGATTCGACAGGATGATTCGAAGCGAATCACTATGTATATCCCTCGAATTAATACCCAATAATATGATTTGATAAAATTCAATTCTTATGAATTTCTCCTCAATATATTCCTATTAGGAATTATTTATTTCTGAATATGTTTCGCCATATCGCAAGGAATACATATTATCGTAGTGTGAAGTGGAGCTGGTCCCTGCTGAACATTCAACATACCGGATCCTGCCAGCCCGATTCATTTCATTCAACATACCGTTGTTGTTTTATAAATATGTCAGATAATGTTATTCAAAACAATGCATGAAGATGAGAGTAATGGACACCAATAATTGAAAACGTCGTGATGCTTATTTCTGCGGTTATAGTTCATTTATATGAAGTTTTTCTTGAATTTATTAATACAAAAACTTTCATTCCAAACGTTCAAAGCTTCTTTCAATCTTCAGTTTCATCGAAACAATAGAAAAGGCCACTCACTACATAATCCCTATTATGTCATAAAAAACTTTCCTAATAATTTTCATCATGATATATTATATATATATATATATATATATGTACTACATATTTTCATCGCCGAACATCCGTATATTACATCCATTTTATGTAAATCTTGTATTGTAAATGTTATATTTCCTAGAAATCAAGTTGTAAATCTGGATAGAGTCATTCAATCTTTATGAGATATACCCAGCTTTTAGATCAAATTTCCAGATATGGCCTTTTGAAATTTTATGATAGTATATGTACAGGCTGTCCCAATATCGATTTCCAGTGAGAGGATCTCGGATACTAGAATAGCTAGAGTAATACCGATGACAAACTTCAAGCTCTTTTTCAGAGAAACAAAGAATGGTGAAAACTGTAGTCTCCTACGATTCTTCGTTTTTGAGTTATTAGCAAAAAATGCGATTTTGACGATTTCAAAAAGTTCATATTTTTTTAAATTTCTGAAAATACAGATCTGAAACTTGAACTTTCTACAAGTACATCTGAAAACTCAAAATCGAAGGAATATATAGGAGGCTATGACCTTCACCATTCTTTTTTCGGTTTTGCTCTAGCTCTTCTGATTTCTGAGATTTCCTCACTGGCTACTGGACATCCTGTATAATGAATTCGAATGCATTACCAAAAAACACAGCATTTCAAATTGAATTGAAGAAATTTTCATCGATTTCGCTCAGAAGAAAAACTTGGTAAACAAAGGGATTATTAATCGGGTGCAAAGTCACTTCAGATCTTAGCTCTTTATCAAATGTTGCCAAGCTTTCGGCCAATCACATCACATCACCATCTTCAAGGCACTCCTTTCCCTATGAGAAAAACTCCGTATTTTAATTTTATTATTATTATTCTATTTCACAGAATAAACTATATTAATATTATTATTATTATTTATTTAAAGAAGAAAGGAGGCATAAAGCGACAGCCTATAAATGCCTATCCTACGGGACCAAAAATCCAAAAAATTCCCTCCTTCGCATTTTGAGCAGACACACCACCCGCGGAAATATCTGACAATCGGAATGTTGACCGACGGAGAATCAACCACCTCATCAGGAAGAGAGTTTCTATTCTAGTTCCACACACCGAAAACACGGTTGCACATTTTTATGATGAACTTTCCACTCAATTAAAAAACGCTTTCCAGGACCCTCGTGTAACATATAATAATGAAACATTTTATGCATTGAATATGTCCCTGAATATTCATTTCATATTAGGGAACCGGAAGACGAAATTTTCAACCATTTCGTTTCGCCGTCATTATCTTATTTAATATCGAGCCCACAGCAAAATAAATGTTCAAATGCACGTAAAATTTAAAAAAAAAAATTTCCCTAGTCTAGCCAATTGGTAATTAAGTGACTCATCTTAGGATCATAACAAACTCATTTTGCCGAAGCCCAATAGGGTATTTTCCTAAATTTCAAAATATATTTATTTATTTATTTATTTATTTTTATTTATTCAACAAGAACATATACAGGTAAATTAATACCAAAAAAAATGTTCACTAATTAACATTGATTTACAGAAGTGCAAATACTTACACAGAAACAAAAAAAAAAGAACAAAATTTTGATATTAATTAAACAATTTATATCCTTCATAACTATTTGTGATCTTTCCTTAAAAAAGGGAAAAAAATTATTCAGCGAAAATAAACAAAAAAAAACAATTAATTAAGTAGAGATACCTCTGAAGTGGTTACCCAAACATCTTTTGACATATTCGTGGCTATGACCAACTACATCCACTAGATCCTTAAAACTGTTACAACGACCAAGCATTCTAATAATAGGGGAATTCCTGGAGCTGTTAGTATGCCTCAAAGGCAAGACAAAAGTTTCCAGCTGTCTGAATCTCCTCGAAGGAGCATGAGAGTTGATTCGCGATAAGAGTGACGATGATTCCAATTGATTACTTAATAGCTCATTTACGAAGACTTCTACGAACAATTCAGCATCGAATCCGGAAGACTTCTTATTTTTCCCACTAGCACTTCGAAATCTTGATACCTATACGAGAAAATCATTCGAAAACCAATTAGGTTTATCGGAAATTCCAGAATACAAAAGCTTAATAGATTTTGTAACTCAATAATTAAAAGAATATTGTGTACAAAACTCGTCAAAAGCAGCATATTCAGATCGATCAGGAAGTTTTAATAAAAATAGGTGTCAAAATGTGTTGATCACAAATTCTGCATCCACTTCAAAAATTCAAAATCACAATGTTCAAGCAAAGTTCAAGGATTTTCGCTGTCCAAAATGTCATGATTCACACCTCTTGTTCTTATGACCTTCATTCATTCATTCATTCATTCATTGCTATATCCCGTTACCGGGAATAAATCTACAAAAAGAAGAAGGAAAAAAAAAAAAAAAATTCGAACAGACTTGTAACTTCTTAGTGCTAGTTGCGACTGTGTGCCCTCCTGTGACTAAAGAGACCCAACCGTGACCTGCAGATCCTTCCACACTCAGGGCATGGATAGTCTCCAACCAGATCTGGCCGCCGCTGTATCCTTCTCGATTCTCCATTATAACTGTGGACCAAAGACCTCCACTGTGACCTGTCTAACGCTAGTTGTTCCCAGTTATGATTAGCATTAACTGATTTTAGGGATTGATGTAGTGTATCCTTAAACCGCTTATACTGGCCTCCTGGTTTCCGGGCTCCCTCAGTGAGTTCGCCGTATAGAGCTATTTTGGGGAGTCTTGTGTCTTGCATCCTCAGAATGTGGCCGCTCCATCTGAGTCGGGCCCTCGTTACTTGAGTCTCAATTGTTGTACAACTCGCGCGACGCAAGACTTCTGCATTCGAAACTTTGTGGAACCATCTGATGTGCATTATCTGTCTTAGATGACGTTGCTGCGTCTGTTCAAGCTGTTTGATATGTCGCCTGTAGGGAGTCCAGCTTTCGCTTCCGTAAAGAAGCGTTGGGAGGACCACTGCTCTGTAAACAGCTGTCTTGGTCTTCAGATTGAGGTCGTGATTTTGGAACAATCTGTCCTTCAGCTTCCAGAATGCCCGTGATGCCGAATTGATACGGTTGTGTATTTCCGTGTCAAGGTTAGCCCTAGTATTTATGAAGCTTCCCAAGTATTTGAACTGCTCGACCTGTTCTAGAGTTTCATTGTCCAGGCTGATATCTGTTTGAAGGCTTTCTGGCGGACTTACCAGGATTTTGGTCTTGTCAATATTGAGTCTAAGGCCTAAAGCTTCGTATATATGTTTATAAGTGTCCATCATTATCTGTAGATCCTCTGAGCTGCTAGCGATGAGTGAACAGTCGTCTGCATATTGAAGTTCCGTGATAAACTTGGTACGGGTTTTTGCTCTGAGGCGCTTCAGGTTAAACAGGCCTCCATCAAATCTGAATCTTATCCCAACACCTCTTACGGGCATGCTCATGTCAGCAATTATCGATACAGCTATGGCGAAAATATTGAACAGTAAAGGCGCTAATACGCAGCCTTGTTTTATTCCAGAGTTGGTTGAGAAATGGTCGGTTGTAGAGCCATTATGCTGTATTCTAGCGGTGTTGTTGGTATGAAGGCTTTTACACACTGCTAGGAATTTTTCGGGTACTCCTAGACGTGCCATGATTTTCCAGAGCGCTCTCCGATTCACCGAGTCGAATGCCTTGCTTAAATCGATGAAGGCTGTATAAATCCTTGATTGTTGTTCATGGGCCTTTTCTTGTAGCTGTCACAGTGTAAAAATTAGGTCCACCGTACCTTGATTTGGTCGAAAGCCGCACTGGGATTCAGGTAAAAGCTTCTCTAAGAGTGGAACCAGACGATTAGCCATAATCTTCGAGAGAATTTTACCGGCCACATTAAGCAACGATATGCCCCTGTAATTGTTGCAATTCGACGTATCGCCTTTGTTCTTATAGAGGTTGATAACTAAAGCGTCTCTGAAGTCTTGTGGCACACCTCCCTGTTCCCAGATCTTGCGGAATAGAATTAGGAGACTATTGACAATGTCCTCATCCAAGGCTTTGAATATCTCCGCCGGAATGCCGTCTAGACCAGGTGACTTATCATTTTTCATATTTTTAATCGCGCTTATGATTTCCGACATTGAAATTTCGTCATCAAGCGATGTCATCGGACTATACGCGGGAAGCAGGTCTAAAATGGATAAATCCGAGTCGTTATTTTGATTCAAGACCTGTGAGTAATGCTCCTTCCATCTTTCGAGAATTTTTCTATCATCAGTTAGAATAGCTCCATGAGCATCTCTTATAGGAAAGCTAGCTTTTCTGCTTGGACCGTAAACAGTTTTAATAGCTTCGAAAAAACGCCTGTAGTCATGGTTATCGGCGTAAGCTTGTATTTCCCTAGCTTTTTCTTTCCACCAGCTGTCCTTGATTTTTCTTATTTCTTGACGGACCTCGCGTTTTATGTTTATGAAACCTATTTGGGCTGCAACATCGCCAGGCTTGTTAATTGCGGTTTTCATCGCTTTGTGTTTTGCGTCCAAAAGGGGTGCGATATGAGTTTCGCTGTCGGCAAACCAGTCTGGGGATTTTCGGGAGCGTTCTGTGCCCAGTATTTCTTTCGCTGTATCTGTAAGGGATGACTTGAAACGGAGCCAATGAGTCTCAATGTCGTCGTTATAATCCGATGGTGTTAGGCTATCTTTGACGGCAGCTGTGAATCTGTCCTTTGTAGAAGGGTTTTGTAGTTTGGATATTTGAAGGCGCTCTCTTAGATACTTCGGCTTGCGTTGGTATTTTGGGCGCATTGAGATTTTCATTCTCGAGATTACCAGCCTATGATCAGTCCAGCACTCCAGATCTGCTCTGGAGATCTTTCCTTCTCACGATCACATAGTCGAGGGTATGCCAATGCCCTGAGCGCGGGTGGCGCCAGGTCCCCCTAGAATTGGGTCTCGTAATAAAATAGGTGTTCGTTATACACAGATTGTGTTCTGCACAAAGAGCCAGCAGACGTTCTCCATTCGAATTGATGCTGTCTGTGCCGTGTTTCCCTATTATTCCCGGCCATAGTTCTGAGTCTTGACCTCTGCCCACTCTAGCGTTGAAGTCTCCAAGGAGAATAATTCGTTCCCGTTTTGGGATTTTACTAAATGTAGCAACGAGTGTTTCGTAAAAAGTGTCCTTTAAGTTGTCAGAGGAGTTCAAAGTGGGTGCGTATACTGCAATGATGTTCACAAACGTGTTATTCGCTGCAGGAAAACGTAGGGTCATTAAACGTTCTGAGATACCAACTGGATTTTCGGTAAGTTTGGCGGCCAGGTCGTTTCTAATGGCAAAGCCTACGCCATGTTGTCTGATTTCGCCTTCCGGCAAGCCTTTCCAGAAAAAAGTATACGCTTGTTCTACCAAGCTACCTTCGTCCGAAAAGCGTGTTTCGCTTAAAGCAACTATTGCAATGGATGTTCGTTGCAGTTCCTTATCGATTAGGGCAGTACGCCTCTCTGGTCGGTCGGCCTTGGGGTTGTCTAGCAAGGTTCTGACGTTCCATGCTGCAAAAGCTATGTGCTTTTCATTGGTGTTTGTTCGATGATTCACTCGCTCAGGCACCCTCCCCCGGAGATCCGAATGGGAGGGTATTTTACCTCCGGATACGAATTTTGTCCTGTTCGACTGATCCATCTTTTTGTAGGAGCTGCGTTAGAAGGTGTTCAAAAGCTGCACTGGTAACGCTGTCAGTGCAACTTTGGTTGCGGCTACGACTAGATTATCTGGTGGCACAGGTATCCTGAGACGACAAGGTCTGAGACGTAACTTGAGCAACGCAGAGAGCCATTTCCTGCTCAAGCCAATGTTTAGGCTACGTAATTGTGGAAAACAGAGTTATACCGCTCATGTTCGGTCGCCAGAGCCTCGTTCGTAAGAACAGGGTGCACCGCGAGTAGGTGAGGTTGGCATTTGAGAGGAGAGGCTATAAAACGCATCCTTCCCCCTTACACCCCCATGACCTTCAGGGGGGGAAGGGCTACCTCGAACCGGTCCGGGAATTTTCTTCCAGACCGGCCCACTTTGAGAACGAAAAAAGGAATTTAGGTTCAGTGGAGTAGCTAGCATGTGGTGCCATGAAAAGGACATTTTAATGAAAATCCCCAAAAGATGGCACCTGAAAAGCAGTTTTAAATTTTTTTTCTTACAATTCAGAAAACTGTCAAAAACATTTTGGGAAGGCGATGAAAAAATTGTTATTTCTTTCCATATACCATCTTCAGGGGGCTGTATATAGGCAGGGACTGCTCAAAAAAATTATATAAAAGAACCACTGTTTTTCGACTATAAGTTAGCTACTCATTTACAACCTGCATGAATATATTCATATAATGTTAGTTTAATATTTATATTTATAAAACAACTATGAGTAAAAAGCATCAACGAAAAATGTATCCATGTTATCTATAGGTATGGTTTAAAAAATAAAATTTGTCAAATTAGTTTTATCCATTTTCTCACATTCGACATCAAGTATTTTCGAACCATGGATGCATAGTTTCCGAATTTCGATTTCAAATTTCCTCTGGGTTATTTTGAATGATCTTGGTGGAATCTGAAAAAAGGTTAGAAATAATCTCTATGTACCATTAATTTCTAAGCCTGTCGACTCTGAAGAATTTTTCCTACAATTTCAAAAATGGTTTTTTCCATGATATCTTCCCATGCGTATGTTAGATAGTTTTTCCGATATCATATTTCGATATACATACCTTAAAATATCATATTGATTATTCACTTCAAGATTTTGCTCAACGAATAAGGTAAAAAATCCAGGAACTCGCTTACGTGAAACAGTGTGTTTCACCTACATAAATTTTGGTTTGTTGTTCAAACTATGTTAAATAAAATCTAGAAACTACTGACATTGATATTGCTAACTAATTATATGTCAATTATATGGTTTCGGGATATCGAAAACACAAAAATTGATAATTATGATAATTTTGACAGAAACAAGAAAATTTAGTTGTATTAGGGTTCTTTTCTGAGAAATAAGAATACTTATATAACTCGTTTCACTGTAGATTATAGAAGGAACTATCCACACAGCATGGAATATTGCAGTGAAAAATTTCAAAATATTCTCAAGAAAGATTTCATTGAAATATTTATGAAAGGTTTCGAGAATATTTACGGCAAGAAAATTTTCGCAAGATTGGCAGAATATTTCCATGATATGTAATAAATGTTCCATGAAATATGACTTAATAAGATTCATTAGTCAATTTTTATGACAGATTTTGCAATATTTCAGGAAAATAAATATCCATAGGAATCAGAATATTTGTGAGAAATATTTTTTAAATTTTTCAAAAAATATTTGCAGGATTATAAAATAAATATTTCTAATTCGTCTACATAATATATTGAAAAAAACCTTAAAGTAATATTTCAGTGGAATATTTTCGATGAAAAGCTGAAAGTGTAAAAATTATATCAATTTTCATTCCCGAAATCTTACTGAATGCTCTGTACCTATTATGCAACTGAACATTTCATTAACGTTTCACGTAATGCTACAATAAATATTTCAGAAATCGCACCAGAATATTTTTTTGCAATATTTCTGAAACATGAAGTGGAAGCCCAAATGAATTGTTAATATTTCAGGAAATATTTTTAAAAGATAATGATATTTTAATTTCACCGAAACGTTTTCATATAAGAATTCTGTAATGAACCCCAGTTTTCTGAGGAAAATTGGAGTTCATTTTAATGCATTCCTTTCGTTTTACATTTCCGAAAATATTTTAATTCTCAAATATTCAGTATGTTCATTCCGATAGGCAGAGTGAATGTAAAAAAACCGTTTATCTATGTTAAACCTTGTTTTTCTTGCATGCCGTTGAAGATTTCGACGTTTTTCTGATGTTGATATGCGATAAACCGGAGCTGACGACGTTTTTCATTCTTGTCGCATTCTGGAATTTTCAGATTTTTACCGTGAGGGGGCCTATAAAAGCAAATTTTTCCCCCGCGACGGTCACTTTTTGACTTTTGCTCTTTTACTTCAGTCTTTAACGTGGTGACGTCTGCTTTCGATTCTGTTCTTTTTTACTTCAGTTAGTTTTATGCTCCGTGCTTTATATGATTAGCCGTTTAAGAGTAATTTTTGTGTTGCATCAGTGATATTAAGAATTTATTTTTAGTTTTTTTTTCTTCCCTTTGATTTTCGCGTGTGCCTGAAACAAAGGAGGTAGGTCCCCGTCTTTACCGTTCAGTTTCTTTGTTAGACCTACACCGGTTACTTCTTTGACTTTGACACTGCTTCGGAACTTTGGTTCCTTCGGAACTTTTAAACTGCTAGATCCAAAAAATATCTGGATCTCAGTAAGAACCAACTACACCTACTCACTGGCTTTCTCACAGGACATTGTCGCCTAAAGAAGCATCTATTGAGAATGGGTTTGTCGGACACTGACGAGTGTAGATTCTGTGCGGAGGGGGAGGAAACTCCTATTCACCTGGTTACGGAATGCTTTGCCATTGCAAGCCAAAGGAAAGGGTGCTTTGGACGAGAAACTTGTAGGAATGGGGAATTATCCTCGTTGAAGCCGTCCCAGATATTGGATTTCATCAGATCTCTGGATCTGGAGGGCGAGCTGTAAAGGGCGCATATGAAAACAGCTCTGTTAGGGGGCACAATAGACCTTAAGGTCGCAGTGAACTGTAACCCTTTCTCACTATACACTATACTATACACTATTGACACTGCTGTACTGTATCGCTTTCTGTTATATTTTATTGTTCTTTACCCTGTTTTGCGAGTCTGACTTTTCCCTTCGCTATCAGTCATGGTGCGTAAGCCCTTGGGGTACTGAAGGAAAAGTCCCGTCAACCCCCCTGTCCTCGTTATAAGTGTTGAATCCGAAATCTCTTCTTTTCTATCAGTCATGGCGCGTTATAGCCCTTGGGGTAGAGAATAAGAGATACCGCTCGTCGTCAGTGAAATCCCGTAGTTGCGCTAACAATAGACCTTTTCTTCGCTATCAGTCATGGTGCGTTATAGCATTTGGGGTAGCGAATAGAAGTCTCGAATAGACCCGCCCTGGTTGTGTTTCATTTCTGGAGAAGTACAATTACATCCCGATACCGTATAGCAAGTCCTTAGTATTCATTCCGTCAGTTCTGGTTGGCGCATTTTATTAAACCTTTGATTTTTCACTGCACCCGGTATAAACTTTATATAGTGCTCGTGACCGGATAGAATTTCCCGAATGTTCGCTTATAGATTCGCTCATATTTCAAACCTACACGGGTATGTTAAGAATGAGAAGGAAAAAAAAGTAATTGCCCGTTGACAAAAGTGTGACCAGCTAGCTCACAAGGGGGATAGGTTCTTCACCCTCTATTTAAATATAATTTAAAAAAAAAATAAGGGGGCGCCAGGTAATTTAAAGGCCTGATCACTTAAAAATTTATGAAATTACCAAAACGATATTGGGCTTCTTTCTTTTACTTTGAATATGTGAACCAAGGAGGAAATTGAATAGAAATAGAAGAATTGACTAACCCTATATTACTGAATTTAATATTACAACCTATCTACTTCCTATCTGTTAAATTTATCTAACACCTACTCTTATGCCTAACTGCCTAACTCTCTAACTTATCTCTAAGGCTAAATTCTAAATTGAAAAGTTTTTGTAGCAATTAGATTCTACACAATTTACAAAGTGTATATACAAAATTATCCCACTTGGGGTACTTATCCACTCCAATTAGTTGGGAGTCTTCCAATAAGGCAATTCAAAAAAAAAGAATTGAAAGTCCAGTTTATCCATCCACTGTGAGCCAATAATATCCAACCGGCGTTTTACAATGATGCAGTGATATAAGCATACAAAAAAAACCCTGAAGCAATAGAAATTCTTGTCGACTCTCCTTTCTCAAGAATTTTAACTTACCCTTGATCTTAAGCGGGGTTTGATATATTCGGATGACTAAATATCCTCTTTTAAAGAGTTTTTATCAAGTTATACAAACAAAAAATCTTGACCAATCGATTTCGAGAGTAGAAATATTAAATCCCTTAAAGGTTAGCTTCAACGCTACTTAATCTCTCTCTCTCAGTCACCAAATCTTGATTGATTCCGGTTCAAGAAAGTATGAAAGGAGAATCGACAAAAAAATCAACGCTTACGGCGCAACATTGAATGCGCTCGAACTCTGACATTATTCCGAAATTTGAAATCGGCGCGGGAACGTTACAACCCCCCACTTGGTGAAAAAAAGAATTTCAGCGGAAATTCTAAAATTTATCAAGCGAAGAAACATAGTTACAAAGGAAAGTATTGAGAGAACCATTCACACATCCTCAGAAGCCTCAACGGTCGGTTTCAGATCTTTAACATGCCAAGTACCTTGATACCCATCATCTGAATCGCACAATTCATAAGTCCACGGAGAGACTTTTTTCCTGATCTTGAACGGACCAAGGTATTTGGGAGCAAATTTGGCCGTGTAATACTGTAAAGCATCCGACAGCACATAATTCTTCCGGTAGACGTATTGACCTACAGAATAAGTCACATCACGTCTTCTCAGATTATAATACTTCGAGCGTTGCAAATAAGTCCTATCCATATAACTTCTTATATCCCCATACAATTTACGGAATCCTTCGACTCTAGATGGTAATTTTCCGGAGACTCTAACATCGGGAGTTTCACCAGACTCAGAGGTGACACAATGACTTTCACCGCTTAGGTGCATTTCTAAGCCAAAATTTACAAAGTATGGAGAATGCTTAATTGTATCATGCGGTGATGAGCGAATGGCACACGCAGCTTTTTGGAGATATTTTATTTACATAGCAAGATATAATATTCTTTACAACTTTATTAACACTTTCCGTCTGATTCGCCTGGGGGTGGTAATGCGCAGTGAACTTTATTACAACGCCATATGAAGATACAAATTGACGAAACTTGTTACTTCGGAATTGAGGACCATTATTCAAAACTAAAAATTTAGGAACACCAAACATCATGAATACATGGTCTTCCAAACATTCAATAATCTTATCCGCAGTAGTAGATCTTAAGGGGAAAAGTATGGGGAATTTTGAGAAATAATCGCAAACTACGAAAATGAATCTGTAACCCCGAGAGGATCTAGGTAGAGGTCCAATTATATCAGCGGAAACCAATTCCCAAGGCTTGTAAACGTAATTTCTTGTCAACATGAAACCTGCAGGAGCCTTGTGAACGGTTTTATACCTGCTACAAACCGAACATGATCTAATGTGGGAAGAGACATCAGCCTTCATCTTGGGCCAGTAAAAATTCTTAAGAATTTTTCCCACTGTTTTATTTACTCCAAGATGCCCAGATTCATCATGATAGGAAGAAATAATTTTTTTCCGATCCGGTTTTGGAACAACTTTTTTCCAATATTCTTGATCGTCATAAACTAAGTCAGGATATTCTAACTTACAGTACTTATAAAGAAGATTGTTTACAACCTTCCAATTGCTATACTTTGCAGGAGTGCTTTTAACCCTAGATACCATTCCTGTGTACCACTTATCAACTGAACGCGAATTATCCGCCTTATCATATACTACACAAACTTTATCTACTGACCTACTCAAAAAGTCCGGTACAACATTTTCCTTCCCGGGGCGATGAACAATGTCAAAGTCATATTGTCTTAAGGCCACGGCCCATCTCGCTAGACGACCGCGAGGATCTTTCAAATTATGTAGCCATAAAAGGCTGCTATGGTCCGTTATAACGGTAACTCTAGAACCTTCGATATACGGACGAAATTTTTCAAGACTAAAGAGAACCGCCAAACATTCAAGCTCTGTTGTGGTATAAACACGTTCGTTACTCGTTAGGGACCTACTCGCGTAAGCTACAACTTTATCACCTTCAGGATGTTTTTGTGTGAGTATCCCTCCTAAACCGAAACCCGAAGCATCACATTGAACAACAAAAGGGATATCAAAATTTGGACAAGATAAAATCGGTGCAGAGATAAGAGCCTGCTTTATATTATTGAAAGAACTTTCGCAGTCTTGACTCCAGACAAAAGGCTGGTTTTTCTTCAACAATCTATTCAGAGGGGCGGAAATATGAGCAAAATTTGGTAGGAACCGACGGTACCAACTAACCATACCCATAAAACTGCGAACTTCCTTTACCGAAGTGGGTCGTGATATATTTACTATAGGTAAAACTTTTTGGGGATCAGCTCTCAGACCATTTTTATCAACTACATAGCCCAAGTAATTTACTTCCGGTTTACAAAACTCACATTTTGAAAGATTTAATGATAACCCCGCGTCCAATAGTTTATTCAAGATCAAGCGTAATATTCTTATATGATCTTCAAAAGTTTCGCTGACTACGACAATATCATCAAGATAAGGAAATGCAAATTCCGTGAGTTCTCCTGTTATAATCCTATCTATAAAACGTTGCCATGTAGCAGGACTATTGCAAAGTCCGAATGGAAGCCTTTTAAAATGAAATAGACCCCTGCGTGGAACGGTAAAAGCAGTATATTTCTTAGAGGATTCACCCATAGGTATGTTCCAAAAAGCACTCTTAATATCTATTGTAGACAGATAGGTTGCTCCGCGTAATCTATCTAAAATTGAAGTTATTCGCGGTAAAGGAAAAGCATCCTTCACAGTGACACGATTTAAACGTCGATAGTCGACACAAAATCTAGTACCGTCCGACTTCTTGACTAAAATGATTGGTGATGACCACGGGCTATCCGAGGGTTCAACAATATCGTCTTTAAGCATACGATCTAATTCATCATTAATTTGCTTTTGAATGGGAGGTGAAACTGGATAGTACCTTTTTTTAATCGGGGTATCGTCAATTAGTTTGATACTGTGTTCCACGAGATTCGTACGGCCTATTTCTGAAGGATCTTTATTGAACACCGTCTTCAACAAATCATTCAATTGAGTACGCTGTTCTTCGGTCAATTCTGTCTGTGCCGTTTCATCTATCGAAGACACATCCGATGAAAAATTCCACTCCTTCGATCTAAGATTAGGGACTATACCGATTTTCCGCCAAAAATCAGCTCCGAGAATAAGGTTATGACACAAAGAGGGCACAACTAAAACATCAATCAATGCTATTCGTCCACAAACCTCGATAGGGACTGAAATGTAACCGAGTATTGAACACTGATCTCCATTAGCGACAGTACAGTGTGATCGCGAAGCTGGACGAAGTGATAAATTAAGTTTTTTTAATGTTTCCCAGCCAGGGCCTCCTACAATAGTGGATGATGCACCTGAGTCTAATAAACCCAATAACTTAATATTGTATATGGAAACCTGCAAATACGGCCGTTCGTCTTGACCTAAACTTTCCAAAATATAATTTAAAACTGGAGAGAATTCTTCAATCTGAGAGGTCTTATCCGAGACAGGAACATCCATTCGACCACCTAGTGTTCCCGACCTGAGTTTCCCGAATACCGAGAGGTATTTTTCGAGCACGATGGACAAGTTAAAACTGTGTAATTCGGTTTGTTACATCTATAACATCTCTTCTTTTTTGGTTCTTTACATGCGTTGACCTTGTGACCACGTTGACCACAATTGAAACACTTGATCTCAAAATTGACAGAACTCACCCCAGTTGAGGGATTTACCGAGCAAGTTTCCGAGGATCCGACCTCTACAGCAGCTAAATCTGGCTCTAATAAGTTTGCAGCCCTACTCGATGGAGGAGGCTTGAACGACTCGACAGAAGATTTACAAGATTCTAGCATCCTGCCATATTTCAGTAGTTCTTCAACAGAATCAACTTTCATAAGACCTAATTGACTTTGGTAAAATGGAGCTTTATTCTTTAACAAAATTTTAAGGCGTAGTGATCCCGATACAGGAACAGTGAGACGGTTGAATAAATTTGTCATTACAGCTATATACATCCCAATAGTTTCGTCAGACGACCGTGTTCGTCTTTTTATTTCGTCAAAAAGGCGATCATTGTAATCGGAAGGCTGAAACTCCTCACGCAATGATGTAACCAGTGAAGACCAATTTTTAACGCGACCTCTAGTAGCTCGATACCATACAAGTGCCCTCCCCGAAAACAAATCTATGGCCGAATGAAACAGATCATCTTGAGTAGCATTTCTTGCCACTCTCAAGTCTTCGACACGTTCTAAAAATGCGCTCAAAGAGAGGGAATCTTTTTTTCCGGAAAATCGGATTTTTTCCGAGGTAACCACTTTCGAAATCGATGTACTTTTGAAGACCGAAATCATCCTGATTTCCAAAATCAATGTAAATTTTTCACATAGTGGTTATCCTCTCCTTTTCTGAATGTTTTATCAAGTTACACTTAAGTATGTACCAAATATTAAAGTCTTATTTCTTGTCGTTGGAAAGATATTCAACAAACATCGACTAATTCGAAAACGAGGGAATCTGATTCAACTCGAAGAAATAACTCGGTTATTTCAAAAATTGAATGTCACGAGGTTCTTGATAATCGTTTTCTGTCAAATAAAAAGTTGAATAAAACTAATTATTGAGAGTAGCAGCGAAGATTAACGAGGATATTCATTAGTTTGTTGTTCTGTGGGTCACAACGTTTGTTGAAAAATCAACAAAAGAATATGAACTAAAAACTTTATATTTGGGTGCGTATGTGTAACTTAAGAGTAGTCATAAAAAAATTAGAATTGTCCTTTGAAAAAATCATCACTGACGTCATGTCTGAAATTAAGGTCACGCTCTACAACATTTTTCTGAATGAAAAATAGCGTAACTTGAACTACCAATCGCTATGTTCTGGCATATTTACAACAAAAACAATTGCCTTCGATTTACTGAATTTGTTCAAAATTAGAGACTCGCACTATAAAATCTTCTGTTAACATCTATTTGTTCTAATACCAAAATCACACCGATCAGGAATTTGACAAGTTGAAGAAAACATATTTCAGTAAAGTGTATCTTTCCAGTACTATAAATATTCCATACCACCAATGTAGTATCATCTAGTACTGACAGGTTCTTTATAAATAATTTTTACACCAGTTGGCGTCAATTTCGAAATTCTATGATGTTATTCAGTTCAAAACACTTTAGTAAGCAGCATCATTCGAAGCCAAATGCTATGCAACAATCTTTAATAAAGACCCCGTATTTACTGCTGCTCAATTAATTTTCTGAAAAGTACATATGAATTACTTTTCCCCCAATTTTGCGAAAATTACCCCAATTGTTCATAGAAGAACTTTCATGACCCTAAATTGACAAAAAATGAAACTTTCTGTTTCTGAAAAATCATAAAAATATATCTATTCCAGGATTGCCAGTAGCCAACGACAATTTCCGTTTCCATTATCTGCAGATCCTGATGACGAAGATAAAGAATTCGTGTATATTGATACATATTTTAATGTAGTTAATGAAAAATGAATAAATTTTTTTAACTGATTTTGATCTATTCAATACAAATATAACCTTGTTATACTCTTTCAGGAAAACCTTATACATATAAATATAATTCTGTAATATTCACGTCCATGTTTTAAATAAAGTTGAATGTTAGAACCGTTGTTCGTTCTTGACTCCTAATTATTAATTTCAAACACAAGTTTTATTAGTTGTATGATGAGGTATACACCTTGTTTTGTTTCTTTTATGTATGATTAATGAAATACTTTTTGTAGCCTTGAGAAAGGAACAAAATAGTTCCGAAACGTTGGCAAAATCATAACTGATTAGTCATTCATTCTGTCCACATTCCTGCGATCCAACTTGGACGTGAATATTACAGAATCTTTCATACCGAGGGGATTATTCGACGGAGTCAGAATGAATTATGGTGATGATGTGTGTCAAATATGTAAGAAATTTTCAAACCTTCATATCAGGCTGGCGTCGATGAAAAACCGCACAGTGTTTTTATTACAATGCAGAAGACTGAAAATTTACCCCAACCACATCAAAAATAATATAAAACAAATATATTCGCTTCAACTTGAAGAACATCCATACACCAGAAAAGTAGCCTTGATCATGGAGAACTTTCAAAAATCAGTTCTGCATCTAGAGATCAAAATTACACTGTGGAAAAAGAAAAACATATAACAATCTATTGACTCTCTTACGAACAGGTTAGAAACACTTTTAGACGAGCACACATGGAGAAATATAAGACAATTCACAGAACAGAAATTCGAGTTTTCTTTCCAAACAATGAAAAACATCAACAAACAAAAACTAATTAGACTACAACACATGCAGAACCAACCCATTACAATTAAAGAATGCGAAAAGTTCCTCGTTAATTACACTGGAGTAGAAATCCCTGAAGAAGCTCGTATCATATTAGGCATGGGACCAAAACATGGCATAGTCCCAAAAAATGTTCCGATACCAGAACTAATCAAGGATGTTGAATGTTTTATACAGGCAATACCACTCGAAGAAAATGAGAAGAATGGAGCCAGATCAAGATGTGCCAGAATAATTCAAAATTTTATTGATAAACCAAAAGCTCCAGACCCCCTCAAAATGTATTATCATATAACATCAAAATTTATCAAAGACAACCCTGACATTTTGGTGAGTAAATCAGATAAAGGTAATACAACAGTAGTTATGTACAGGGAAGAATATACTCGAGAAGTGAACAATTTACTAAGTGACAACCATACATACAGTATCTTAAACAAGGATCCAACAAAGAAAACCCAAGACAACATCAACAAATTTCTGATAACACTCAAAGATGAGAAAATGATAACAGAAACACAATATAAAGAACTAATCAGACACAACAGTACACCTCCAAAATTATACTGCTTGAGAAAAACTCACAAACCAGTTATCAGTTTCAGACCTATTGTAAGTTGCAGTTTCAGACCTATTGTAAGTTGTAAGGGGAAAGGATGCGTTTTATAGCCTCTCCTCTCAAATGCCAACCTCACCTACTCGCGGTGCACCCTGTTCTTACGAACGAGGCTCTGGCGACCGAACATGAGCGGTATAACTCTGTTTCCCACAATTACGTAGCCTAAACATTGGCTTGAGCAGGAAATGGCTCTCTGCGTTGATAAAGTTACGTCTCAGACCTTGTCGTCTCAGGATGCCTGTGCCACAAGATAATCTAGTCGTAGCCGCAACCAAAGTTGCACTGACAGCGTTACCAGTGCAGCTTTTGAACACCTTCTAACGCAGCTCCTACAAAAAGATGGATCAGTCGAACAGGACAAAATTCGTATCCGGAGGTAAAATACCCTCCCATTCGGATCTCCGGGGGAGGGTGCCTGAGCGAGTGAATCATCGAACAAACACCAATGAAAAGCACATAGCTTTTGCAGCATGGAACGTCAGAACCTTGCTAGACAACCCCAAGGCCGACCGACCAGAGAAGCGTACAGCCCTAATCGATAAGGAACTGCAACGAACATCCATTGCAATAGTTGCTTTAAGCGAAACACGCTTTTCGGACGAAGGTAGCTTGGTAGAACAAGCGTATACTTTTTTCTGGAAAGGCTTGCCGGAAGGCGAAATCAGACAACATGGCGTAGGCTTTGCCATTAGAAACAACCTGGCCGCCAAACTTACCGAAAATCCAGTTGGTATCTCAGAACGTTTAATGACCCTACGTTTTCCTGCAGCGAATAACACGTTTGTGAACATCATTGCAGTATACGCACCCACTTTGAACTCCTCTGACAACTTAAAGGACACTTTTTACGAAACACTCGTTGCTACATTAAGTAAAATCCCAAAACGGGAACGAATTATTCTCCTTGGAGACTTCAACGCTAGAGTGGGCAGAGGTCAAGACTCAGAACTATGGCCGGAAATAATAGGGAAACACGGCACAGACAGCATCAATTCGAATGGAGAACGTCTGCTGGCTCTCTGTGCAGAACACAATCTGTGTATAACGAACACCTATTTTATTACGAGACCCAATTCAAGGGGGACCTGGCGCCATCCGCGCTCAGGGCATTGGCATACCCTCGACTATGTGATCGTGAGAAGGAAAGATCTGAAAGAGGTGTTGGTCACTAAACCCAGAGCAGATCTGGAGTGCTGGACTGATCATAGGCTGGTAATCTCGAGAATGAAAATCTCAATGCGCCCAAAATACCAACGCAAGCCGAAGTATCTAAGAGAGCGCCTTCAAATATCCAAAATACAAAACCCTTCTACAAAGGACAGATTCACAGCTGCCGTCAAAGATAGCCTAACACCACCGGATTATAACGACGACATTGAGACTCATTGGCTCCGTTTCAAGTCATCCCTTACAAATACAGCGAGAGAAATACTGGGCACAGAGCGCTCCCGAAAATCCCCAGACTGGTTTGCCGACAGCGAAACTCATATCGCACCCCTTTTGGACGTAAAACACAAAGCGATGAAAACCGCAATTAACAAGCCTGGCGATGTTGCAGCCCAAATAGGTTTCATAAACATAAAACGCGAGGTCCGTCAAGAAATAAGAAAAATCAAGGACAGCTGGTGGAAAGAAAAAGCTAGGGAAATACAAGCTTACGCCGATAACCATGACTACAGGCGTTTTTTCGAAGCTATTAAAACTGTTTACGGTCCAAGCAGAAAAGCTAGCTTTCCTATAGGAGATGCTCATGGAGCTATTCTAACTGATGATAGAAAAATTCTCGAAAGATGGAAGGAGCATTACTCACAGGTCTTGAATCAAAATAACGACTCGGATTTATCCATTTTAGACCTGCTTCCTGCGTATAGTCCGATGACATCGCTTGATGACGAAATTTCAATGTCGGAAATCATAAGCGCGATTAAAAATATGAAAAATGATAAGTCACCTGGTCTAGACGGCATTCCGGCGGAGATATTCAAAGCCTTGGATGAGGACATTCTCAATAGTCTCCTAATACTATTCCGCAAGATCTGGGAACAGGGAGATGCGCCACAAGACTTCAGAGACGCTTTAGTTATCAACCTCTATAAGAACAAAGGCGATACGTCGAATTGCAACAATTACAGAGGCATATCGTTGCTTAATGTGGCCGGTAAAATTCTCTCGAAGATTATGGCTAATCGTCTGGTTCCACTCTTAGAGAAGCTTTCACCTGAATCCCAGTGCGGCTTTCGACCAAATCGAGGTACGGTGGACCTAATTTTTACACTGCGACAGCTACAAGAAAAGGCCCGTGAACAACAATCAAGGATTTATACAGCCTTCATCGATTTAAGCAGGGCATTCGACTCGGTGAATCGGAGAGCGCTCTGGAAAATCATGGCACGTCTAGGAGTACCCGAAAAATTCCTAGCAGTGTGTAAAAGCCTTCATACCAACAACACCGCTAGAATACAGCATAATGGCTCTACAACCGACCATTTCTCAACCAACTCTGGAATAAAACAAGGCTGTGTATTAGCGGCTTTACTGTTCAATATTTTCGCCATAGCTGTATCGATAATTGCTGACATGAGCATGCCCGTAAGAGGTGTTGGGATAAGATTCAGATTTGATGGAGGCCTGTTTAACCTTAAGCGCCTCAGAGCAAAAACCCGTACCAAGTTTATCACGGAACTTCAATATGCAGACGACTGTTCACTCATCGCTAGCAGCTCAGAGGATCTACAGATAATGATGGACACCTATAAACATATATACGAAGCTTTAGGCCTTAGACTCAATATTGACAAGACCAAAATCTCGGTAAGTCCGCCAGAAAGCCTTCAAACAGATATCAGCCTGGACAATGAAACTCTAGAACAGGTCGAGGAGTTCAAATACTTGGGAAGCTTCATAAATACTAGGGCTAATCTAGACACGGAAATACAAAACCGTATCAATTCGGCATCACGGGCATTCTGGAAGCTGAAGGACAGAGTGTTCCAAAATCACGACCTCAATCTGAAGACCAAGACAGCTGTTTACAGAGCAGTGGTCCTCCCAACGCTTCTTTACGGAAGCGAAAGCTGGACTCCCTACAGGCGACATATTAAACAGCTTGAACAGACGCAGCAACGTCATCTAAGACAGATAATGCACATCAGATGGTTCCACAAAGTTTCGAATGCAGAAGTCTTGCAGCGCGCGAGTTGTACAACAATTGAGACTCAAGTAACGAGGGCCCGACTCAGATGGAGCGGCCACATTCTGAGGATGCAAGACACAAGACTCCCCAAAATAGCTCTATACGGCGAACTCACTGAGGGAGCCCGGAAACCAGGAGGCCAGTATAAGCGGTTTAAGGATACACTACATCAATCCCTAAAATCAGTTAATGCTAATCATAACTGGGAACAACTAGCGTTAGACAGGTCACAGTGGAGGTCTTTAGTCCACAGTTATAATGGAGAATCGAGAAGGATGCAGCGGCGGCCAGATCTGGTTGGAGACTATTCATGCCCTGAGTGTGGAAGGATCTGCAGGTCACGGTTGGGTCTCTTTAGTCACAGGAGGGGACACAGTCGCAACTAGCACTAAGAAGTTACAAGTCGGTTCGAATTTTTTTTTTTTCTTCTTCTTTTTGTAGATTTATTCCCGGTAACGGGATACAGCAATGAATGAATGAATGAATGAATGCATAGGTTCGCCAGGTTATAATGTAGGCTCATTTTTACACGGAATTTTAAGTAACGTCCTTTAGTCTTCGAAATTTAAAGTAAAGAACTCGTTCTCCTTTGTTGAAGAACTGAAAAACATTCATGTCCCAGATAAGTACAAGATGGTGTCTCTCGATGTTGTATCCTTATTTACAAACATCCCAAAGTCGTTGGTTGTCCAGAGCATTACAAAAAGATGGCAATATATAAGTTGCTTCACTGAATTGGATAAAAACAGTTTCATCAAATTGGTTGATATTATATTCGATAGCAGCTACTTTATTTTCAACAATATTTTTTATAAACAGTTAGATGGAACAGCGATGGGATCCCCTGTCAGTCCTGATATTGCTGAGTTGGTTATGTTGGAGGCATTTGAGTATGTTGTCAGTAAGCTGAATTTTTATATCCCTATCGTGAAAATATATGTTGACGACACATTTCTATTCTTACCGGAAGACCACATAGAGTCAACACTTACTCTGTTCAACTCATTTCACGAAAAACTAAAATTCACTATTGAAGTAGAAAATAATAACAGCCTACCTTTCCTAGATGTTATGGTGATGAGAGAAAATAACAAAATTATTACAGATTGGTATGCAAAACCATCTAATTCTGGCAGATGTCTTAACTTTCTTTCGAATCACAGCTTCTAACAAAAGAAAAATGTAGCTACCAATTTGACTCATAGAGCTCTTTCACTAAGTCACAAAAAAGTTCGAGAAGAAGAATATTATAAAGATAACAAGCATACTTTTAAGCAACAGCTACCCCCCTTACTATATCAAAAAAGTGATTAACAACTACAAAGAAAAACGAGATCAAGTTTGTCTTACCAATAATGATAGGAACGTGAACACAGTAGTTAATGCAACAAACAACATGCACATTGGTTCACAACCTGAGATGAATGTAAAACTAAAATATTTCAAGCTCGCGTTCGTCCCTGGATTATCTTACAGATTACATAACATATTCAAAGATTTTGGTTGCATGACATCATTCTATAACATCCTTGATAATAATAAAAAATTCTTCACCAACATAAAAAATAAAACCCCTCCTAATATGCAGTCCAATCTGGTGTATAAGATCCCTTGCCAAGATTGTAACAAAGTGTACGTGGGCCAAACAAAACAATATTTGAAGGACAGAATACGACAACACAAGAATGATGGCAGACAATTAGAAGCCGAAAATAAAACTGCCCTTACACAACACACACACAGAGAGGGACATAGATTTGATTTTGAAAATGTATCTATTCTGGATTATAAACAACATTATTACAGACGAATTTTGAGTGAAATGATACATGTAAGAAGAAATGATACAGTGAATTACAGGGAGGATACAAATAATTTGAGTACTGTTTATGATTACTTGATATCGAGGATGAAAACACCTAATAGATAACAATTCTGAATTGTTTTTCTCCACATGTTGTTTCGTGTTTGTCATCGTATGTGTATTAACCTTTATATTTTTATTCCACACTGTATAATTCCTTAAATTAAATTAATTTGGCTGAGACTGAATATGTGGATATATGTCAACATATTTTTATCGCACCACAGAATATGTTTTCATTGTTAGTTTTTATTCAATTGACTGTCATATGTTAGAACCGTTGTTCGTTCTTGACTCCTAATTATTAATTTTAAACACAAGTTTTATTAGTTGTATGATGAGGTATCTTCTTCTTCTTCTTCTTCTACGTGCGGTGCCCCACCGGGCTGAACTGAGGCCTCGTGACCCATTGTTCGTCCGCTTGTAGTTGGAGAGACTTACACTCTGTGACATGCTGACAAAAATGCCACAAGTCGACAGAGAGGTGTCCCTCTCACCATAGGAGCTGTGGGTGTTCTGTTTCCTAGATGTGTCATCCTTAAGTCCTCAAGATTGTTACAGAAGAACAAAATGTGTTCAACCGTTTCCTGCGTGCTCCTGCACCAGCGGCACAGGGAACGGCTAGTCAGTCCCATTCTATTTAAGTGTTTGTTAAACAAATGGCCAGTCATTGCTCCAGTCACTAGACTCAGTTGTTTCCTCTCAAGAGCTAAGAGTTTTTTGACCTCAGGCACAGAGGATGGTCTCTCCATGAGAAGCCTCGACTGTCTGAGACCACTTCCTATGCTCCATCCAGAGGAAAATTTCCTGTCCAGCCAACTATTAAAGAAGTTCTTGACAGATGTACGACAGATAGGCAGCGCCGGTCCTGGACCTACAAAAGCTGAGCGGGCTCCCTGCTTTGCAAGTTTGTCTGCCTTCTCGTTCCCCGGAAGTCCTGCGTGAGCCGGGCACCAGATAACTTTCACAATGTTATCAGATCCTAGCACCCGCAGAGCCTCTCTGCATTCCTTTACTAGGTGTGAGTTAACCCTTTCCTCAGAAAGGGATTTCAGGGTTCCCTGACTGTCACAGCAAATATATATGTGTTTTCCGGAGTACCCTCTGCGGATATTCTCCAGTGTGCAGGCTAGAACAGCATACAGTTCCGCTTGCACTATGGAACAGTCCTTCCCTAGGGGGATGGATAGATTGAAACGAGGTCCCACAATTCCCACTCCAGTCCCTGTGGGCATCACAGAGCCATCAGTGAACCAAGTGGGACCTTCGGGCTCAAGAAGCCTGTTTGGTGTAGACCAAAGGTCTCTGTCAGGGACAATTACCCTGTAGGGTTCGGCAAAATAGAAGCTGGTGCCCGCGCGGTCCCCTCTATGGAGATGGGATGCGTTGGCATCCCTCACCATCTTGAGAGCCCTCGCATGCCCCCTGAATAGTCCTCTATCGCGCCATTGTCCCTGTTCCCAAACTCTAAGAGCTGTCTTCATGGGCACCTGTGTAACTGCAAGGTCCAAAGGTGGTAGTCCCAGCAGACACTCCATAGCTGCCGTAGGGGTGGATCTCAGAGCGCCTGTGATGGCTAAACATGCGTTCCTCTGACATCTAGTCATAATGGTGCGGCTGGAATTCTTCCCCATGGAAGTCCACCACACCAGTGATGCATAGGTAAGGATAGGCCTCACCACTACAGTATACAGCCAGTGCATAATGTGTGGTTTGAAGCCCCATCCTTTTCCAAGCACTCTCCGAGTAGACCAAAAAATTACATTAGCCTTGCTCGATTGGATCTCAATGTGTTTGTTCCACAATAACTTGTGGTCCAGTGTCACACCGAGATATCGAACTTGCTCGGATAGGGTGAGCCCAATCCCAAACAAGCTAGGAAGCTTGATGTTGTGGGGCACCCTCCTCCTAGTAAAAAGAACCATCTCTGTTTTACCAGGGTTGACCGAGAGTTCGTTCTCTAAGCACCATCGTTCAATCATACGCAGGGCATTCTGCATCAGATCGAAGATGACACTGATTACCTTACCTCTGATCAGTAGGACAAGGTCGTCCGCATAGGCCACAACAACGAGCCCAGCCCTTGTCAGCTCGACCAGGAGCCCATTCAGGACAAGATTCCACAGTAGAGGTGATAAAACACCTCCCTGCGGACATCCCCTTCCCGGTGAGCCCCAGATTGTCGAGCCGCCTAGCCGAGCAGTCATGCTGCGATCCCTCAGCAAAGACCTCGCCCAACGACAAAGTGTCGGTTCCACGCCATGTTTGGACAACGCAGCTTGCATCGCGCCAAACGCAGTGTTGTTGAATGCACCCTCTATATCCAGGAATATAGCCAGTGTCCATTCTTTGTGATGTAGTCCGTCCTCAATGCAGTTGACCACCGAGTGAAGAGCAGAATCTACTGATTTGCCTATTTGGTAAGCATGCTGGCAGGGGTGTAATGAGTACGTCTGTAACGCACCGTCCCTGATATATCTTTCTACCAGTCTCTCCAACGTCTTGGTTAAAAACGAGGAAAGGCTTATTGGACGAAAGTCGTTCGCTCTCGTATGCGTGGGTTTGCCAGGTTTGGGTATGAAAACAACCCGCACCTTCCTCCAGGGCAATGGAATATGTCCTAGAGCTAGACTCGCTCGGAGTATATGGAGCAGTGGGGAGGACAACACATCCAGCCCCTTAATAAGGAGTGCCGGAATTATGCCATCCTCGCCCGCTGCTGTGTAGGGCTCGAATCCGTTGATAGCCCATCGGATTCGAGACTGTGTCACCACTTGTGAAGCCAACTTCCAGTCCTCTCGTGAGGCATGTCGTTGGCGCTCATCCTGCGTGATGTTGTTCTCTGTGAAGCCCGGAAAATGCGCCTCTAGGAGATGTCTTAAGCTTTCTTCCTCTGAGCATGTTTTATGCCCGGTAGGAAGCTTTAACCCTACATTACTCGCGTGGTCTACGATTGTAGACCATACCTATTCGAACGATAAAAAATAAATGTTGAAATCTAAGACATTGAAGTTTTCTCGATTTCCTCTCAAAGAGAAGCATTATTTTATCACAAAGTTTCAATTATATGAATAACAAGTGGTCAAATAAACGATATCATCATAGATAATCTTTGAAATATATCAACGTAATATTTAAAGTTAAAATAAATATGGTCTACACTTGTAGACCACGCGAGTAAATACGATCTAAAAGAGGGCGCGACTAACGCAGGGTTAAGTAGTCTATCGTGACTGTGCCTCCTGCAGAGAGTATCTTCCTCAGCCGATTGGCCTCAGGTGCACCCTCTATGTCGCTACAGAAGCGCCTCCACGATTCGCGCTTGGACTTCCTTATGAGTCCTTTGTATCTCTTCAGGGCCGATTTGTAATCGTCCCAGTCGTTTTCAATGCCAGATCTCATCGCCCTGTTAAAGAGATGCCTGCTAGTAAGTCTGGCGTCTGTCAGCTCAGGTGTCCACCACTTCGTCTGACCCTTTGGTCTACGAAATTGAGGTCTGCAACTGCTGTGGTAGGCCGAGATAATGCACTCCTGCAGCTTGTCAGCAGCAGTGTCCAATTCTCTCGTGGTCTTTGGTACAAGGTTCTCCTGTCCTAGATTGTTAGAGAGGTCTGTCAAGTAGTTGGACCAATCTGTTCTTCCCGGATTCCTGAAAATTTCTGGATCCTTTGAAATTCTGTTCCCTTTGATAGTGAAGCAGATGTGTCGGTGGTCTGATAGAGAGATCACTTCCGTTGCAACACGCCAATTCTCGATGAAGTCAGCGATGGAACTGCTACACAAAGTTATGTCGAGCACCTCCCTTCTACTCGAAGTAACGAAGGTCGGCTCATCACCTCTATTGAGTAGGTTCAGACTTGTTGAATACAGAAAGTCAATTAGCGCCTCACCCTTCGGGTTGACCCTAGTGCTACCCCACAAAATGTGATGGGCATTAGCGTCACACCCAACGAGCAAGGGCCATCCCTTCCGTTGACAGAATTCGACCAGCTCCTCCAATTCCCTTGATGGCGGTGGGTCCGGGGAGTCGTAGGGAAGGTATGCCGAACACACCACTAGATTCTTCAGCGGTCCTCTACAGTCTAGAATCTGAACAGCTACCAGATCTCTGAAACAGAAATTTGTTAATAATTGAGCCCTTAAATCAATAGAAGCAAGTATACACGCCCTCGGATTCGTATCCTTGGGCGAGCAGAAGAGCCTACCACCTTTGAAGGAAAGGCCCCTCACCTCGCCTCCCCTAATCCAGGGCTCCTGAATCAGAGTTAAAAATGTGTGCAGCTTTGCCAGCCGCAACCGAAGAATATCGGTTGCCGCTATGCAGTGCTGCAAGTTTATTTGCGTGACGTGCATGTCAGCAGCCATGAGGAGCAATATTTGTCCTCAGTCAGCTGACTGTCACTTCATTCCAGCAGATCCTTGAGGATCTACTGGTGATATGGGTGGTGTGGAACCCCGCTTAGTTCCCCCCCTCTGCCACCCCTCTCACGCCCGCCGGTCTCCTTAGATACCGGTAGGGCAACGGGGCCCCGTTGTTGGAGCTGCCTGTGCAGTCGAAGAGGGTGGAGCATCTGTCACCCGTCCTGGGCCTTGGATGAGCCTGAATGTGCCCATCCGCATTCCAACCCCAACTTGGAGTTTGCAGGCCTTCAGGACCTCGAGAGACGCCTTGTCCACACCAAGGATGACCTGTGCCATTTCAGGCTTGTCAACCCTGTTGTAGACCTTCCAGCCTCTGGTTTTGAGGGCCGGAGTCGACATCTCTATTCGTCTGAGAATAAGTCCCGTAGGCGTGGAGCTCTGAACACCCCTCACCCACAGACTTACTCTCGTTAATCTTTCCAGGTCCCCCATCTCAATCATCTTGAGGCGGAGTCCCTCAGGAAGTTTCAGCTTCGACAGGATACCCTGTAGCCAGTTCCTGCTGAACGCGTCCACACAGGAGGCTATGATGGCCCCCTGGTGGTTGAGTTCAACATTGCGGAACGACGGGTAAGGCTGGCCGGTCTGGATCTTGTCCATCGCGGAAGCCACCGCCAGCTCCACAGTGTCGAATTCCTCCTTCGAGAGTGCCCTCTCTGGCCAGCCCTCGTGAACGAGAGCCGCCTTCAGGGGCAAACTCGCTACCTCATTGTAAGAGGGCCTGTTCGGAAGGCTATTCGCCTTCTTCGCTGGCCGCTCGCATGAGGGTGGAGTATTTGATTCGGGGGCGTCCCTTTTAGAGCCACCTGCCCGTAGAAGAGGAGAGTTCCCGGCGGCAGACCCTCCAGTCGCTTGACCAGCCAAGTCTGCGCGAGCCCTTCTCGCTCTTCTTTTTTCCGCACCACTGCGGTTCCGTCTTTTAGGGACGGCGGTCGATGAAGGCCCCGGTTTTGAGTCCCCTTCATTTACTGAAGGGGCCAGCACGATTTCTTACACCACGGCTTGGGGGTCAGTCTTAGTTTTCACCGCTCAACTTGGACCTTATCTACATGGGAGACCCTACCGGAACAGTGTTCCGTCGACATCGCTCCAAGAATCATCACAGTTTACTTAAGCTCTCACACCAACGTCAAGGTGCCGACCATTCGTGAGAGATGATGAGGTATACACCTTGTTTTGTTTCTTTTATGTATGATTAATAAAATACTTTTTGTAGCCTTGAGAAAGGAACAAAATAGTTCCGAAACGTTGGCAAAATCATAACTGATTAGTCATTCATTCTGTCCACATTCCTGCGATTCAACTTTATTTATTATAAATATAATTTTCCTCAAAAAATATCTTGCGAGATCTTTGAACAATATTTAGCAAGGGACTTTATAAAATACAAATCCTCAAAAATTTGGTATTACTTTGAAGATATATGTTCAAAGTATTGCTCAATTCTTCAGGAACATGTATTTCATGAAGTTATTCAGCTATCCTGGCGAAATGTTGATCAGAGACTTCGCAAGATATTTTTCTGCATATTATTGCAGAAATATTTAAAGTCAGATAACGCTGAATATAATTCAAAATATTTCCTGAATTTTTATGGAAATATTTCCTATTATTGCATATAAATTTTCCAAAAATATTTCTAGAAAGATTCCAGCAACTTTACACAAACATCGCAGAAATATATTTCGTAACATTTCAGACCCCCTCGTTGGAAGATTTCGAAAACCTCTTCTGAAGATTTCAGGAAACATTTTCTTCAATTAGAAGAAATCTTGCGTAAATATTCCATGTAATATCACTATGATCTTTGGAAGAGATTTCACATAATGTTGTAGAAAATATTTCAAAAATCCATATGAAATATTTCAATGTGAGAAAAAGTCGGACATAACTTCATTTCATGAATATTTCAACGAAAGATTTATTAAATATTCAAAACCTTGCGTACAAATATTTAATAAATATTTGACAAATATCCCATGCTATGTGGGTAGATCTCAAAGAAGAGATCTATCATGTTAGGTAGAAAATGTATTTTTGCTCAATAACCTTTTTTTGAGGATTTTAGTTTTACATATACTAATTGAATTGCAATTTATACATCTTCAAATACTAAGTTGGCCGACATAGATTTTGTATTTCCTATAGCGAGCAAGCTTCTGTCAAACAATATCACTCACTTCTCTGATTTTAATCAGAATACCAAACTTTACTTTCACACCCCGTGTCCCATGGACTGGGCAAGTTTAGCACAATAATCATTCAATCACGTGTAGTTATTTTGCAACTTCTGTATTTTCATAACGTTTCAAGTCACCCTCTTTATGCCAATTGTTCAGGGTCACAGATTTCAGCAATCAGTCTTTACCTAGTTAAACGGTTAGGGTTGAAAATTGATCCAGTCAATGTCTCAATTTCTGGCAGTGGTCAAGCAAATGCTAAACCATTAGGTCTGGTCAGCTGTAGGTTATATCCCAAATCAGGGCAAAGTTCTTTTCAAATACAGTGTACAGTATTACCACATATCACTAACAATTTACCCTCTGTTTCTTTATCCGAGGATATACTCAAATTATATGAAGAGTTGTACTTAGCCAATGAAACTTTCCACATTTCACAACCAATAGACATGCTGCTGGGGGCAGATACTTATTCCATCGTATTCGACCGTGAAAGCCGTAAAGTTTCCTCCGGATTTCCTATTGCCGTTAACACCTTCCTTGGCTGGAAAAATCGATTTTGTTGACGCAGTCGGCTCTGAGTGATCAAATACAAAATTTTTGGACGTTGGAGGAGATTTCAGATGCTCCTGTTCTCAATCCTGAGGATGAATATGTAGAAAATCATTTTTTATCAACTCATTCGCGTAACGAAAGCGGACGTTATATTGCTTCCTTGCCATTTTGAATGCAAAATACGTCTCCACAGCTCCTTCACAATTCAAATCACTTCCTGAAATCATTTTTGTCTTCAGAAAAACGACTACTAAAAGGTTCTAATTTATACAATTCATACACGAATATTTAGAGTTGGGTCATATAACACATGCCAAAATTTCAAATAAATAAGTAATATCACATCATGTAGTGCATGAGGAGTCTAGTTCATCAAATAAACTTCATGTTGTCTTCAACGCATCTGATCCGGATTTGTCGGGTATATTACTTAAGGATAGACTAGTTAGTGGTCCTAAGTTACAAAAGGACATTACGATTATTCTCCTGCGTTTCTGAATGTATCCTATAGCTATTTGCACCGATATAGAGAAAATGTACAGGTAGATCCTTCTAAGTAAAAGTGATCGCATATTTCAACACGTATTCTGGCGTCCATCTCCAAATGGACCAGTAGTCGAATTCGAACTAAATACCGTTACTTACGGTTTAAAAACTTCGGCTTTTTTGGCTATCCGTGTATTGAAACAATTTGTTTATGATGAGGGTAGCAATTATCCAACGCATCTCAGATTGTTTTGAACGACATATATGTCGATGACATTATCACAGGGGCGTTTGACGTGAATCAAGCAATAGAGCTGCGAAATGAACGTCGGGAATTTAAGGTTGTGTTCGGCTTAGCGACTTTTAGACTCTGAGCACGTCGAGTGTACTTCAATCGCGGTCGATTTCGATCTCTGAGTATTCCTTTTTCTGTTCGGGTCGAGACGGAGCATGTTCTCCGATCAGGCTCGCACTTCCCCGAGTTTGCTGAAAGAGAACAATGGGGATCTGTCAAGTGTCAAGTTGTAACTGCTGTCAGTGACAAAAACCAACGAGTACGTCTTCGAAAAACTGCCCCTGCAGCCGTAATGGGAAACAAAATGATTTTTTCGAACGGAGCAACTTAATATGAAGCAAAAATCTCGAAGTTATTGACATTGGAATGATGCCCGATTTAAGAAAATTTTAAGATGATTTTCAGATTTCAGAAAAATTTTCTGCGGAATCATTTAAGCAATGTAGAATTCAATCTGATATTGTAGACAAAAGTTGATACCATTTCAAATGCCTTTACTTTACTCTTCCTCATAATCCAAAAAGAGTTCAACACCAAATCTTATAATACCATGGTTCAAATTCATTTTGCACTTTCAAATGTCAGATAAACTTTTGAATAAACAAAAATCAAATAGTACAAATAATACCATATAAATAAATGACTAGGTTATTACTATTTATTTCTTGGTACATAATTAAATCACACAACCTAGCAGCCCCTCTAGTCAATGGTGACGGCAAACAGAGCTCAGCTCAATGAGGCCAGTAACAAATTTCTGTGTTGGTCGTTGTTTTCTTGAGCTCCAAGGAACTGCGGGAATCTTGAGAGCACCCAAAACAAAACTTTCCCATTCTTACATATTTCATGTTCTAAAAAAACACCATATTTCAGAATGATCACTAATTGTTTTTACAAATTGCCCATATCGAATGCATATTAAAACCTACGTCGTTGTTTTTCACCAATATTTCTATAAAATTATTTTCGGAGTGCCAAAAAAGGACGCGGCAAAAAGTTGTCATCTCGTCTTGACAACCATTTGAAACTCCTAGGTGATGTCGACAGAGAACTCCCAGTAGGTTCGGGTTTGAAAATAACGACGTCACGTTTCCCGTGCTCTCTCCGTTCGATCTGGAGAACTTCAAGCCGAACTCAGCCTAAAAAGAGAAGGATGCTTTTCGTTGATAAAATGGTCTAGCAACCTTCCCGAGGTTTTGACAGGGCTACCTGCCTATTATATTGAGTCTCAGGTTAGTTTCAATGACGATTCCGTGAGAATCGAAATTTTAGGATTGAGATGGTTACCCAGAATTGATTCATTCTGCTTCAATGTTGATAGATTCGGTGATACGGCCACCAAAAGATCGGTCCTATCTTATATAGCCCGCATTTTCGATCCGATTGGATTTTTGGCTCTTCTTTAAATGCAGAAAATGTAGGTGAAAAAACAAGGCTGGGATGAATCTATGTCCACTTCTTGTACTGATGAGTGGTAGAGAATAGTAGACAATACAATTTCTCATTGTATTATTTCCTCACCTCGATGTGAAGTAGTTTCAGCTGGTTTTTGCGATGCATCAGAGAAGGCTTACGCGGCTGCTGTGTACCATTCAGTGTCTACAGATGTTTGCATCTCATTACATTTATGGGCTGCTAAAACTATAGTAGCTCCACTTAAAACGTTGTCGGTTCCTCGCTTGGAATTAGCAAGTGCGGTTTTATTAGCAAAACTGGTCAGAACTTCTTTATATCATAGATTTCCCGTCACAATCATTTTTTTTTTTTGGTGTAGCAGGGGGAAAATCTGCAAGACGGACGAACACACCCTCTCCTGAGGGGGAACAGTGTGGGGATTCTCACTCTCTTGAGCTCGAGACCCGCTAAAAACCCTTAACTGCTTCTTCATAGGTTCCGGGCATTTTGCCTATTAACCAGTTGACTCTTATGGTTTTTGGACTCTCACACGATCATAGTTGTGTTGTTAGTTGCATGCTGCCTATAGCTTTCATAGGTTAAGCTCTTCTTTGGTTACTTAAAATCCCTAACTGATCTCTCGGTCTTCGGTGGTAGGTTCTTGACCTTCTAGCTTCTTCTGTTGGATCGTAGTCGACTAATCTTCGTAGTTCCTCATTTGGATGTTGTTTGGATGGTCCAGTACATCGGGTAGTCCATTTGCTCTTGTTATGTAGGTCAGTATATCCGGACCTCTACATTATGTTTTTCAGCATAAATCTTCATTCTTCTCCCGTTGGTATTTTCCACCCTACTGTTCCATTCCTGCGATTTGCAGTTAAGATCACCAATTATGATTTTCGGGTGCCTTCCTTTTAGTAGCATTTTTAGATCCTCTTCCAGCATTTCCTTATCCGGTGATTTATAAGTCAAAATAATCTTCACTTGTCCTCGAATGGTATTCACAATAATCGATATTGCTTTTACTTCTTGACCATTGAATATTTGGTCGAAATGGTGATACATATTCCTTCTAGCCAGTGTAGCAACGCCACCTCTGCCGTCTATCATTTCTGTAGATATTGTAATTGGGAAATGCTATCCGAACGTTAGGGTTAAGTTTTGTTTCTTGGAGAGCTATGACATCCGGTCTCTTCTCTTCAATCAGTTCTTCGAATTTTTGTCTACGGGCTCTCAATCCTTCGACGTTCCAAGAGACGATTATTATCGTCGTATCAGCCATTAAATATTCTTAATAATTTGCTGTATCTTCTTCTCAATCTCTTTCTCCAGATTTTGCATCATCGTGCTGAGGAGGTTCTTCGTGAACTTATCCAGTTCCTCAGTGATTCTAGGAATTTCTTTATGGTTTCCGCTCTTTTTGACGGTTTTTGATTTTTCCGTCTTTTTCTCTGGTTTCTTCTTCTCCTTGACTGCTTTGGTTGCAGTTTCTCGGGGTTTCTTCACTTCCGAAGAGTTTTGGGCTGGCTTCGGAGAATTTTGTGTCGGCCTCGAGCTGGTTTGGTTCGATCTTGGCGATCTCTTGTTCTTTTTTGTGACCAATTTACATTCGCTACATTCCTTGTAGCGGGCTGGATGACCTTGTTTTCCACAAAGGACGCAAGAAGCATTACGTCCGTCATTCTCCCTGGTAAGCGTACATTCCTTGGAGCTGTGATTACCGGAGCATTTCACGCACCTCCATGGGAATGTGCATTGTCCATACCGTTGACAACGATAGCACTGTCCAGGCCCTGCTGTCCTTCTTTTTGGTTCGACAACACAATTCATGTTGTACAGCCTCTTGATTTCGAAGATGCCCTTATTCTGGGTTTTCACCTGTAGTAAGGGCATTGGCTTATTAGTAATGTTCGAGGTCATCCTTATGACCTCGGCATCAACGATTCCTTGATCCTTGAGGTCCTCAAAGATCGTAGGAATATCTGCATCTATCGGTAGATATCTACCGCGTGAATTTTCTTCTTCTCCTCTTGTTGGAGAGTGTAAAACTCTCTGTTGATTTTTTGAAGGAATTCAGTCATCCTTCGGTAATTTTGTGGGGTTTGTGGGACGATCCTAATTCCGTCCTTCACAGTTGTCGCTCTGCTATAGTTCATGCCGTTTCGCATTAAGGCGTTTGAAATTGACGTCCATTCTGACGTACCTCTCTCTTTTGTTTTGAGTGGTTTTGACCACCTCCATCTTCTGTTTTTGAACGGGTAAGGTCACTTCTTGGACATTTTTCGAAACAACTCAAACAGAACATGTTTGAGTGCTTTGGAGTAAGGACTTTCCTTATTTCCCTCCTGCAGCTCGAGCCTCTCCCTTAGGTTTTTAATCTCAGCCACTAAGCTGGATACGCATCTATCTAGCTCATTCACCCTTGCTCTTGAACTTGCGTTCTCCTCTCTCAAAATATCGTGTTCGGACACGACATAAGCGATTTCTAACGCGTCTTCTTCCATTACGGAATCGCAGTCCGAATGGTCAGACATTTTAAAATCTGATTTACAATTACTTTACTACTCAAAGCAATTTGAAATTGAATTTTTCAAGACAAAGAAGAAAAATATATCTCATGCAATAAAAACAAAACGACTCATCAAAAACTTTCTACGCTATGAGAAAAATCAGGAAAAAGGTTCGAAAAATAAGCTCACCTGATGTTTTCTGCAGAAACAACGATCAAGACCTGGACTCGGCAGATGAACACCAACTTCGAAAATTCCAACGAATTAGAATTCCGATAACACATACATATATAGAACCTACTCAAACTTCACAGACGGAATCGAATATTCCGTAGCGTTGATAGTGGGCACTTTCACTTTCACTTTTTTTTTTTAACTTTCACTTTTACAGCGCTATGAATAGGTCTGCACTTGTCAAGATCTCACTCGACATTTGGCAATCACTGAAGTCCGTTTGTTTTCCGATTCTCGAATCGCAGTGACGTGGATATCCACGTTCTTACATCAACTTAAAACTTTTGTCGCGATAAACGATTATGTTCCCGGTGCGTCCTAGTATCATATACCTACAAAATCAAATCTTGCTGATTAACCATCATGGGGTCTAACACCCCAACAATTCATAGTTCGTGAAACTCTTACATTTTGGATGAATGGTCCCGAATTCTCGAGTAATCCTCTTTCTAATTGGCATGTTTTTTCTGCTGAGTTCAACAAAGTTTCACCCCTGCCCGAACTTAAAGGTCACATTAACATTACAATCAAAAAGCAGGAACCTAAGAATCCGTCATTAGTAGCAATATAAGATTTCTGAACTTTGAAAAAAGCAAAAAGAGTATTTGATTATATACAGAGATTCATTTTCATTTTCCGTTCCAAGTATAAGTCGCGATCCCGTTTATCTGGTCTCCTTTCACAAAATGAATTAAAAATTGCTCTTCACTCAATCTCATTAATCACGCAAAATCATTTGGAAAAACATGACCCTATCGAAAAGGGTTTGAGAAGCTTGAATACTTTTGTTGATGCTCTAAGATTAATCAGGGTGGGCGGTAGATTGAAGTTTTCTTCCTTATCCCAGACAGCTAAGCATCCAATTTTACTGCCGAAAAGGGCTGCTTTATCGCGATTAATATGTAGAAATTTTCATTTGACTGCAATGCATTCCGGACCCAATACCACAGTGAGTTTAATCCGACAGAATTTCTGGATACTTTCTCTTAGAAGATTGGTAAGGGCAAATATTAGAAAATGTCTTACCTGTACCAGATTTAGGGGAAGAACGTTTCAGCCTCTGATGGCACCACTTCCTGCACCTAGGGTGAATATATCACGTCCTTTCAGTGAAGTAGGCGTAGACTTTGCGGGACCATTTTCATATCGTTCGAATAACGCTCGGAAACCGACAATTTTGAAAGCTTACCTTGCATTATTCGTTTGCCTGGTTACCAAAGCCGTGCATTTGGAAGTAGTTTCCTCTCTTAAAGTTCAAGCCTTCATCTCAACTATAGATCGCTTTATTTCTAGAAGAGGTCTGCCAAAGGAAATTTGGTCGGACAATGGTCGTAACTTTGTCGGTGCTGCGCGATATCTCACTGAAGTCTCCCAATTTTTAGAGAAAAATAATAGTGAAATTCACAATAATTTATCGAACAAATCCAATTCCCCCATATTCACCACATTTTGGAGGACTATGGGAAGCGGGTGTTAAAACTGTCAAACGTTTGCTCAAATTGAAGCGGTAATGAACAGCCGACCCATATGCCCACTGTCCTCAGCTCGTTCTGAATCCGCGGATTGTTTAACCCCCGGACATTTTTTGATAGGCGCACCGCTATTATCCCCACCGGAAATTATATACGGTGATGAGAAAACTCACCTTAAACGATGGGAACAACATCGCATATTGTTTCAACAATTCTGGACAAAATGGTCCATTGAATATCTAGATACCCTGATGCAACGAGAAAAGTGGCAAAACGACATGCCATGTCGGCGGGAGATATGGTCTTCATAAAGGATTTGAACTCAAGCCCTGCCACTTGGCCTATCGGATGAATTAAAAAATTATTTCCCTGACCTGACGGCGTTTCTCGAGTTGCATCCGTCAAGACTTCAACAGGTCAATATACGAGATCACTAACGAAGTTGGTACCTCTCGACGATTAATTTCATAAAATTTTGTTTTTCTTATTAATTTAGTTCGTCATGATATATTTTGTTTCCGTAAAATTACATTAATTTTAGGTGGGCCGTTTTGTTCACGCCAGGTAAAGAAAATTCCAGTATTTCAATATTTTAAATTCAATAATTTGAAATCTACACTTATTCATTTTCGGTTCGAAGCGGCCGTAATAAATATTAATTACAGCTGTGAGATGTTTTACCCCTCACCTCTCCCAATTAAGATTGAAAACGCAAGCATGTTTCAATCTCGATAAATGAATACCTATGCATCTTTACGTAAAACGAAAAATTGTCATATGCGTCCATAATTCCCAATTACGAAATTTTCAATTCGGAAAATCGAAATTCCTGTTTCCATTCAGAATACAATTTCAAAGTGAAATTGAATTCATTCAAAGAACATTAGTTTAACTTGTGATCAAAGTTAAACTCAAAACTAGTGTGCGTCAGTGACGTGAATGGTGAATGGACCTATTTTAGTATTTAGCAAGTGTGTTGCTCATGTAGACCAACCAGCCGTTGTCCATATTTGGTTCAAATTGATCCAACACTTTTTGTTTGCCTATGCATATCTGCTGACTGAAGTATTAATTCAGCCAATACTTCACTTATTACCTAACTTTTTTTGTATACCTAGCCAGGTTAGTGTTTTTGGTGGAAATTTTAATGGGGCCTTATATAAAAATTAGACTAGGAACGCCCTCAGCAAAAATGGGAGGGTCCGAACTGGCAGAGGTTTTTCTGGTCCAGATGTTTTATTTTTGACGGATTCTTCTATTGATATTTCCGTTATTTGTCTATTTAATTTGAACAACTATAAGATATTACTTTGAGCCGCTATTACTTCAAGTAAGGTAGATACTTTTTTGGTGGATGTGTGAACCCAAAATAGTGTTTTCTTGGTAAACAATGGTCTCCATAAATACTCCTCTCAAATCCCAAGTAAATCCTCTTCAGTCTCAGGTGACAAACCAATGCTGATGTTCAATTATTTATTTTGTTTCTATACTTTTTAATAAATGAATTGAATTGAATTGAAATTGAATCTGAGCATGCATTTACGTTACTTGGAAGAGTTCAGTCTGAAGCCTAGCCTATATTCTAGAAACATGAAAAATGTTAGTTTCCATTTCAGTTGACCAAATTGAGAAAGGAGTTATATACTGCTTGATAGCTGTCTTTGTTAAGGATGAGATGGACATTTTTGTGGCTTTCTCTGTTTCACCCCTATGTACTCCCTTGATGAGCTTCTGGATACCACGGTGAGCTTTTCCTTCATATCGGAAAAACATTCTATAGCATCAAAAGTAGCAAAAACTCTCGAAAAATGACCTTTGAATAGCAGGAACCTGCAGTTTTTCAGCAATACCTTTTCGTATATTTTCGGATCAGAAATTGAAAACATATTTTGGCGGTAAGTGCAGGGGTGAGCTCACGCTATTTGAGGAATGGCGTGCTCTTGGGTGGATTTTTTCGTCCCACAGCTAGGGTCGGACTCATCAGGTAGGTTAATGAATCCTAGCACGACAATCGACGAAGCCGGTTTTTTTTTTCTTTTTTTTATAGCAGGGGGAATCTGCGACCGTGGAAAACACGGGGCTCTATCTCTCGCCCAGAGAAACCCATTTCTAGGGAACACTGTGGGTTTACTCACTCTCCTGAGTTCGCGACCTACTAAACCTAACCTGCTTTTTATTGGTTCCGGGCATTTGCCTATAAACCATTTATCCCTTGATCCGTTAATTTCTTCTTGCACATTGTCGTGCTAAGGTTTTCATGTTCGTCCATTTCGGATATCTCTTCTTAGTATAGTTTTAATAAGTTTCCGTTCTCATTTTAATCTCTCCTCAATTGATTTCGCGGTCTCCCTTTGTAAATTCTCATTCTTCCTCTGTCTTCCTCCGGATCGTAGTCCACTAGTCTCCTGAGTTCTTCGTTTGGATGTTCCTTCGCTATTTCGAATAAATTTTCAGCTTTCCTCTTCATAAATTCGGTGATGGTTTTCCACTTCAAATCTCGATATATCTGTTTGTTCCTGACAAACCAAGGCGCATCTATGGCACATCGTAGTAGCTTGTTTTCTATTGACTGAATTCTTTGTATATGGCTCTTTGCCGCGAATCTCCAAGCACCTGATCCATAAGTCAGTTGCGGTCTAGCAACGGCTTTGATTATTTTCAATTTTGTCTCATTTGACATGTGGCTCTTTCTATCTATAAGCGGGTAGAGCATATTCATCGCTGCCTTGGTTTTGTCAACGGCTTGTTCGATATGGCTTCTCCAAGTTAGATCTTTGTCAAGGGTGATACCTAAATATTTCGCTTCGTTTTTCCATTCGATTTCTTCTCCATCTACCTCTAGATTTTTTGAAGTTCTTAGTCTCCTCTTTTGCAGTAATATCGCTTGGCTCTTTTGTCCGTTGAGCTTTATTTTCCATTTAATACACCAGTCATTTATTTCATCTATAGCTTCTTGTAGTATTCCTTCTATGATTTCTGGCTTGCGATGTCGCATTGCGATTCTCGTGTCGTCGGCATATAGTGTCAGCATAGTCCTTGGAGATTTTGGTATATCGTCAATATATATAATTCTTCTGTTCGTGGCTTTGTCACACAACTCCTCCTAAACGGCTGGGCCGATTTTGATGAAATTTTTTGTGTATATTCCAGTGAACTCGAGGATGGTTTAGAATGACAATTTAGTCCACTGGAAAATATTTTTCTTGGAAATTTTATACTTTAAAGGGGAAAATTTTATATTTTTGTTAGTTAATTCAAAAACTACTGGACCGATTTCAGAAATTTTTTCACTCGCAGAATGCTTCATCATTCCCGAGTGGCATATGCTATATTTTTCACTGAAAAAAATTCAGACAGATGCAATTTTCAAGCTATTGTTGCGTACGCTGCGAAAACCTGATGACTTACATTGATACAATGTATGACAAAAATGTGGCTCTTTAACAGTTCTACAAAAAAGTTCGCGAGAGCATATGTCTATCTCTCAAGGTTAACTGAAAAAAACCTTTTAAATGTAATAAAATTTTTACCAAAATATTGCCTTATTTCAGAGGATGTTTTTATGAATACGGTATCGATCCTGATTCAAATAAATAAGCTATTCATCACAATTATTTAATAAAGAACAAAATTGCCCTTCATATAATTTGATTTAGATGAATACTTTAGAAGATATCGTAGGTTAAAGATAAAGCCGTATCCCGCATCAAATAATGATGCTGCCGTAGTAGACGTCAGTGAGAAACCGGCTACAGAATAGGGCTCAGAATTTTCGGGATGAGTCAATTCGAATATTCGTTTCATGCTTTTTTCGAATATTCGAATTTATTCGAATTTTCGAATTATTCAAATCTTCTTAATCTTCTTAATCTTATCTTATCTTAATATATATATAATTTTTCTGTTCGTGGCTTTGTCACACAACTCCTAAACGGCTGGGCCGATTTTGATGAAATTTTTTGTGTATATTCCAATAAATTCGAGGATGGTTTAGAATCACAATTTAGTCCACTGGAAAATATATTTCTTGGAAATTTTATACTTTAAAGGGGAAAAATTAATTTTTTGTTAGTTAATTCAAAAACTACTGGACCGATTTCAGAAATTTTCTCACTCTCAGAATGCTTTATCATTCTCGGGTGGCATATGCTATATTTTTTACTGAAAAAAATTCAGACATCTACAAAAATTCCAAAAATGTAAGAAAATTTGCAATTTTCAAGCTTTTGTTGCGTATGCTGCTAAAACCATATGACTAACATTGATACAATGTATGACAAAAATGTGGCTCTTCAACAGTTCTACAAAAAAGTCCGCGAGAGGATATGTCTATCTCTCAAGGTTAACTGAAAAAACCCTCTGAATGTAATAAAAATTCTACCAAAATATTGCCTTATTTCAGAGGAGGTTTTTATGAATACGGTATCGATCCTGATTCAAATAAATAAGCTATTCATCACAATTATTTAATAAAGACGTCAGTGAGAAACCGGCTACAGACTAGGGCTCGGAATTTTCGGGATGAGTCAATTCGAATATTCGTTTCATGCTTTTTTCGAATATTCGAATTTATTGGAATTTTCGAATTATTCAAATTATTCTAATATTAATGGAATTTAGTAGAGCCCTCTACACAAATACCTGCTTCCCGTAAGGAAAGATATCAGTTTTTTTTTTGTCTAATATCGCATCGCATTGATTTCCTATTTTATTGGAAAAAAGTGGAGAGATAGAGGACCTAATTTAATATTTGGGGTGTTTTATCCTTTTTTCATGAAGCTGTTCAGCTGTGAGCTGTAGGTGATAATAGTTCTCTTTAGGCAGTCCAACGATCTGTCACGGTTAGCTGATTGCCTGCTGAGCCTTGTGGACCGACGTAAACAAACCGATTTCTAAGTCTTCACAGAGGCTTGGAATCAATACCATCGCAGATATTTTATTGATTTTCAAACGATATAGGCATATTTTAGTTGTTTTGTGTGGTAGATTACGAGTGTGAATTCCTGTTATCCTTTGTTTTGCGACCTGCACGTCCCCAGCGGCCATATTTAATTGTTTTGTTGGAGTGGCCTATTGTGCCCCAATATTAACTGGTACAAATTGAAGGTTTTTCCATACTTCGGCATTTCTTCTTCAAACGAATCTTGGGTCTGTTCTGAAATCTGCATTCGTTTTTTTGCTCTTTGTTTGCACATTTCACTAAATTTTGCTGAATATTCCTGAGTTTGCCGGACAAATTCTGACTGTGCCCAAAATGAGTACCGGAAAGTGCCCTAACTGTGGTATTGCATCTCGATCTGCCCCATGCACTGTTTGTGATGGGTGTAAAGTTGAAGTTCACTTGAACTGTGTGGGGCTCAACGCGGATGATGTACGTATGACCAGGAATAAGTCTAAGTCCATCAAAATTTTGTGTAAAAAGTGCGGTCTGTGCATGGGAGAGCTGGGAGATTTCAAGAAGATGCTGGTGGAATTGAATGACAGGTTCACTAGGCTTGAGGAAACCATTTTCAATGCCACTCAATCGGAGTTTATGGAGTTGAAGTCCGCCATCGCGAATATGCAGGATGATATTGCCAGACTGAGTACGGTATCTGGTTCTCCCCAGTCTGATGATAGCATAATTGAAAATGTTGTGCAGGAGATGTCTGACAGAGAGATGAGAAGATCTAACCTGATTGTGTTCGGACTTGACGAAGGCGATCATACATCATCACAGGCGCAAATATCTGCAGACAAGGCCGCAGTTGTCGACATGTGCAGGTTGGTGATTCCGTCCATGAGTTCCGATGGTATCAAGGTGATTCGTTTGGGGAGACGCACTGATGGTAGGATTAGACCGATCAAGGTAATTATGAGTTCTCCTGATGTTGTGCGTGGAATATTGGCGAAGGTGAAGGACATTAGAGCCACCGAGCGTTTCAGGGGCATATCTCTGTCATATGACAGAACTCCTATGCAGGTGGAATATTATAAGAGGTTGAAGACTACACTGAGTGAAAGACTAGAAAACGGCGAAAAGAATTTGGTTATTAAATATAGAAATGGCAACCCAAGAATCGTGAATTTAAACCGCTAGCCGCACCCAATGACCATAAAAGTAGTTTCGAAGCATATTATCAGAATGTCCGCGGTCTTAACACCAAGGCAACTGCAGTCTTCAATAATACATCAGTTTACGAATATGACATCATATGTTTAACTGAAACTTGGCTTTCTGATAACGTATGCAATTCGGAGCTATTCCCTAGTGACTATCTGGTGTTCAGATGTGATCGTGATCATGCTCGTTCTGGCTTATCTGTAGGTGGAGGTGCACTTGTTGCTATTAAGGGTGGCTTAAGGGCTTCACGTGTTGACGTCAATTACATATGTGATTTATTTCCAACTATGGATATTGTTGTATGTAAAATTAGTAATTTTAGACTTAAGTTATTAGTATTTAGTATTTACGTACCCCCTGCCACCAGCTTGGAGGAATTCGAAGGTTTTATTGACGCTGTTGAGGCTTTCGCGAGTTCGTTCTCGCAGTATAGTATATTAATGTGCGGAGACTTCAACGTACCAGCCTATGGTTCAGGGAGGGGTGATGGAAAGTGTGGAGTTTTAGGAAATATGAGTAGTTTATTGGGGATTCAGCAGCGTAATAGTATACCTAATGCGAACAATAGATTTTTGGATTTGATATTCGCAAATTTTTCGTGTGATGTTGCTCACGATTCACATCCTCTAGTAAAAGAGGATGCTCATCATCCTGCTCTGGCTTGCTCATTCCAGTTGATTACTGCGAATTCTGGTCCAAATTTCATTTGTGAACATGAGAAAAAACTTATAATTTTAGAAGGGCAAACTTTCCCCTTTTGTATCATTTAATTGATTCTGTTGATTGGTCTGTAATTCACCAAATGGATGATCCTGATTTGGCATGTGAGGTGATGTATGCTAAGCTCGATAGTATCTTTGATATTTGTGTGCCAGTTTATAAAGAAGGGGGTCGCCGTTATCCACCGTGGTTCACACATGATATCATTTCCAATATACGACAGAAGGATCGTCATCGTAGACTATATAGGAGGTATCAACGTGACTCAGATTTTCATCAACTCAAAATACTACGTGGTAGGATTAAAAGAGATATCGCTAGTTCTTATTCGCAATATATTCAGTGCGTTGAGACTAGAGTTCGAGAGGACCCAAATAGCTTTTGGGCTTTTGTGCAGACAAAAAAGTCTAGATCACGTATTCCCGGAGTTATGTCATATCTAGGTGTTGAGCTCAAGGAATCTCAGAAGATTGTTGATGGGTTTTCCACTTTTTTCTCCAGTGTCTTTACTACCTCAGACATTGGTTCCTTTCCTGAGCATTGTGATAGACTGTATTCCAATGGTAGCTCAATATCGCTTCCGACTATCACTGAGGATGACATAATTAAGGCTTCGAGGAAGCTTAAGACCAAGTTAACATCTGGTGTCGACAATGTACCTAGTTTTCTGGTTAAGGACTGCATTTGTTCTCTAGCTGAACCTTTATCCGTAATTTTCAATATAATTTTGAGGAGAATGCATGTTCCAAAAGTATGGAAGATGACAAAAATTTGTCCTGTGTTAAAGTCCGGAGATCCGTCCCTTATAACTAACTATAGGCCTATAGCAATCTTATGTAACTTCGCTAAAATCTTCGAGGTAATTTTATATGACTCAATTTATCCCTCAGTTCGTGCACTAATTTCACCACATCAGCATGGTTTTATGAAGAATCGTTCAGCGGTGACCAATTTGGCAAGCATTACTCAGTGTCTATCAGAGACGCTGGATAATCGTGGTCAGATGGATGTTATATACACAGATATTCAGAAGGCCTTCGACCAGATTGATCACCAGATATTGATCTCAAAGCTTGCATACATTGGATTCTCATCAGAGTTTTTACTGTTGGTTGGATCTTACTTTTCCGATCGTTATCAATATGTTCAGTATGGGGGTTGTGAGTCCTTACCTTATCTCGCCACATCTGGAGTGCCACAAGGCTCCAATTTGGGCCCATTGCTGTTTTTATTATATATTAATGACCTGTCTCTGCTTCTTCAGTGTCTCCATCTCCTCTTTGCTGATGATCTGAAAATATTTGCTGCTATTGGGGATCTTGATGACTGCGTGAGGTTGCAGGCTGCTTTGGATATGATCAGTCTTTGGTGTTTCAGGAATGGTTTGAGCCTGAACATCAATAAGTGTCGAGTTATATCATTCACTCGTAAATTAACCCCAGTTCACTATGACTATGCTGTGGGTGATCAGATTCTGGAGAGATGTGATGAGTATAGGGATTTGGGTGTTGTTTTTGATGGTAAATTGTCCTTTTCCGGGCACATAAGTCAGATAACCTCTTCTGCCTCTAAGACGCTTGGTTATTTTATTAGAAATTGGAACAATTTTGTAAACCCCTATACTATGAAAATACTTTACTATTCTTTCATTCGTAGTAGATTAGAATATGCCTCTATAGTCTGGTGTCCATTATATAATAATGCTGTCGTCATCCTGGAGGCCGTCCAGAGGAGGTGTTTGAAATATATTTATTTTAAATGTTTCGGACAGTACCCTTCGAGAGGATTTGACCACTCGGTCCTCACCGGGAGCCTTGGAGTTGAGGTATTGAAGTTAAGACGTGAGCGTAGCGCACTGAAGTTCCTCTACGGGATTCTGCGTGGTGAGATTGATTGTTCATTTCTCTTGAGTAAGGTTAACATTCATGTACCTAGACCTGGTCTGAGGCAATATAACACCTTCTATGTTGATTTTGGTAGGACAAATGTTATGTTACGGTCTCCTATCAACTTCATGTGTAACTTATATGACAGTTGTTGTGGCCGATGTGATATCTACTACGATGAACTATCAGTAATTTTGATGTGCCATTTGGAGAGTCGTGGTGGGGGTTCGTGACCTTTTTCGGTTTATTCTGTACGCTTGGGATAAGGATGTGATTGGTATGCTGTTGAATTATTTTTTTTTCGAGTATTGGGGGAATAGCATTTTTTTTTTTTTTTTTTGTAAGATTTCATGTAGTAATTTTAAGGCACCATTGGATATATTTTTATATGCTATTGTAAGGATCACATTGTGGTCTGGACTAAGTTTTTCAATCGCATTTGTTTGTTTGATCATTTTTCTCTGTTATTGGGTGTAACCTGTTGAGAATAAATGTATTATTATTATTATTATTATTATTATTATTATTATTATTATTATAAATACAAACGTGCGTCGCCGTCGGGCTAGGGGCAATAAAAATGTGTCATTGCAAAGAGGGTTTTTGCCGGAACTCAGCCAAATTGCCGATATTTGGACATAAATATGTTATACTCTGTTCAAATATAAGAGAATGCAAACAAACAAACCAAATCGGTTTATTTTGCTTAAACCTGATATTTTATTGGTCAAACGGTCTTATTTACAACTGTGAACTACCCTCGATTGGCCTCTGGACGGAAACTACCTGAATACGCCAGGCCTTACTGCGCGACTTTGTTGTGATGTCTCATATATTTGAACAGTGTTTTGATAGTAGGCCGTGTGAGAGGGTGAGCTGCGAACGGATTCAGAAAAATTTAATGTTATCATTGTGTTTGGATAAGTGACATTCTAATTGTGAAAGTGTTAAAGTTTTTGAAGTATACGTAAAAAACTATACGTTTTGCAAACTAAGTGTGATATCACAGTGAGTATTTTACATGATTTTTTATCAATTTCACTCGCAAGATAATCAATAAATATTCGAACATACTAATTTATTCATTCAATGATTTCATAATACTTATTTTCAATCGTTTTTATTTCAAATATCGACTATTCGAAAATAATAGGGAGTGATGATCAAAAATTGAATTATGCATTATTCATAAAATGTGGTACAGAAAAACTTTTCAGACCTGTTACTAAATTCAAATTTCATCTCAATCCAGTTTCTCAATTCAGTTGTATACCTTTCTTACATAAGTTATGTGCTTTCTTACAGTACCTATGTTTTCATCTCAATTCAGTTTTATACCTTTTTTACATAAGTTATGTCTTTTCTTACAGTACCTACGTTATATTCACCGAAAAATGCCACGTCTTCGTGGAAGATCCAGAAATATTGAGTCTTTTCATGTAAATAAAAATGAACAAACCTTTTTCAATGTAATTAAATTATTTGTATATTTTGTATCTACTCTAATTTCGCCTAATATATCTCCTACTTGAAAAAATACCAATGGTTAGTTAATACAACTTTATGTATCTCTGAGGCGAAACAAAGTTCGCCGGGCCAGCTAGTCGTCAATATATATGTTATACAGTAACGGCCCTTGAGGAAAGCCTGCTTCCATACATCTGGTTGTGGAGTTTTCTTCTTTCACTTTCACGTAGAATCTTCTGTTCCTCAAATAATTCCTAATCAACTTGCACAGTTTGATTGAATATCCAGCATATCTCATTTTGTAAATCAATCCTTCATGCCATACTCTGTCGAATGCTCTGGCGACATCTAGTAGTACAAGACCAGTTGCTTTTTTATTTTGGAATCCTTCTGTTATGTATTCTGTGAGTCTCAGTAATTGCTCTTCTGTTGAGTGATCTCTTCTGAATCCGAATTGCTCTGCTGGAAGGAGATTCAGATTTCCAGTTTCTTCTGTAAGCCTCCTAGCGATTACACTTTCTACTACTTTTCCTAGGGCGGACAATAAACTTATCGGCCTGTAGTTTTGGGGGAATTTTTATCTTTGCCTGGTTTGTTGAACACTATGATTTCTGCAGTTTTCCACTTTTTCGGATAGTGTTCAGTCCTCATTATACCGTTTGCAATATTTGTGAGAGCAGCTATACCTTTTTAGGTAATTTCTTCAACATATCATTCGTTATTCTATCACTTCCGGGAGCTTCGCTATTTTTCAAGCTTCTGATTATCTCTTTGATTTCAAATGGAGAAGTTGGTTTTTCTATTTTGTCGTCTACTGGTGGTTCGTCCATTTCTTCTTCGTTGTTCTCAACTAGTTCTTCCAGATCATCATTATCGTCATCAGGTCTGTAATTTATTCTCGAATCTCTTTCGATCGAGTCAGCCAGTGCTTTTGTTTTCCCGATATTCGTATATGCCATTCCTCTTTCTCCTTGGAAAGGTGGTATTTTAGTCTTTTCTCTTCTCAGACATTTTTGCATTTTCCATGCAGAATGATCGATAGTATTTAGTTCTTGAACTCTTTTGTTCCATCTATTTGTTCTCATGTCCTTCAGGGCATTTTTCAGAACTTGGCTGTGTCGGTTTAGATTTTTCTTATTTATATCTGTTTTGTTGAGCCTGTATGTTTTTCTTCGTTTCCGATTTTCCCTGATGAGATCTTTGATTTCTCTGGGATCTTTGATTTCTCAGATGTATCATTGCTGGTCTCGATATTTTCTTTGTGCTCTTTTTGTAGGCATCCAGTATATTCTTTTCCAGTTTATCGACTGCTCTTTCTAGGTCTTCCGGTGTGTTGATTGTTGGTATTTCTGTTTCCACCAATTGTATAAGATGGCTATATTTAGTCCAATCGGTGTATTCTCTTGTTTGAATTAGTTCTCTTCTTAGCCCTTCTCCTGTTGTTAATTCAAGGGGGTTGTGGTTGGAGGTTCCGTTCCACAAGGTCTCTATCGAGAATTCTCTAGTGATATATTTCATAATTGCGATATCAATTATATCTGGTAATCCATTTCCGAATGTTAGGTGCAATAACGATAGCTTCATGTTTTTCAGCGAGATCTTTCAGTTTTCTGCCATTCCTGTTTTCCATCCTGCTGTTCCATTCTGGAGATTTGCGATTAAAATCTCCGACGCAGATTTTCGGGTTTCTTCCATCTAGTATGTTGTTGATTTCTTCTTCAAATAAGTTATTTGGGGGTCTTTTATATACCGATGTGACTTCGACTCTTTATCGATTTATTTCAGCAACAATCATCACTGTTTCAATTTGTGACTCGTCAGATCTTCCTTCAAAATAGTGTTTTAGATCTCGTCTAACCAGTAAGGCAACACCTCCTCCAGTGTTTGCGATTCTGTCACATCTATATCTCATAATTCCTGATGTTCAATCGCGTATTTGGTTTTATTCTTGTTTCCTGTAAGGCTATAATATCAGGTTTTCTCTCTGATACTATTTCTTTCATCTCAGATTTTCGAGTTCTGACCCCGTTTATGTTCCGGGAGACTATTTTAAGGGAATTTTTCCAAGTTGTATTTTCCATTATTTCAGTTTACTGAACATTCCTTGGAGTTTTTTCTCCATCTCTCATTTTCAACATGATTTTGTTGAAAATTTTTTCGGTAGAAGTGTCTAAATCGTCGGCGGATTCAGAGACTCTTCTGTTTTCTTTTGTTTTGTTGATCGTAGGTTTAGCTTGGGGCATTATCTGTTGCTCCTTCTTCTGTACTGGTTTAGGTACTTCTTTTTTTTTGTCGTCTACCCTGGAGAGGGTGGGCTTCTTTTTCTCCTGGACTTTTTGAGGAATCGTGCTCTGCTGAGCCGATTTCTGGCCTGCTTTCCTCTTCCTTGTCACTTATTTGAATTCGCTACATTCTTTGTAGCTTGCTGGATAGCCTTCTTCGCCGCACAGAACGCATGTGGCATTTCTCTCCTCACCTTTTCTTGTAAATTCGCAATCTTTTGTGCAATGATTGCCCAAACATTTAACGCATCTGTATGGAAAAGAGCACTTGTTCCGGGCATGTCCATACCTCTGGCATCTGAAGCATTGGCTTGGATTTTCTGCCCTTCTTTTTGATTCCACTTTACTGCAGAGATTGTCGAGGCGTCTTATTTCGAAAATCTCCTTTCTCCAAGTTTTGACGAGGTATAAGGGTATAAAATAAATTTTTGGTTTTATTGGATGTCATTCTGGACACCTCGACGTCATGGATTCCTTGGACTTTTAGATCATTTTTTATTATATCTAGGTCAGCATCTATTGGGAGATGTCTTATAACTGCGTAGATTTTTTCTCTTCCTCCATCTGGTAGGTAAAGTACTCCTTACCAATCTGGTCAAAATATTTCGTTATGTTTCTGTTGTCGTCCACAGTCGAGGCTACGATCCTTATTCCGTCTTTTACGACGGTTGCTCTGTTGTAGCTGGATTTCTTAATGTAGAGATCTTTTGTGATCTCTACCCAATCGGCTGTACCCATCGTCGTGATGGGTGGATTTTTATCTTTTTTAGGTAACTCCGTTGTTCTTTTTGCGGTCTCTTTACGCGCGCGTTTTGTGGGCGGCGCGTTCTGGGTTTTTGCAACTTGAGTTGCAAAATTTTTCTTCTTTTCCGGTTCTGGAGCTACTTGGAATTTGTGGGGATTGCTACTGGCTTTGCAATTTCTGCAAATGTGGGGGATTTCAGTGCCGTAATCTGTTTTGCAATTTCAGCAAAACTAGAGGATTGAGGCGCTTTATTCTTGTTAACTTCCTCTCTCAAGAAGCGTATCTCCCCGACCAACTGAGACACGGTTTCAGTCAGTTTATTTATTTGAACCTTCAACTGCCCATTCTCTTCTTTGAGCCTTACAAGGTCCTCTGCTTCTCCATCGTTGAGTTCTTCGGTGTCCGTAGCTTCCATGTAGGAGCTTTCATTGTCTGAGACCTCCGACATGGCTTTTTGTCCGTATTGAACTATATGAGGTTTTTCGGAATAATAATGAATATTGGAAATCCTCACTACTATGTTACTATCAAGCTATGTGGCTAAGTTATATATTTTCTATACTATCAGAAAAATAAATCGACTCACCAGTGAAATCCGTGGAACTAGCGATCTTGGAAATGATCTGGACTGAGACACTGAATACACTTAATTTGAACGAATTTACTCTCTATAACACATACACTTATAGAACTTACAAAAAACTTCGGAAGTTTCATAGACGGAATCAAAAATTCCGTAGCTTCGCTAGTGTACACTTTCACTTCGACTTTCTCTTCCGCATTCACTTTTACGGCACTGCGAACAAGTCTGCTTTCACCGAGTTCTTACTCAACACTTAATGTTATTTTCTTCGGATACAGTGTGAACTGTATTCGAAACTCTGATTTGTGTGAAATTATTTGACCCCGACGTGATTTGAACTCCCAACCTTCTTATCTGGAGTCAGACGCGCTATCGTTGCGCCACGGAGTCCTTTTCTCCGAAGCAGGGTACTTCGTGCCTGCTATGAACGCCGGTTACGTCGAGGGTATAGAGTAGTGCGTCGCCGGTGGCGCCATCGTTTGGCGTATGCTGCACCGCAATAGACGTGTATGGTTCCCTGTGATCGCAACCGTCGAGAGCAGTGATGCCATCGTTTGGCTACCTCTGGTACCACCATGGTGAGATGAAGTATTCTTCTACCATGGGTACAACTACGCCGCTACAATATCTATAAATAGAGCCTCAATATTTGGGTAACCAGAGAACAATCTCTCACATTTGACGATGTTTAAAAGCAACAATAATCATAATACTTCGTTCCATTTATACCCGGTCCGGGAATTTTTCTTCCAAAAGCATAGCACATAACACATTCAATAGTGTTATTCAGTTCCTAATTGAACGTTGAAATTGAATTCTGTGCAATTTACGACGCATTTTGAAACGATATGCACGCCTGTGCTGGGCATAATATTGTTGCGCCGCCACTGGTATTCACGCACTACATATTGTTGCGCTGACAGACCGTCGACCTTGTGTCGGGGGTTATTTCGCCTCGATGATTCTCACAATCTGCATTCATAATTCCTTCAATTTAAACAAGGATCTCACTAGGAATGTATGATAAGGTGGATTTGCTAGTTCTGAATTCATTGCTTGCTTCCATTTTGTTTCACAGCATATGTTCTTGTACGAAACGTACAATAAATATCCAAAATTAGATATATCAAAAATTCATAAATTCAATTCAACCAAATAATTCCATTCGAAATTATTTAGATCATTCTCTCTTTCATAATTGTTATTTCCTGTGTAAGTAGGCCAGGTGAGACAAAGGATTGCAATAGTTTGTTTCAATATCTAACATTCCTTAATCCAACTGCAGCAATTTTGCAAGTAAAGAAAAATGTACTGAATATGCAAAATGTAAGTCGATTTCGATTATGTGGTCTTGACGGCATTGTACAATTTTACTATATATAGTTTATTAGATTAGGAAATAAACGTTCATTAACAAGTGATCCGCATTATCAATCTCAATCCTCGAGTCCCTAAGTTTTCTTAACCCAGAACTCTTAGAACTTGAGGTACAATTGAGATACCACCCCAACGTTGGTCCTTCGAGCCTACAATCAACCACCAGGGACTTTGGAATACATCCACTGAACCCACATCAAGAAGCAGTCAACAATCAACCACAAGGGACTTTGGAATACATCCACTGGACCCACATCAAGAAGCAGTCATCGGACTTACAACCCTTTGACTGAATCACCATGGAAATACATCCACTGGGCACACAACAAGAAGCAGTCATCGGACTTACCACCCTTTGACTCAACCACCAGGGAAATACATCCACTGAACTGAACTGAAGAAGCAGTCAACGGACTCAACCACCAGGGACTTTGGAAAACACTCACTGTATCCACGATCCCCAAGAAATAAACCACCCACATAATATCCAGCCACTGAATCTACCGGCCAGCAGCACAAAGATTAAAAAAATGGAAAACCTCATCGCCGAGCAGCTCAAAACGGCCGAAGCCATAAAAAGGGCTCATACCAATATGAAAAAAGATTCATCATCGAGAAATACCAAAGAATACTGCGGCAGGAAGATGGCATAATTAAATGAAGAATGGGACAACTTTAAAGAAACTCATCAGAAGCTACAAGAATTTCCGAAAACCCATGAATACCATGCCAAGGACGTATATGAGCAAGCGGAAAAGATATATCAAGAAGCAATTGCACATTTGGAAAAAATAGAACAAAAACTTTGGGGAGATGAACTTACGACGGAAGGAAATGCCCACAAACCATTAATTACCGATTCCCAAATCATCAAAGAACATATGTCGAGCATTCAATTATTCCTGAAAGATCTGAACAAAATCAACAACCTACTAGAAGAGGAAAGTCATTACGAACTACTGAAGGTCAAACAACAAAATATGGAAAAAAGATGGTCAGAAATTGTCTCTCTGGAAATCAAAATAAACGCTCTGGAAACAGAAGATGCAGAGTTATATTCAAAAAATGGATACTCCGATGAGGCAAATGAAAAGTACGAAGAAACCCAAGCCAAAATAATAACCACAATCCGAAGAGAAAATTCAGCAGGATCCTCAAAAATTAATCTTCCAACTACAACTATTCCGATATTCACTGGACTGTATGACTCATGGCCCAACTTCCGAGATATATTCAAGCAACTAGTAGACAACAACAGTTCCTTCGGAGGTGTAGAAAAAATGCAACTGCTGAAAACAAATCTCAGAGGAGAGCCCGCCAGAATTATCCAAAATCTGGAAATATCATCTTCCAACTACCAAACGGCCTGGAAACTCATAGAGAAAAGATACAACAACCCAAGGATGCTGTTCAATGAACACATGGACAATCTTCTCAATTTCACCAATCTGAATTCTGAATCAGCAGGAGCCATGAAGAAATTACACGACACTATTAGGGAAAGCACAGAAGCCCTGAGAAACATGAATATAAACAAATGGGAAGACATAATTGCATATATCATGCTGAGAAAACTGAATTCAACTACAGCAAATCTCTACGAGCAAAGTGTAAACAAGCCACGAGATATTCAGCACCTGGATGACCTCATCAGCTTCCTAGCTCAACTTTTCCAAACACTTGAAATCGTCAGAACGAATACAAAAAAACCAGAAAGAAAGTACGATGAACACCAGAAAATAAACAGTCACCTCCAGCGAACAACAAAGTGCAGCATATGCAATAATCTCCACGAAATCTACAGATGTAAAAAATTCAAAAATTTTAGCTTAGCTGAAAGAGAAGCACACTTCAATCAAAAACAACTATGCAGGAGCTGCCTGAGTCACCACTTCAAACAAATCTGTCACTGTCGTTCCAGATGCCAAAAATGCAACGGTCGCCATCATACAATGCTCCATCGAGAAAAGCGAAATGATGATACAAAAAGGCCACATCCCTCCAACCCCACTCAAGAAAGGGTCAATTCACATCTGGGATACGCAAAGAACAACCTTCAAGAATCAAAAACCTCAGTGCTAGCAACCGCCCTCATCAGAGCCACCAACAAAAACGATGAAAAAATAACTCTAAGAGCCTTGATTGACCCAGGATCACAAGCCTCTTTCATCACAACAGCCGCAGCTCAAGCATTGGGAAAACAAAAAATCAAACAAAACGCTGAAATAACCGGCCTAGGAAATACCGCTACGGAATCCAGGTGGAAAATAAATACGAACATTACACCCAACTTCGACAGTGACTTTGCGATGGACGCTGAGCTCAATGTAATAGGCAAAGTAACAAATAATATGCCGTCCACTCACCTTTATACGAAAATCAACTGGGATAATATACAACTCGCAGATCCATTATTCCATGTACCAGGTCCAATCGACGTTCTACTCGGAATTGACTACTTCCCCAAGTATATGAAGTCGGGATTCAAGGCAACAGAGGATGGACTAGTGACACAAAACATTTCGGATGGATTATTAGTGGAACTGCATCATCGAGTCTCACAAAATTCTTTAACATCGAAGAAGCAGAAGAGCAGGATTCCTTCTCAGGTTTATTAGTTACAATTATTGTATTCATGAAAATCTTTGTTTCTTGAAGAATCGAGAAGGAATACTGTAGAATTTTTTGCACATTTTCATTTTGTTCATTTCACACAGCTTTTTCGATGGAAGTACCTCTTTATATCTTTTTTCCTTTTTACTGGTTGTTTATCTCTTCATTTAATGTTTATATTATAATGTTCATCTATTTTCATTTATGTTCGTTAAATTTGTAGTTGAACATGTTATTAGGTTTGTCCTGTTGGTGTTCCGGTTATGTAAATAAATAACTGAAAATTAATAAAAACAAAGGTCATGAAATCCTTACTAGCCACCTGAAATGTTTCTGTTTGCAGACCTTGATGATTAACTTATAATTGGAAAATCCTCCTCTTAATATATTCTTTGATTTGCCAATACTTTTGGAAACTGGACAAATATGACCTTATAATAATATAATATAATAATTGGGAAAAATTCCTAGCCATAAACAGTCTGATCAAATTAGGAAAAAACAAGTCCGATTCTCACATCAATAATGTCGAAGCTCACCTCCTGCTTTCCGTTGATCAAATTGTAACGTTACAATCGCACTGCATGACGTTCGAGCATGAGATTCTAATATTGATTTCTCAGGGGAGGCTAGATTACCCCAGCAACAAAAAAGAGAAACTTAGTTGAGATCCGAATCGAAGATCCCTACTAAGGCGCTGGACAAGGAGGAGCTTTTTTAACCAAGGTAGCTTCCTCTGCGACCACCATCACATCTTAGAGAGGTGATGTCCGAATCAGGAATCATAATCGATTATAGCGATTTTCATTCTATTTGTATGCATCAAAGAGTCTACGCTGTACAGTCTTATACAGGTCTGGAAGGTTTTCAAGATGCAGAGATGGGTCTAAGAGCTTATTTTCCACTTCGATCAAATTACTAGCGTTATCTGAAATCAAACCAAAGAAAGCACCGTCAGTAGGAACGTTTCTGCTAAAGCATAAATAAGATGGAGAATAACCTGTGACTTCAAGCCTTGCCAACCTGATAGCTTGTGCAATTTGATAGAGATTCTGATCCCAAGTATTATGTTTTTCATCGATGAAAGATCTTATTGCGGTTGTTATCGTTTTATTGACTCGTTCAGTAGGATTTATTTGTGGAAAGTATTATACCTTGCATTGTACCAGATTTTCTGTACTTTATATTTCTTAATCAAATTTTTGAACTCATTGGAAGTGAATTGAACTCCATTGTCTACAACTATGATCTAAGGAACACCAAACATAAGAAAAACCTGTTTCTCAATGAATTTGACAACACCTTTCGCGGTAGCTTTACCCATAGGATGCACTAAGACAAACTTGGTAAACCAATCTGTAACCATAAAGACGTACTGGTTACCATTCTTCGATCTGGGATATGGACCCAACAATTCGGCAGATATTAACTGGAAGGGAAAATTTATATTACGATAATTACCAGTTGAACTAGCTTGTGGAAAATTGTCTGATTTTCAGGAAGCACATACCTTACATTTACGAATATATTATTTTACAAAATTTCTCATCTTCCGCCAGTAGCACAATTGAGAGAGTCTAGAGAAAGTTTTGAATACACCAAAGTGTCCAGCTAAAGGGTCGTCATGATATTTGTTCAGAAGTTCAAGCCTATTTTCCGTCGAACCACAATTTTCCAGTCTACAGACGCATACGAGAGTTCAGATCTACTCATAATGTGCTTATATGGGACATTTCCCGAAACCTTGAAATCAGGGAAGGATTCGGGGTTTCTAGTAACTCTATCACACATAGTTCGGTACCAAAGATCCGGTTTCAACCTATTCAGATCCAGAACAGCTGTCTCAGGAATTCGAGACAAGGAATCAGCCACAGTATTGAGGGATCTACTGCGACGAACTATCTTGAAGCGATGACAGGACAAACCAACAATCCATCTTGCTATCCTAGGAGAAGGATTCTTCATAGAGTGCAACCACTGCAGAGAAGAATGATCCGTTATAACGGTGAATTCAGTCCCTTCAATGTAAGGACGGAAGCGATCGATAGAGAGGAGAATAGACAGAAGCTCCTTCTCAGTCGTTGTGTAATTTCGTTGACACTTGGTCAAAGTCCTGCTGAAGTATGCTATAGGATGTTCAAAGCCGTCGTTTTTCTGAAATGAGACACTGCCTACACCAACATCAGAAGCATCACAGGCTAGGAAGAAGGGCTTTGTAAAATCTGGGCTAGCTAGAATTGGAGTTGAGGTCAGCATCTGCTTCACCGTTCCGAATGCAGCATCAGCCTCGTCCGTCCCCTTCACTGGTTGTCCCTTTCTATGACCTTCTAACAAATTGGAAATAGGAGCACACACTGTCGAAAAGTTTTTCAAGAATCGTCGATAATAACCAACAAGACCAATCAATCTTCTAATTTGACTAGCATTGGTAGGAATTGGATACTCCACGATTGATTTGACTTTATCAGGATCTGTCCTGGACCTTGTTCATCTACCAAAAATCCTAGAAATTTGAGTGAGGGACGACAGAAATAATATTTTTCAAAGTTAACCGTCAAGTTTGCCTCTTGAAGGCGCCTGAAAAGTTCTCTAAGAACCCAAATATGAGTTTCGAAATCAGGAGTTGCTTTAATGACGTCATCTAAATAATATTAGACATATGGCTCAAGATATAAGCCTATTACAATATCCATGAGACGGCACATAGCTTGAGACGCGTTATTTAAGCCAAAGGGAAGAACTCTAAAGCAAAACAATCCACGTCCCTGAACGGCGAACTTGGTCTTCAACTTGGATTCCTCATCAAGGGGAATTTGAAAAAAAAAGCAGACTTCAAATCTATGGATAATAAAAATGAGGCATTGCGAAAAATTATTGAATCAATTAAATGCATAGGATATGAATCAGGAACAGTAACCGAGTATAACTTCCTACCGTCGAAGCAAACCCTATTTGAACCATCTTTCTTGGCAACCAGCCAATGAGGAGATAGACAAGTTGAAACTGTCGTCACAGGTTCAATGATACCAAGTTCCAACATTCCATCTATTTCTTTATTGAGAACAGATTGCATAGCAGGTGAAAGGGGATACTGCCGTTGACATATAGGAGGGCCCTCAGGTTTTTACAATATATTAAAAAAAAATACAAGATGCACAAGTTGAAAAATTTACAGTTCCCAACGAAGAGGATTTATTAAGCATAATCTCTCAAAGCTACACAAACTTATAACTACTTAACTTAAGGGAGTTTCAGCAACGGTTCTGATCCTCTTACAAGACAGATTTCCCATAGTATTTCATCTTCTATTCTCCCTTGTAGGGAGTAGTCACTGGCAGGTATTCACTCCAGCCAAGCATCGTATTCAGCTCCAGGCTACGGCAAAAAGTTGTGAACCAAGCCAAATTGTATTTCAAAGGTAAAGGTTGCACTTCAGCCCAAATTATTCAGATCCAACCAAAATTGTGTTCACATGCGAAAATTGTTCTGCAAAAGATCGAGTTCTGATCCGAGGTACTTTCATCGAAAAAGCTGTGTGAAATGAACAAAATGAAAATGTGCAAAAAATTCTACAGCATTCCTTCTCGTTTCTTGAAGAATCGAGAAGGAATGCTGTAGAATTTTAGCTTTGAGAGATTATGCCTCTTCGTTGGGAACTGTAAATTTTTCAAATTGTACATCTTGTATTTTTTTTTAATATATTGTAAAAACCTGAGGGCCCTCCTATATGTCAACGGCAGTATCCCCTTTCACCTGCTATGAAATCTGTTCTCAATAAAGAAATAGATGAAATGTTGGAACTTGGTATCATTGAACCTGTGACGACAGTTTCAACTTGTCTATCTCCTCTTTGGCTGGTTGCCAAGAAAGATGGTTCAAATAGGGTTTGCTTCGACAGTAGGAAGTTATACTCGGTTACTGTTCCTGATTCATATCTTATGCATTTAATTGATTCAATAATTTTTCGCAATGCCTCATTTTTATTATCCATAGATTTGAAGTCTGCTTTTTTTTCAAATTCCCCTCGATGAGGAATCCAAGTTGAAGACCAAGTTCGCCGTTCAGGGACGTGGATTGCTTTGCTTTAGAGTTCTTCCCTTTGGCTTAAATAACGCGTCTCAAGCTATGTGCCGTCTCATGGATATTGTAATAGGCTCATATCTTGAGCCATATGTCTAATATTATATAGATGACGTCATTAAAGCAACTCCTGATTTCGAAACTCATATTTGGGTTTTTAGAGAACTTTTCAGGCGCCTTCAAGAGGCAAACTTGACCGTTAACTTTGAAAAATATTATTTCAGTCGTCTCTCACTCAAATTTCTAGGATTTTTGGTAGATGAACAAGGTCTCAGGACAGATCCTGATAAAGTCAAATGAATCGTGGAGTATCCAATTCCTACCAATGCTAGTCAAATTAGAAGATTGATCTTGTTGGTTATTATCGACGATTCTTGAAAAACTTTTCGACGGTGTGTGCTCCTATTTCCAATTTGTAAGAAGGTCGTAGAAAGGGACAACCAGTGCAGTGGACGGACGAGGCTGATGCTGCATTCAGAACGGTGAAGCAGATGCTGACCTCAACTCCAATTCTAGCTAGCCCAGATTTTACAAAGCCCTTCTTCCTAGCTTGTGATGCTTCTGATGTGGGTGTAGGCAGTGTCTCATTTCAGAAAAACGACGGCTTTGAACATCCTATAGCATACTTCAACAGGACTTTGACCAAGTGTCAACGAAATTACACAACGACTGAGAAGGAGCTTCTGTCTATTCTCCTCTCTATCGATCGCTTCCGTCCTTACATTGAAGGGACTGAATTCACCGTTATAACGGATCATTCTTCTCTGCAGTGGTTGCACTCCATGAAGAATCCTTCTCCTAGGATCGCAAGATGGATTGTTGGTTTGTCCTGTCATCGCTTCAAGATAGTTCGTCGCAGTAGATCTCAATACTGTGGCTGATTCCTTGTCTCGAATTCCTGAGACAGCTGTTCTGGATCTGAATAGGTTGAAACCGGATCTTTGGTACCGAACTATGTGTGATAGAGTTACTAGAAACCCCGAATCCTTCCCTGATTTCAAGGTACAAATATCATGACGACCCTTTAGCTGGACACTTTGGTGTATTCAAAACATTCTCTAGACTCTCTCAATTGTGCTACTGGCCGAAGATGAGAAATTTTGTAAAATAATATATTCGTAAATGTAAGGTATGTGCTTCCTGAAAATCGGACAATTTGCCACAAGCTAGTTCAACTGGTAATTATCGTAATATAAATTTTCCCTTCCAGTTAATATCTACCGACTTGTTGGGTCCATATCCCAAATCGAAGAATGGTAACCAGTACGTCTTTGTGGTTACAGATTGGTTTACCAAGTTTGTCTTAGTGCATCCTATGGGTAAAGGTACCGCAAAAGGTGTTGTCAAATTCATTGAGAAACAGGTTTTTCTTATGTTTGGTGTTCCGCAGATCATATTTGTAGACAATGGAGTTCAATTCACTTCCAATGAGTTCAAAAATTTGATTAAGAAATATAAAGTACAGAAAATCTGGTACAATGCAAGGTACTTTCCACAACTAAATCCTACTGAACGAGTCAATAAAACGATAACAACCGCAATAAGATCTTTCATCGATGAAAAACATAATACTTGGTATCAGAATCTCTATCAAATTGCACAAGCTATCAGGTTGGCAAGGCATGAAGTCACAGGTTATTCTCCATCTTATTTATGCTTCAGCAGAAACGTTCCTACTGACGGTGCTTTCTTTGGTTTGATTTCAGATAACGCGAGTAATTTGATCGAAGTGGAAAATAAGCTTTTAGACCCATCTCTGCATCTTGAAAACCTTCCAGACCTGTATAAGACTGTACAGCGTAGACTCTTTGATGCATACAAATAGAATGTAAATCGCTATAATCGATTATGATTCCTGATTCGGACATCACCTCTCTAAGATGTGATGGGGGTCGCAGAGGAAGCTACCTTGGTTAAAAAAGCTCCTCCTTGTCCAGCGCCTTAGTAGGGATCTTCGATTCGGATCTCAACTAAGTTTTTCTTTTTTGTTGCTGGGGTAATCTAGCCTCCCCTGAGAAATCAATATTAGAATCTCATGCTCGAACGTCATCCAGTGCGATTGTAACGTTACAATTTGATCAACGGAAAGCAGGAGGTGAGCTTCGACATTATTGATGTGAGAATCGGACTTGTTTTTTCCTAACTTGATCAGACTGTTTATGGCTAGGAATTTTTCCCAATTATTATATTATATTATTATAAGGTCATATTTGTCCAGTTTCCAAAAGTATTGGCAAATCAAAGAATATATTAAGAGGAGGATTTTCCAATTATAAGTTAATCATCAAGGTCTGCAAACAGAAACACTTCAGGTGGCTAGTAAGGATTTCATTACCTTTGTTTTCATTAATTTTCAGTTATTTATTTACATAACCGGAACACCAACAGGACAAACCTAATAACATGTTCAACTACAAATTTAACGAACATAAATGAAAATAGATGAACATTATAATATAAACATTAAATAAAGAGATAAACAACCAGTAAAAAGGAAAAAAGATATAAATAAAGAGAAAATCAGAAATTCTTCAATATTTCAGATTAAGGGCGAACAAATACAACTGCAATGCGGCACTTTGGATGAATTGCATTACTTTGTGAGGCTTTGGCCCAGATACCACGGTCATCGGCTGGACTTCGTGATAACTAAATATTATTAAGTAATCAGGTACTTACGTAATATTATATCCGATATAAATACATGTAGGAACATGAAATAAAGCATTCTTCAGTTTCTTCTTACTTAATTCACTACTGTGAATAGTCAAACCTAAAGAAGTGAGCCTTACAACCTCACTATCTTTTACATGGTCCTTCGAGTCAAAGAAGAAATCAAGCACTGTGAACAGTCAGCGAAGAATCAGAGCTTCAACCACTCGACACTCGAGGCATAGAAAAACGAGTAAATACCGGTATCTACAGTCTATAAAAGCCAAGGAGTCCAACGCATAGTGGTTTCCCACCCAAGGAGCAGCAAAGAAGCCAAGACAACCTCCGAATTATCTCCAATCGGAATTATATGAGCAGGCATACGAAAATTACTTGGACGTAGAAGAATTACTGACCCAAAATCAGGAGGACGTTGCCACAACAAACCAGAATAGAACTACAAACTTACCTGAGTTGCAAATTCCAACATTCAACGGCGAATACGAACAATGGCCGACTTTCCGTGACCTATTTAACCAGATCGTAGACAAACAAAATATCGCTGATGTCGAGAAAATGCAATTCCTGAAAATACATGTACGAGGCGAAGCCGGTAAATTAATATAACACCTGGAAACTTCCGAGAAGAATTACAACATTAAAGAATTACATTATTATCAATATCATGACATCTCCTCTTTTTTGCAAAAAAAATGTTTTTCTTTTTTCTATTCACTTATTAATCTATGGATAGCGAGTTTACAAAATATATAAATTTTTACAATTCAGAAAACTTACAATGTTGAAATTATTATTATTATTACTACCCTATGGTGTTAATCTACGTGGAGGTTTGGACGTCCTTCCAAACCTTGTAACGTAGTAAGGAATTTGTAAATGTGAAATTGTGTTATCAATTCTGGAATTACTTAAATCGGGTTTTATCTGATGCCTATTTCTAATTACTTTTATATTTGAATCACTCAATTTCACACTGGACCTCCTAGTACGTTCATCTATATTTGTTATTAATATTATCCCAGGTAAATTTTAAAAACCATTATTCTTAATCAACACTTTTTGCTCGAGTTCGAGTTTATGTAAATTTCTTGAGTTTCTGTCAAAATATCGTTTATAAATTTTTTATACTTGAAGTGAATTTTTACTGTGATGTTTGATATTTATTATTTTAGGCTCAAGATATTCTGAGGTAACTGGCAAAATACTTTTCAAATTTCTGTGCATCAGGATTTGTGCAGGTGAATATAAGTTATTGTCAATGGGTGTATTTCTAAGTTCTAACAAAGCTAAATTGAAATCTGTATTATCATAAAGACATTTTTTCAAAATTGATTTAAGAGTCCCTATTGTTCTCTCTATTTGACCATTAGATTGTGTAAAATAAGGACTGCTTGTTGTATGCTGAAATCCCCATTCCCTGGAAAAGATCTGAAAGTATTTGATGCGAATTGTGGACCGTTATCTGAGAAAATTTCATCTGGTATTCCTAATAAAGAAAAAACACTTTTCAAGTAGTTCATCACACTTTCTGAAGAAGAATTTCTATTCAAACATTTCACATCCATGAACTTTGGAAAATAGTCAACCAAAGCTATGTAATGCATTTTCAAAATAAAATTGAAAACCTGCACCTCCTTCAAAAGAAACACGCTCAGTCGTAATAGCACATGTGTTTGTGGAATTCTCAGGCCCTGCTGGAATACCCACTTCTGCATCAGAAACTCCGGTTTTAATCACCCCACCAAGTATCTGTTCAGAAATATGAATTTTGTTCTGTGATGAATTCTCAACACAGGGTTGGGATAAAGTTTGGTACCAAATTAATATATTTAAAACGGAAGGGACGGTAATTTTGAAATTTATTGTCAGGAGGTGAATGGCAAGCACTTCGAATATTTAAAATGATTTTTTTTAAATTATTTTCGATAAATTTTTTCTAGTTGAAGCCCTGTATTCCCTCTTTTTATAGATTTTCATAAAAAATACGTCATGAAAAGCAGAAAGAGTTATCTAATACAAAGTATTTCGATTTATTTCTCACTATTGATACAAATAACAACGATTCATTTATTTGAATGGATTTTATGTCAAATGTACAAAAAGACTGAATTTTTTCTTTTAACAGATAATTTTTACATGGAACCCGATATGGACAGATCCGAAACAAGGTGCAGTTTCAGAATCTGCAGAAATATACAGGGTGTCCCATTCTAATAAAAAATTTTTTTGTCATTTCCGGTTAAACCAGAAGTATCCCATTAATGAAAATATGCTCATCAGATGCGTTGTGGTCCATTACACTCAGCTACCAAATTTCAAAAATATCGCCCGTTTTGTTTTAAAGATATTAATTTGGTGACAAACTTTATCCCAACCCTGTATATCCTTCTGCAACATAACTTGAGCGCCATCCACAATGTCTCTTCAAAATTGTCCAATCTGCTCCAGAATTTACAAGTAGGGTTGCAGAAGATCGCCTGAAACTGTGCCCTGTATATTGTTCAGCGTCAGAAAAACCCAAATACTTTGCAATTTTAGCGGGCATTTTAGAAAATGAGTTAACACCTACAGGCTGGACAGTACATTTTTCGTTTTTATACATAATTTAGAAATAATCGCTTGTGATCAACTTTGTTTGGCCTCAAGTTCTTATACTTGCGGTATATATCAAGTGCAGCAACATTATTTCTACCATTGACCACAGTGGAAACTCTTTTCTTATAGGTTTTCGTATCAGGAATCTGAATAACCAATACGCTGCCACGATCTTCCACATCATCTACGGTCATATTCACCAGCTCGCCAATTCTACACCCTCCAGCAACACCCATAATAAAAACTACCTTTATCAATAAATATTGCTCATCAGGGCGGCATCTAAAAAATATTTTAACTCCTCTCTTATGAATACTTTCGACTTCTTTGCTACGTATCCTCTGAAATGTTGCTTCAAAAAGGCGGTGACTTGGTAAAATCTGCCGATGTCTATTTTTTCTTTCAGAGCCAACATTTTTTTGTAGGACCATAAAGACGACGACTTTCTTGGAGCTCTCGGAAATATATGCCAAAATGATTTTTTCGATGACACCTTTGGATTTCTTATTATTTCTCCAGGTACAAAATGCCGTATATTCCTTTTCGTACAAAGTTTTTGATTTCAATGGAATAACTGCTTCTGCTACCTCATTTGCTTCCTCTATAAACTTTTGAACTTTCTTTTCATGAATAAACATTCATTTAACTCACTTGTTGTATAAATAATTATTATATCATCTGGCTGAATAGATATCAACATTCGTTTTAAACGCATGGGACAAGCATTAAGAGGTTTTTTAATGATTGAAATTAAAGGTTTGTGATCTGTCTCGACTGTAACATGTTTCCCATATATGTAGGCTTTTTTATCTGGTCTAGGGTATGATTCTCTTTCAGACAAAAGAAAACCTATATTTCCCTTCTTCTTAATGGTGTTGTTAATAAAACTCGAACTCTATTTACAAGTTTATTAACAAATATACACTTTGGAATCACTCTACACAATATATTAAATATATTGTGACCGATTGCTGACTATTTTCGTCTTTACTTCAAAACAGAACTCTTATCGTCTAATCGACTAAACATTTAATAATATTGAATCGTCTACTCGTCTTTCGTCTATATTCAAAACTGAACCCGACACTTATGCAAATCAATCTGAATCTGAATCTCTGAATCTATCTCTGAATGTATCTCTTTTTTTATAGTAGGGGGAATCTGCGACCGTGAAAACACGGAGCTCTATCTCTCACCCAGAGGAACCCATTTCTAAGGAATACTGTGGGGTTACTCACTCTCACTCACTAAACCTAACCTGCTTTTTATTGGTTCCGGGCATTTGCCTATAAACCATTTATCCCTTAATCGGTTAATTTCTTCTTGCACATTGTAGTGCTAGGGTTTTCATGTTAGTCCATTTCGGATATCTCTTTGTAGTATAGTTTCAATAAGTTTCCGTACTCATTTTAATCTCTCCTCAATTGATCTCGCGGTCTCCTTTTGCGTAAATTCTCATTCTTCCTCTGTCTTCCTCCGGATCGTAGTTCACTAGTCTCCTGAGTTCTTCGTTTGGATGTTCCTTCGCTGTTTCGAATAACTTTTCAGCTTTCCTCTTCATAAATTCGGTGATGGTTTCTCACTTCAAACCTCGATATATCTGTTTGTTCCTGACAAACCAAGGCGCATCTATGGCACATCGCAGTAGCTTGTTTTCTGTTGCCTGAATTCTTTGTATATGGCTCTTTGCCGCGAATCTCCAAGCACCTGATCCATAAGTCAGTTGTGGTCTAGCAACGGCTTTGATTATTTTCAATTTTGTCTCATTTGACATGTGTCTCTTTCTACCTATCAGAGGGTAGAGCATATTCATCGCTGCCTTGGTTTTGTCAACGGCTTGTTTGATATGGCTTCTCCAAGTTAGACCTTTGTCTAGGGTGCTACCTAAATATTTCGCTTCGTTTTTCCATTCGATTTCTTCTCCATCTAACTCTAGATTTGTTGTTGTTCTTAGTCTCCTCTTCTGCAGTTATATCGCTTGGCTCTTTTGTCCGTTGAGCTTTATTTTCCATTTATCACACCAGTCATTTTTTTCATCTATAGCTTCTTGTAATATTCCTTCTATGATTTCTGGCTTGCGATGTCGCATTGCGATTCCCGTGTCGTCGGCATATAGTATCAGCATAGTCCTTGGAGATTTTGGTATATCGTGAATATATATGTTATATAGTAACGGCCCAAGTACTGACCCTTGAGGCACCCCTGCTTCCATATATCTGGTTGTGGAGTTTTCTCCTTTCACTTTCACGTAGAATCTTCTGTTCCTCAAATAACTCCTAATCAACTTGCACAATTCATTGAATATCCAGCATATCTCATTTTGTAAATCAATCCTTCATGCCATACTCTGTCGAATGCTCTGGCGACATCTAGTAGTACAAGACCTGTTGCTTGTTTATTTTGGAAACCTTCTGTTATGTATTCTGTGAGTCTCAGTAATTGCTGTTCAGTTGAGTGATCTCTTCTGAATCCGAATTGCTCTGCTGGAATGAGATTCAGATTTTCAGTTTCTTCTGTAAGCTTCCTAGCGATTACCCTTTCTACTACTTTTCCTAGGGCGGACAATAAACTTATCGGCCTGTAGTTTTGGGGGAATTTTTTATCTTTGCCTGGTTTGTTGAACACTATGACTTCTGCAGTTTTCCACTTTTCCGGATAGTGTTCAGTCCTCATTATACCGTTTGCAATATTTGTGAGAGCAGCTATACCTTTTCTAGGTAATTTCTTCAACATAGTATTCGTTATTTTATCACTTCCGAGAGCTTTTCTATTTTTCAAGCTTCTGATTATCTCTTTTATTTCAAATGGAGAAGTTGGTTTTTCTATTTTGTCGTCTACTGGTGGTTCGTCCATTTCTTCTTCGTTGTTCTCTACTAGTTCTTCCAGATCGTCATTATCGTCATCAGGTCTGTAATTTATTCTCGATTCTCTTTCGATCGTGTCCGCCAGTGCATCTGCTTTATCGATATTCGTATGTGCCATTCCTCTTTCCCCGTGGAGAGGTGGTATTTTAGTCTTTTCTCTTCTCAGACATTTTTGCATTTTCCATGCAGAATGATCGGTAGTATTTAGTTCTTGAACTCTTTTGTTCCATCTATTTGTTCTCATGTCCTTCAGGGCATTTTTTAGAACTTGGCTGTGTCGGTTTAGATTTCTCCTATTTATATCTGTTTTGTTTAGCCTGTATGTTTTTCTTAGTCTCCGATTTTCCCTGATGAGATCTTTGATTTCTCTGGGTGTATCACCGTGTGGATGTATTGGTGCTGGTCTCGTTATTTTCTTTGTGCTCTTTGTATAGGCATCTAGTATATTCTTTTCTAGTTTATCAACTGCTCTTTCTAGGTCTTCCGGTGTGTGGATTGTTGGTATTTCTGTTACCTCCGATTGTATCAGATGTCTATATTTAGTCCAATCGGTGTATTCTCTTGTTTGCATTAGTTCTCTTCTTGGCCCTTCTCCTATTGTTAATTCGATTGGGTTGTGGTTAGAGGTTCCGTCCCACAAGGTCTCTATCGAGAATTCTCTAGTGATATTTTTCATAATTGCGATATCAATTATATCTGGTAATCCATTTCTGAATGCTAGGTACGTTGGTTCTTCAGGTCCAATAACGATAACTTTATGTTTTTCAGCGAGATCTTTCAGTTTTCCGCCATTTCTGTTTCCCATCCTGCTGTTCCATTCTGGAGATTTGCAATTAAAATCTCCGATGCAGATTTTCGGGTTTGTTCCATCTAGTAAGTTGTTGATTTCTTCTTCCAATAAGTTATTTGGGGGTCTTTTATATGACGATGTGACTTCGACTCTTTGTCGATTTATTTCAGCAACAATCGTCACTGTTTCTATTTGTGACTCGTCAGACCTTCCTTTAAAATAGTGTTTCAGATCTCGTCTAACCAGTAAGGCAACACCTCCCCCAGTATTTGCGATTCTGTCACATCTATATATCTAATAATTCATGATGTTCAATCGCGTATTTGGTTGTATTCTTCTTTCCTGTAAGGCTATAATATCAGGTTTTCTCTCTGATATTATTTCTTCTATCTCGGGTTTTCGAGTTCTGACCCCGTTTATGTTCCAGGAGACTATTTCAAGGGAATTTTTTCTAGTTGTATGTTCCATTATTTCAGTTTACTGAACATTCCTTGGAGTTTTTTCTCCATCTCTCTTTCAATTCTCAACATGATTTTGTTGAAAATTTTTTCGGTAAAAGTGTCTAAATCGTCGGCGGATTCAGAAACTTTTCTGTTTTCTTTTGTTTTGTTGATCGTAGGTTTAGCTTGGGGCCTTTTCGGTTGCTCCTTCCTCTGTACTGGTTTGGGTACCTCTTTTTTCCTGTCGTCTACTTTGGAGGGGGTGGGCTTCTTTTTCTCCTGGACTTTTTGAGGAATCGTGCTCTGCTGAGCCGATTTCTGGCCTGTTTTCCTCTTCCTTGTAACTAATTTGAATTCGCTACATCCTTTGTAGCTTGCTGGATGGCCTTCTTCAGCGCACAGAACGCATGTGGCATTTCTCTCCTCACCTTTTCTGGTAAGTTCGCAATCTTTTGTGCAATGATTGCCCAAACATTTGACGCATCTGTATGGAAAAGAGCACTTGTTTTGGGCATGTCCGTACCTCTGGCATCTGAAGCATTGGCTTATATTTTCTGCCTTTCTTTTTGATTCCACTACAATGCAGAGATTGTAGAGGCGTCTTATTTCGAAAATCTCCTTTCTCTGTGTTTTTACCAGGTATAAGGGTATAAACTTTTTGGTTTTATTGGATGTCATTCTGGACACCTCAGTGTCATGGATTCCTTGGACCATTAGATCATTTTTTATTATATCTAGGTCAGCATCTATTTCTTATAACTGCGTACATCTTTTTCTCTTCCTCCATCTGGTACGTGGAGTACTCCTTACCAATCTGGTCAAAATATTTTGTTATGTTCCTGAAGTCATCCACAGTCGAGGCTACGATCCTGATTCCGTCTTTTACGACGGTTGCTCTGTTGTAGTTGAATTTCTTCAAGTAGAGAGCTTTTGAGATCTCTACCCAGTCGGCTGTACCCATCGTCGTGATGGGTGGAATTTTATCTTTTTTAGGTAACCTCTGAAGATCTGAAGATGAACTTTCTTTACGCGCGCGTTTTGTGGGTAGCGCGTTCCGGGTTTTTGCAACTTGAGTTGCAAAATTTTTCTTCTTTTCCGGTTCTGGAGCTACTTCCTGTTTGGAGGAATTTTTGGGGACCGCTACCGGCTTTGCAAATTCTGCAAATGTGGGGGATTTCTGTGCCGTAATCTGTTTTGCAATTTCAGCAAAACTAGGGGATTGAGGCGCTTTATTCTTGTTAACTTCCTTTCTCAAGAGGCGTATCTGCCCGACCAACTGAGACACGGTTTCAGTCAGTTTATTTATTTGAGCCTTCAACTGCCCATTCTCTTCTTTGAGCCTTACAAGCTCCTCTGCTTCTCCATCGCTGAATTCTTCGGTGTCCGTAGCTTCCATGTAGGAGCTCTCATTGTCTGAGACCTCCGACATGGCTTTTTGTCCGTATTGAACTATGTGAGGTATTTCGGAATAATATCTCTGAATCTGTTTTTTTTTTTTTGGTGTAGCAGGGGGAAAATCTGCAAACAGACGAACACACCCTCTCCTGAGGAGGAACAGTGTGGGGATTCTCACTCTCTGAGCTCGAGACCCACTAAAAACCCTTAACTGCTTCTTCATAGGTTCCGGGCATTTTGCCTATTAACCAGTTGACTCTTATGGTTTCTGGACTCTCACACGATCATAGTCGTGTTGATATTTGTATGCTGCCATAGCTTTTATAGGTTAAGCTCTTCTTTGGTTACTTAAAATCCTTAACTGATCTCTCGGTCTTCGGTGGTAGGTTTTGACCTTCTAGCTTCTTCTGTTGGATCATAGGCGACTAATCTTCGTAGTTCCTCATTTGGATGTTGTTTGGCTTTGTCGAATATCCTTTCTGCCTTTCTCTTCATAAATTCTGTAACTGGTTCCCATTCCAAGTCCTTGTAGATTTGTTTGTTCCTAACAAACCAGGTTACGTCCATCGCCATTCTAAGGAGTTTATTCTCAGTGACCTGTATTTTCTTGATGTGGGTCTTGGCTGCGGAACCCCATGCCGCCGATCCATATGTGAGTTGTGGTCGCGCAATTGTTTTAATCATCGTCAACTTGATGTTCTTATTCATATGACTTCTTCTGCCTATGAGTGGATAAAGTTTACTCATTGCGGCTTTTGTTTTATCAACTGCACATTTGATGTGGTTTTTCCATGTAAGTCCTCTGTCAAGCGTCACTCCTAGGTATGTTGCTTCATTTTTCCATTCAACCTCTTCTCCATCAACTTCCAGGTTTTCTTCCATCCTCAATCTTCTCTTTTGCAGTAATATTGTTTGAGTCTTTCTTCCATTGATTTGGATTTTCCATTTGATGCACCATTTGAGTAATTCATCTATGGCTTCCTGCAGTCTCCGGTGTATGATCTCTGGGCGTCGATGTCTGAACGCTATTCCTGTGTCATCTGCGTACAAGGTGAGCATATTTCTAGCATTCTTCGCTATATCATAGACGTATATTACGTAAAGCAGAGATCCAAGTACCGATCCTTGAGGCATTCCCGCTTCCAATTATCTGGTTTGAGAGGTTTCTTCATCTATTTTTACATAGAAGTTTCTATTCCTCAGATAGTTCCTTACAATCTTGCATAGCTTGGTCGAATATCCTGCTTTTTTCATCTTGTAGATTAGGCCTTCGTGCCATACTCTATCAAAAGCTCTCTCGATATCCATCAGAAATAATCCTGTGGCCTGTTTGGTCTGCATTCCTTCGGTGACGTATTCTATGAGCCGTAGTAATTGGAGTTCAGTCGAATGTTCTCGTCGAAATCCAAATTGTTCGGGTGGAATTATCTTCAACATTTCTGTTTCCTCATTCAGCCTTTTAGCGATAACCCTCTCGACGATTTTTCCTAGTGCTGATAGTAGGCTGATTGGTCTATAATTTTGAGGAAATTTCCGTTCCTTTCCAGGCTTGTTGAAAACTATCATTTCTGCAGTTTTCCATCTCTTTGGGTAGTATTCGGTCCTCATCACTCCGTTTGTTATATTCGACAAGGCTGCTATTCCTTTTCTAGGCAATTTCTTCAACATATAATTCGTTATCCTATCTTCTCCCGGCGCTTTTCTGTTTTTCAATTTCATTATGATCTCTTTGATTTCTGTTGGAGAAGCCGGTTTTGGAATGATTTCGGTTTCCGGTGGTTCCATCATCACTTCTTCGTTTGCCTCCACTTCTTCTTCTAGATCTTCATTGTCATCATCATTTCTGTAATTTATTCTGGCTTCTCTCTCAATTGAGTCGGCAAGTGCTTCGGCTTTTTCAAGTCTCGTATATACCATTCCGTTTGCTCCATGCAGTGGAGGTATAACTGTCAGTTCTCGTCGTAAGCGTTTTTGCATTTTCCAAGCCGAGTGATCTATTGTATTCAGTTCCCTTAATCTCTGGTGCCATCTGTTATTACGCAGTTCTGTTAAGGCATTTTTCAATATCTGGCTATGCTTATTCAGTTTCTTCTTGTCTTCTTCTCTTTTTGTTGTTCTGTAGATTTTCCTGAGTCTTCTGTTCTTTTTTATAAGTTCTTTTATATCCCTTGGCGTATCTCCATGTGAATGTTTCGGAATTGGTTTCCTTATTCTCTTGGTGCTTTCTTCATAGGCTTCTTTTATGTGATTTTCCAATTTTCCAACTGCTTCATCTAATTCATCCCGGGTGTTTATTTGGGGAATTTCCGTGATTTCCGTGATCTGAATTTGATCCGGAAAGAATAATGATTTTAAAGCTTCAAGGCCCACCCACATTTCTGATTGGAAAACTCAGGGGATGTCTCTTTTACTTTTGGACCAATGGGACTCCAGCAGTACCAAGTCTTGGGATGGTACTTACCCCGTCTTCAAATTGTCCCATTAATCAGCAAACGTCATCTGGCGTATCTCAATGTTAAAAGAAGCTTTGTTCACGCCAGCGTCAATGACTTAATGCTACACATGCTGTTGCCATAAAGATTAGACCTTTCAGATTTCTTTAGAAATCTGTTTTTTTTTTCAAGGCGCAAAGCTGGCCCATATTTTCAACAACGAAAGACATCGAAAAGTTCGAATTTCTAAAGTCTTCCATGAACGACAACATTTATTTACAATATTTATATTGCACAATTGTGGATCCTACATATATATATTTATATATATATTGAAAAACAGGAATAAGTTATCGCGTACATTTCTTTTTCAATTTGCGCCAAATTCTTTTGCGTATATGATAATGATTCGAAAATATAATAAACAGGCAAATTATTTTGCAGTAAAACCGCACCAATAGCATTTTGAGATGCATCCACAGATAATGAAAAATTTTAGTACTGGCTTATTCATTAGAATATTTTTGAGTTTTTGGAAATTTTCCCCTGCTGGTGACCCCAGTGCCATGAAACGTCTTTCTTAAGAAGAATTCGTAAATTTTCGGTTTCAAATGACATATTAGGTACGAATTTTGAAATATAATTAACCATGACCAGAAATCTTTCGACATATTCTGGTTTTTTGAAGTTTTAATTGCACAAATTTTTCCTCATCAGGTTCAACGGCGTTTTTTGAAATTATATGACCCATAAATTTCAATTTATCCACCCCAAACTCACATTTTTCCAAATTCAGCTCCAAATTAATTTCATGAGCTCTTTCTAATACCTTTTTAAATCGCATATCATGTTGCTCTCGTGTGGTTCCCCAAATTAAAAAATCATCAACATATGATAAAACGCCTTTCATTTTATCGAAATTTTGTTTTATGTATTTTTGAAATACTTCAGAAGCAGGCTTAACTCCATAAGGCGGTGAACACATATGAGCGGCCGCGGCCACGATCACGATCACGATCGAGAAGCGTCCCATGCAAATGTATTATTCCGCACATAATATCACGATCTGTTCAGCGATATAGCGGCGTTCAGTCGCGATGTCTCACGATCGTGATCGTGATCGCGGCCGCGGCCGCTCATATGTGTTCACCGCTTAAGGCATACGCAAAAATCTGTATCTGACAAAGGGTGAATTAGGCGGTGAACACATATGAGCGGCAGCGGCCACGATCACGATCGTGAGACATCGCGACTGAATGCCGCTATATCGCTGAACAGATCGTGATATTATGTGCGGAATAATACATTTGCATGGGACGAGTCTCGATCGTGATCGTGGCCGCGGCCGCTCATATGTGTTCACCGCTTTAAACGTGCATCTGAAGGAACTCTCCTCACAATGTAATTTGCCAGAAGACCGGACCAACATCAAGTTTTGGGGAAAATTTTGCATTTGACAGAGAACCAATTATTTCATCAACTGTAGGAAGAGGAAAATTTTCAGGAATTATAGCTTTGTTCAATTGCTATGGGTCCATGCAAATTCTGAGATCACCATTCGGTTTGTGTACTAAAACTAAACTATTGACCCATTCAGTTGGTTCATTGACTTTAGCTTTAATTTCCTTTTTCTCAAGAGCATTTAGCTGGTTCTTTAATTTATTTTGCAACGGAAATGTTAGTGTTTTCAAGTGGTAGTGACAAATGATCTTTACGCAATTGATCACCGTGCTTTTTAAGTACACGATTTCTACTTGGAACCCATACTCAGAACATGGATTTACTTATTCTACTTCTAATTGTATCTCTTACCCAATACTCTCTATTCTCTCAAAATTTCCTGACAAGAACTCTCTCCCCTGGGACAAAGCATAGCGTTCTTTGTCCCTTAAAACATGCCTTTTGTTTCAATTGTGAACATTTAACTTTTTCTTTCACTGCAGGTGAACAAGGTGGTAATATCGAACTGAATTGACTTCGAATTTTGTGTCGGAACATCAATTCTGAAGGTGTTACTCTAGTCGTGGAATGAAACGAATTTCGATAATCAAATAAAAATTTATTTATCTGTATCGCTGAAATTGTCTTGGGTTAATTTCTTTAGCGTAGTTTTGATAATTTTAACTGAGAACTCTGCTTGACCATTTGATTGTGCATGCCAAGCAGGTCCGTCGATATATGTCATTCCGTTTTTTGCCAAAAATGTCTGAAATTGATTGGATTTGAATTGATTACCCTGATCAGACATAAAAATTTCCGGTAAACCAAATCTCGCGAAAGTTTCTCTAAGAACTTTTGTAGTCATTTCTGAAGTGGTACTTTTCATAGTAAAAACTTCCAACCATTTTGAATGGGCATCAACAATAATCAAATACATAGTATTTTTGAGTGGTCTAGCGAAATCTAAATGAATACGTTGCGAAGGTTTTTCTGGCCATGGCCAAGGAATTAGTGTTGACCTCGATGGATTAGGTTGATTCATTTTACGGGATTCTCAATTTTTAATATAATTCTCAATGTCTCTATCGATTTTTGGCCACCAAAAATATGATCTGGCGGTTGATTTCATTTTGAATATACCTGAGTGACTTTCATGTGACTTATCCAACAATTTCGATCTTAGTTTGGTAGGAACTACTACTCCATGATTCCATAAAAGAGCGATACTCTCAATTGATAACTCAAATCGCTTAGAAGCAAAATATTTGTAATCATTTTCCTTATAGGCATTACTTGGCCAACGACCGTCTTTCACAAAATTCAATATTTTCGACAAAATTTTATCTTGCTCAGTCTCTCGAACGATATCAGTAAATTCAATAATTTCCTCCTCGACATTAGAAGAATAATAAATATAATTTTGATCGACATCCGTCCAATTTTCATCAGGATTATCGACCGATAGTCGAGATAAACAATCTGCTTTATTCAAAGAAGACTTGACAAAAGAGATTTGATAATTATAGTTAGCAAGTATGGTAGCCCAGCGTCTAATTCGATTCGCTGAAAACTCTGGAATACCCTTAGAAGGGTTGAAAATATAGGTCAGTGCTTTATTATCAGTTTCTAGGTAAAAATGGTTTCCATACAAATACTGATTAAATTTACTCAACCTGAAAAAAATTGCCAAACCCTCTCTTTCTATTTGAGCGTAACCCTTTTCTGCCGTTTTTAGAACTCTTGAGGCATAAGCTAAAGGTCTGTCTGAACCATCTTGTATTACGTGACTCAAAACCGCCCCCAAACCGTAATCAGAGGCGTCTACGGTTAATTTTAAAGGTAAATTAGGGTCATACGATACAATAAGATCATTACTTGTCAAACTCTTTTTGACTTGCTCAAATGAAATTTCGCATTCATTGGACCAATTTCATCGCCTCCCTTTCTGTAATAAAGCATACAGGGGGTATAAAGAAGATGACAAATTTTTGATAAATTTTCCGTAATAATTAATTAAACCAAAAAATTACTGTAATTGCTTAACATTGGTTGGTCTAGGACCTAGGTGCTCTCAAAATGGCTTCAATTTAACTTTCGCAAGTGTGAATGCCCTCACCATAAATTTTATAACCTAAATATTCAATAGATTTTTGAAAAAAGAGACATTTTTCCGACGAAATCTTCAACCCTGAACTCTCAAGAATTTCTAAAACTTTCCTCAACCGAGATAAATGTTCAGCACGATTTCTCCCAGTGACACAAATGTCATCGATAAACACTACAACACCTTCTATACCTACTAATAATTTTTCCATAAATTTTTGAAAAATAGAGGGTGCACTATTAATGCCAAATGTTAATCTTTTATATTTAAATAAACCTAAATGAGTTGAAATTACTAAAAATTTCTGAGAATCTTCATGTACCAAAATTTGTTGATAGGCATTAGTTAAATCAATTTTTGAAAATTCGATTCCTCCTCCTAATTTGTCAAATAATTCTTGTGCTTTTGGAAGAGGATGTTTGTCTAGTGAAAGATTGTTGTTGATTCTTACTTTAAAATCTCCACGCATTCTTATATCCCCATTTTTTTTTATGACCGGTACCACCGGGGTACCCCATTCTGCATAATCGATTGATGTAATAATATTTAATTTCAGCAATCTATTAATTTCTTTTTCTACCTTACCTCGTAAAGCATAAGGCACTGCACGAGCCTTGAAGAATTTTGGATGTATCGTCTCTGGGTTTTTCAGTAATAACTCTACCCTTATTGAAGCTTCCCAAGCCAGAAGAAAATAATTCAGGATATTCATCGAAAAGCTTTACAACTTGTGGAGAAAATTCAGAGCTGAAATGAAAGAAACTATCAAATACTATATCAAATGCGTTCAAAAAATTCCTTCCTTAAATTGGTGGACCTCCATTCTCAATTACATAAATGGTCAATATAGAATCTACTCCTCTAAAATGTACAGGAAGATTGATACAGCCCATTGGCTTAAATTTTTGACCAGTATAAAGGGAAAGAATGGTACTAGTTTTAGTCAATTCATAATGATTGCGAAAATGCTCAAAATAAAATGTATCAGAGATTGCAGAAGCAGCAGCTCCAGTATCTAATTGAAAAAAATGAAAAATTTTCTACCCAAAATTTGAAGTTGAACAGAAATTGTATTAACCTTTTCATTTCCTTTGAGGTGACTCATTGAATATAATTCTTCGAAATTAAATTGTGCAATGAAATTGTTACAATTTTTAAATTTTTCACCATACTTCTTATTTCTCCAATTATTTGAATTGAAATTCGAAAAAAAATTGTTATTCTTCTTGGAATAACACATTGGAGCTAAATGTCCTTTTTTACCACAGATGTGGCACAAACACTCGCGAAATTGACACTTATTAGCTTCGTAATTTTTACGACCACAAACAGCGCAGCAAACCGCAAGCTTCTCCTTGTTTTGCTGGCTTCACCTGACTACGGCTGCGTACTTGAAACAATTCCTGGGCTTCTTTCTTGAGCAAAAATGGCGGTGATTTTCCGGATTTTTCGACTGCCGCTTCTCTGCTTTCCGCTATCTTGACTGCTCCAGCGAATGTCAACGAATTGTCTGCTTCGAACAGACGATCCCTCATTTGTCCACTAGGTGGAGCCATTATGGAACGATCACGAAGACAAATTTGAAGTTCTTCTCCGAAATCACAATGTCCATCAAATAGCTTCACTAGTTCTTCATAAGCTATTATAGTTTTTCCGGTGTCTTTGGCATACATAGGTTGAATATCAATCTATAGGAATCTTCCGACAGGAAGTTTAAGAATATAGCTCTCCTTCTAGCGACGTCTTTGATATTATTCGCCTCGAATTAATTCGTCAGTCGAGGACGAAAACTTGTCCAGTCATTTGAATTAACATCGAACTCACGTAAATGACCGACCACCGACGGCATTCTTGATTGATTTATCGAGAATCTCGATGAATTTCAATTTCCAATATCCTCGTCGCCACTGCTAAATATCTGTCGATATTTTTCAATAGATTTATATAATTTGATATAAATCGGGTTCACTCAATTTGGAATAAAATTCGGTACACTTTATTCTTAATTCGTTTATTACTCAACTGTCCTGTTATAACCAAAATGCACATCTGCACAAATCACATATGCGCAACCATCGTTGCCATAGATTCAATATGTAACATTTATGTTCCATTGTGAGTTTGAATTCTCATTTTGCTTACCAATTGAATTTATGAAAATATCTGAAAAATAACATGATTCATCAGAACCTGAATTAATTACAGAAATTCATTTCACTGATCGACAATATTTCGCGAAATGATTCACTTTACCACACTTTGCACATTTCTTTCCATAAGCCGGACACTCGTTTATAGAATGTTCATTACCACAATTTCTGCATGTGAAAACTTCGTTGTAATTCACAGATCCTTGATGTCATCCAGTGTTTTTTTTTCGATTTGTATTTGTGTTTTCGTTCATTGAAGTGGAATTTTTTCTCTCCCTGAAGGGATCTCATTTGTTTTTCCGTTCTTTCTGAAATCTTACATAATTCCATTAATTTTTCAAGAGTTAGATCTTTTGTTTGAAGCAGATTTTGCCTGACTTTCGAATTCTGCATTCCCAAAACTAGTCCGTCTTTGATTAAACTGTCACGAAGGTCATCAAATTCACATGTAGCATTAAGTTGACGCAATTCTACAACGCAACTCTTGAAGTTTGAAATGCTCGACAAATTTGCCTAGAATCGTTTCATAGTCCATTCTATTTTTATCTGCCATCTGTGGCATATGTGAAATTATTATATATATATATATATGATTGCGTTTCTTCTTCAGGATGCTAAAATATACATAATAAACGTGGTTACAAAACATACAAAATAAACATTAAAACTTACATCCGACAAGTGTACTATAAAACTAACAAGGAGAGCATCAGGAAGTTATACAATCACATTTAAAACATTATTTTTCTCTGCTTAACGATGAAACAGAAACGAGCTGGTGTGGAGTCAAATCACTTCTTATAGGTTACTGTCACAAAATAAGGTGAACCACAGAAAAGTAACAAGATCAAGTAATGACATCCACTGTATTGTTATCGTCACGACATCGATCTAGGGATAACAGGTAACTATACACAACACTCAGATTCTTCAGGTCAGTCTTTTTATTAATATTATTTGTGTTCTCGTTGATGAAACACATTTCTACAAATGTTCTTTTGTTGTAATTCAACAACAGAATCGGAGGTGACAACGTTTTGCCTTGTTTTTTAGCTTGTTAGATTCAGGAGGCTTCAGGGACCAACATATCAAAAAATCGTTTTGAGGTCACAACGCACCCCCTTTATGTACTGAACAATCTTTTAGTTCGAGTGTATATCACTGGCGCTAGTGTGCTGAGCTGTATATCGAAGAATTGCTTTGGAAGACTCTTTGCTCGTTAGCACCTCCGGAAATGGCAACGCTGTATTGTCCAAGAAGATGTAGACAGGCGGAATATCAGTATACGGAGGAATTAACTGAAGAGAGGCGCAGCGCGTTATATCCTCCATTATTGCAATCTAGGCGGCATATCTCGAAGATTTTTTATCGCATTCTTCTGTAGGGGAAATAATCACGTGAAAGAAAACCAATCTTGGCTTTCTCGAATGGGATTATGACTGTTTATATTTCATCGTGTGTATCTATGCAACCGTTGAACTTCTTTCATCTCGAGCTAACACTATAATTCTGAATTTGGCGAACTATTTCATTACCTATCTGAAAACAAATCGATTTGAGTCTTGTCCATAATAATATTGCTTCTGTCTATGGAAATGATCTATATAGATAATACTACCTATTAGAATAACGAATAATCTGTATTGTTACATTGCATATAATAAAATGAGCTGTTCAGAGAAAAAAAAATTTTTGGAAAAGAATATTCAGATGTGATGAATATTCAAGGACAATGAGCCATTCCGAAAATTTTCATTTCAGAAACAAGAGAGAAAATGCTACAAATTTTACAATATCACAGAAATGAACAACGTCGGCTAAACCGAATGTTGGACATTGTGTGTTATTTCGAATAGAACGCTCTATATATTTTTCTTAAATCGGATTGCTAAATGGTTTTGAGGAATCCTTTGCTCAGAAGCATCTATTTTATTATCGATTATGTTTAAATATTGGATTATCCCGAAAATTTAAAGAGCTTGTACCATCTCTCTGGTTCAAATTTTTTAGTGATGTATCATAAAGAAAATTACCAATTATATCGAAACAAGTAAGATTTCATGAACAATTATTCAAAACAGATTTGCATTTTTCCATAGATCATACAAGATGTAAGGGAAAAAATAAACAAAATTGAAGTCTTTAGAAGGCCCCGAGTCAACATATTTTGAAATTGCAACCATATTTTTGTCAAGACATGATGAATCTACAAAATGAAGTTAATAATATAGATACATACTCGGATACATATGATTGATTGGTAATTCCCAAGGTATGATGAACAGCGGACATTAAGATGGACGCATGATGAAAGGAGAAAGACAAAAGTTAATTCAACTATTTTCGCATGAAGTTTTATTATTCAAAATAAATGATGATTCTCATAATTATCAAATCAGGTGCAATTAAAATTTTTGTTTTGGTCTTCGAAGATAACACATATTGATTAAACTTCCACTATCCAAAATAAATAGGTACATAGATAAACTATATCTATACAGGATATCTGTAAACAAATGCGAAGGACTAAGGGAGATGATTCTTCAATGAAAATAAGCGGCGGTAGTTCCTATAATTTTTTTTCCAAATCGACAGCCCTTCCAAGGGAGGCGATGACGAGTTTACAGTTTTTAATTTTTTGTTACAGTTTCTAAAAAACACTGAGTCATAAAATCATACATATTATGAAGCACTGAGTAGATTGGTACCAGTTTCAACTTCGGCAAGTTCGTAGTTCAGGCGGTAACTTGCTATCGATTTTTTTAATGTGTCTCTCCCTTAAATTCAAAAATTTCTGTTAAAATGTTGAAATTTGAGTTATTATGCTATTGTCATAGAAGTTTACGAAACTAACAGGTCTGGGGATCCAAGATTTCTGGCCGATTCACCTTAAAAAAACATAATAAAATGAATTTCGTGAATACCGAGGCTGAAAACCACTATTCTCCGCTATAAAAAATTAGTATTATTCCAATAATATACCGACTTAATTAATGCTACGTTGCTATTACTGTAAGGCTCGGTTGTTCAGTTTAGGATTAGGCCAAGATTCAAGATGATCCTAGATTAACCTGAAAGAAATGAAAGAAAAGAAAAAGAATCTAGGAAAAACTTTAATCCCGAACTGAACAACTGGGCCTATTCATGTAGAGTTTCGGATTTTGCGAGAATCTACTACTTTTTCTTCAAAACAACAACCGCGCTGAAGGAAATGTGATTGACTGTTAGCGACACAGAATATCAATCATCTAAATTCTGTAGTCCATACAATTTTTTTCGAACTCTCATTATACTATGTAGCAGTCTGAGTCTGATACTGAAATCCGTCATTTGACAAAATGAGTTGTCAGTTTAAAGACTGACCAAAATTTTCGAAAGATATTGATCTATTAACTAAATCGTTCTATAATTGGTCCTAAATTGATAGTCGTATTGTGAACAACGATATGCAGCGGATTATCTAAACAAGAAATAAATTCTGAAATGTTCCGGATCATGAGGCTAATTGAATCTTATTCGTATCATTTGTTGAACTTCATTATTCTGAATATCTTTCCTTCAATGAATGAAAATATAATATCCACACACATAATATTTATATGAGATAATTTTCGCAAGAGTTACAATGAAATCTGAAAATTTTCATCATTCTGGAGCATTCTGGACATCAATAATTCTCGAATCATCCATGGAATAAATTCAATTTTATCCAACACGCAAAACGAAATATTATTCGAACTCGGCATCTTGAGCAATTCGTTCCTAAAAAGCCCGAATCAGGTAGAAAATTTTGAACCTTTCATATCAGCACTAACTATACTGTCTTGCAGTAAACAGATGCCGATTTCATTTTCAACGGCAATGTAACTAGGGTCGGCGTTGGGTAATAAAGGGATGAACGTTTCTCACAACAAGAAGTATTTGAATTTTCATATGACGGTGAGGGCATTTGTTTCAAAATTTTCAGAGTACAAGGAGTATACAGGGTGTTTCACGAGTAAACAGACAAACGAAAACCGTGAATAGAGGGCATTGCACTGAGTTCAAAATCACCCCATATACAGGGTGTCCCAAAACTAGTGAATCAAACGTCACACCACGATAGAGTAAACCAAATATTATCGAATGACACAAACATTAGTTGAACGAAAACATACCGTTTCCAAAATAATCAGAATTTTATTGAAATACCTAAAGTAGCCGATTTTCGAACTATTTTTCTTAATAACAGGGCCAGTTTGTGAAGAAGGATATCGATTTTAAATTATATTGAACTAAGATTATTGTTTTATCTCCCCTAATTGAAATTATTCCAAGTAGTTAATCGATCACCATAACCTAAGTCTCTACCTAAGTTGATGTTAATTAAAACAATTGTTTTTTCTACATGATTTTCAATACTCAGAATAAACAAGGGTGATAATATGGGAGGAAAACGCTATCTTTAATCACAAATTGGCCTTGTGATTGAAAAAATAGTTCGAAAATCGGCAACTTTAGGTTAGGTTTTCTCAGAAACCGTACATTTTCGCTCATCTAATGTTGGTGTCATTCAATAGTATTTGATCTACTCGTGGTGTGACGTTTGATTCAATAGTTTTGGGGCACCCTATATATAGGTTTCTTCGGGGTTTTTTGAAATTTCTCGAATTTCCGTTCGGCTATAACTCCTGAAATTCTCTATCAAGTCGACTGAAAATTTATATACAGCCTTGAGTTGTTAATTTCATTGAAACAGAGCATTGAAAATCGACAAAAATCATCACCGGGCTCAGTGAGGCTTTACTTAACTTCAAACTCATAAAAACACCGTGTATGTAGTTTTTTAATCATAATTCAAACTTTTTTGTTATCTGCATTATTATTGTCACAAAATGAATTGATTTTTGGGTTGCCCCACCTGTTGATCATGTTCTAGAAAAAATTGTTTTGGTCAGACGCCTCTAAGGAATAGAGCAGTTCATGAAAATGTATTCAGAAATTCTTAATTGATTTGATTTTTTGTCCAAAGAAATGAAATGAATGTGTTCAACAATTATACCATATTCGGTCTTCAAAATAGTCATTCACAATGATAAAATGTTTCAAAATTGATAATGCACAAATATGGGTGGAAAAACTACGCTATCTTGAAACTAAATATTAAAACTTGATCTTCAGAATGAATCTATTTTTCTATGGACAACTAGTTGTGTGAATAAAAACAAAGAAAAAAATCGCGGGGTGTCAGATCTGGAGATCTAGCAGTCCAATGTTGGGGTCCTACCCTCATAATGAAATGACCTGAAATACTGATAAACACTTTTGCTGGTGCATGAATATCATCAATGTTTCAAAAACAAATTGTAATAAGACCAGACCAATCCATAGATTTCCATAGATCCAATAAGGAATATAACGGAATCACTGAAGAATTCGAAAGTGCATTTATCATACTTATTCGAAGTGCCAATCATTACCTTCACTAAAAGACCAAATGAGGTGAAAATCAGTTCGGAAAATTACTTCAGTTAAACGTTGTCCATAAAAAGCGATCCATTCGGAAGATATCAAGTTGTAATTATTATTTTCATGAAAGCTTATTTATTATTTCTATTTTTGTTCATTATCAATAATAAAGCTTATTATCACTGTGAATGACTTATCTGAATAACCAGATATGCTATAAATATCGAAAACAAATGCAAGACATATATTGAGAACGAAAAAATTCAGTTGAACATTTCCAATTCCATTTTCAGATTTCTACATTTCATTGGCGATCATATTCATCCCATTAATTATTGTGAAGTAAACGTCAATATGCAGCGCTGTTTTTTCTAGAGGCATTTCACCACCAAACAATTATTCGTTAAAAATAATCCACTGATAAGGCATACCAAAATTTCATTGATTTTGAGAAAATCTATGCAGATACCTGAAAAATTCAAAATTATGTCGAAAAAAACTACAGAGTGTTTAGCATGAGTTTCAGTTTGAATATAGCCTCAATGAGTCCGGTCCTGTGTTCGTCAACTTTTAATGTTCTGTTTTATCGAAAATTACAAGCTTAAGCGGATAATGAATTTTTAGCCGAATACAACTAAATTATTTGGAGTTATAGTTGAACGAAAATTCGGGAAATTTGAAACTCCTCTGTATATCGGAAACGGAATGCCCAAGACACGCATATGAGGTGTTTTTGAACTCAGCTCAATGCCCTCTATTCACGGTTTTCGTTTGTCCGCTTACTTTTAAAACACCCTGCGTACTGAAAAATCAAAAAAAACTCCACGAGCAATTAAGAAATGCCATTAAATCAAGGAGATTCTTTCGATCCGCTATGATGAAAAACGTCAATATCCAGTTATTATTATTATATGGGGTGACTCATCGGAAATCCCTAATATCTCGACAACCAAGGCACTTTTACCAAACGTAAAATCTATTTATCTGAACCTTCATAGAGTCCTCTACCCGCAGGCTCCATATCGCCACACCCAGTATAATTATTATTATTATATCAATGAATTGAAAATAAACAGACATGAATAAAAGCCAGGTGTTTTGACTGAAGGTGAAACTCCTCTTGCTTCAAACTTCTTTTAATTATTTTGACTACCATTCACGCAAGATGATTTTTGTTGAAGAATTCAACATTCTTGTAATTATCCGTTCATTTCTTCAAGAGATATCCATTCCCCACCACCTTTGAGTATTCAACTCAACATTGCATCAAATGCATTTCATCTTCGGGTTGATTTTTTTGAATTCTAAGAAGATAAACAACAGTAACTCTCCTCAAACTACCGATCACTTGTATTTTCCATGTAAATAAATAGATTTGGTATGTCTTCAATCAGTTTGTATAAACGTCAGTTATGTTCGTTACATATTTTCGACTTAATATTTTCCGAAGTGATTTGACATTGTGATTTAATACGTAATTACTGAGAGTCCCACGTAGAACGGACTAAGTAGCACTGATTTAAAACTCAAAAATGTTTTGACAAGCGTCTCAACCCAACATTTTCGTACCATACAGAGTGAAAGGTATCCAATTTATATGGCCAATCCAGTGCTAAAATAAAAGTGCATGAACTATAGAAGCCTAAAGTAAAACGTATATCTTTGTTGATTCATTCGGGAAAAACATTTCAATGGAGTTCCTAATGTCGTGGATATAATGCCCAAAAATTAGATTACCATTCCATACCAGAACAAATTCGGTAAAATTGTTTTTGGAATTAATCTTATATGTCACGAAAAATTTCATTGTCATGTATCATTCATTTTGGGACCTATATGGTATTAAACTCCCCTATCGGACGAAGTATCGTAGACATAAGCATATTTATTCAAAACTGTTGATATTCATGAAGAAGAGATAATAATTTCTGTCCAAATTCATTTACACCGAGATCATGAACCTTATCAATCAATTATTAGCGTATGAAGTTTATTAATATCAGTATCGTTCTCGAACTATTTACAGGTTTCAGTATGTGTGAATGAATCGGAAGAGCAGCTGTATTCTATATATGAGTAGAATTCAAGCTGCCGTACTTACTGTCCTCCTGAAATCTGGCAACGTTGCGGGAGGCGAGAGCGCACTACTAATAAAAAATATATGCGGAGGTAGTAAGGTCTGATTCGTTTGAAGAAAAATTTTTCGATGAAAATCTTTTCCCCTCTTTAGGTACCCCTGTTGTTTACCTTCCCCTCTACATATATAAGCAAAAATTATTCCTATTATATAACTCCTTCACCCGGAGGTCAGGTCGCCCAATGAACTTAACGGAAGTCACAACGAACTACGAGTTCATATATATATATATATATATATATATATATATATATATATATATATATATATATATATATATGTAAAAATGAACAGTGTCATTTTCTTTAAAAGACAACTTTTTATTTTCCTTTCTATGTTTTATTTAATTTCAACTTAGAGAATGCCTTGATTTGTCAATTATTAATTCATGTCAATTCATATTTCAAATATTGTTCATTGAAAACCTAAAGGAATAGCATTGTTTTTGATTTCTTTCAGGTTAGTAAGTTATTCTTAAGAGTTATCAGAGTTTATTTGTTATATTTCCAACTAAAGATAATAAATCTTTCAGATTGAAGACATCAAATCGTCTATTTCTTGAAGTGAGAAATTGAATTGATTTCCATTCTTATAAATCAAAAACTTAAGCTATCTGGTTGATATTCGAAGGACTGCACTGGGATTTCGAGCTATAATGACCACATCCATAAAAATTTGCATAGCTTTTGAAACATCAAATACTAAAGCGAAGAAAAATATATTCAAGTTCAAATGGATTCAGACTACAGGAACGGAAACATATTATGAGATTCCAGAAGACAAACAGAATCCACATGACCATCATGAACTTTTTGCTCTACCGAAGGTGAAAAATATCTTGAAATCAATGAAAACAAGAGGTTCATTTCGTACGTGTGTTATTTCATTGACTCCGGAATTGAAAGGAATATATTTTGATGCCGAAGAAGATGTGATGTTTAGGGATGAGTATTTACAAATGACTTATTCACCTGCATACGTGAAAACAGAATTTGGAGGAGAACTAGCAGAATCACGAAATACAACAGAACTGTCCTCAGGCAAGACCAAGGAGAATAAAAAGGATTTCAAGAAGATAAAGGACAATTTTGTGCTGAATAATTTTGATGGGAAGAATGTTTCCGTGACTTTATGATTGAAGAAATTTGAGTCGGAATGCATGCGTTGTGGAGTGGAAGAAGATATGGACAAAATTTTGATTTTACGTTTGTTTCTGGATGGGATAGCGAAAGAATGGTTTGATTCTAAATTAATTATATTAGGTTTGGAAACTGATTTTCAAATATGGAAAAATAACTGCTTAGATAGTTTTTGTGAAACAAGTTGGCATAAGCATAGAGAGGCATATTCATTTAGGTACATAGGAGGAAGTTTAGTTGACTACGCTTTCAGGAAAGAAAATGTGTTGTTGAATCTCCGAAATAATTTTCCAACTGACATATTAATTGACTTAATTGTGACAAGTTTGCCAAATTTTTTACAAGATAGAATTGATCGATCAAATGTAACAACTTTTGAGAAATTATTAGGTGAGTTACGAAAGTTAGAAGGTTCAACAAAATATGAAAATGCTCGAAATACCAAAAATGGCAAAATGAACAAATCGGCCGAACAACTTCCTTCACTAACAAAAGCAGATAAGAAGGAACCATGTTCAATTTGTGATAAAAATGGTTTCCCAGGGAGATTCCATCCAGAAGCTCTATGTCGGCTAAAGAATAGGAGATTTAATTTTAAACAAGAGAACGTATCCGGTAGCATAAGAACGGTGAACAATGTTGGGGTACAGGATGAATTAAATGAGGCCATTTCCGATCAAAAAAACTAGTTTTGTTGCCATTGATCAAATTGAAAGTGTTCGTAAATGAAAATGAATTATGTGGAATTTATGATTCAGGCTCAAATGTCACTCTTCTGAATTCGAAAGTGGCAGATGAGTTATGTCTACACATTCGAGAGGATAGGAACACATTCAAAACAGTCAATGGCAGGGCAAATTTTTCAGGAAAAATAACTACAAAAATGAGAATCAATGATATTGAAAAAGAAGTTGAGTTTTTTGTAATTAATGATAAAAATTTCGAGTATGATATTCTACTCGGATTAGATTCTATTTTCAATTTTCAATTGAAACAAGATTTGATTTGAAAATTTATCAAAGATTAGAGATGAATGAAGAGAGAAAGATCGATTCTTTCTATAATAATAATGATAATAACAATTATTACAATATCAACTTCAATGAAGGTATACCTACAGAACTTTTCGAAGCGAAATTAGAACATTTGACAACAAATCAGAGGAATAAAATTGAAATGTCAATAAATAAATATGATAATATTTTTGCAGAACACAAATTTGATATTGGTTTGGTGCAGAATAATGAAGCACGTATAAAACTTTTAGAACACAAATTTGTAGCTAAAAAGCCATACAGATGTTCAATGGAGGATCAAAAAGAGATAGAATTTCAAATAGGAAAATTGTTGAAGGCGAATCTGATTGAAGAATCTTCCTCACCTTTTGCAGCACCAGTCACGTTGGCATATAAAAGAGATGAGGGATCTAAGACAAGATTGTGTGTCGATTTCCGTGAACTCAATAAATTGATTGTTCCCGAACCACAGCCTTTCCCATTGATCGATGAAATTTTAGCGAAAACCCGTAATGCAAAGTTTTTTACTACATTAGATGTAAATTCTGCCTTTTGGTCGATTCCTGTTCGTATCAAAGATAGATATAAGACTGCTTTTGTGACGCAAAATGGTCACTGGCAATGGAAATGTTTACCTTTTGGACTTAAAACATCCCCAGCGATATTTCAACGTATTTTGAATAATATTATCAGGAAATATAAACTTGAATTCATTCTGCCAAAATTATATAGATGATATTCTGATATTTTCTTCAACATTTGAACAACATATAGAGCATTTGGAGGAACTCTTGAAAGCAATATGTGAAGAAGGATTCAGACTTAAATTTATCAAATGCAATTTTGCTAAAGAAGAAGTCAAATATTTAGGACATATTGTTGGAAATAACACAGTACGACCCATAAATGACAATTTGATTTCCATAAGAAATTTTTCTCCACCAGATAATCGGAAGAAGATAAGGCAATTCTTGGGCAAAGTTAATTTTTATCACAAATATATAAAAGATTCCGCTAGATTATTAGAACCGTTGCATAATTTACTGAGGAAAGATGTAAAATTCAATTGGTCATTAGATTGTCAGAAAGCTTTCATTAAGGTTAAGGACATCCTTTGTTCTGAACCAGTTCTTGCAATTTTCGACCCAAATGTCTATACGACTATATATACTGATGCCAGTATTCAAGGAGTAGGAGCTGTTCTTAAACAAAAACAGATTAATGGTGAAATGAAACCCGTAGCCTATTTTTCCAAAAAATTGAATAAATATCAGAAGAATAAAAAAGCAATATTTCTAGAATGTCTGGAAATTAAGGAGGCAATGAAATTTTGGAAATATTGGCTAATGGGAAAAAAATTCGTTGTTATTACTGATCATAAGCCATTAGAAGGAAAAGAATTTCGCACAAGACCAGATGAAGAGTTGGGTGACATGATGAATTATTTATCACAATTTGATTTTGAAATTAGATATGAACCAGGAAAACAAAATGTAGAAGCAGATTGTCTTTCTAGAAACCCAGTTCTGGAGGAAACGGAGATTATGGACGAATGTTTAATAACAGTTAATTTGGTGGCATTAAATGAAATAAAAAACGATCAACAGAATAATCTCTCAATGATAAATAATATGAAAAGAACTATTGTACAGAAAGAAATATTTTACAAATTGCAGAAAAATAGCAAAGAAATAATTTTATCGAATGATTTTGGAAAAGATTTAATCAGAAAATTGCACAATCATTATGGCCACATTTGTGCTAGTAAGATAAATACAAAAATTAGAAAGTTTTATTACATTCAAAATATGGATTCGCTGGCGAGAGAAATTTGTGGATCATGTGACATCTGTTGTAAAAATAAAACGAGAGTAGGTCAAAAGTATGGACTTCTTTCACAGCTGGGCCCAGCAAAAGAACCCTTTGAGATAATGTCACTGGACACAATTGGAGGCTTTGCTGGAAATCGCTCTTCAAAAAGATACCTTCATCTCCTAGTTGACCATTTTACTCGATATGCATTTGCGAGTACTTCCAAACACCAAACAACCGAAGACTTCATCACATTAATTAATAAAATTCAAGATAAACGACCAATCAAAACATTATTAACAGATCAATACCCAGGAATAAATTCGGAAAAATTCAGACAGCACATGAAAAATTTGAATATACAGTTGATTTTTACAGCAGTAGATTGTCCTTTTTCAAATGGTTTGAATGAACGGCTAAATCAGACATTAGTGAACAGAATAAGATGCAAACAAAATGAGAAGAAAACTAGAGCTTGGACGAAAATAGCAGATGAATGTATTGAAGAATACAATAGGACGGACCATTCTGTAACTGGATATAGCCCAGAATATTTACTTTATGGAAAAACTGATCCCATTGCTCCTGAAGAACTTATAGAAAAGAGTAATTTACCAAAAGATAAGGAAATAGCATTTAAAAATTCTTTACGTTATCATGAATACAATAAAAAACTTGTCGACAAGAACAGGAAAGATTATAATTTTAAAATTGGAGATTATGTTTATGTTGAAAATAAATCTAAATTGAATAGAAAAAAACTTGAGGAAATAAGAATAGGACCTTTTCCAATAGTGAAGAAAATTTCCGGCACTATCTACGAGATAGACATTGGAAATAAAACAAGGACAATAATTATTTTCATGTAACAAAGTTGCTCCCATATGACAACGCCAACATATAGTGGTTGTTGCATACTTTGTGTGGGGGGATGTAAAGATGAACAGTGTCATTTTCTTTAAAAGACAACTTTCAATTTTCCTTTCTATGTTTTATTTAATTTCAACTTAGAGAATGCCTTGATTTGTCAATTATTAATTCATGTCAATTCATATTTCAAATATTGTTCATTGAAAACCTAAAGGAATAGCATTGTTTTTGATTTCTTTCAGGTTAGTAAGTTATTCTTAAGAGTTATCAGAGTTTATTTGTTATATTTCCAACTAAAGATAATAAATCTTTCAGATTGAAGACATCAAATCGTCTCTTTCTTAAAGTGAGAAATTGAATTGATTTCCATTCTTATATATATTTTTTTTTTCTCCACCTCTCACGGGTTAGGCTGTTGAGAGTGCCGGATCATTTTGACCAAGGCACTTCTCAGGGAGGGATCTTAAGTGAAACTCTTCATTCTTCGCCAAGCTTTCGAATTCAATTTAATTCTTCTTCGGGGCCTCTGGAATACATTGAAAATTTATTTTATTTCTACATTAAATTATTTTTATCTGTTTACTTACTGAATTTGAGGTTATGTTAAAGAAATCTGCCTAGCTATAAACATTTTCAGTTATCATCATTGAGTTACAATTATTTGAATGCAACTTATATTCAAGACTGAAGGATCGAAACGGCCGTCGAAAGCAATGTGGTTTATGAGGTGAAGTGTGAAAATTGTGAACAAACTTATATAGGACAGACATCACAGTGGATTAAAAGGAGAATGGAATTACACAAATCGGATATCACTAAACATCCAGAACGATGCGCACTAGCATCCCACGCATTTAATCTTGACCATAGGGTAAATTTTGAAGACGTGAAAGTACTGAAAACAGAAAAAAATTATCGAAAAAGATTGGTTTTAGAAATGATTGAAATTAATAAAAAAGAGAATACAATTAATAAGAAAACGGATATAAATAAGTTAAGTTCCATTTATCGTTATTTGTTGGAAAAATCGAAAGAAAAGGAAAACGAAATATTCTTCGATGGTCCAGTCGACGAATAACACCATAGAATGGCAGACTGTCAAACTAACGAATTGAACGGATTTTGGAATTTTATACCTTGACAGATTTCAACAATCGAATTAGTTTTTGAATTTTCCTAACATTGTGTTTCATAAGTGTTTTTATAAATAGTAGTTGCATTCAAATAATTGTAACTCAATGATGATAACTGAAAATGTTTATAGCTAGGCAGATTTCTTTAACATAACCTCAAATTCAGTAAGTAAACAGATAAAAATAATTTAATGTAGAAATAAAATAAATTTTCAATGTATTCCAGAGGCCCCGAAGAAGAATTTAAATAAATTATATATATATATATATATATATATATATATATATATATATATATATAGATTTGTTCGACCGCATATACAGACCCAAAACGATATACTCGACCGACTTTTCAGTCCAAAAGTGACGTTGTCAGACCCGGCTCCGGGTCTGGTAACGTTCGACCATAGAATCGTTATAAGGGGGGTTAGGGGATGCTAGGGGTGAATTTTCAGGTGGGTCTGAAAAGTCGGTTATACTCGTTATTATATACAGAAAACTTCAGAGTTTGGCCAGTGCGAGGGCGCTTCGAGCGACATGAACTTTATGTATATAATCCGCATAGTTGACCGACGCATCCTGTCCGAAAATTTGGCAACGCTGCAGTTGAAGAGCTTGACAATTTATTTTGTCATCTTTTCGATTTATACACCTCAAATGTACTATAAGAAAACTTATACGATCCCGGTATGATGAACAGTCGTCATGAGAAATATTTAACGACAATATTTTGAATTGAATTGAAGTGGTGTTATTGGATTCTTTTCGTATACGAACTATAATAGCACACGTATGGAAACTTATACAAGCCCGATTAAGGGCAGTGAGTCGACCTAATTTCAGGAGCACTGGCACGTTTAGGATCCTATGCACAAAAATTGTATTTTCATCACACCCTACTTGACCCTCTGTCGTGTTTACGAATTTCCTGAACATCATTGTAGTTATATTTGGTTGACTTGAAAAACTATTCTTGAAAACTCTATCTCTGGTACAAGTATTCTTCAGCAACTTCATTTTTGTTTGAATCATAGAGATGAAATATTGGAAATTACTCGAGTACCCCGAACTAACAATTGGAAATTTTCAGTTCAGGAGGTGGGAGGGTATTCCTCAGTCAAACTTTCAATTTAATCATTTATAAAAATACACATAAAAATCATAATCGATTCAGAGGACTTTCAGTTACACGATTGGGTTTCGCCTATAGGTACAAGTTAATTTACAAAGTGATGTGATACCTAATAAAAGTTTAATATAGATATTTGAATTAGCTTGAGCTGAAATGAACAGATGATATAATATACCAAAATAAATCAAAACACCTAAAAACTGTCTCTCACCAATTTATTCTACAAGAACTACCGGTTTCGGGATGACTAATCGCATCCCATCTTCAGGTTCCAACTCCAGAAACGCTGTTATGAGCCTGGACTTTAAGAACTTACTAGGATGTCAATAATTCTGGAAAAGACCATAGTGATTTTTCAAATTAAGACATTCAAATTGACATTTTCTGGATCTCATCTATGTATGTCTTGAAATTTTTGCTTCTCGTAACTAGTAAATTATTTCGCAACTGTTGCGATACACTAAAATTAAATACCTTCAGTGACAACTGAGACGATTTAAAAGGAATCTGCGAGGAACGTTTGACTATTGACGGCAGAGGGTAGAGTAGGGTAAAGTTAAAATTAATTTTTTTTTGGCGAAGATCCTGACTTCATCGGACGTTTATAGTTTTGCGGACGTGTGATAATCTAGTTTGCATACGAAAAGAATGCAATAACAGCACTCAGATTCTATTCTAAATATTGTGATTATTTTTTCTTTCAAGGTATTCCAGACATAAAAATCCAAAAGCGTGAGGTCGGGACTTCTTTTTGGCCATCTTACCGGACTGTACCTTCCAATCCATTGCACCCCAAAATATTGATTTATTCATTTATTTAGTCCCGTACATTCCGGCTATTATGAGCTGGGCATCCATTCATTTGAAACCAGACATTTTCTCCAATATGTCTGTCAAGAAGCTTTGGATCAATCGAATCAGGAAATATTACTCGTCCGAAAAGTTCACCTCTCATGACTGCCAACCACACGTTGACCCTCAACCCATGTATGGAAAAGAGCAAACCCCCATGCGACCATGGTTTCTCATTTTCAACATGAGTTGAGGGTCAACGTAAGATGGCCACAAAGAGGCTCCGACCTTACGCCCTTAGATTTTTATGTCTGGAACACCTTCAAAGAAAAAGTTTATTAAATTAGCGTTCAGACTCGAGAGGTCCTGATCGAAAGAATAACATTGTGTTATGCTGAAATGCGTCAGAAACTTCGCAGGGTTGCAGATTCACTACAAAAACGATGTGTAAAATGTATTGAACAAGGCGGTGGACATTTCGAGCAATTATTACGAGTATCAGTCCAAGTAGTAATTTGTTTTCTTTATATGTTTTCATGAAATCTATATCATTAAAATTTAGTTTATTCATTTGGGTCATTTGATTTTGCAGATAAATTCATGATTTCCATGTGAATAATTTTAATATTCAATCGTAAGGAGCTTCAAAATAAATCAAATTAAGGTTTGGAATGTGTCGAGTTTTTCGTTGTTATCTTGTTAGCCATTATATTCATATGTTAACACTTTCTCCTTAACCGTATATTTCACAACTGGAACCGTCTTCCTGAATGCGTAGTGCGATCGACCTCGGTAAACGGTTTCAAAAACTGTTATGACAGGTAGAAGTCCTCTCTGTGAGGAACTGTGGTGTTATATCTAATTTTTTTTCTTTTTTGTATATAATATTTCAGTTTTGTATTTTTCGCTTTCATTTCCGTTCATCCACACAGTTTATGTATGCTTGTATGTAATCTATAACCTTCGAGTTTATAGGCTTGTGCTCTACTGGAAACAATTATGTAATAAATAAATATAATGGAAGAAGAGTAGCAGCAAGAATAAAAGCTTATATGTCATTCGGAAGCAATCTAAATGGGGTATTTTTTGTTGAAAAGAAAACATATCCATAATTAATAATTTTTCATTGATAAAACCATTGGAAAAAGACTTAATTTTGTTCACTTCAGAATCGTTATATTCATCCCATCCCCTTACCAAGCCCGCAATAACAAATTTTTTCGTACACACGAATTCTCATCATGTGGCAGATTTATTGCTGTTTCCAGATATGTGGTCGAATTCAATTAGGCTACGAGATAACTGTAGTGTGATTGATACCATTAGAAAAACTTGGAATATTTCGTGAAATCAAAAAATGTTATATTAAAGAATAACCGATAACATTTCGATTATGTGTTATATGACATTTTTCGTTCCAAATCACTTGTATGATCTCATCATGAAGTTTGGCCCTTTTAAAAGTGGACACGCTATATAAACCAATAATCAATTAGATTTCAACCTTGACAGTCGAGAATTAATTTTTCAACAGTATTCAATTGCAAAGTGAAGAGTTTTCTCTCCACATGCAGTATGTAGAATGTTTAGAACTTGGAGATAATATTCAACCTTGAATTTTTCAAATTGTATGGCCAATCACAAACCTTCTTTGTATATGAGAATCTACAGTGATGATAATGCTCAGTTCACTGAAGATCATGCGTTTACTCCAGAGATCGAATAATATCATCGTGTGAAACCATTAGAAATACTACCGGGATATTCGAAAGAATACGAAGGTCTACGAGACAGAGAGTTGATGCATATATTTTAGCGAGAGGTAGTCATTTTGAACATTTTTTATAGTTTTGCGTTATTGTATCTGAAATAAAATGAAAAGTACTGTTGTCAACTATGCTCATTAGTCGAAAGAAATTTCAATTTGTCAAATTATAATATTAGGGATATAATTTTCTTCCGGAAATTAGTAATTTAACCTTCAGAAAGATTCATAGAACATCTTTATCTCCTGTCATAGACATACAATATCTCAGAATATTCATTCTATGGAACACTTTTAAGACGAAATGGAATGAACAGTAATCAGAACTGATTATATTTCTTCCGAGAAAGTATCGACTGTATCGAAACTTTGCAGGCGATTTTTTCTCCCGAATCGAATAGGAATCCATAAGAGAATTTTGTTTTTTGAATATCTATCCCACGAAAACAATTTTTGAAGGAAAACCATAAAGGGTTGTTATGTTCAACCCTTAATAATGAAATTATGAGATCTAAAAAATTGTGTGAGTAATAATATATACTTAGTGCATCATATTGAGTATAGTTTTATGACTCAGTGTTTTTTAGAACCCGTAAAAAAATCAAAAACTATAAAACGTCAACGCCTTCCAAAGGCTTCATCTTGGATGGGAGGTCCATTTCGAAAAAAATTCATAGGAACTACCCCTGCTTATTTTCATCGAGGAATCATCTCCCTCAGTCCTTCGCATTTGTATAATATTAACTCTCCACAAAATATTTCTCCTGACATGCCACAGGGCATAAAAATCGGAGAAACACATTTTCAGAGTAAGGAATGGCCTGGACAATACCTATCCAATTAAATGAATTGGTCCAGGAGGCCCAACTGGAAACCATGACCTTATAGATTACGAGATCTGAACCTTTTATACAATTCTTTGTAGGTAAAATTGAAGGAGGTTTATGAGGAGGATATCCAGACAACAAGAAACCAATTGAATGCATTCAATTGAATTATGAATTTTTGTGATCTATTAAGAAACAATGGCAAAATTGATCGAAAGGCTTTATCTCATCGGAGAATTCAACGTGACAGATGTGTACAAACAAACGGTTCTCATTTCGCAAAACTTTCAAAATAATATTGACGGAATTTGAACGTCAGTAATCAATTTTTTCATTTTTGTTTGTGTTATTTCATTTCAGTGTTTCGCATTAATGAATGATTGTACCTATCGAAGAAAGCTATTACGATTATTCTGGTCGTTTTAAACTTTGTTATGGAATATTTCACATCTCATACCTATTCATTGACGCGATATTTATAGGAATTAATTAGATTTTTCTTCTTTTTTTATATCAATTTGGAAAATACATTAGAGGAGGAATTCTGGGCTTGGCATGGACTTCTTGGAAAGTGAAACAATTATTTTCAATTCGACATATAGGATGATATGATAAAACTGAACACATTGAATTGGGTGTGATGAGTCTAGCTCTGGAATATTAAAACAATTCATATTTCGCTTTCTAGATCTCAATTTTTGTCAACAGTGTTTCAATAAATTTTGTTGATTTTTGTCTCATTTTCATGATAGTTGGAGTACTTGCACGAATTTCAGGAACCCTCTTGTAGATTTCAGAAGGAAGCTAAAAATTAATTTTTCATATTTTATTATTATACAATCATTTTATGTATACAGTCCTCTCAAGGTTATGTTATTAATGGATCAAAATTTGAGAAGAATCTGTTAAAAAGGAATTTGCTTCATGAGAATATTGAGAAAATACTTCTTTCTCAACAAACTCACACATATATTAATTTCTACCGTAACACCTACTTTTTCGCGTCATTTTATACATCGAAATTGTCGGCTCCAGTCCCGTCAAACTGGCAACAGCGCCGGGATTGTGAACGTTGGCCATATTTACCGCTGGAGTATATGTGGGATTGTAAAGTTGGTGCAATGCCTCGGGTTTGAAAAATATTATCGATTATGCTACTTTTTCAAATGAAGGAATTCTTTTCCCCTCTAAGTGTGCCTTAGGAGTTATAATTCTCATTAACGTTATTTCATCATATATACTCGAAGAAAACATTCGGATCATGTGGGTCTCAGGTCGCCTTAGAAACGTATCGGGACTGAAAACGTCTATTGGACAAATATATATATATATATATATATATATATATATATATATATATATATATATATATATATATATATATATATATATATATATATATATATATATATATATATATATATATATATATATATATATATATATATATATATATATATATATATATATATATATATATATATATATATATATATATATATATCCAGCATACTATGTTGCGTCCATACATTGTCTTTGGGCCATACACTATTGCGTCCTGAATAATACTGCGTCCGTATACCGGACGCAGCATTGTTTTTCAAAATTTTCTCTGATATTTCGAAAGATTCAACGACAGGGGTGGTCGCAAATCGTGAAGGACGTCGAGAGCTATATATATATATATATATATATATATATATATATATATATATATATATATATATATATATATATATATATATATATATATATACCCTTATTTTGCTGAATTATATGTTATATATATTATATTTGGAGGTGGTATTAACACTTTATAACTATATATATATATATATATATATATATATGTATATATATATGTATGTATGTATATATATATATATATATATATATATATATATATATATATATGACCAACGTTGAGTTCCAAGACATTTTGTACATATGGAAAGAGCATATATATCCGATTGTATATCGGTTCATTTTACCATATATTAGTTCGAGAAAGCTTTGGTTAAATCAAACTCAATATACTAATTGTTGGTTAACTTTTATATCAATTTTTGCATGCAATATCTAGTTCCAAGACCTTGCCTAAAAAAGTTGTTTAATGTTGATTGCCTAGATTTCCTCATTTTAAATAATTATACATGGTGGACATGTGTTGATTATATGCCCTGAAGTAATAAACTTAGTAGAAAATGTTAGGATACGAAATTTCTCCTACTATGAAAAAAATTAAGAATGAATTATTTACTTTAAAGTCCTAACCACACAAGGTTCCTTTCTTCAACGGCCTTAGGTACCTTTTTATTATTGAATATTTAAATTTTCGTCACAATTCTGATTGGTATTGATCAAGCTTATCTTTTTTCAAATCAATTAGTTTCCGAGATAACGAATTCCAAAAATTACTCATCGCATGTTCGGCTTCAAAAAAATAATTAGGTAGGCTCCGTGTCGAAACAACACCCTGTATATCATTATACATAATTTTCAAAACGAGCCTCTATTACACATGCTCTGTAAGTACGTGACTGTCCGCTCAACATTTGCAACCCCTTTTTCAACTACATTTGATTTCTACCGATTGCCCTGAACCTGAAACGTGTAGCAAATCTTCAGATTCGGTGACATTACAATGTAAAATTATCTTCGTGTGATGGAAAGGCTCGGTTAGTTGAATTTAGTATATGGTGACTTGATCAGTCTTTTCTCATAACTGCCTCAATTATGGTATCAAATGAAGGAGCTCGGATAGTAAAATTTAGTGAGCCACGAAAAAACCAAATCGAAGATGGACGCGCCATAAGATGGCGTTTTATAGTCCATTTTCACAACTCCATCGTCATTTCCCAATGAAGATCTGAATATTTTATTCTCACAACTCGCTCAGTTTTGGTATATACAGGGTGAGTCAAAAATGTGTACCGAGCTTTCTGGGGGTGATAGTACATTGAAAAATAAGTATAGTCTGATATAAACTCCTAGTCCAAAATGCATATTGAGGTAGATCCGCATAACTGTTAAACGGTTGAAATTTCGTGCATAAATGTATGTTGTTGAAATACATTTTTTTATTACACTTCTATATTTCTGTCTGATATTGTTAGAAAGGGTGTTCTTAGAGGGTGAATCATAATTTTTTTGGTACTTCTTTCTTTGTATTCGTTTTGTTGAAAAAAATAGATGCATTCGGTGGAGCGAAGAAAATTACATGAAAAAGGTACTCTTCTCCAAATACAAAAAATCGAACCGTTTTCGAGATATTTGAGTTCTTGTTGTCACATGATGTCAGCAGATTCATTCATCGCGAGATCTATCGATGACGATGTTTCAGCAGGCCATGAACAATTCTGTTCTGAATTTTGTCGATGATATAATCATTTCTGCATAAAACTTACAGCAGCATTTGCTTTTCCGAAGCACTCGCCAAGCATCAAAGGATATCAGTTTGTTCAGAGAACGAATAACCTCCCATTTCTCAAAATTCCAGTTGAAAATAGCAAAAAATAAGCAGAAAAACCACACGAGAAATTAACTACAACAATTTTCGATTATTGGTGACGTCCATATTATAAACCTTAAAATAATTTTAGCAGGAATTTGGACAAATTTTTATTCATTATCCTTTCAATACATCGCCAACGTTTCGAATCGGTTGTGATTCTTTCTCAAGGCTGGAATGTCAAAATAAAACCGGAAACAGATAAAAAGGACCTAGAGACGATCGGCCACTCACCTCGTATTTCATCGGATTGAATATCGTCAATTTTATTAAAATAATTGTCTAAGTATCTCGTATTAATTTTCATTTAATCTTCAAGTGGTTCATGTGTTGTTAAAATGACATGGGTAAACAGAATCGCCTCCCGGTACGTTCCACAAATCACAATGAGTAACATGGAGATGACATTCAACTCTCCCATAAAGCATTATATATGTTCGTTACAATATCACATCTCGGGTAAAATACAACAAGGTAAAAACAACAATGGTAATACACAACTTAACAAACTAAATCAAAACATTTTTTTTTTGTGGATGCACCTTAGATACATTCAAATGACTTTCACCATAAAACACCAAAATGAACAAACAACACAAACACCGAGGCTCCGAAAGCTCTCAGTTATATCCATCATTAAGAACCACTATTTTGAGTCACTGAAACCCCAGCATTACCCAATATAAGACTATCATACACCAAACTGAGATGGTGTATCTCAAAATGGTACTTCAAAATGGTGGTTCTTAATGATGGATATAACTTAGAGCTTTCGGAGCCTCGGTGTTTGTGTTGTTTGTTCATTTTGGTGTTTTATGGTGAAAGTCATTTGAATGTATCTAAGGTGCATCCACCAAAAACAAAATGTTTTGATTTAGTTTGTTAAGTTGTGTATTACCATTGTTGTTTTTACCTTGTTGTATTTCACCCGAGATGTGATATTGTAACGAACATATATAATGTTTTATGGGAGAGTTGAATGTCATCTCCATGTTACTCATTGTGATTTGTGGAACGTACCCATGTTTACCCATGTCGTTTTAACAACACATGAACCACTTGAAGATTGAATGAAAATTAATACGAGATACTTAGACAATTATTTTAATAAAATTGACGATATTCAATCCGATGAAATACGAGGTGAGTGGCAGATCGTCTCTAGGTCCTTTTTATCTGTTTCTGGTTTTATTTTGACATTCCAGCCTTGAGAAAGAATCACAACCGATTCGAAACGTTGGCGATGTATTGAAAGGATAATGAATAAAAATTTGTCCAAATTCCTGCGAAAATTATTTTAACTACAACAATGTTCATGACATGAACGTCAAAATTAAGAACAAAATTGATCATGGCCTGCTGAAATATCGTTATCGATGAGTCTCGCGATGAAAGAATCTGCTAACATCATGTCACTACATAAACTCAAATATCTCGAAAACGATTCAATTTTTTTATTTCGATAAAAGTACCTTCTTCATGCAATTTTCTTCGCTCCATAGAATGCTTCAATTTTTTTCATCAAAACGAATACCAAAGAAGTTGTCGCAAAAAATCACGATTCACCCTCTAAAAACACCCGTTATAACAATATCAGAAATGTAGAAATGTAATTAAAAAAAATGTATTATAAGAAATACATTTATGCACGAAATTTCAATCTGGTGGAATATACCGTTTAGAACCTATGCGGAGAATTCTTTTTACTTTTATCAACTTTGGAAGTATATATCTTTCTCAATATGCATTTTAGGCCATGAGTTTATATTTCAAACTATACCTTTTTTTCAATGTACTATCACCCCCAGAAAGCTGAGTAGGTACACATTTTTGACTCAACCTGTAGATTAGGTTAGACTAGTTGAATACAGTACACTACTAAAAAAGTTTCAAATTCTAGATGGCCACCACCAAAAATTGGTAAATGGAAAATTTTATAGAACTCCCTTAGTATGGGTTTCAAATTTTCAGCTCAACTCATAGAATAGAGTAGAGTAGAACAACTTTTCATCTCCCAAATTAAAAAAAAATCGTTTAAATGAATTTTCTCCAAGACTGATGTAAAGTAAAGCTCTTCTAGTTTCGAATTGTTTGATCACAACATGTAAGCATGCCATCACTTGATATTTGATACCGAGTGTGATACATAATAAAATATTGCAGCACCTGATTCCGAAAGCACTTTGACTGAATTTCATACCATCACTTGTTACGTAATGAACATTAGGAAATACAATCGGAAATATGGACAAAAAAATCCTTGATGATCTATCATATTCATTGTAGTATTCGAAATGTTATACATATTCATTTTTCAATTGAATGATTCAATATTTAGCGTGGCGTGGAAAGTATATTAATCTGTATCTCGGTTAGCATGAAAATTCGATACTCTGATGATTCACTCGCATCGGATATTCATTCTTACCTTGACACATAATATACAACTCCCTAATGTTACAACTGCAGCTGCAGGAATGGCCTGGTAATTAAACATTTTATATGTTCAAAAACCATCTCTCTCATGCATAAATGGGTTAATATACCTGAAAAGAACGAAGAAAGTAGAAGGGAAACAGGGTGTTTTACGGATAATTGCACAGGCTTTCAGTGCAGATGCAGGACATTTTGGAAAATCTGAATCAGTTTTCGAAATATGTCCTGAGTATATTCATTCGAGAGATGTTTTTTGTAAGTATGTCATCAAAAACTTTTAGTCGGCATAACTCTTAAACACCTTTATAGGTTTTCGTGGAAATGTCAACAAATAAAAGCATTGGAAAATGACGATGATTCAATTATAATGATTTTCTGATAGCGCGGGTCCGTACTGAGAGTTTTTTATTTCACATCTTATAAAACACCCTGTACATCAAATTTTCAAAAAGCACAATTATCTCCAAAATTTACACAAAATTAAATGTCCTTTCCAATAAGCTTTCCATACAGCACATGACGTCCAATAGACGTCCATTTTATATCCAAATGAAGTACAAACATCCACGGACCTTACATGGAAGTTCAATGGATGTACATTTCTGGAACTTTACTGTACGTTCATAAATGGACGTTTTATGGATGTCCATTTTACTTTAAATAAGGGATGTTGGACAAATATCTATATGCGTTTCTTATTGGACATCTTCTGGATACACAAATCTGGATCTTTATTGTACTATCGCAAATTGTACGATAGTGTACGTCCATTCAACGTACATTTTTGGATCAACGTAAGTTATTTATGATTGTACATATATTGGAAGTTCGGATCTGGATCTGAATATCTGCTTCCAGAAACTGTACTTTTCTGTACGACAACTGGATGTATCATTTTCGAGGGTCCATAAGTGTACCTATATTTCTCAACATTCGTAGGATGTGCAGGACTGGATCCTATTTGTTCAATCAGAAAGTGTAAGTTAATGTACGTCCATTCAACGTACATTTTTGGATCAACGTAAATTATTCATGATTGTACATCTATTGGAAGTTCGGATCTGGATCTAAATATCTGTTTCCAGAAAGTGTACTTTTCTGTACGACTTCGACAAATGGATGTATCATTTTCTAGCATCAATAATTATTCATTTCCCAACATTCGTAGGATGTACAGGGCCGGCTTTTATTTCTACAATAAGCAATTGTACGTTAATGTACGTCCAGTGGATGTACATTTTTGGATCAACAAGAATTCTCCATAATTGTACATTCCTGTATATCCATAGGAAGCCCAATACACTTTTAATAAGGAACGTCCGCCGAACATCCATATACGTACGTTATTGAACATCTTTTGGATATTCAGAAATGGATCGAAATATCTGTTTTTAGAAATTATACTTTTCTGTACGACAACTGGATATATCATTTTCGAGCATCCATAAATTTCTGAACATTCGTAGGATGTTCAGGACTGAATCCAATTTGCACAATCAGAAACTTTATGTTTGTGTACTTCCACTGATGGATATGCAATACTCTATCATCTTGCATTATCCATAACTTTGGGTGACCAGACGTCCCTCATTGTGACGGACAGTCCGTCAATCGTCCAAGAAGTCCGTCACTGGAAAACGTCCGTCAAAATCTTGAATTTAATTCAGTATTTTTCTCAAGAAAATTTGAGATGGATAATAAAAAAATAAGGTGCAAATTTACGGAAGATCTTCCAAAAGAATTTCCATTCCCCAAAAAAACAAAATTTGATTTTCCAATGTACGAAGGGTCAATTCAGCATTGTATTTGGAGAAATGTTTCAAATTACAAACATAAAAAAATTGTCAATGAAGCGTCTTCCTCTCTAACCAAATATTTCAGACATTCAAGTTTTGGGCAACGCCTGAAGCCCTATTCTCATTCCACAGTGTAATGAACAACCATTATATTAAGATTATAATATTTTCGTTTTTGTGTTGTGATAAACTTGTATTATTTTTCTGTTTTCAATAAAAAAAATTTTAAGCATATACAGAGAGAGTCTTTGACTCGTACGAATATTTTACAGTAGATTCTTGAGGTCAAAGGAAACACTTTTTTCCCTTACCATTTTTTCCAAATCGGCTCGGTTTAAAAAATAGAGGTTGTTGAAAAACATAATTAAATGTTATTATGTTTTCGAGTAATTTGTCGTTTATAAATAAAAACTATAGGTGAAATTCGAAAAATTGGCTACATTGATCGCATGCAATTCTTTTAAAATCTACCTAAATCTTTTTATCAGGGCTAAATCGTAAAAAATATTGTACATGAAAATTTCTTTTCTTTTGACCTCAATAATTTACTGTGGAATATTTTTACAAAGCAAAGACTCGCCCTGTATATAAATATATACACATTCACCAGGTCCGTCCGTCATTGACGCCTATGCAGTGAAATTTCCGAATGTTTATATAATGAATAGAGGACAAAAAGAGCTTTAGGGAGTGGAGAAACTTTCTCTTTGGTATTACTTATGACATTTCGGTATTCAGAAAAACATCGATGACGTCACAACTCCTAGCCCTGAAGACGTTATAACTTCAGAATTTTCATCGAAAGTTCGCAAGTTGAGAAATTAAAATTTACCTATTTCATATTTTTTCTCGAAACCCAATGGACATATCATCAAGATCAAGTATCAGTCGCTTTAAGTTTTAAATACTTTAAGTATTTTCGCATACTGTTTTATTATTCAAAATAAATGATTCTTATAATCAACAAATCAGGTGCAATTGACATTTTTGTTTTGGTCTTCGAAACTAAACTTCTACTATCCAAAATAAATAGGTACATAGATAATATATATCTATATACAGGATATCTGTAAACAAATGCGAAGAACTAAGGGAGATGATTCCTTAATGAAAATAAGCGGGTGTAGTTCCTATCAATTTTTTTCCAAATCGACAGCCCTTCCAAAATACAGCCTTTGGAAGGCGATCACGAGTTTACAGGTTTTAATTTTTTTTACAGGTTCTAAAAAACACTGAGTCCTAAAACTATACATATTATGAAGCACTGAGTAGATTGTTACCAGTTTCAACTTCGGCAAGCTCATAGTTTAGGCGGTAAATTGCTATCGATTTTTTCAATGTGTCTCTCCCTTAAATTCAAAAATTTCTGTGAAAATGTTGAAATTTGAGTTATTATGCTATTGTCATAGAAGTATACGAAACTAGCAGATCGGGGGGATCCAAGATTTCGGGCCGATTCACCTTAAAAAAACATAATGAAATGAATTTCGTGAATAACTACCGAGGCTGAAATCCATTATTCTCTGCTATAAAAAATTAGTATTATTCCAATAATATACCGACTTAATGAATGCTACGTTGCTATTACTATAAGGCCCGGTTGTTCAGTAAAGGATGAGGCCGAGATTTAAGATGATCCTAGATTGATCTGACAGAACTGAAGTGAAATGTCAAAATCAATCTAGGACAAACTTTAATCCCGAACTGAACAACTGCTATACATGTAGAGTTTCGGATTTTGCGAGAATCTTCTACTTTTTCTTCAAAACAACAACTACGCTGAAGGAAATGTGATTGACTGTTAGCGACACGGAATATCAACCATCTGAATTCTGTAGTCCATACAAATTTTTTTGAACTCTCATCATACTAATATAGCAGTCTGATACTGAAATCCGTCATTTGACAAAATGAGTTGTCAGTCATAGACTGACAAACATTTTCGAAAGCTATTGATCTATTAATTAAATCGTTCTATAATTGGTCCTAAATTGACAGTCGTATTGTGAACAACGATATGCAGCGGATTATCTAAACACGAAATAAATTCTGAAATGTTTCGGATCATGAGGTTAATTGAATAAGTATCTTGTTCGTATCATTTGTTGAACTTCATTATTCTAAATATTCTTCAATGAATGAAAATATAATATCAACACACATAATTGATTTATTCGTCATCAAATCATTAAATAAATCGTTTCTCGAAAAGTTTCGAGTCTTGAGGCAAATATAATATTGAATTATTTACATCATTATTTGTCGAACTTCACAGTTCTGAATGAATTAAAATCTAAACTTGACAATATACGAGACAGTTTTCGCAAGAATTTCAATGAAATCTGAAAATTTTCATCATTCTGGAGCATTCTGGACATCAATAATTCTCGAATCATCCATGGCATAAATTCAATTTTATCCAATATAACACGCAAAATGAAATGTTACTCGAACTCATCTTGAGCAATTCGTTCCTAAAAAGCTCGAATCAGGTAGAAAAGTTTGAACCCTTCGTATCAGCATTAACACGTGTTTTGCAGTAAACAGATGCCGATTTCATTTTCAACGGGCAATGTAACCAGGGTCGGGGGGATGAACCAGAGTCTCTGGATGAACGTTTCTCACAACAAGAAGAATTTGAATTTTCATATGAGGGTGAGGGCATTTGTTTCAAAATTTTCAGAGTACAAGGAGTATACAGGGTGTTTCACGAGTAAACAGACAAATGAAAACCGTGAATTGAGGGCATTGCGCTGAGTTCCAAATCACCCCATATACAGGATGTCCCAAAACTAGTGAATCAAACGTCACACCACGATAGAGTAAACCAAATATTATCGAATGACACCAACATTAGTTCAACGAAAACGTACCGTTTCCAAAATAATCAGAATTTTATTAAAACACCTAAAGTTCCCGATTTTCGAACTATTTTTCTTAATAACAGGGCCAGTTTGTGAAGAAGGATATCGATTCTAAATTATATTGAACCAAGATTATTGTTTTATATCCCCTAATTGAAATTATTTTAAGTAGTTAATCGATAACCATAACCTAAGTCTCGACCTAAGTTGATGTTAATTGAAACAATTGTTTTTTCTACATGATTTTTAATACTCAGATTAAACAGGGGTGATAATATGGGAGAAAAACGCTATCCTTAATCACAAATTTGCCTTGTGATTGAAAAAATAGTTCGAAAATCGGCAACATTAGGTTAGGTTTTCTCAGAAACCGTACATTTTCGCTCAACTAATGTTGGTGTCATTCGATAGTATTTGATCTACTCTATCTTGGTGTGACGTTTGTTTCAATAGTTTTGGGGCACCCTATATATAGGTTTCTTCAGTGTTTTTTGAAATTTCTCGAATTTCCGTTCGGCTATAAGTCCTGAAATTCTCTATCAAGTCGACTGAAAATTTATATTTAGCCTTGAGTTGTTAATTTCATTGAAACAGAGCATTTAAATTCGACAAAAATCAGGACCGGGCTCAGTGAGGCTTTACTTAACTTCAAACTCATAAAAACAACGTGTATGTAGTTTTTTAATCATAATTTAAACTTTTTTGTTATCTGCATTATTATTGTCTCAAAATGAATTGATTTTTGGGTTGCCCCACCTGTTGATCATGTTCTAGAAGTAATTGTTTTGGTCAGACGCCTCTAAGGAATAGAGCACTTCATGAAAAATAGAAATTCTTAATTGATTTTTTTTTCAAAGAAATGAAATGAATGCGTTCAACAATTATAACATATTCGGTCTTCAAAATAGTCATTCACAATGATAAAATGTTTCAAAATTGATAATGCACAAATATGGATGGAAAAACTACGCTATCTTGAAACTAAATATTAAAACTTGATCTTCAGAATTAATCTATTTTTCTATGGACAACTAGTTGTGTGAATGAAAACAAAGAAAGAAATCGCGGGGTGTCAGATCTGGAGATCTAGCAGTCCAATGTTGGTGTCCTACCCTTCTAATGAAATGACCTGAAATACTGATAAATACTTTTGCTGGTGCATGAATATCATCAATGTTTCAATAACAAATTGTAATAAGACCAGACCAATCCATAGATTTCCATAGATCCAATAATGAATATAACGGAATAAGTGAAGAACTCGAAATTGCATTTATCATACTTATTCGAAGTGCCAATCATTACCTTCACTAAAAGACCAAATGGGGTGAAAATCAATTCGGAAAATTACTTCAGGTCCACGTTGTCCATAAAAAGCGATTCATTTGGAAGATATCAAGTTATAATTATTATTTTCATGATAGCGCAGTTTTTTATTGCTTTTTTTGTTCATTATCAATAATAAAGCTTATTATCACTGTGCATGATTTATCTGAATAACCAGATATGCTAAAATATCAAAAACGAAAAAATTCAGTTGAACATTTCCAATTCCATTTTTAGATTTCCACATCTGATTGGCGATCATATTCATACCATTAATTATTGTGAAGTAAAAGTCAATATGTTGCGCTGTTTTTTTCTAGAGGCATTTTATAACCAAACAATTATTCATTAAAAATTATCCACTGATAAAGCATACCAAAATTTCATTGATTTTGAGAAAATAAATGCAGATACCTGAAAAATTCCAAATTATGACGAAAAAAACTACAAACAGAGTGTTTTGCATGAGTTTAAGTTTGAATATAGCCTCAATGAGTCCGGTCCTGTGTTCGTCAACTTTTAATGTTCTGTTTTATCGAAACTTACAAGCTTAAGCGGATAATGAGTTTTTAGCCGAATACAACTAAATTATTTGGAGTTATAGCTGAACGAAAATTCGGGAAATTTGAATAAACACCTCTGTATATCGGAAACGGAATGCCCAAGACACACATATGAGGTGTTTTTGAACTCAGCTCAATGCCCTCTATTCACGGTTTTCGTTTGTCCGTTTACTTGTGAAACACCCCGTGTACTGAAAAATCGCAAAAGACTCCCCGAGCAATTAAGAAATGCCATTAAATCAAGGAGTTTCTTTTGATCCGCTATGATGAAAAATGTCAATATCCAGTTATTATTATTTATATAATAATATCTCGAAAACCAAGGCACTTTTACCAAACGTAAAATATATTTATCTGAACCGCCATAGAGTCCTCTACCCGCAGGATCCATATTATCCATTCATTACGCCACACCCTGTATAATTATTATCATTATATCAATGTATTGAAAATAAACAGACATGAATACGAGCCAGTTTTTGGTGAGGTGAAGCTCCTCTTCCTTCAAACTTCTTTTAATTATTTTGACTACCATTCACGCAAGATGATTTTTATTGAAGAATTTAACATTCTAGTAATTATCCGTTCATTTCTTCAAGAGATACCCATTCCCTACCACCTTTGATTATTCAACTCAATGCTATCACTGCATCAGATGCATTTCATCTTCGGGTTGATTTTTTTGAATTCTACAATTGATGTAACGTCTTCAACCTCCAGCCAAAGAAGATAAACAACAGTAACTCTCCTCAAGCTACTGATCATTTGTTTTTTCCATATAAATAAATAGATTTGGTATGTCTTCAATCAGTTTGTATAAACGTCAATTATGTTCGTTACATATTTTCGACTTAATATTTTTCGAAGTGATTTGACATTGTGATGAAATACGTAATTACTGAAAGTCTCACGTAGAACGGACTACGTAGCACTGATTTAAAACTCGAGAATGTTTTGACAAGCGTCTTAACCCAACATTTTCGTACCATACAGAGTGAAAGGTATCCAATTTCCATGGCCAATCCAGTGCTAAAATGAAAGTGAGTGAAGTATAGAAGCTGAAAGTAAAACGTATATCTTTATTGATTCATTCGGGAAAAATATTTATATGGAGTTCCTAATGTCGTGAATATAATGCCCAAAAATTAGACTACTATTTCATACCAGAACAAATTCGGTAAAATTGTCTTTGGAATTAATCTTATATGTCACGAAAAATTTCATTGTCATGCACCATTCATTTTGGGACCTATATGGTATTAAACTCCCCTATCGGACGAAGTATCGTAGACATAAGCATATTTATTCAAAACTGTCCAAATTCATTTACACCGAGATCACGAACCTTATCAATCAATTATCAGCGCATGAAGTTTATCAATATTAGTATCGTTCTCGAACTATTTACAGGTTTCAATATGTGTGAATGAATCGGAAGAGCAGCTGTATTCTATATATGAGTAGAATTCGAGCTGTCTTACTTTCTGTCCTCCTAAAATCTGGCAACGTTGCGGGAGGTGAGAGCGCGCTACTAATAAGAAATATATGCGGAGGTAGTAAGGTCTGATTCGTTTGAAGAAAAATTTTTCGATACAAATCTTTTCCCCTCTTTAGGTACCCCTGTTATTTACCTTCCCCTCTACATATATAAACAAAAATTATTCCAATTATATAACTCCTTCACCCGGAGGTCAGGTCGCCCAATGAACTTAACGGAGGTAACAACGCGCTACGTGTTCATATATATATATATATATATATATATATATATATATATATATATATATATATATATATATATATATATATATATATATATATATATGGGGAACTGAAAAGTTTATACGGTATATACCGGTATATACTTTTATGGATATAATGGTTATTTCGAGGAACAGACGAAAATCACTAAAACTTGTAATATTCATGTATTTGAAGTACATAATATCAATGAATGTCTAACTAAATGAAATATTGCAACTGAAAGTTTAAAAAGTGTGTTTAACAGATTTCTGTATACCAATTTTTAGGCGAGTATTATAGTAAAATGGATTATTATCCATCGAAATCATCTTTTGAAATTCAGTAAAAAGTCTGATGATCAATTCTAATCACGGAGGTTGTTGGGTATATTATTCCCTAGTAGATTTGTCCTGAAATTCCTCTGCATGGGGTTGTTTCAATATCCAGGGAGTTATTTCAAGGGCACCGAATTATTGTTTAAGTAGTTTTTTGTTTTGAAGTTTTTTTCTGAAGGTTCTTGATTTCAATTGTGTTGCCGACCAAAAAGTTAAATAGTAGGTTTATTACATAACAAGTGTTGTAAGGAGCATATTAGTTGCCATACAACTCGAGTTGTGTACTATATTCTTTCTACGAACGCATTCATTCTCATGAAACTTAGAATTCCATTAATTGAATATATCTTCAATCAATCAATTGAATAACTACAAAACATCATACAACTATAATAAGTACCTATAGTTTAGTTCACATTTTAATTATAATAATTATTATTAATTGATTAATTGAGGGCGAGTTGGTTGTCTGATTTTTTGTTTTTACAAAAATAATATCATTGTTTTCACTTGTAATTTTTGATGAGGTGGCAATCATGTTTTTCATAGAATTGTCTAAATAACTCTAGGACACTGCTGATGACCGCCAACCGCTGTCTCTTCAATGCTATCATATCGCTACCAGCATCTACTAGACTTGTGGCAGAAGAACGCCTAACTGAAGCAATGGCCTTTGTATTGCTTGGGATTCTCTAAGCACAGATATTCTGCCACTTGTTTTGGCATGTTACATGGCAGAGTCTGAACATGCTGTCCTGCAGGACGTAGATCGATGTAGTTTTTACAAACCGGATGAAAGGACTTGGAATCTTCAATATGAATTATCAGACATTTTTCCGTACCCTGTACGTCTTAAGGCTTCAAGTTCCGTAACACCTGCTTTCTACAAGCAACACTAATACCGATAATTAAAACTACCTGGGATCAAAAAGTATCAATATTTGCCTGTTTATTTATATAATTCGTGTATATCTACCTTCGTAAGCAAATATCTGCTATCTGGAGCATTTTAGAGAAAGACATCTGATCTTCTTTTTAGTAAAGCCAACAATTTGGGATAAGTCGCAATATTAATGTTATCATGGTTTATGATGATAGTTGACTTTAGCATTGAATAAATTGACCAAACTGACGATAGCTTCATTGTTTTGAAGAAATCAAAATATGCTACCATACCATTTTCCGAAAATGAATTGATTTTGTGTTTCTGCTTCCAATCCATGAGTTTTTGATAAACTGTTTCCTATCTTTCACGGGATTTTGCGGGTAATAAATTAATTGAAGCATTTTTCGCCTTCTCCACTACATCGGATGGTGTGCACAATTCATCTTCGCTGCTACTGGACATTTTTGACAACAATTTCGTTGTAAGGGATTTATCTTCAAATGATCTTGTCAAATCCAAAAACTGGTAACCATTTGAGATACAATTACGAAACGTTTTCGTGGTAACTACTATGAGCCAATCTTATTGGTTATTCGCCGTGCGATTCAATTCACAGATTTCACCGTATTGGCTGTAAAATCGCACAGCTTTACGTTGCACGGTGCTTAAAATGAGCAGTTACATAGTTGGTGATATAGTGGAATTTCCACAAAGGAGGAGATTAAAGTTTATTCTATATATACCGGTATATACTATCATGGATGTAATGGTACCTAAAAATGGTCGTTTTTTTCAATTTTGTGAAAAGTTTTTTCTGTATATACCTACCGGTATATAATATTATGGATGTAATAATAATAATAATTGTTGTTTTTTCCATTTTTTTTGGGGGCATCCCAGACTCTGAAAAATTTATTCACGGCGCTGCACTATTGAGGTTCTTAGATCTAAAAAGTTTCTTGAAGGGCTCTGCTGTATTGTTTTTCAGTGGATCGCGATTTTCTCTAACCTTGTTATCGCTGTTCCAAGATTCTTGAAGAGCGATAAAGTATTATCTTCTATTGGATTCCTGATGTCCTCTGAGTTTTTTGTGTCTTCTGGATATCTGGGCCATTGGGCTTATCCAAGCCACATTCAAAATTTCATTATGATAATCCCATATCAGCTTTTGTGATTTCCATATTGTAACTTTTACAAGAGATAACCTCGACTTCTAAGTGAATGCAGTGAACCGAATTTTTCTCTGCTGTTTCTTGATATAACTTCTGAATTTGAAATGAATATCATGTTCATTTTTTGAAATATCGAATTTTAAACATTGACAGGTATCAATTATCGGCCCTCCATTTTTATACTGAAGGAAGGCAGTTGTTTCTATCGGTGTTTCGTGATGTCACTCTCGTATTTGAAATGAATCCCAGTTTTTTTGAGCATTCAAATTTTTTACATAAGACAGGTGTCAACGCGCGGCCCCAAAGTTGATACTGTAAAGAGAAGTTCTTTCTGCTTGGATTTCTTGAATCACTGTCGAATTTGAAATTAATGTTATGTTCATCTTCCGAGATATCGAATTTTTTGCATTGACAGATGTCAACAATCATGAATGCGACGAACAGGTTCAGGGGTTTCTGGATACAACTTCTGAATTCGAAATGAAGCACATGGATCCCATTGTACAGATAATTATGATTGAAGTCATTCAGGCAAACTATATAACCGAGATATCATATTTTTCATTTGTTTTGTGAAAATAAATGGAATTGAAATGTTCAGATATTGGATACTGGTTTACCCGTGCCATAAAAAGGAGGTCGGTCCGTCCATTATTTAAAAAGTTATATAATTAATGTCGTTATACGTAAATCTGAAAGCCAGATATTCAGTCGTCTCATCATTATTTCTTAGAAACCTCGGAATTTCCGTGAAAAATGCCAAAAACTTAGTCATACTTGGTTTTTCGTTAGGGTTCTATTATTTCAAAAATGCAATCATTATTTGTGCTTCCAGCATCCAGCTGGCAAAAGCATTCGCTTCGATCACTGCTCAAGTTTCAAAAAGATGTCACTTTATATGTCAAAATCAAAAAAAATATAACAGTATTTTGTATCATGATGAAATCCTTTTAACTTTTACTGTTCGATCGACATACTTCTTGTTCAAAACAAACATTAATCAACGAGTATGTATGAACAAACTCTGCGTAAACACTGTAAACGGGAAATCTGGAACTGGAGATATCCCCAAGTAAACCCGGATCACAGAGTTTATGGTCACACAGATGAGAACCCTACCGCATCGGAAGACGTAGATGCTGATTTCGTATGAACACGATTGATATCACAGATCTAGTGATATCAAATTTTACAGGAAATTATCATTGAATTGATTCAGAAATGCAGAATATACAGTACGATTCATTGAGGAATGCGCATTGGAACAGACTAAATAGCACCGTGGACCTTGGTTTTTCTAAATAACCTAATTTTATAGGTCCATCCTCCTTTCTTATTTATTGATTTTCCCCATTCATTTAATTAATAATAACTTATGGACCACCATAGATATTTTCCTAATATTTGGTCCGTAAATTCTTTGTCCACAGTTGAGTCTACAAAATAATAACGTCCTATTCCCGGTTCGACTGTAAAGAAATTAATGAGTAGGTTTCGAGTCGAAACAAAACCATATCTATCAACATTTCGAAATTCTATTGACGCAATTGGAAAGATCAGGAAAAAATGAGTAGACTAGAAAAAACAAGCACAACAAAGGTATTTCGATTTTCGCATGTAACTTTTTGACTTGAATCAGATCTAAATGTTCATTGATGAGATAGCAGGAAATTGAAAAACAATCAGATTGTCTTCTCCAAATGTTCCTTTCAGAGTTTTTTCATAAAAACATCAACTATTCTTTATTTTCCGAAATACTGGATCCCAATTTTATTAAAAAACTAATGGAAGTATGTCTTTGATAATAATAAATTGGTCCCAAATACTGACTCGTTTTTAAAGGTTGGGATCCAGGAACTAGGAGAATATAAATATGTTGATGGTTCAAGCTGAAATAGAACCATAATAATATAATTTTTTTGAAGTTTTGTGGTGGCCAATTTTTTAAACACATTTCGATATAAAGTTGTATGTGGAAACAATACATACGCTCAGTTTTACTTGGGTATCTATGAATTTATAAATGAAATTACAACGAATTGTTATTTCAGCCGTGCATTGTACCAAAAAATAGTTCTGCAGAAGAACAGGTGGCAGTGTTCCAGAAAAAATATCACCCTGTAGATCTTCTATCGAAATTGCCATGTCACATGGTGAGAACTCTAAAATGTAATATCTATGCCAAATTTCAGTTGAATATCTTGTGAAGTGTAGATACTATGAGAAAAAAACTTGAAAAAAATTCAAACTTCGACACTCCGTATCTCGCAAACGAAAAGTTTGCGACCCCATGTTTATGGGACTTTTTTTTCTTAAACTCACTTAAGGAATCTCCCCTTTTCGTTTGTACGTTCAATTTAGGAACACCCTGTTTGTGAACTTGGCCTAGCATTTTTTTTGATTTTCTAAAACTTGTTTTTTGTGAAATGTGCTATCGATTTTGTTCCAAAGACATTTAAAAAAATATTCTTATGTCTTATACAGACAACGCATCAATAATCTCATCAAAATAAAACGGTTCAATCTCGCGAGTAGATTTGTTTTTAAATGACTAAATCACCATTGTTTCTTCTTTCAGATTTTGAACTACAAAGCAAAGTTTCAAATTTGTAAATGATCTCAATTCAATATGCGATTGAGATTATATTTACTGCAGTAATAAGTTAATGCCAAGGTTGCTGTCCGATAAAACATGATTTCTGGATAGCAGCGGCAACGTTGAGAATTTTACAGCTGCGTAGTGTGTATCGATCGCGTGGTCGATTGAAGCACGTGTTACGTGTACAAATCTTTTCCAGATGGCATGGAATGTTTTCATGCAGCCGACAAAAGTACAGGCTGTCCCAAATTCGTTGACCAATGATGGGCTCTCGAAAACTAGTCTAGTATTCACCTTTACTAGAAGAGCCACAAATGGCAAGTTTCCGAGTTCTTTTCAATAGAAAAGTTTTCGAAAAGTTCACACTGTCTAGATTCTACTGTAGTTTCCGAATTTTAAAGGCTGATTCTATTCGATGTGCATAGAATTTGATGTAAAAAAATCAAAGTATCGAATTCGAAGCATAGATAACTCCAATAATTGTCAAAGTGTAGAATTGGTTTAGTTCATTTCATTATCATTAATATCATTTAAAAATGATAATGAATATAGCGGAAGAACCGATATTTCGTAAATTATTTTTCAACCCAATGAACAATTTTCTGCTTGTGTGATTCCTTTCGGGATGCTTTTCGAAATATAAATTCTGTGCAATTTTTATCATTCAGAAATGAAGTATCATTCATAGTTTTCGAAAAAATTCCTTCATTTTTCAATTTCTTTCCGCACCTTATTGATATCTATGAAATTAGAGTCATGTGTTTTAGTTACGTTCAGACGCAAACAGTAAACAAATATACAGGGTGTCCCACGACGGTGAAGGTAGGGAATATTGCAAAAATCGAGAGTAGCAGAGAATTGTAGTTTTGGGGTTTCAAACTAACTATGACTCTGTTTGTCCCTCTATAGTGACATCGGTTTTCAATATGTATATTGTATATTCATTAGTTCCTCTAGAGGGACAGTTTATAAAAAAAAAAAACAAGAGATGTCAGATTTATAAATCGAATAAACTCTTCTCCTGAACTCTGGCTTCATATAAATAGCGGAATAATTTTGAATACATTTTTTCAATAAAGTGCAAGTGGTGCAGCTCTTTCTGATATTATGGTTACTATGAGTCTTTTGTTGTCAGTCACGTGACATCATATTCAAAATCAATAAGGGGACAAAATGTTCATTTTAGCATTTCTATGTTCCTTCTGAGTACACGATTTTAACAATCCAGTACGTGCGGTCTAAAACGAACGAATTTAAAAACTACAGGTAGATATTTTCTGAAACTTTTAAAGGTTCTCACTCCCAATCTCTGGAACAAAATCAATTAAAAAAATTGAAATAACCGTAAATTCTTGCACTTATTTGTCAGGAGTTAATTATGCAGAAAAATTTTTGCCTGAAAATGATCTGAAAAAAAGGAATTTAAAATTATAATTATGTATAAGAGCAAATCCGATATTTCGATTTTTTTCTCATTTTGTTTCGGAGATTTTGAGTGAAAACCCTAAAAAGTTTCAGAAAATGGAGAATCGTCCCAGATTCAATTTTCAATCGATATTTACAGGTAGATACTTGAATATATTTTGTTCAAGAAGATTATGACGAACGTTTGAAACGGGCATTTACCAAATCATTAAAATTTAGGGCCACCCTGCATTATTAGAACAGTCCTAAATTTTCGCGGTGATGAGTAAAACAAGACAATATTTCAACAATTATTCATATGGAAAACGTAGTCAAAAAACCTTCAAAGTTATACCGGGTGGCCCAACCCAGACGCGGCGCTCATTTTGAGGGAGTAAATAAAGATATTTTGAAAATCTCTTCTTGTGGTGTGTATAGGGTGTTCAAAAGCACAATTTAAAATTATTGCCATATACACCGTCTGTTCCGATATTCCTGAACAGTACTGTCAGTAATTCAGAGACGATTCCTATAGGCCCAGTCGTTCGAGTTCTATTGTTATTCGATTGCTGGCCAGTAAAACCAGCAATATCGAAACCGGCCCACAGGGATATATACAGGGTCTTCGAGAACAAAGATATAGACCAAAGTTGCACTTTTTTTAATGTAACACTCTGTATTTGAACTCGAAAATTAAATGGCAACTCAAATTATAATAATTCTCTTCAGATCACTTTTTGTACCTTAGAAGGACCATTAACAAGATAATGCGAAAATAGTTTATTTGTTTTGAATTAAAAATCGAAAATTGTTCAGAAACTATCACGTACAGACGTAGTAACATTTTATGAAAATAGTTTCGAAATTCATTTTTACTTTCAACGAGATATACAGGGTGTTTCATGAGTCGTTGGTCATAGCCCAATGGTGAATGCAGGTCATCCAGGCCTTTCAGGAAACTTGCATGTTTTGTATCCTAAGGCTATTAGTTTCGAAGATACGGGGTGATTCATGAACATTGGCCTAAATTTGCGATAGCCATAACTCTGGAATGCAAGGCCAATTTCGATCAAACATTATGGGTTTGTTCAGTTCAGAAAGCTCTTCCAAACGGTTTATGGAATATTAATATTTTCAGGGCAGTACTCAGAATATCCTGATTTTTCATTCAAGCTCCAAAATCTATATTTTTCACATCCCTTACAGAAATTTAGTTATGACCATGAAAAACTACATAACCCATTCTAAGGAATTCAGTTTTCACTTTGCATGGCACACTTGTCACAAGGGAATAGGAATCGGTCGAATTCATATTTATATTTTATTTTTTCGAAATGCGGTCCTGTTTTTATTACTTCGGTGATAATTTTCATTGTCCTTTGCTGAGATTCTGAATTATTTTAAATTCTGTTCAAATCTTCATTTTAAACCCTCAGCACATACTGAGTGTTCGTAAAAAAGTATTTAAAAGTATGTCAAGTCGAGATGTAAATTCTTTTGAAATGATATATTGAATTTAGATACAAATGATGTAAACCTTCTTGAAAAATGTAATCCGTAAGTGTATTTACTTCATAACTTACATAACTATTAAAATTTATTCTTCCGAAAAACTTTTTTATTTTTTTTTCATTTTTTTATGAAGCAAATATACTTACGGACACGGGCGTAGCCAGGGGGGGGGTTTTGGGGGTTCAAACCCCCCCCCGAAATAATATAGGTACATAATATTAGTTTCAAAGAGTCCCAATTTATATGTCAAAATCAGAAAATTTTTATTTAAAACCCCCCCCCGAAACTCAACCCTGGCTACGCCTATGCTTACGGATTATATTTTCCAAGATGGTTCACATCATTTGTATATAAATTCAATATGTAATTTCAAAAAAAAATACAGCTCGACCTTGCATACTTTTAAACACTTTTTTACGAACACTCAGTATGTGCTGGGGTTTCAAAATGAAGAAGAATTGAAATAATACAGAATCACGTCAAAGGACAATAAATATTATTACCGAAGGAATAAAAACAGGACCGCATTTCGAAAAAATGACATAAAATATGAATTCGTCCTGCTCCTATTCCCTTGTGACAAGTGTGCCATGCAAAGTGAAAATTAGATTTCTTAAAATAAATTATGTAGTTTATCAAGGCAATAACGAAATTTCTGTGAGGTATGTAAAAAATATACATTTTGGGGCTTGAATGAAAATTCACGATATTCTGAGTACTGCCCTGAAAATATTAATATTCCATAAACTGTTTGGAAGAGCTTTCTGAAGTGAACAAACCCATAGTGTTTGATCAAAATCGGACCTTGCCGTCCAGAGTTATGGCTATCGCAAATTTAGGCCAATATTCATGAATCACCCCGTATCTCCGAAACTAATAGCCTTAGGATACAAAACAAGCAATTTTTCTGAAAGACCTGGATGACCTACATTCACCATTAGGCTATGGCCAACGACTCAGGAAACACCCTATAGAAATATCGGGTGTGGGTGTGCCATTTGAAATAAGAAAGTTCTCGACGATTATTTGTAGTTGATGTTTGAGAATTAATTATGATCACTCTGTATATTCCAGAATTTCCAGAGTTGAAATTTTCTTTTATATGTAGGAGTAGCTTACTTGTCTACTCGAAAATATTCTGTCTGTATCGCTGGCTTAACAAGTTTCTTCATTAATTGCTATTAAAAAAAACTCCATATTTTCGATTTTCGCCATTATCTCGTAAAGGGTGCTTCTACTGCTTCTAAGGTATAATGTAATATGAAGAAACTCATCATAACTTGAGCTTACCATTCCATTTTTGAGGTCCAATATAGGGTGTTACATTTAAACAAGGGCTACTTTGGTCTATATCTTTGTTTTCGAACACCCTATAGTTATGACAATAATTTTAAATTGTGCTTTGGGACAACCTATACACACCACATGAAAAATTTTTCAAAATATCTTCATTTACTTCCTCAAAATGAGCGCCGCGAATATTGTGGGCCACCCGGTATAGAAGTGCCTGTAGTTCTCAAATTAATCGTTTTAGAACGAAATAGTTTTATGGAATCGTTTTCTGGAATCATTTTCTGGGAAGCAACATAGAAATTCCAAAGCTCATTGGGTAACATGATATCAAGAACTGCTTTAATTCACAACACCAATATTACAATATGTAATTCTCTACTACTATCGAGTTCCTAGATATTCCCTGTCTTATTCGTCGTGGGACACCCTGTGTAGATATACCTATTTTCGATATCCGCAATTTTTTCCAATTCAAAGATGTCAACCCCAGTATGTAATTGCATTCAAAAAATTGAAACATCGAATTTGGACAGCCTGTACGGAATAGAATAGGTTTTTATTGCCGTTTTTTATATATTCGGACGGAATACGATGTTTCTCTCGATTTTCACTATCATCGATAAGGAACGAAAAGATGGTTTCTACAATCTCATACCGAGCTCGAGTCACACGAACACTCACACGTGGATGAAAGCATTGAATAATTGGATATCCAATTTGAAATTATAAAAATAGCTTTTTTCCACTAACAGAGAAGTACCTATGGAACATGGAACCATTACTTCTGGTTTCAAGTTCGATGAACGAGCTTATTTTCGAACCCCTTTCAGTCGTTCCGAACTAATGAACGTGTTTTAAAATAATTTCCGAAATCGATAAATTTGCGGAAAACCTGCAAAGAAACCTAAAGTATTCCTTTACGCAATTTTTCCACGTACCTACACGATGTTCGTTATGGGTACCGGTAGATACAATCTTAAAACACTCTTCACCTAATAATATATTCCAATTTCCGATACATATTTGCAAAACAAACGTCCAAAAAATTCCTACCAAAATGGTCAAATTTAGATATTTCTTCGTAAATTCCAAAAAATTCATCGAGAATATCGAGAATCCCAACGTGAAAAATGTCAGCATACATTTTGATTACTTGTCTGAAAAAATTTAATCAACCATTGCGGAACAGCCTGTATAACCCAAGAATATGAATATTTCGATATGACCCAACCTGTATATTTATGAATATTTATTCATGTATTTTTACGTTGAATGTATTCATAATTCAATATTCAATTCTGCTTTTGATATGATTGCTTACAGCATGAAACAAATATGCATTTTGTGAAAACCCAATTCAATTCTGTCAGTATCCAAATCTAGGAAAAATAAGGCATTTGAATATCTTCCGATGACCACCTGCGAACTTTCTCTTGAATAAAAAGAGCCGCAATCTTGACGCATGTGTTTTACGACATAACTGCGCTTGCTTTGAAAAGCCGCTTCCAACGTTGCGCGATGTAGACCGTTGGGTGTAGGGAGCTGTTTAAAATCTATGCCTAGGAACTCGATGGTTTTCATAAATGAAGAGATGTATCAAATAAAGAAAATCATGAATAATTCAAAAATTATGATGATATGGAACTTACTGCAAAAGGACGAATTGGGTCCTAATTGATGGCCTATTGAAGTTGAAAATTTCAAACATTTTCGCTAACTTCATGCTGCATGCGGCATGAAAATATGGCTAAGCCATTCTTCGAAAACGTAGAAGCGCCATATACAGGGTGCACAAATTAAGTCGGTCTTATTGCCCACTCCGGTTATTTTGATGCTACGAATTCGGTTAAATGGGCAAGCTAGTAGCATTTAATGGCCTCTCGATGCCAAAAAAAACATTGTCAGTCACGTTATCGAAATATTTCATAAAATGATATTTTCTTGAATGGAACATGAAACACCCTTCATTTCGAGTCGTAACATCATTCTCAACAACAAAGCTCCTCACACCGGAAAAATATTGTTATTGGTATAAGTACCAAAATTGGGTCTTTGTCTTTGAACAATTATGAGATTTATAAGTCCAAACAAAGAAATTTTTGAACTTGTGAATAAAATAAATAATTTCACATAAGTCGCTCATTTTCAACTTCAACAGGAGGAAATGTGATAAGAGCTTTGTTGTTGAGAATGTTATTACGAATCGAATTGCATGATAAAATATAGGGTGTTCCATTGAAAAAAAATTTGTATTTCGAAAACATGACTGTCCATTTTTTTTTTGGCATCGAGAAGGCCATTAAAAATGCTACTAAATTGCCAATTTATCCGAATTCGTAGCATCAATATTAACGGAGTAACGACTCAGTTTGGAACACCCTGTATAATATTTCAAAAATACATAATCGTCAATTTATACTAAATATGCCAACACCAGTTTTATATGAATATGAATTCGTTGAAAAAGCAGTTTATATTGCAGGATATGGTTCATACCGTCATAGAACACCCTGTAAAAGTTCGGAACTGAATAAAATTCCTACTTAAAGTCGGAATTATTTTTGAAATATTATGTGGCTCTCTTCTACGCCTCCGTAGAATACATATTTGCATTCTTGAAACAATTATTTTCCAACTTATGCAATCGTCAAACTGCTGTAGAGTAGAACGATAAACTTATCGTTTCGAAGAAATAGAAGGGTGTTTTTCGATCGGATACAGATTTTGTAATGACAAATCTTATTTCCCACAGTTTTCTAAGAAAAGAGCTTACTGCTTTGTGCTCGCAACATCGAATTATTCTCACAAAGTGCTCAGTAAATATTGCGAAAAATCGGTGCTCTGTGCTTGAGACTCGGGAGCACTTTTTTTCAATATTCCTAGATTTATAATGGAAAATTGGAAAAACATATATGATACTCCATTCTGAAGTTACTTATACGTATTATCTTTCCGTTACGGACGATTGCCATGAAATTTTGAAATCCTTCAATACTAGCGTAATTTGATGAGATTATGCCTTTTTTATTGAAATCGTCTCCTCCTAGATTTCAAGAAAAAACTTTCAATTTTTTCAATTGTTAAATCAATAGTAATACTTTTTTGTATTCAACATTCGACTTATTAATATTATTGTTATATATTACTATGGGATTCAAAAGTTATATCAAGAACGGTTGTAGAAAAAACTTCCACTTATCCGCATTCAATTGGGGGCCGAAGGTTGACATCTGTCAATTTTAAATTCCAAAATAACTAAATTCCGAATTCAAAAGTTTTATCAATGAACCTCAACAGAAAAACTTTCCGTTCACTGTATTCACTTGGGGGCCGATTGTTGACACCTGTCAATGCGAAACATTCGATAACTCAAAACGTAAATCATTTAAAATTCCGAGGATATAGGTATATCAAGAAACCGCAACAGGGAAAACTGCATTCATTTGGTACTCCATGTCTCAAAAAATTACTTTCAAATTCAGAAGTTATATCAAGAGACTCCAGCAAAGAAACTTTCGTTGACCCATTCACTAGCAGACCAAAAATTCTGAATTGACACCTGTAAATGTTTAAAATTTGATATAACATATTTTCTGCTGTGTCGAATTTTCAACTTTGAAAAATATCTGCTCCGAAACCTCTCCAGTCCTAAGTAAATGCCGTGAACAGAGGAGTGAAAAAACAACAGGCTTTTTCATATATGTTTAGAATTTGAAGTGGATCCCTCACAGCTTTCGCACTATCAAATATTCAACTATGATAGGTGTTGCTTATTATAACTCGAATTTGCAGTTGATTTTATGAACACTTTTTCAGATATCGAAATTTGACAAATCTCAATAGTTTACTCCCTAGAGGTGTAAGTAAATGTGGTAAAAAATTTCCTTGTTTGGTTTTTTTATGTACGAAAATTTGTATTGAATACCCATCTCCATTTTCACCTGTGTCCTTGAATATACCTAAGCTTTTTCAAAAGTTCAATTCGAAACATTATTACAACAATGCCGATAATTTATATAATTTTAATAGTGAATATCCATTGTTCCTCGAAATGACCTATAGGTGCAATTTCTTTAGTTCCTCAATCTACCCGTTTTGTACTTGAAAGTTCCCCAAACTGCACGCTAGAAGAAGTTCCTCAAACTGACCTGAGCATACACGATAGTTCCCCGAAGTACACGCAACGTGATCTGTATATATGTGGCACTTCGAGGAATTCCCCAAAGTGACCACTTGTTCCTCGAAGTGACCGTTCTGTATATGATTTGTTCCTCGAACTGACCGCAACGCATACATATATATATATATATATATATATATATATATATATATATATATATATATATATATATATATATATATATATATATATATATATATATATATATATATATATATATATATATATATATATATATATATATATATATATATATATATATATATATATATATATATATATATATATATATATATATATATATATATATATATATATATATATATATATATATATATATATATATATATATATATATATATATATATATATATATATATATTCCATTGTCATTAACGGTATTCTCTCCATATGGTCCCAACGCCTTGTCTCCTGTCTTTGATCCGGTCCTACTATTGAAATCGCCCAACAATATAATTTCTCTGGTATTTCCTATTTGACTAACTGTGTCGTTGAGCTTTTCGAAGAATTCATCTTTTATTTGAGCTTGTTCGTCATCTGAAGGTGTATATACTGCTATTATAGTAATTCGCCAGCCCCAGAGGTCCAGGTTGCCAGGTTGAGTATTATTATGTTTTCGTTCACATATTGCCAGTTCCTGATATTTTTCTTATATTTTGAATGCACCAGAATCGAAACTTGACGTTTTGCTCTCTGTTCCTTTTGCACTCCACTAAATATATGGACATATTTTCCAACTTCTTCTGTTCCGTGGTCTTTCTTTTTGGTCTCAGTTAGTGTTATTACATCCATATTCATTGTCTCTAGTTCCGACGCAATTTGCAACATCTTGTTTCGACTACCTTGTACATTCCTTGTTCCATAATTCATAAACCTTTTCCATTCCCTTGGTCGTTTAACCGTATATCCAATCCATGTTCCGAGGCTATTTCTAGGCTTTTTAGCTGTGATGAGGTTTTTACGAGTGTTGAGTCGCTGGCCCAACGCCTCAACCCCCAACCTGGAGGACCAGGTCATAACAACGGACAAACCAATACCGCATAATAGGCCCGATATAGTGCTTTTCGACAAGGGGCAAAGATCTGCCAAAATCATGGATGTCACGGTTCCAGCTGATGATAATATATCCAAAGCATTCACGGAGAAGCTTACGAAGTATCAAGACCTTGCCTTCGAATTGAAGAACACTTACGCTCTCAGGTCGGTGGTGATTCTCCCACTCATAATTTCCACCAATGGACTGGTCGAGGCACACTTGGAGGAGTACACTGTCATGCTGGGTCTACAAAAAGAATTAATAAGTACTGCACAGAAACAGGTTATTCTTGCAACCACAAGGATAGTGCGAAAGTTCCTTACCACCTCCTGAGTCCACCTTGTCCGAAAAGCGGACCGGTGTACTCGGTGAACCAACCCCATTGTGGTGAAGAAAAAAAAAAAAAAAAAAAAAAATATATATATATATATATATATATATATATATATATATATATATATATATATATATATATATATATATATATATATATATATATATATATATATATATATATATATATCTAGCCGATCTCCTCGACGCATCCATCTCTGCAGCTTCTATCCTCTTCTTATTTCTTTCTGTCAGTCTCCATGTCTCGGACCCATATGTTCATTGGTTTTGATCATTGTATTGTAGATGTTGAACTTTCGTGATCTAGTTATGTTTTTGCTCCACAATATTCCATTCAAACAGCCAATCACTTTTCTTGCCTCTGTTACTCTAGATCTTATCTCATTGTCATCTGTGCCGCTTGTGTCGAACCTCACTCCCAAATACTCCCAAATATATATATATATATATATATATATATATATATATATATATCTAGCCGATCTCCTCGACGCATCCATCTCTGCAGCTTCTATCCTCTTCTTATTTCTTTCTGTCAGTCTCCATGTCTCGGACCCATATGTTCATTGGTTTTGATCATTGTATTGTAGATGTTGAACTTTCGTGATCTAGTTATGTTTTTGCTCCACAATATTCCATTCAAACAGCCAATCACTTTTCTTGCCTCTGTTACTCTAGATCTTATCTCATTGTCATCTGTGCCGCTTGTGTCGAACCTCACTCCCAAATACTTGTACTCCTCGCAAGGTTGTATGCCTTCTGCACCTCCAATATCTAGTACACTCTTTTCGTCTCCTATACAAAGGTATTTAGTTTTTTCCAGGTTCATTTCTAATCCCCAATATTCATATGTTTCTTTCAGTTTGCGTGTCATGTATTCCAGATCTTCTTTGTCTCTTGCGACTATTATCTGATCATCCGCAAACTGTAAGGTGTAAATGTTTGTATCATTCAGGGGTATACCCATCCCAGAACATTTTCGCTTCCATTGCATTGAAGCATTTTTTATATATACTTTAAATAAAGTGTTTGATATGGTGCATCCCTGTCGTAAGCCCTTATTGACATAAAATGGACTTGACAATTTGTTTCCTATATTAGTTCTAGATGTTGAGCCATAATATATATTCTTCAATGCCCCAATCAAAGTCTTGTTCATGTTTGTGTTCTGTAGTGTTTCCCATAGCATACACCAAGGTATTGAATCATAAGCCTTGGTTAGATCTACGAATAAAATTTGCGTTGCTAGGTTAACTGAACTTCTTTTTTCAATTATCTGTTTCATAAAGAACACATTGTCCGTGCTAGATCTTCCAGCTCTGAATCCACATTGTTCCTCCTCTTCGTCAATTTCTTTTTCTATTAGGGTTCTTAAAACTCTTCCGTATAGTCTGCTAAGCGTACTTGCAACTGATATGCCTCTGTAGTTCGAGCATACGTCTTTTTTCCTTTTTTATGGATTGAAGATACATAATCCTATTTCCGAGCATTTGGATAATCCTCACCGTTTATGTATCGGCTGAATATTGTAGTGAGCAGGTGGAAAAGTTTTTTAATACCGTTCTTGATGAGCTCCGCATATATCCCTTCTGGTCCACAGAATCTACCATGTTTCAGACCTTCTATATTCTCCACCACCATTTCCATATCAATTTCAATGTTCTCACCTTGAAATGCGTTCTCTTCTTCTCTGTGTTGTGGATGTCGTTCCTGAAGTAATTATGCGTAGTGCTGTATCCATTGTTGTTGGATTACGCTTATGTTGGATTTTTCCTTTCCTGTTGATTTAACATTTTTTATAAACTTCCACACTTCTGTAGATTTCCTTCCCCCTATGTATGTATCTATTTCTCGGCATTTTTTATCCCATATTTCGTTCTTTGCTTTGTTAATCTTGTTTAGTGTTTCTCTTTTCATCGCGTTGTAAGTATCCCGATCTTCCTGTAGCCTTGTTGTGATCCACTTCATATAAGCTTTCTTCTTTTGTGCAATTATTTCTTTTATTTCACCGTTCCACCATATTTTTGCACTGTTGAATTTTCTTTTCTTTCCAATAGCTTCTCTTGCTGCTTTCAACAATATTTTGGTATATATCAGTTGTTCTTTGCTTTTCCGGAGATTTTAAATACATGCCAAGTCTACGTTGATACAAATACTTGGTAGAATCGATAAAAAGGCGCTCCAAATTATATTTCGGGTAATCTATTGTTTCACCTGCTTCATCATGTTGGGTTTCTGTTTTTTTTTTGTGTTTGACGAAAGTTATAGCAATTTTAGCCTTCAAAAGATAGTGATCCGATCCGCATGTGACTCCTCGATGAACCTTTACGTCCTCTATTCTTAATGTTGTGTTCTGTCGTGTGATGAAATGATGTATGATTGATTTCAATTGTCTTGTTGGTTGTTCCCAAGTATATTTATGGATCCGTTTAAGTCTGTAGAAACCGTTTGTGATTTTCAGTTCATTTTGTCCACAAAAGTCAATTAATCTAGTTCCATTGTCATTAACGGTATTCTCTCCATATGGTCCCAACGCCTTGTCTCCTGTCTTTGATCCGGTCCTACTATTGAAATCGCCCAACAATATAATTTCTCTGGTATTTCCTATTTGACTAACTGTGTCGTTGAGCTTTTCGAAGAATTCATCTTTTATTTGAGCTTGTTCGTCATCTGAAGGTGTATATACTGCTATTATAGTAATTCGCCAGCCCCAGAGGTCCAGGTTGCCAGGTTGAGTATTATTATGTTTTCGTTCACATATTGCCAGTTCCTGATATTTTTCTTATATTTTGAATGCACCAGAATCGAAACTTGACGTTTTGCTCTCTGTTCCTTTTGCACTCCACTAAATATATGGACATATTTTCCAACTTCTTCTGTTCCGTGGTCTTTCTTTTTGGTCTCAGTTAGTGTTATTACATCCATATTCATTGTCTCTAGTTCCGACGCAATTTGCAACATCTTGTTTCGACTACCTTGTACATTCCTTGTTCCATAATTCATAAACCTTTTCCATTCCCTTGGTCGTTTAACCGTATATCCAATCCATGTTCCGAGGCTATTTCTAGGCTTTTTAGCTGTGATGAGGTTTTTACGAGTGTTGAGTCGCTGGCCCAACGCCTCAACCCCCAACCTGGAGGACCAGGGTATCTCTCTTGGTCTGACTCCTCACTCTCGACCTGTCCGGCTTGGGTGGCCCTACCAGTAGCTGTGCTACCGCCGGCATAGCTCTCAAGATCCTTGGAGTACGCAAGCTCCCTCACCCGGCAGAAAATGCCTTCGTCAAGGTGGAGATACCTTGGAAGGAGACTATTAAACTATTATATTGTGGATAACGTGAATTCAATTCGCTTCTCATTCGATTAGATAAAAACAAATATGTCAAACCGAATCGTTGAAGGTTGTGCAGTTTTGAGAAGTGTTGTTTTGCTATTTTATCAGAATCCCTGCGTGAATCATGGGTGCCAAAAAAAGAACCTGAAAAGAGGTGCTTTCGGATTAGAAATTTTATACTCAAAAGAAACTTTGGAGAAAGCAACTAAGTGAACTGTCAAATAAGTTTGCAGAGGATTTTAAAAATATTTTGCGAATACCTGAAGACCCTTTTTATCATCTTCTGCAAATATTTTCCTTACAAATTTCAAAATCAGACACTAATATGAGAAAAGCAATTAGAATTCAATTAAAATTGTAAGTGACACTGGTCTACTGAGCCACTGTTCCAAGAGTTTGGATTATATGTTTCGTGTTCCAAAAAATACAATGAACACAATTTGAACACAATTTAAACATAAACTGATGTCGTGGTGTTGGTTCAAATATTATTGAACTTTTGTTATGTTGAACCAGAGAGGAATCTTCAGTAGAACATACAAGCTTCGTGTCGGCTGATTACAGAAATCTGTGCCCTTTCCTCATGACTACTCCCCACTAAAATGCGTCTACGCGAAGAGGTGTCCTGTCACTAGTCCCGCTGCGCAAATATTAGAGATGCAACCTCGAGAGCCATTGCAGTTTAGTGTTGTGCTCGAGTCACAATCAAACCCTTCCACTTGCTCCATTCATAACAATAATTCCCAAAACGACAAAGTTTTCAATTAGTTCAGATCTGTCTTTGTCTGACATTAGCTCGACAACCACGCGATAGTGGTCTCCTTGCGTTTCGAATTTTTTTAGAAAAACATCATGAAACGTATTATTAATTTGATCAGTTAATGTCCATTTCTTTAGATCCGGAAATAAAATATCGGGAAATTGGACTGTTTGTTAACTTTTATTTCTCAATTATGCCAATTATTGTGAGTGTCCTTTGTCCTCTCCATATTTGTTAATCATAAACTCTATACTGTTAATTCAGGTGTAATTTAGGTGATAACATAACAACTTATTCTAGTCTATATTCTGTGATCATAGAGAGATAATTCAAAGATTTTAACCTCATGACCTCATGTTTCGCGCCTTCACTGATTTCACTCCAACTGAGATGTGGTATATGATAAACGCTTCCTCAGCTCTACTTTTGAAGGGATTTTAATAACTTTTAATAAATTGACTAGGTAGGTGCTAATAATATTGTATATACTCCTCTATTAGTTATAAAATTTTTAGCCTTGAGAAAGAGGTTACCTTTCTCGAAACGTCAGGCATAGTTGAGGAATAAAAGTTATCAAACAGTCCAATTTCCTGATATTTTATTTCAGTATTATTTATATTTCAATAGTTCTTCATTTTCCTATATTATTTTCAGACCTGCAATAATATTTGCGTCATGTGTATTGAAAATATTGAAATGGAACTGGTAAATTTTTTCCTGTTGTGATATATTTTTCAGAAAAATGTGTTGCTTTGAGGTTAGAAAAAGTACCGCTCGAAATATGTAAAAAGTGCGCAAATAGGTACAAGATGGTTTGTACTAGAAACAGTCTACGAGGCGAAACCGAATGAATTACAACTACCTGCTGCGGGATGATAAAAAGATGAAAAATATTTCATAATGTCAAAGACTTTGTGACAATTTTGGGGAAATAACATCTGAAATTAATTCAATAATAATTTTGTGGAATATCGTACAAAATCGGACATTCCGTAGGTACCGTCTAAATCTCGCCGATCTACGGTAAATGCCATCGGTGTGGCAACGCTGATTTCCTGCAACTAGTTCAGGCAAAAATTCCTTCCGTGAATTTATCAGATATTCGATTTTCGAACGTGGGTCACGCTCGAATATCAAACCGGTTTAATACCGAACCTTGAAGCACCACCATGAAGCAAACTCAAAACCTATCGTTCACACCTGGAACGTTCGAGCTGTAAAGCGTGCCATGCTACCAATGGGTAGCAAAAGCGCTTGGCGCTTCGTCCACTGAATGCGACCATTATGTTCTCTTTCCTAAGCCTGCAGCTTACTATCACCTGAACGTTCTGTCAATCGATTCTGTTCTGTTCAATTTGATGGTTAATGGTTTTCACATTTTTTTGTAAATTTCAAATGAATCTCTTCACAAACCTTTTAGGGCTTTCACTCCCAATCTCTGAAACAAAATCAATTAAAAGTGAAAGCCCTAAAAGGTTTGTGAAGAGATGCAAAATCCTCCCAAAATAAATTTCAATCGATTTCTTAAATGAAGTTTAAGGTTTTTTGTTGAAAATGTGAGGTGCGAAATAGATTTTATTCTTGGTTTCATCGCTAGAATTATGTTCAGCTTCTGCTTCATCCGGTGGTTCAACATATAGTTAATATATCTTCCTGAGTTCATGTTTTTTTTCGTTACGAATCGACAATTAATATGTTGTTATTTGTTGTTATAATTTTTGTGTCTAAGAATAGTACAGCATTATTGGTTTCCTCTTCTGAGGTTTATTTAATATGTTCATTGATGTTATTGAACTTGATTTTCTGGTAAAAAAATATCATCAATATATTTCCTGAAGAAGGATCACCAATGATCCGAAACGTCGAGGAAAAATAAATTTAATCACCAAATAGTCCCTCATTTC